>NC_044557.1:116809258-117465196 GCF_007565055.1 Rhinopithecus roxellana
TAAAAGATGAGCGTGAGAGAACGAAAGAACAACAGCAGCGTTTCACACAGAAACCAACCACATTTTTACTGCATTTGCTCCACGCTGGATTCCAACATGCTGGCCCGGAGCGTGGCTGGCTGGAAGCAACTCCAACAGGTTTTTCCCTTCCCCGCCATGTACATTATTTATTTTTGATCCTACTCACTGTCCCAAGTCCAGAGGCAGTTACAAAAAACACTCTTGATGCAAACCGTGAGTGGCTACAACACACGGATGGGGGTGGGCGCGATTCCCACAACAGGGAGTGGAATCCGGGAAAATGATATATGGGGCAAGACGCCCCCTTACTTGCTAAGAGTACATGGAGCTCAAAACCCACAATTGCTTTGTTTTGTTTCTCAGTTCCTGGAGTATGTTGAAACTACTTGCTCCTAACATTAGTTCGTATTTTTCATCAAATATCTGACCTGATTTAAAACATATTTGTTTGCATACATCTTTTTTGTAGTGCACCTTATAGTTATTCCTACTGATATAGGATGAAGATTATAAATATCTGCATAAAAAGAGAAACCATGTGACTCTATATGAAGACAACCATCACATTCCACAGCACATCATTGGTTCATTTTTGAATTGTCAAGCATTATTTAAAATGAGAGAGAGAGAGAATATAACTGAACACAAGCACCACGACAAAACAATCATAACAACAGAACCAAACCCAACTTCTCTATTATTAACCATGTTAAAATTTTAGCTTTGTTTCTAACACTTTTCTTTACTTGTTATTTTAAGCTCCAGTAGCAGGATCAGATTTCTGCTGCCTCTGGGCAAATGAGTTATGATCTGATCTCAAGTTCCAAGGGAAATGCTCAAAGTTTTATTTTTCCCCAGTTGAATAAACAGTACCACGTATATTATCTCTTGTGTTAGAATAGTGTTGTCTTCACATAAGACTCAAATAATGGTATTAGTCATTCATTTCCCTGAACACAGACACCCTCATGCGTGCTGACAGGTTTATAAGGATGCGGTGGCAGCCGCAGGTTCTGGGAGCTGCTAGACGGCCGAGTTTGATTTCTTGCAGTCCTGAGCGATGGAGCCCGGGGGTGCCTGGTTATTGTCCGCTTTCTCTCTCAGATGCTTGGCTTGTCTGAAAGATTAATACATTAACAAGAGCTGAAGGCCTGGGGTTGCACATCTTCAGACATGTTTATTAGCAGATGGCACAGAGGATTCAAAGGTCACCACAAAAGTGACATTTTAAAGTGAAACAACAATATTTATGTTCAGATAGTCTACTGATGAGATCATGTGGAAATGTTTTTGATTAAATTAACTTATAAATGGTTGCCGATCTATAGACAACTTAAAATGCCACGTCTGTTTACCAAATGTTTTCTTCTCACGCTCTCACCTTCTAGATATTAATGACCAAATGCTGTTTTTTCTTATTAATTTTTTTTTTTTGTAATGCTCATTTAACTGTAGGATCAGTGTGTCTGGTTTTTACTTCCTCGGTTGACTATTTTTATTTTCTTTTAAACCTAAAAATGTTATCTCCTGCATGTGTTCTGAGATCCTACCTGCTATTATTATTGCTTGGAAAGAGTTTGAATTCTACTGTATAAATATAAACCTTTCCTTTTTTTTTTTTTTTTTTTCAGTATAAATTGAGTCTCTGGAGAGACCCCAAATTCAGTCTCTTTGATGAGACCTTCTGTTCACATCTCATTAAAACAAAGCTACGAGCTGGATTTCAGAAATAATTATGATAGCTGCATTTTTGCCTTTGTAGCCCTTGGGAGTCACACTTTTGTGGCAACGTGTGCTGGTGTTTCATAGAAAACAATACGAAAAACCAAACACAGCCAAGGGGAGGGGCGCCTCCTCTCAACTTCTTTTTCTTTTCCCTCCGCTTTGCCCACAACTTAGCAGGAATGTGAGTAAAAACTTTTACCTCTGAAAATGGCTTAGCCAGACAATGCTCTACAGTATGAAGTGAAAAACAATCTTTTGTAAGTTTTACAAGTCTCTACAGTCAGGACAATACACAAATATTTCCAACAAAGGCAAAGAAATGCAAAATCAATGATCAATTAGTAGGTTAAAACTTTCACAGAAATATTACAGGAGATGTGTATGGCCATACATACTGGTTTTCATTTCTTTACATTTAATTATACTACTAATAATTGTGTAAGATGTAGATACTATTGTCTTGACTTTTTAAAACATTATTATCTATGCCTTATCTTTTGTACAGTTACAATTAAAAGTGTGAGAATACTGATGGGATTTACTCACTTTTCAAGAGAACCTTTTTCAATATTCATTGCTCCATCGATTGGATCCAGTCCTTGTTCAGAAAATTGTTTCAAGGCACTTAAGGCTGCCTAAAAACGAAAACAAACACAGAGAACCATTCACTGACTTTAGTGTAATGAACAAGTAACTGTGAAAGAAAGCTGAGATAGGAAGACTCTCATTTTCATTAGTCTAAATAAATTTTTTTGGCATTGTTTAACAAAAGTACACTAGAAAGTCTGCATGATCAGGCAGCAGCATATGTACATAACCGGAACTAGAAGGGCTTTCAGTCTCCTGCCTCATCCCTTCTCCACAGTTTTGCAAAATCGTCATGTTTTATCTGCAAACATGGAAACACCTCGTATAAGCTTAAAATACTTCCATGGTGACATTGCATAATTTCTCACGATACTGAAACGACACATTCTCTTCCCTCGGGTGTGACATCCAAAGTTTCCACCTTGAGTATTCTTTCCAAAGTGAGCATAAAGGTATTGTTTAAATTTATAGACATGTAGCCTCAATCAAGGTACAGAATGTCAGCAGAGGAATGGACAGCAGGTTCTTGTGCAGACCGAGGGGATGGATGGTACGATGGGATCCTGAGAGGATGAGGAAGGAAAGTTTGGGCTGGTCATGCCCTGGGGAGGCAGGCCTGCTGGGCAGAGCCTCCGAGGTGTTGATAGGCTCGGGTGCGTGGGAAGCCGCAGGGTGTGAACAGGCTGGTGGAGCCTTGCTGGATAGCTGGGAGGCACCAAAAATGCCATGCTGATAAGATCTACATAACTTGTTGACACTCTTGTGGATGTTCCAAACTGTTATTTCTTTGAGTAAGAATTTGGGTCTACCTCCCCTCCCCCAAGCCCGACACTGCTGAGCGAGATTGGAAGGGCTCTGTTGAGTCTGAGATGGGTGTGAGCAGGCAGGGTTGTTTTCATCCTGGGGCATCCCGCTGGGTCACACTTGGGGCATCTGTGTCTTCTCAGCTGCCTTTGAAAACAAGCTAGTTCTTGGCGGTGTCCCAAACTTTTATCTGCCAAGAGCTCCTTTAGGGTAGCTAAGTGTATGATTTCCTTTAAATTTCTTTATTCAGAATATATTTTGGAGTTGTGATTTTTTTTAGTTAATAGTCTTGTGAGGTTTACAGAAAACTTGGGCAGGTAGTACAAAGAGTTCCCATATTCTTCCCTCCCCTAAATACAGTTTCCCCAATAATTAACATCTTGCATTGGTGTGGTACATTTGTTATAGCTGATGAACAAATATTGATAGCTTATCATTAACTGAAGTCCACGGTTTACATTAGGGTTCACTCTGTGTGGTACATTCTATGGGTTTCAACAAATGTCTAATGGCATGTCTCCACCATTTGAGTATTATACAACATAGTTCCACAGCCCTAAAAATCCTCTGTGCCCCACCTATTCACCTCCCCCCATCCCCTGGCAACCAGCAATCTTTTTACCATCACTACAGTTTTGCCACATAGTAGTTGGGATCAGACAATATGTCACCTTTTCAGATTGGCTTTTTCACGTAGCAGTGTATATTTGAAGCTCCTCTATGTTTTTTTTTTTTTTTCTTTTGCGACTGAGTCTTGCTCTGTCACCCAGGCTGGAGTGCAGTGGCACAATCTGGGCTCACTGCAACCTCTGCCTACTGGGTTCAAGCGATTCTACTGCCTCAGCCTCCCGAGTAGCTGGGATTACAGGCGTGTGCCACCACGCCCAGCTAATTTCTGTATATTTAGTTTTTCTTTAGTTTTTTAATTTTTGTATTTTTAGTAGAGATGGGGCTTCACCATGTTGGCCATGCCATGTTGGCCATGTTGGTCTCGAACTCCTAACCTCAGGTGTTCCACCCACCTCAGCCTCCCATAGTGCTGGGATACAGGCGTGAGCCACTGCACCTGGCCCCTCTGTCTTTTTGTGAATGATATGGCTTTTCATAAATAAGCTTCATAGCTCCTTTCTTTTTACTGCTGAATAATGTCCCATCGCATGGACGTACCACCATTTGTTTGCCCATTCACTTATTGAAGGACATCTTGATTGTTTCCAGTTTTTGGCAGTTATGAATAAAACTGCTATAAACATCCATGTGTGGGATTTAATGTGTAATATTCATAATACTTTTTTCTTTCTTCTCTCTTGTTTTTCTGTTGTTGGTTTTTAATCACAACTCCTATATCCAAGCAAAAGTTGGCATGTATCCTTTCTTTTTCTTTAGATTACTCCTTCCTTTCGAATCTTTAAACCGGGCTTCCTAGATCAGAGGTGCTAATGTGAGTGCCCACACAGATCTGCAGCCATGGCCCGGGCATCCCAAAGCAGGGAGGATGTGGTGCTCAAGTCTCAGTAATCATCATAATCTCTTTGGACCTGGAGCACTATAGGGAGAAGGTCAGTGATGCCACCCCATAGCTCCTGATCCTGGCCCATGCTCATGCTGGACAACAGCCAGGTGGGTTGTGGTGGGAGGTAGGCGTTAACTTCAGTGGGGTAGGAGCCATGTGGCCATCTCCCTGGGTACTGTTACAGGTAGAATTGTGCTCTTCCCCCAAATTCATATGTTGAAGTCCTAACCCCTAATATCTCAGAATGTGGCCTTAATTAAAAATAAGGTTAGTACAGAGGTAATTCGTTAAGATGAGGTCATACTGGAGTAGGGTAGGTCCCTGATCCAATATAACTGGTATCCTTATAAAAAAAGAAAACTGGAACACAGACCTACACAGGGAGAATGCCACGTGAAGATGATGGCAGGGGCTGGAGTGATGCCGCAGCAGCCAAGGAACACCAAAGATTGCCAGCAAAGCACCCGAAGTGAGGAGAGGGGCCAGGAACAGATTCTCCCTCACAGCCTTCAGAAGGAACCAGCCCTGCCAGCACCTTGCTCTTGAACGTCTAGTCCCCAGAACTGTGAGACAATACACTTCTATTGCTGAAGCCACTCAATTTGTAGCACTTTACTACAGCAGCTCCAGCAAACTATGCAGGAACCTCATAGTTTCTCTTTAAGGATAGCAAAATCTTTCTTTCTCTCTCCCCTCCCCCCCCATTTCCCTGTATTATTTTTTGTTATAAAAATAGATTTTTGTTACAGAAAAGTCAGAATATATAGACAAGCTAAAAGAATGTAAAAAATATCCACAATCCTGCTCACCATTCACAATTTGGCGCATGTCTTTCCATATCACTTGCTTTTTTTCCCCCCCCCTTTTTTTTTGAGATGGAGTCTCACTCTATCACCCAGGCTGGAGTGCAGTGCTGTGATCTTGACTCACTGCAACCTCCACCTCCTGGGTTCAAGCAATTCTTGTACCTCAGCCTCCCGAGTACCTGGGATTACAGGCACGAGCCACCACGCCCAGCTCATGTTTGTGCTTTTAGTAGAGACAGGGTTGCAGGCTGGTCTTGAACTCCTGGCCTCAAGTGACCCACCCGCCTCAGCCTCCCAAAGTATTGGGATTACAGGCATGAGCCTCTGCCTCCAGCCTCCATATCACTTTCTATCCTCTCCCCATGTAGATCAAGTTATGATCTACAAACTTTAGCCTGGATCATATCTTAACACTGTAGGTAACCTGCTTTTTTTTTTTTTCATTGATAAATAATAATTGTACATATTCATGGGGTATGTAACAATGTTACAATACACATAATGCATAGTGATCAGATCAAGGTAATTAGTACATCCATCATCTCAAACATTTATCATTCCTTTTTGTTGAGTTCATACAATATTCTCCTTCTAGCTGTTTGAAACTATATAACATATTATTGTTAATTATAGTCATTCTACAGTGGTATAGAGCACTAGAACTTATTCCTCATATCTAGCTATAATTTTGTATCCTTTAATAAATTTCTCCCTATCCCTCTCTTTCCCCTACCCTTCCTAGCCTCTAATATCCTCTGCTCTACTTTTTACTTCTATAAGATAAACTTTTTTAGCTTCCACAAATGAGCAAGAACAAGTGGTGTTTAACTTCCTGTGCCCTGCTCATTTCACTTAATGTTTGCCCAGTTCCATCCACATGGCCATAAATGACAGGATTTCATTCTTTTTTATGGCTGAGTAGTATTCCATTGTGTACATATCTCATGGCTTTTTGTCCACTCATCTGTTGTGTGGTCTTTTCATTGAATGTGTGCAGTTTTCTGTATCAACAGAAACATTTTGGTAGCATCATTTCTCATGACTGCACAGTATCCTGTCGACTTTATATGCCCTTGTAGGTTTAGCCAGTCCTACTGTTGGACATTTAGACCAGTTCAAATTTTTAAGCTGTGACCAACACTGCACCAAACTTCCTATTAGTTCAATCTTTGTGTATCATCTCAATACTTTCCTTATGATAAATTCCTAAAATTGCATTTCTGAGCCAAAGATGATGCCCATTTTTAAAGATTTTATTTTTTTTTTTAGACGGAGTTTCACTCTTGTTGCCCAGGCTGGAGTGCAATGGTGTGATCTTGGCTCACTGCAACCTCCGTCTCCTGGGTTCAAGCGATTCTCCTGCCTCAGCCTCCCGAGTAGCTGGTATTACAGGCATGCACTGCCATGCCAGGTTACTTTTGTGTTTTTAGTAGAGACAGGGTTTCTCCATGTTGGTCAGGCTGGTCTCAAACTCCTGACCTGAGGTGATCTGCCTGCCTCAGCCTCCCAAAGTGCTGGGATTACAGGTGTGAGCCACTGCGCCCAGCCTTAAAGATGTTAATATGAGCTCTCCATTCCCCCTTGGAGAGGTTGTGCCGGCAGCAGCAGTGGGAGGAGGGTGTTACTCTAGGTGCTTCTGGAACTACCTCTCAGAACCATTTTGTGGGTCAGAGAAGCAAACCAGTTTTGTCATCTTTTGACCCCACCTTATTTAAACATCCTGGTTGTTGACCTTCTTCACTAGAGTTGGCTTTGTCTGAAGTTTTGCTGTTTTCAAAAATTAAACTCACCGTCAAAAGACTGAGGTTTGGACAGTTTTCCCCACCCTCCCTGCAAGAAAGGAATTCACAGAGGAATTTGACTCTCATGGAGCTTTGATTCAGTGACTCTGAGGTCCTTTTAAGTCCTGAAGTGCTGAGGCAGCTATGCTGAGGGCAGTGCATGTGCCCACGGGCTATGTCCATCAACCGGGGCCTGCTGTCCCACCTCACACATGCGCGTGGGGCACTAAAGGCCAGGCTCACTCACTTGTAGGATCCAAGGACCAATCCACGCCAGACCTTTTTCCAGGTATTCCCAATTTCATGGACTGGGCACATGAACTTGGAGTTCTTTGTATATTCAACAGTTTGAACAAATGACCAGCTATTTTTTCTTCTGATTCATTAAAATGTGAATTATTGGCATAAATTCTGAAATTTCTGAATTTTTTCCAAAGTGGACAATTACATTTGAAATTTTATTATTTTTTGTAACATAATGATAAATTATTTAACATTTTCTGTGATGAGAACATTTGAAATATACTCTCAGAGCAATATCGAAATGTACAGTACTCAACTATTAGCTATATTCACCACATTGTGCAGATGTCCAAAAAAAATCAAACTTAATCCTTTTTATCTGAGACTTTGTACCCTTTGACTACCATCTTCCCATTCCACCTCCCCCCAGCCTCTGTACCCACCACTGTACTCTCTGCTTCTTTGAGTTCAATTGTTTTATATCCCACATATAAGTGAGAACATGTGGTATTTGTCTATGTTTGGCATATTTCACTTAGCATAATGTTCTCCAGTTCTATCCATGTTGCTGCAGATGACATAATTTCTTCCTTTTTAAAAGCTGACTAGTATTCCATTGTGTCTATCTACCACATTTTCTTTATCCACTCATCCTTTAATGGACATTTAGGTTGATTCCACATCTTTGCTATTGTGAATATTGTTGCAATAAATATGAGGGTGCAGGTATCTCTTGACATACAGATTTCAAACTTTTTAGGTAAATACCCAGATGTAGCAGTGCTGGGTCCCAAAAGCACTATCACAGAGGGCTACTGAGAGCCAGGAAATGGAACTTGGCAATGCGATACTGCTCAATGGGGTTCCTAAGAGCTCTGGGGCTTCTCAGTCCTGTTTTATTCCTAGCAAGGGCAAAACAACAACTAAAAACAATTAAAAAAAAATCTTTCAAGACATCGTTTTTAGGCTACGTGTAGCCTGTTTTCACTAGGTACGTTGGGAATACTTGGTTCTTAGTGTGGCCTGAATACCAGAACCAAATGACCTGCTTCGCCCAGTCCAGGACCCACGGCACCTGATCTCTTCCATCTGAAGAGAGCTGCATATTTGAGACAAAGGTCAGGTCTCAGGGAGCAGCTTCGGTGTTTTAGCTCTTGCAAAATCTCCTGGATGATCTTATCAACATGCCAGGCAGGTCCCCCGTGTGCTGTCAAAACGATCGTCATCCCTCCAAGAATGTCCTAGAGTCTGCAATGGCGGTGTGCTCTCTCACCTGATGCCACGAACGGATTTTCAGAATTCTTGCGTGGCTGCTCTCCTCCACAGGTATGCTTAAAGGCTTCCAAGGGGCAGTCCCTTATCTACCTGATCAGATAACTCAACCCACATCTCACTGATAACCGTGAATACAATAGCTTATAAGTATGAGAGGGATTTCTTTTCAATTTATAAGAGGCAGTGGTGACCGATTTATCTTAACCTATGTAAACAGTAATAGCTACCATTTGATGAACATCATCCCGCCATTGTCATGGGTCTGGCCCTTTACCTGCCGTGACCTGAGTTATTATCACAGCCCTCGTGAGATAGGTCCTACCCATAAGGAAACAGAGGCTCAGAGGATTCAGTAACCTACTTAAGGTCACACAGCTAGTAAGTGGCAGAGCAGAGATTTGAAACCAACCTATACTCTTGCTCAGGTCTCTTTTTTTTTTTTTTCCTTTTTTGAGACAGAGTCTCACTCTGTTGCTCAGGCTGGAGTACAGTGGTACAATCACGGCTTGCTGCAGCCTACACCTCCCAAGCTCAAGCAATTCTCCCACTTCAGCCTCTCAAGTAGCTGGGACTACAGGCAGGCACCACCATACGTGGCTAATTTTTTTTTATTTTTATTTTTAGTAGAGACAAAGTCCTGCCATGTCACCAGGCTGGTCTCAAACTCCCAAACTCAAGCAATCTTCCCACCTTGGCCTTTCATAGTGCTGGGATCACAGGCGTGGCTCATGTCTCTTTATCTCCACCAAATTTAAAACCGCTCACATTCAACATACCCGATTTCAGCAGAGCTTCTTTCAATATTAATATTTCAAAATCACTCATTACCTCTTCCATACTCATTCGATTGTTTCTCACAAATAATTACTTGAGGTAAGCTCATAAAGTTATCTCCATTTTCTAGAAAAGGGGTGGATTGTTTTGCCGGGAGCACGCAGTTTGCCGTCGGCAGTCCGCTCCCAGCCCTGGGCTGACTTCCGAAGCTTCACTTAGCACTTCTGTAACACTTGCAATTTTGGCTAAAACTAAATGACTAGAGTAATTATTTTGTCACTTGGGTTTTGTTACCCAATGGCCACAGACAAGACTACTGGATTCTCCATTTCTTTACATTCTGAGTGTCTTGTTCCCTCCTCCATTTCTCTGAAAATTCTTTGTCGTTTCTTACTTTCCTGTGGCTTCTGGCAGGGGGGAGAAGCCCCAGGGTTTTGCTGAGCTTGTGGCATGTAGGATGCTGCAGTGAGAAGAGCCACTGGTATTGCAAAGGTGAAGCGAACAAAAATCAAGGGTGAAGGGTAACTGTGATGTACAGACAGCAACAAGCTCAGTATGTTCAGGAAAACAGAGTGGGCAGGGCCTGCCGACCAGGTACCCCTCTCACAGGTATGGACAGAACCCTCAGAGCGGCTGCCTCCCTGCTCAACATGAGCTCAAGGAATCAGGGCTCTCCTCCCACACTTCATCACCCCTTATTTTCCCAGAAGCAACACTTTACAGATTAAAGAATGCTATGGAAAGAGATGAGTTTGCTTCTCTTTCCACAGGAAAACATCCACAATAGGATCATGCCAATACCTGTAAGAGCCACACTACCTTTAGCAAGACCCAAGTATATACTGAAGTCGGCAAGCAGAATGAACTTTTGCTATCAGATCGATGATTTCAAAGAACATATAATGCAGTGGCTTTGTGAACAAACACTAAAATTTAACAGTCCACAAAAATGTTTTACTGCATACCTCCAAACCTAAGATGGGAAAATCAACAGTATCCTCATGCTAAAACTACTCTAATAGAATAAATTGTTAACTTGCTAGAGGCCAGTTGCTTTAAAAATTCAAAACATTATAAATATGCTACATAATATTAAAAGACATTTTGGAGTGAGCAAAATATCAAATAACTTTCTTTTGGAAAACATACTTGAAGCTTGATTAAGAAGCAAGCTCTACCAACATGGCACAAGTGTACATATGTAACAAACCTGCACGTTATGCACATGTACCCTAGAACTTAAATAAAAATAAAAAAAAAAAAAAGAAGCAAGCTCTAAACTTTGTTTACTGAGAGGGTAAATTGATAACGAGGTGTTTAAATCCTACCATCGGCCGGGCGCGGTGGCTCAAGCCTGTAATCCCAGCACTTTGGGAGGCCGAGACAGGCGGATCAAAAGGTCAGGAGATCGAGACCATCCTGGCTAATACGGTGAAACCCCGTCTCTACTAAGGAATACAAAAAGCTAGCCAGGCGACGAGGCGGGCGCCTGTAGTCCCAGCTACTTGGGAAGCGGAGGCAGGAGAATGGCCTAAACCTGGGAGGTAGAGCTTGCAGTGAGCTGAGATCCGGCCACCGCACTCCAGCCTGGGCGACAGAGCCAGACTCCGTCTCAAAAATAAATAAATAAATAAATAAATAAATAAATAAATAAATAAATCCTACCATCTGCAGTTCACTTTCAGCATGGACAATTTGCTGTGTAATAAGTGTAAACTAATATTGGGGAGTTGTGGGAAGGAGGCAAATCTGGGTTCCTTAATGAGGAACATCCTGAGTGATGCTCAAATCCAAGCTGTGTAACTTCCCACACACCACGGATTAGAGAATTTCAAAGATACACTAACATAAGTATCCAGAACGCTCCATAAGTCTTTGGCCATAAACAAACGGACAACTAAAGGATTTCATTTCCAAGGTCAGAAGATGTTTTCCTAGCAAATCAAAACAAACACATTTAGCATCTACTTGTATGTTACCACAGCCTACTAACTGGAATCTTAAATTCAGCTTTATGACAATTAATATGTTCTGGAATTTAAAAAAAAGAAATAAAAGGCACATCTAAAGCAATAAATTTAGCTTCGTTTGAAGAAGAAAAATTAAAGAAGCATTTTAGAGAAGTGGATGACATTTACTTTCCTTATTCCTGTCTTTTCAGGTCAACACATTCATTTGCGTGTGACTGTGTGTGCGTGTCTGTGTGTATGTGTGTGTCTGTCCCTTAGAGGAAAGCATCTGCATAGATACAAGAAATATTTTTGTCCCCCAAAGGTTTTACAACTGTTTTGTGAGTAAAGCCCCACAGGTTTTAGAACAGATGTCGCTACCATTTCATGTATCGCTTGTTTTGTACGTAGTTATAGCAATGCCAGAAACTTGATGCCAATAAGATACTTTTCATGCCTATTTGTTGGCGTGGATTTGCGCGTGCACGTGCACGTGTGTGTGCGTGTGTACTCACAGAATGGAGGTGAGTCCAGTCATTTCTGTAATTTCTAACATTCCTCTTGTCAATTAGCAATTTGCAAATAGTGTTGAAACCAGCCCTGCTTCCTTCTTCAGGATTAAACAGTTTGTAACGACAACGTAGCAGCATTTGGCCATTCTCTGAGAGATAAAGGTAGTCTTCATTAGCAAAATATGGACTTATCCCCTTGTGACACGTAGTTCTTTGTGGAGTCTCTGAGCATTCATGCCCAATGGATCTTTTTATTTTCTCTGTTTCCATTTCAGTCTTTCCCCACTGAGGTCATCTTCTGGTTCCCAGAAATAGACAAGTAGTTCCCATTAAAGTCGATGGTAACCAAACAAGTCTAAATGTGGCCTTCATTTCTGAAGTGTTCAAAGTTGGGTTTGTTTTGCCTTTTCTCCCGGAAAACTTGTTCATGTTGAACTCCTGGGAGCTGATCTAACTGCTAGATTCACCTCAGAATGCACACAGTAGTCATAGGTGCAGTTAATTAAATCTATGTCCTTTCACAAGGAAATGATAGGTATCAAATGTAAATGTCTTCACCTGCAGTTGAGCATTTTCCTAATTTCTCATCCCAACAATCTCTGATACTGAATCTTACATTAAATCATCAAAATAACTGAAAAATCAAAAGGTTCTTCAATAAGCTTGAAAGTTTATTGCCCAAAGTATGTGATATTAATGTTTCTAAGTTATCCTTTTCTTTCTTTGAAAGATCTGTAATTAAATACCATGTCTCTTTTTATATGAAATAAGAGAAACCAAAAAGAGATTTGTATATTTCTAAACTTAACACATTACGATAGGCTCTTCAGTCTATTACATTTCAGATGAATCAATGATATGACTTTTAAATTAAAAAAGGATTATATTGAGCTTGAATTAACCCAGTTGCTGGCCTGTTTTCTAATAATTTCATTATAGCCTGCACTTTTTATTCATGCTTCCACAATCCTATCAGTTCAGCTAATGTCCATAAAATTGGTACTTTCTAAAATGGCTTACCCTCGGAACAAAGGAGTGTCTGCCTGCTAAGGTGATGGTTACTCGTAAAAAAAATAGAGGAGTAGGTGGTCGGAGAGAAACACCGATTTTAGACAGTTGCCTAAGATGAAGAACAGGTGTTTTAACTCTAGAATTTGGGGAATTCATTTAAAATTGAGCACTTAAATCACAGACCTAGCCACCACCTTTACATCTGTAGTCAGGCTCTTAGAAGGGTGATGGCGTAGCTGCTAGCTTTGACAACAATGCAGAGTGGAAGTGACAGCAGGAGTAACTGCACAGATTGTGTTCTGTGCTTAGAACAAACGTTGAGTGCATTGTCCTCGCTACTAGACCTTCCTCTAACCAGGCTGTTTTCCTCATGTTATTCCTTTTCAAATTTCTGGGTTTTGTCCTTTATTTAATTGTTTTTCTTTTCTTTTGGGTGAGGGACGGAGTCTTGCTCTGTTGTCAGACTGGAGTGTAGTGGTGCAATCTCGGCTCACTGGAACCTCTGCCTCCTGGGTTCAAATGATTCTTCTGCCTCAGCCTTCTGAGTAGCTGGGACTACAGGCGTGCACCACTATGCCCAGCTAAGTTTTTGTATTTTCAGTAGAGACAGGGTTTCACCATGTTGGCCAGAATGGTCTCGATCTCCTAACCTTGTGATCTGTCCACCTCGGCCTCCCAAAGTGCTGGGATTAAAGGCGTAAGCCACTGCACCCGGCCTTTTTTTTTTTTTTTTTTTTTTTTTAACAGAATCTGGCTCTGTTGCCCAGGCTGGAGTGCAGTGGCATGATATCAGCTCACTGCAATCTACGCTTCCTGGGTTCAAGTGATTTTTGTGCCTCAGCCTCCCGAGTATCTGGGATTACAGGTGTGCATCACTATGCCTGGGTAATTTTTGTGTTTTTAGTAGAGACATGGTTTTACCATGTTGGCCAGGCTGGTCTCGAACTCCTGGGCTCAAGCGATCCATCCGCCCCAGCTGCCCAAAGTGTTGGGATTACAGGTGTGAGCCACTATGCCTGGCCTATTTAATTATTTTTTATTCTCTCTTGAGTCCCCTTTGTCACAGGGCTTACTGAAACAGAGCTATGGGCACACCACCTGCTGCTGAGGCACGTGTCCACACGGCAGGCTCACTCTGTGTGGCGGGCAGAATCGTAGCCCCCAAGATGCCCATGTCCTAATCCTCAGAGCCTGTGAAAATGTTACTTCCCATGGCAAAAGGGACTCTGCGCATCAGATGAAGGTACAAATGTTGACGTGGAAAGGTTAGCCTTGGGTTCTCCTGGGGTCCGCTGCAATGACACAAGTGCTTAAAATCAGAGAACATTTCCTGACTGTGGTCAGAGACAAAGATGTGGCTAGGGATGAAGGGTCCAAGAAAGGCAATGTTGCTCATTTTGAAGATGGAGGAGGGGGGCTTTCAGCTTCTGGAGGCTACTCACATTCCTTGACTCAACACAAAGAATGTCAGTGGCCTCTAGAAGCTGAAAAAGGGAAGGAGGTGGATTCTCCCGCAGAATCTCCAAAAAGGCACTGCTGACTCCTGATTTTAGCCCAGTGAAACGCCTGTCTGACTTCTGGCCTACAGAACTCCAAGATCACATATTTGTGTTGTTTTAATCCTCTAGGTCTGTGGCAATTTGTTAAGGCAGCAAGAGAAAACGAATACAGTCTCCCTGTCACCTGAACAAGGAAGGGAGAGGGCTTCCCATATGGACTCTGTTAGACCTGGATTAAAACTCCAGCTTTACTGCAGACCAGCTGTGTGTCCTCATGCAAGTCATTTTATCTCTCTGAGCCTCTTTTTCATCATGTGTAAGCTGAAGACTACATGAATGCACCGGATTATTTGAGAGGTGAATGCCTTGACCATAGTGGTGTTTAATAAATGAGGCCTTTCGTTACACATCTTTCTCTCTTGAGTCCAACATCCAGTCATGAAATTCTTTACACTCCCTTTCTCACTCCATGTTAATTTAAGTTCAATTTCCTTTGTATTTTTCCTCATTCCTTCAGCCCATTGCTGTCTCACTGGTCTTCCTAAGAGAACCCTATCATGAAGCCACTCTCTCAATCAAAAGCCATTAATAACTCCCACCCCTGGAATCACATTCCATATCTTTGGCCCAGCATTCAAGGCCCCCATTGGCTGGCCCCATTCTACCTCGCAACCTCATTGAGTGCCAGTCCATTTCCCAGAGTGTGAACCCCAACCCAGGAGACCAGTCCCTAGCCTCAGGAACACCTGGCAGATGTCAGCGTTATCCACAAGCTCCCTGGCCAGCTGGTGTGGAGATGCTCCCCCCGGACATTCTGCCCTGCTGAGGTTGGTCTGCCCACTGTCTCCACACCTTTGCCCCTGCAGTCTCTTCTGCTTCTCCAGGTGGACGTCCCTAATTTCCCGCCTGTCTCCCTCTGGGTTCCTAACAGTGCTTGCCATTTGCCTCTCTAAACTGTGAGTCGCCTTTGATGTGTTTGCATCTTGTCTCCCAGGTAGCTGGGAAATCCTTGGCTGGTGGGGCCCCTTCCCTCTTTGAAATCTCCACAGTGTGTCTATAGAACATCCTCAAAAAATACTCCTCAGCTGATGACCCATCCACTTCTATCTGAAGTTCCCCCCAGGAAGACAGGTGCTTGCAGACAGGGGCCTTATTCTGTTCTCTCTGTTCTCAGAGCCAGCATCTTGCCCTGGTTGGCGTTCCTCTCGGCAGGTAGTGCTCCATTTTCTCCCCGCCTCTAACACACCCCTCCACCCCACCCTTGGGCTCTGCGGCCAAAATGCAAGGGGATAAAAAGTCCCAGGAAGCAGGACTGGGTTGTATCTATCTGTCTGAGAGAAATGTTCCTGCCCCAGAATTTACCTCCAAGGAATATGGAAAATAGTTACTGTCTTTCTGAGATGTCAGTCATTTGAGATCTCATTCATTCATCATCTTTGAGGTCTGAAACAAGTGTTTTGCCCTCTTCAGGCCAGTCTGGGGTCTGCCAAGGAGATGCCTGGGAAACCTTATCTGGGAGGACTCCACAATTGGGGTTTTGCCTAAGACCGTGGTCGTGGCACATCCTGAACCCAAGGGACCCGAGCGGAGCACCTCTCGCCTGAGAGGAGCCTGGCTCTGCAGGGCAATCATGGCTGAGTTCTGCCTCCACCCCTCACCCCTCACCGCTGGGAAGGTCCCTTTGAGATGTCTTGGTTCTTTGATATTCAACTCCAACAAAAATGTGAAGCATTCCTGCTGAACATGGGCACAGACAGCTCTACTTAGGAATTTCATTTTGGTTTGAGTAAGCAATTGATAAAACCTTACATTACGGTTATTTCATCACTTTTGCTGCACTTAGCATATTCCTGGATTGCATGTGGGAGGGCTGGGGAGAGGGGGTGATGGTCAAACAAGATAACCTTTGAAGTTCTGTTTAATTCTGAATATTGGTTTCATTGAAATAGAGGCCCCAGCATAAAAGATGGTAAAGGCAGGTTCTCTCAGTGGGTGAGGGATGCAGTGAGCCTGATGTTTTTCCTGGGACATATGGTGGCCATCCTAGTGGTGGGATGACAGCAAAGACGGAGCCAGAACAGACCTTAGCTCTGTTCCACATGTGTCTCCTTAACCTCTTACAACTGATTTTACACATATATTTATCTATTTATATTTTTCAACTTTTAAAAATAAAAGTTCTAAATCTTTGCAAAAGTACAAAGGATAATAATACACTGAAGCTCCCTCATTCATCACCCAGATGAATTATCAGTATTTTGCGAATCTTTTATTTATTTATTTATTTATTTATTTATTTATTTATTTATTTATTTTGAGACAGAGTCTCACTCTGTCGCCCAGGCTGGAGTGCAGTGGCGCAATCTCGGCTCACTGCAACCTCCACCTCCTGGGTTCAAGCGATTCTCCTGCTTCTGCCTCCCGAGTAGCTGGGATTACAGGCATGTACCACCACACCCAGCTGATTTTTGTATTTTCAGTAGAGACAGGTTTTCACCATGTTGGCCGGGCTGGTCTCAAACTCCTGACCTCAGGTGGTCCACCCACCTTGGCCTCCCAAAGTGCTGGGATTACAGGTGTGAGCCACCGTGCCCGGCCTATTTTGCCAATCTTGTTTCAGGTGTCTCACTCCATGTTTTTCTTGTAATATTCCAAATCAAATATCAGGTAAAGATACATGCCATTAATACACTTAACAATATTAATTCTAAATCCTTTATATCATCTAAATACCTATGTGAACATTTCCTTGATAGTTTCGACAACGTCCTTTAAAGTCAGTTTTTGAATCTACATCCTGACAATTCACACACTGTATTTGATTGATCCTTTAAGATCCAGGAGTCCTGTGGTGTGCAGGATAATGGCCCCCAAAGATGCCCATGTCCTAATCCATGTCACCTGTGATATGTTACTTTATCTGGCAAGGGGACTTTGCAGATAGCATCAGGTTAAGGACTTGGAGATGGGATAAGTAGCCAGGATTCCCCAGGTGGGCCCAATCTAATCACACAAGTGCTTAAAATTAAAGAACCTTTCCCAGCTCAAGGCAGAGATAAAGATATGATGATCGGAGAAGGGTGTGAGGGATGGGTCATCACTGGCTCTGAACATGGAGGAAGGGGCCAGGAACCCAGGAATGCGATGGCCACTAGAAGCTGGAAAGGCAAGGAGATGGCTTCTCCCCTAGAGCCTCCAGAAAGGAACTCAGCCCTGGGGACACCTCAGTAGCTCCAGTGAGCCCATGGGAGACTTCTAACCTCCAGAACTGCAAGATCACACATTGGTGTTAGTTTAAACCACCACATTTGTGGCAATTTGTCACCACAGCCATGGAAAAATGAATATACATCTTTTAAAGGGGGACTGAAAGTCACACTGAGGTGTAAGGTTGGTGTTGGGCCCAGGGAAAGGTGAGGGTCTGGCTGAGATGCCTGGGGAGGGGAGGCTGGGCCTGAGAAGAGAGGCCTAGGTGCCAGGGGGCCCTTAGTTGCCTCTGCCCACTCCCGACAGGCCAGTCAGGCAAGAAGAGAAGAGCTTGCCCTCCTGCTGCAGCGGCCTCTTCACAGCAGGATCGGGCCGCCTCCCACCTACACCCTTCAGCAGCCTCCCCTGCCCTTGGAAGGCGATCACACCTCTTCCGAGGGCCCCCGCACCATGACCCCTTCACTCCTCTGCTCTGTGCTGGGCTCTTCTGTCCCGTCTGCTGGGACAAGCTCCTTCCTGCCTCAGGGATTCCCGCTGGCTGGTCCCTCCGGCCATCTCTTCTCCACGGGCTGCTCGTCAGCTCCAGGTCTCAGCTCTGGGGAGGCCTCCCCTGACCGCTCTGTCTGGAGTGTGCCCCCCAACAAATCACAGGACTGTGCTTATTTCCCTCATAGCACTGGTCTCAGTCTGTCATTATTTCCTTGAAGGACGGGCCTGGCCTGTCTGACTCACCACTGGGGTATGGCCACGCATTCAACAAATACTCATGGAGAACCAGGCACCACGCTGGGCACCAACAGACAGTCACCACCTTTCCATGGCATGCGTCCCAGCAGGGAGACAGGCAGGACAGCAATGGCAGTGGAACCAGACAACTGTGAGGAAAGGACATACAGCAATGACACCAAGAGGTAGTGCTCAAGTCGCCCTGGAGGAAATGGAGGTGTCTCAGAGAGGCAGCATTTGGGGTGAGCCACAGGAAGCTGGGGCACGAAGCCATTCAGATTGGCTGCAGCCACCGGGCCGAGTGGGAATCGAGGGCGCGGTGAGTGTCCCCGGCAGTTTCAAAGCCGTGGTGTAGTAAAGGGCAGTGCCTTATTCTGGGGAAGGCTGGGCCAAACCCAAGGAGTGGAAGCTGCAGGCAAATGGATTCGGGCTCAAAACAGGAAGGAACCTTGTGCCCAGCGAGGGCAGCTAGATGTTAAGACTGGGTGACGCCGACTGCCTTGGGCCAAATGTCAGATGGGAGGCGGTAGCTGTGTAGGCCTCTCATCTTTCAGGCTCCCTGATACTCAGAGTTAGTCCGGCTCAGGGAGACAAAGCCACACAGGTCAACAGCACCAGCAAACTTGCAACGTGAGAAGGGCTATTGGAGAGGGGGCGTTTAGAACTACCTAATGTGCGGGGAGCTTGGTTTGCTGGTAAAAGCTGTCTTCCTTCCCACTGTAAGGAGGACACGTTTGGACCTGAGCTTCACCACTGGTCATGTGAGAAAGCCTCTATACCTGGTTCCTCAATGTCTCTGTTTAGAAGATTGCATCAGCAAAACCATCCTACCATGGGGATGAACTGATGGATGTGTCTGGACTTCCTGGGGGGTTCTCCATGGACAGTATTGTGTGGTAAATATTTAACAACTGACTCTTGGTGGGGGGAAAATCCCTAAGTGTAGCATCTGTTGACACCTCCACCCTGGCTGATGCGCAGCTGGGAAGGCGTGTGCACAGCTGGCACCGTGAGCTGGCAGGAGCTGCTCCAGCACCCCCATTGCATGCAAAAGTCAAGCACCATCTCCAGCTCCCTGAATCTTGTATGGAGGCAGGACAGCAAGCTGGTTAAGAGACTGAGATTTGACCAGGCGTAGTGGCTCCGCCTGTAATCCCAGCACTTTGGGAGGCTGAGGCGGGCAGATCACTTGAGGTGAGGAGTTGGAGACCAGCCTGGCCAACATGGTGAAACCCCGTCCCTACTGAAAAATACAAAAATTAGCCTCACATGGCGGTGAATGCCTGTAATCCCAGCTACTCAAGAGCTTGAGGCAGGAGAATTGCTTGAACCTGGGAGGCGGAGGCTGCAGTGACAGGGGTGGGAAAGAGGCTGAGATTGGCAGCTGAACAAACTTGGGCTCAATGAGCAGCTCCAACTCTTACCAGTTATATGACCTTGAGCAAGTACAAATCTCAATTAGTAAATAGGAAAGCATCTTCTGCTGATGAAACATTCATTCTAAGGACTTGCCATCTCCTAACTCACTTAACCTTCACAGTAACCACAAGTTGGTTTGACTCTCATTCACAGTTAAAGACGAGGAGACGGAGACGTAGAGGAAGTCATTTGTACAAGGCCACATGACTTGCTCCTGATAGATCTGGAATTTGGACTCAGGCAGCCTGGTTCTGGAGCTGAATTCTGAACTACCTATATCATCCCACCTCAGTCCAGTGACAGAATGTGTCACCTGAGTGCTCAAGATACAACAACAGCCTGGCCAAGTCCAGGAGCCTCTTAAGAGCGAAGCTCAGGGTGCAGGACCTGAAAGGGTGTTAATCAGCTGCTTCCATTTTTTTTCTTAATATGGGAAGACTAGGTTTTGCTTGGCTTCTGGAAACCGCTGTCATCTTGCTTTTCCTCCTACTTCAGCTCTTAGTCTCCTCTGCAGCTGGCTTTTCCTTCTTCCTGACTTTTCAAGCCCATCCTTGGACCTCTTATCTTCTCCATCAAAATTTTCTCCCTAGATGATTTCACTGAGGCCAATGGCTTAAATCCCTTATAAATACTGATAGCTCTAAATCCATATCTTTAGCCTGACCTCCTGCCCTAGAATTCACATGTTTTTTTGTTTTTTTTGTTTTTGTTTTTTGAGACGGAGTCTTGCTCTGTCATCCAGCCTGGAGTGCAGTGGCTGGATCTCAGCTCACTCCAAGCTCCGTCTCCCGGGTTTATGCCATTCTTCTGCCTCAGCCTCCCGAGTAGCCAGGACTACAGGCGCCCGCCACCTCGCCTGGCTAGTTTCTTTTTGTATTTTTAGTAGAGACGGGGTTTCACCATGTTAGCCAGGATGGTCTCGATCTCCTGACCTCGTGATCCGCCTGTCTTGGCCTCCCTAAGTGCTGGGATTACAGGCTTGAGTCACCGTGCCCGGCCAGAATTCACATGTTGAACTGCCTAGTGGATTTCTCCACTTAGATGTCTAATAAGCATTTCAAACCTGCCCGAAATGAAACTTGATTACCACCCCCAAACCACTCTTCCCTGAGGAAATGGTGTCTCTGTTCCACCAGTTGCTCAGGCAAAAACCCTAGCAATCAGCCTCACTTGCTTCCATTTTCTCTCATTTCCCACATCAAACCCATTAGCAAGTTCTGTTGGTTCTTTTTTGAAATGTACTCAGAGCCTACTTCTCACCACCTGCTCTGCTGTGGTTCTAGCCCAAGCCACTGTCAGTCTCTCCCGGAGACACAAGCTGTACCTTCCCAACTTGCACCCCTGTGTCCATCCCTGCTCACTCAAAGCAACCCTTTGCAAACATCCAGAGTGATTTTTTTGAAATGTAAGTAAGAACCAGTCACTACCCTATTCAGATCCTCCAGGGGCTTCTCATTTCTCTTAGAACAAAACCCAGACTCCTGACTACAGCCCCAAAGCCCTACATGATCCTACCCCATTTACAACTCCAGGCTCATTACCTACCTCGTGCTCCCAGCCCCCAGATCTCCAGCACATCAGCCTCTTGGCTCTTTTTAGAACTACCTGAGTTAACTCCAGTCTCAAGGACTTTCCTGTGCTTTTCCTTAGACTGGAGACACCCCTCCCAGTTCACATGGCTCACTCGCTTCATCCAGGTATCTTCTCCAATGTCCCCTCCTTGTGACCCCTGGATCTAAAGGAGTCAAACCACCCCACTCCTACCCTTATATTCTCGTAGCTCCTCACACTGCCTCACTTTTAGCAAGATTTCATTAAAATTTTATTGATGCCTAAAATTATATTATATATTTAAACATTTACTTGTTTAGTATCTGCATCTTCCATTAGCAAGTAAATTCTGGCCAGGTGCGGTGGCTCACGCCTGTAATCCCAGCACTTTGGGAGGCCGAGGCAGGCGGATCACCTGAGGTTGGGAGATCGAGACCAGCCTGGTCAACAAAGGGAAACTCAAAAAATAAAAAATAAAAAAAAAATAAAGAGAGTCTCAAAAAAAAAAAAAAAAAAAAAAAGAAAAGAAAAGAAAAGAAAAAGAGAGTAAGTTTCATGAAGGCAGACATTGTCTGCTTTATTCATTGCTGAATCCTCAAAATCTAGAATTGTAGACCCTCCCTAGACACTTATTGGCTGAATGACTAAAAGAATGAATGAGTGGTTAGAAACAGTACCCATGTGGAAGAATACATAGCCACCTCTTACATACAGTTTCACTAATTCTCAGAAGTTTTCTATGGAAATTAGGGAGCAGATTATTTCCCCTGTTTATTGAAACCCAGAACTAATGATTCACTTGATGTTTACAGACCAATCCATCTGGAGGAAGTAGCTGCTGAACGTTGGTCTTTCAAGTGAAGTAAGTTAAGTATTATGTGTCTCTAATGTGTTTTAAACTTGTTTTATGTCAATTATATTATCACAACTTTGGAAGAAACTTTATTGGGACAAACTTTAATTTTTTTTCTAGAAAGTTTTTTTTTTTAAACAAACACAAATGCAAAGTCACTGTAAAGTTCAAGAAGTAAATGATATCTTCTTTTAGTTACAACTGAAAGGAAAGTATATCACCAACAATACCACACTTGGTTTGGCAATTTTTAGAAACTCCATTAAACCCCATTTAAAAGTAATGTTTAAAGTCTATACTTAAATAACCATTTCAAAGAAAAAGCTAGCATTCTGATTTCTGCAAAACATCCTCATTAAGACAATGTAACCATACAAAGAGATTTACTGTGTTTGAATAATATGGTCACAAGTGGTCCCCCTTACCTACCTCCACCCCTAAATGAGAAGAAATTTAGTATACTCATGGGGGTATGAGGCCTGCCAAATACTTTTGGAAAAAATTCTGCTAAATTGTTTCTAGAAACTGCTAGTACTCTTAAGAGGGTCGACACATTCTACTATATCCAAACACAGTTTTTTTCTAATTGCTTGGCGCAAATGAACTTGTAAGATTAAAAGTATAAGAATTTATTCCATGATCAGTGATGGAATCCTAATCCATCTTAAGCTGCATGCATGACAAATGGCATTTCCTAACATGTATTACAAGACAGAGAATTTTTTAAAACTTTTGCCTGAGGGCACATTCCCTTTCAAAAGCATAAGATTTTCTTCTTTTGCTTTCTCAAGATATCATGCTAAACTTCATTCTTGATAGTTCGTCTATTAAGGAAGCAAGATAGAAGGGAGAATCCATGATAGATTTATAAATTTGGGGCAAAATGTAACACAAAGCATTCCAATATGCAATTTCAAATCAAAACCTCAACTTGGGCAAGGGACGTTAAATCAACCAACAACATTCTTTAGAAATGCCTGACATTCAATTGGATAAAATTATATATTGAAATAGATTGTAGGCATATTGCAAATGTTTTTCCTCTAGCATCTGGTTGTATCAAAGCCCAGGAGGAAAAAAAAGGGTGACTGTGCCAGAATTAAAAAGCTGCCTCTTTGGATAAATATGTGGAAAGGATATGAATTAAGTTATCAAAAGGCTAGAAGAATTTGCTGAAAGTCAGAGGGGGAGGTGGTTTCTAAAAGCAATAAGCTATTTGGAATTTGGCAGCATGCAACTGAGTGCTTTGTATAGCTAGTATTATTAGCCAAGTAAGGGTAAAATGACATTTCAAAGGAGGAAAATGAATGAATGAATATACGCACAGAAAGCAACAAGGCAATATCCTAATTTGTAAATGTAAGTAGTACTCATAGTGTCTAGATGTAATGTGGGATGAGCCCCAAGGGAAATCAGGCACCTTCTCAATAAAGCCTTTTCAGATTTGAAAGACAGCAGAGGCTGGGTGCAGCATTTCACACCTATAATCTCAATGTTTTGGGAGGCCGAGACCGGAGGATTGCTTGAGGCCAGGAGTTTGAGACCAGGCTGGGCAACATAGTAAGATTCTGCCTTTAAAAAATAAAAACTAGCTGGGTGTGGTGGCATGTGCCTGTAGTCCTAGCTACTCGGGAGGCTAAGGTGGGAGGATTGTTTGAGCCCAGGAGTTTATGGCTGCAGTGAGCTGAGATTGCTCCACTGTACTCTAGCCTAGGTGACAGAGTGACACCCTGTCTCTTAAAAAAAAAAAAAAAATGTAGTGACTTGTGATTTCTGTGACCTGGATACTGATTAAAGTAAGTTAACTGCTAAACAAACACTCCAGAATCTCAATGTTTATGGAAAGCCCAAGTAGGTGTTCCTGGGCAGGAGACCCTAGTCAGTCAGGGACCCAGACTCCTTCCATCTTATGACTCTGCTCTCCTCTAGACTAGCATTATGTTCCTCTCCTTTTAGCCAATGGAAGAGAAAATAAAATGGAAGGTAGTGCATAGGAGGATATTATGAATGAAGAGTGATGGCTAGGCACTGCGGCTCATGTCTATAATCCCAGCACTTTGGGAGGCTGAGGCAGGCAGATCACCTGAGGTCGGGAGTTCGAGACCAGCCTGACCAACATGGAGAAACCCCGTCTCTACTAAAAATACGAAACTAGCTGGGTGTGGCAGTGCACCTGTAATCCCAGTTACTCCGGAGGCAGAGGCAGGAGAATCGCTTGAATCCAGGAGTTGGAGATTGTAGTGAGTCGAGATCGCACCATTGCACTCCAGCCTGGGCAACAACAAGAGCAAAACTCCATCAAATAAATAAATAAGAAAGAAAGCCCTCATATTCCATTGACCAGAACCCAGTGACACGACCACACCTAACTCCATGAGAGGCTGAGTAGTGTAACTGTGAGCTGAGAATTCTGAGGAAGCAGGTGTGAGTAATTAGTTTCTACTGCAAGTGGTACCATGGCATTGTACTCACTTGCTGAGGAATCTCTGTTCTATCCCCCCACGGTAAATTGTAAGTTCCTAGAACAGGATGGAGTTAGGTCTTATGTATCTCGGTATCTTTAACACTAACACTGGCATGGAGTTGATGCTCCATTTGTAGTTAGTGGATGTGGCTGCCTGGCTCACAAAGCCCAGCATGGTGACCTGGCGATGTTAAGACTGGTGTTCTGTGTTTTAATATTGCCAAGAAATACTTGCATTTTTCTCCCCTCCTCAAGATGGCCTCCCTGTGAAGACACTTTCAGAGGACACAGGGACCACATGCTAACAGTGGGCAAGGGACCCATCCTTTGTTAACTCTCATTGTGTCTTCAAGCTAGGAGGAGCCTTCAGAGGAAGGCGTCCTCACACTCTTCACCTCTAGAAGGAGCGCCTAAACGGGGAGGCTGCATTCCTGGAAGACAAAGAATAGGGTGGAGGGTTTCTAGTGAAGCCCAATCTCAAGAATAAAAAGAGAGCCAAACTTGAACCAGACATCCTTATCAGCCGAGAAGGAAGTCAGAAGTTACAGGTGAGTGAGCAGGACTATAGAACTTTAGACAAATCCAGAATCTTATTCTGTTTCCATTTTGTTTCACTTAAAACAGGAACAGCCCCCGTGTGAATATTCAGGGACAACAGAGGAAGGGGTTTCCTCAGGGCTGCACTCCACTTTGCAGTCAGGCTGGGGGAAGATGAATCCTAAGGAAGAGATGGTGGCAACAGTCCCTTATTCATTTTTTTAATACAAAAGTACAAACCAAAACAAAACCAAAACCATACAACACAAAACAAAACCCCCAAAACAAAATTACAAAACAAAAACGTGCAAAATTACAAAACAAAAAACAAAAATTTTAAGCTTTATTTTTTAAAACACAATTACCGTCAAAGAAAAATGGATACATTGGACCTCATCAAATTACAACTTATGCTCTGTGAAAGACTCGATAAGAGGGGGAAAATGACAAACTACAACAGGGAGGAAATATTCGCAGACCACATATCTGACAGAGGACCAGTATCTGGAATACATAAAGAACTCTCAAAACTCAACAGTGGAAGCAAAATATCCATTTAGAGAATGGGCAAAGGACACAGACATTTCACCGGATTTACGGATGGCGAACATGAAAAGATGCTCAATATCACTAGTTATTAAGACCATGTTATATATACCTGTTAAAACAGCTGACATAAAAAATTGTGACACCACCATATGCTAGAGAAGAGTCGGGGGAACTGGATCCTCAGCCACTTCTGATGGGACTGTAAACTGGCTCAGCCCACTCTGGAAAAATAGTGTGGCAGTTTCATAAAAAACTAAACATACATTTACCATACAACCTAGCTATCATACTCCTGGGCATTTATTCCAAAGAAACGAAAATTTATATCCATACAAAAACTTGTACACAAAACTAGAAACAACCAAAATATCCCTAAACATGGGTTACAAATTGTGGTGCATCCATACCATAGAATACTACTCAGCCATGAAAAGGAACAAACTATTGATATAACTTGGATGGACCACAGGGACATGAAGCTGAGTGAACAAAAGTCCATCTCAAGGAGTCACACTATTATGATTCCATTTATGTAACATTTTAATAATGATAAAAGCATAGAGATGGAGAACAGATTCATGGTTGCCAGGGTTGGGGATGGTGGGGAAGTAGGGGTGAAGGGAGAATAGATAGCATGAGGGAGAGCCTCATGGTGACAGAAGAGTTTTGTATCTCGATCGCTGCAGTGGTTGCACGAATCTTACACACGTGATAAAATGGAACAGAACTGCAACACATGTGTTCTACTAATATGGATCTCTGGATTTGGGTATTGTCCTACAGGTCAGTGAGATGTAACCACTGGAACAGACTGTCTGCAGAGTACGTGGGACCTCTCTGTAATATTAGTATGTGGGACCTCTCTGTACTATTTCTACTACATTCTGTGAATGTCTAATTATATCTAAATGCAAGGTAAGACAAGAACAAAATTAGAACTGTGCTTTTGGAAAAACAGTATTTTACATTTTTAATTTAATTTTTTTTTAGACAGGGTCTTACTGTGTTGCCCAGGTTGGTCTCAAACTCCTTGCCTCAAGTGATCCTCCTGTCTTGGCCTCCCAAAGTGCTGAGATTACAGGCATGAGCCATTGTGCCTATTTTTAATTTTAAATTTAATAATCTCATTGTAAAATGTTTAAGCATATCTAAATGTTAAAGGAAAGTCCCCCATATTGTCTCACCCTTCAATCAATTCCAATCTCATGTGACAGAATAACTACTATGAACAGTCAGGTGTGGTGTGCATCTTATTTGTTATATTCTTTTTTTTTGAGACAGAGTCTCGCTCTGTCACCCAGGCTGGAGCGCAGCAACAAGATCTCGGCTCACTGCAACCTCTGCCTCCTGGGTTCAAGCAATTCTTCTGCCTCAGCTTCCCAAGTAACTGAGACTACATACAGGCGTGCACCACCACGTTCGGCTAATTTTTGTATTTTTAGTAGAGACAGGGTTTCACCATACTGGCCAGGCTGGTCTCGAACTCTTGACCTCGTGATCAGCCTGCCTTGGCCTCCCAAAGTGCTGGGATTACAGGTGTCAGCCACCGCAACCAGCCTGTTACCTTCTTATATACACATATATGGACTTCTGTTTTTTTTCCTTAAATGGAATCACTATGCTAATTCTTCTGCAACTTTTTTTTTTCCACATAATAATAACACATCTTGGACATCTTTTCAAGATACCATAAACAGCTCTATCTCATTCTTTTTAATAGCTGCATGGCATTGCATTGTACGGCTATGCCATAATTGATTTAATCAGTCCCATAATAATAAACATTTAGATTGTGTCCAGTTCTTACCAAAAATGCTGCAATGGATATTCCTTTACAAACATTTTGTGTAAATACTACATCTATAAGACAAATATAGGATTATGATAGATAATGTCAAATTGCTTTCTTAAAAATTTGTAACAAGTTGTGGGCAAAAGCAGCTTTAAAGAGAACAGGAGGGCAGCTGCATCCCCAGGGCCTGGAAGGGAAGGGACCCAAAGGATCCTCGCTGACCACGAGGTGGACCCCCTAGAAGAACCAGGGCGCCTCCCACCTGCACTGGTGGGGAGGCCAGGCTGACAGAAAGTTAGCAGTAGTTTTCCTTCTCCTCCCGCCTCTGGGTGGCTAGGGGACACTTCATCTTTATCAGGAAATGAAGTGAGATAATCTAACATGAGAGGATCTACCTTAACCCCTCTGGAAAGCGACAGCAGGGCTGGTCTTCCCTTTAAGCCACACCGGGACATTCCCATGAGCACACACACTGGCTAGGGCATCCAACCATGGGATTTTTAGCCAACATCTTCCAATTTCACTTCCTCGTTTCCACCACTGACCCATTCCCAAAACAATTCTAGTTTGACTTTACACTGGACTAACCCGGGTGCACAGTGACTGGACCCTCCCAAGGAGGACCCCAGGCAAAATCCTAAAATGGGCCTGCCTAAACTGCTTCCTCTCCCTCCCAGCTGCAGGCACCCATGAGTGTTAAACTAGAGAAAGCAAATGTTGGCATAAGCATATTGGCTTAAAGGAATTCATGGGTCAGGGATCATTTTGGGAAAGAAGGATATAGGATTTGACGTTTGCTAAAAGGAGACACAAGTCTTTTTTTTTTTTTTTTTTTTTTTGAGACAGAGTCTCGCTCTGTCCCAGGCTAAAGTGCAGTGATGCCATCTTGGCTCACTGCAACCTCCGCCTCGCGGGTGCAAGCAATTCTCTGCCTCAGCCTTCCGAGTAGCTGGGACTACAGGCGCACGCCGCCACACCCAGCTAATTTTTTGTATTTTAGTACAGACGGGGTTCCACTGTGTTGCCCAGGCTGTTCTAGAACTCCTGGGCTCAGGCAATCAATCAACCTGCCTCGGCCTCCCAAAGTGCTAGGATTACAGGCGTTAGCCACCGCGCTCGGCTAGGAGACACAAGTCTTAAAAGGGTTGAGAGACACTGACCTGGTCCTGAGCTCACAGTTGCTCAGAAACTGGGGTCTCAGTGAGGTCATGCGATTCATCCATGTCACAGGGCTGGGAGATGACCCACCTGGCCTTGAACCCGGGTTATCTGTTTCCGAAATCAGAGTTGGTGGACAGAGCAAGGACAATCCAGCAGAGGGATGGTTCGGGGTGTGTTCACCCCGCCCTTTTGGGACGCCGCGTGCCTGCACTGTGGGAACACAGGTGGACAGCGGTCCCCGCCGTGGGCGCTGGGAGCCAGTGCGGAGCGCGGGAATATTCTCACCGCCACGTGCGCGCGGACAGCTGGTGCTCTGAGGAGGGGCCTGCAGCCTGGCCGGGGCTGGGAAGACTTCCTGGACTAGGGGCAGCCCGGGTTTTCCTCAAGGATGAGCTGGAGCCGGCCCCCGGCGCAGGAGCAATGTGTGGGGACAGGGCCAGGCCGGGTAACAGGCGGGGGCCAGGCGAGTTAGGCAGCAAGCATCTGCTGGGGCCACCGCAGCACCATCCCACAGACCGCCACTGAATCAACAACAGCCGGTGCTTTCCGGGATCTGGAGGCCGGAAGTCCAAGAGCAAGCATCAGGATGGGTCCCTCCTTGGCCTGCAGGTGGCGGCCTTCTGGCTGCGTCCTCCCAGGGCCTGCCTTCCGGACAGCACACCTGGCTGCTCTGTGTCCTGATCCCCTCTTCTGAGGAAGCCAGTCAGATTGGATTGGGGCCCATTCTTATGATCTCATCGCCACTTTACCTCTTTCAAAGATTTTATCTCCAAATACAGCCACATTCTGAGGTACTGGGGGTTAAGGCTTCAACGGATGAATTACAGAGGTGGGGGCACAATCCAGCCCATAACAAGGCTTTTGTGTCATTTCGAGGGGCACAGACTCTCCCAGGCACCAACTGGAACCAGCGCAGCAGCGAGCTCAGATTTGTTTTTGAAAGGCCTGTCTGCCCTGTGGCTGGGTGGGCAGTGGGACCACATGCAAGAGGCCTGCAGGACAGACTAAGCTCCCTCTTGACTAAGCTCCTACACCAGCCTACCCCCTCCTTGTTACAACCACTTTTGCTGGTTGGCTCTCTGGACTCCTGAGGCCCAGGAGGGTTTAGGGTGGGGGCGAGTCGGAGCGAGGTCTTTCCCAGGGAGCCCCCTTACTACTCCTGCCTCTGGCAGGAGGAGCTCTCGAGGGTCCCTATCTGGACCCAGCCCGTTAGGCGCCTTCTGCAGACTCAGAAGGGAGCAGCAGCTTCCCCACAGGGCTACAGGGAGGGCCAGATACCTTCCAAGATGCAGTCCTAGACAAGGGCAGCAGGATATACCCGGCTGGCAGAGGCAAGGGATCAGTGGACAGCCAAATGGCCTTCAAACCAACCCAGGGTGGGTAACTTTGGGTGCATGGATTGGGGCCTCTATGAATTTAGACATTTAAAACAACATATTAATAAGTAACAGAAACTTCTTTAGGCACAATATTGGAAATATTGGATGTATATTAGAAGTTATTAAACCAACTGGAGATCTTTTTAGCCAATGTCTTAAACACATTTATGACTATAGCAAAAACTTATTTTCAAAATATTGTGATAGTTGTATGTCGACATAACTTAGGGAAATTGCACGCATTTTTATCTTATGTAGTTTAAAAATATTCTTCTCTGAAGAGGTCCATAGGTTTCACCCGATTGCCAAAGAGTCCATGGCTCAAAAAAGGTTAAGAATCCCTGTTTAACCAAAGCCGCGGATGAGATGAGGTGGAGTCCAAGGAAAGGAAACTAAAGACTCATTTTATCCTCTAGTAATAAGATATTTGGGGGCTAGGACTTCAAAGAAGTTCAACTGCTCTGGAGCAACTGGAAAGTTCAGGGCTTCAAAATATAATACAGGTAAAGAAAAGCAAAGTATCGGTATTCTTCTGATGACAAATATTCTTTGATTTTCATCATCCTTCTGAACACAAGTCACAAGTCTGAAAACCTGTATAATGCTGATTATCTCAACGACCCTCTGCCTTCAATCTTGGGTGTGTTTATTTGAAACCTAACAATGTGTGCAAAACCAGGAGAAGTCTAGGGAATGAGGGATTTTGCTAAAGTCACACAAGTGTGTGTGCTGTTTTTGCTCCAAGCTGATTAGATGCTTCTATTGTTATATATCAAGACATCTCAGGGTGTGGTTGCCCTAAAGGAGACAGTGAGGCAAGAAGGTGACGGCATTTGTAGTTACCAGCCACCCTCCTGCTCTTTTAGGATGTTTGTGTATACACACCCTAATGCCAGCACCTGAGGATGTGGAGACCAGGCCCAGGAAGAATCAGTCCTCACAAACACCGAAGGACCCAGTTATCCGTGTGCTGATCCCACACGCTGCTGGCAAAGCCTGTAGTTGGCAGGCATCATGCCACATTTCTCTCCCAAAGGAACCCTATAAATGTAATCCTTGAATAGGGCCTTCTCATTTCCAGCAGCTCTTTCATAATTTTGTGCTTTCTACTTTTTGAGATGTTGTCTTGGCTCATCCCACTTGAACCTACAGCCGTCAGCTTCTTTAATAGGGGTGTCTATAAAGAACTGCCCTAAAATATGCTTTTCCAGTGCACTTAATGTCTTTCCAATTAGATCCAGATGTGAAAAGCTGAAGGAACAGTTCTCAGGACTGGACAAGATGACATAAATCTTGCAGCTGACAGAGATCCCACTGAGCTCAGTTGGGGAAACTCACAGAGAACTTGTTTGGAGCCAGAAAAGCGGCTGGGTATAAAGACAGATGTGTACACTCAGATTCAAAAAAATATGTTAAGAGAGAGAAAGCGTTTCTCTAACACAGTGCCTACAAATACGGCTGAGGCATGAAGCAGGCTGGGCTACCCCCTCATTCCTCCCCCCCACTCCGCCGCCCTCGCCCCGCAACTAGATCAAAGGAGGTGATTGAAAAGGCTTTAGAGAGAGCAGACCAACTCAGCGATGCTTCCTGGTCTCCTTAATTGCTCTTCTCAGGGCAAGGAAGGTGGGCACTCCTGACAGACCTTGCTGGAGGAGAACAAGGGCTGTTTGTGCAGCTGAGGGCTTGGCTTTTATTTTTTTAATGATCAGGTTTTGTACACTTTCCAGAATGTTCCTTTTAAAAATAGTATATTCTTCCTTCTCTTCTGCAGATGCTAGGAAGTGCAGGTTCAACCCAAACCGTGTCTATTTCAAAGGGACACAATAACCCAAAGCTGGAGTTAAAGGAGTTTGGTGGCATGCCGCCCAAGGACTGAAGGCTTTGGTTTTCTTTTACCCTCCCAAGTAATTTTGTTTTTGAAGGTTGGAAAACAAATTCCACAGAAGGATCAGCTTCTGCAGGATGCAGCATGGAGCAAGGCGGAGCAAGGCAGAGCAAGGAGCTGAGTGCAGGGCTGAGCCAGGACCAGGGCAGACACAGTCCCTCAGACAGGTGCCACCCTGGACAGATAGCTCCCGATGCATCCAGGGGCTCGCTTTCTAGTGTTTCAGATTCCCAGGGGAGGAACTGACGGTTTTCTTTTTTCTCTCAAGAGGCTCCCTCTAATTATCCACTGCCTCTTCTCTTACCCCTCTCTCTCCCTATCATGACACCCAGCTCTGTGATAGAGGACAGAGGGGCTCTGCTGCACACTTGCTCTGAGGAGGCTCACAGGGGCCATTTGCAGCACCTGGTCAAGGCCACTCTCGCAAACCTTGCCTGGGCCCAGCCCACCCAGTGCTGGAGGGGCCCTGTCCCCCTTGGCTGAGACCTTTTGCTTTTCCTGCCATGCATCCCACGGAAAGCCTGATAGTGCATTTCATTGACAATTTTATGACCCTGGCCATTTCCCCCTGTAACAATATCTTTAAAATGGCTCCTTGTCTTAAGGTGGGTGAGAGCAGGGCTGTGCTCTTCCCTCTCCTTCCTTCACTAAACGTCTGTGCCTTAAGCAGTAACACTGAAGTAGTAGAATGTGAGTTCTGGATCACAGAACTGCACACGTAACTTTGACCATTTTTAGTTTCCATCCTGAGATAAAAGCCAAAACATATTTTTTAAATTTATGTTCTACATCTTTTAGTTGGGCATTGCTTTTCTGAGCGAATTCTAAGTATTGTAAAGATGTCTTCAAAGACAGACAACCTCGACTCTAAAGAAATTAATGCAAATGACAGTGTATCTCAGTGACATGCTAATTTATAGCACCGTAAAGGTACAGTTCAAAGCTCCAACGAGCCAGAAGGAAGTCAGTGGATTGATGGTTTGCAGTAAGAAAGGTTTAGAAACAATAAAATGTAACTAGGGTTTTAGTTTGGAAATGAACTAGGGGTCCATTTGTTCCACGTTACTGAGTTTTTAATTTAGATCTGCTGTTAAAACCTAATGCATTTTGTATTTGTGGCTAGTAAATGACTCTGACTCGGTGTCTTCAAGGAGACATTGAAAGAGCAGGAATAATTCTCAAAGATAAGACTTGCAGCTGCAGGTTTCTTAACCAAAAATATCTAGATTTCACCTCTAAAATGTGATTACAAAGCAGAAGAGTAAAAAGAAACAAAGAAACAAGCAAAAGAAACACCTGTGATTTTTTAAAAAGAGATTGGCAATTATTGTTCAAGGGAAAACACATTTCCGTAGAAGCAAAATTCACTTGTAGTAGCATATAAAATATTATGCTGTATATTCATTAACTGGCAATTATTAATCCCAAACACGTGAATTTGAGTAAGAATGTAAAAGCTATCATTTGATGTTACAAACAACGACTACATAAGCACATCTTCCCATTTCTTTGCTCAGTATTCCTATCATTTACACTCTATACGGACACCGAATGTGCAAATATACTTGGCAAACACACTCTAGATTCTAAGAGCTGTCTGGGAAAAATCAAGGGGGACCTTGTTACCTACCCAAACCAAACTGGTGAAAATTGGCACAACTGCTTAGGTGCTTTGAAGCCTGAGTAGCTAAACCAGTTTGAAAATAGATATCTCTTTTTAGAACTGAGAAGGAGAAAAAAAAATTTAAGAGGCAATTACTTTCTTAGGATAGGTAGATTTTTGTTTTCATTTTTATACCAACAAGAAATTAAACTCTGGCAACACAAATAATATCTTTTTTTAGAAAAAGATACAAAGCTACTGATCAGGCATGTATCTGTTTTGTTTTAAGAAAGCAAATTCCTGGGTGTGGGTCAGTGTAGCCCACTCTCTGTGAGGATGCCAGTTCTCTGAAGTGACAACTTGCTCCAGCAGCCACTCCACTCCAGAGGGCTGAGCTTCAGGCTGTCACTCGGATGCATGTCTGTGTAGCCAGGAAACAAATGTGCACTTTTACTAAATGTGTGTTCCTTTTACTCAAGATCACCTAATTCTAAATACATTTTTCACAAAAAAAAATCCCTCAGAATATTAGACTATTTAAAAATCAGTTATCTTTAATGAATATGGAGGTTAATAAAATTATTTCTCAATAGAGCAAGCTGTAAAAAAGGAATTCTGTTCCCCAATCTAGCAGTCACGAATTCTGCACTTTAGTTTGTTAGTTTTTAAAATGCCACACATACATAAAACTGTGTTTTGCTACACAGGCCAAAATATTAAACAGTAACTGTGAAATGATACCAACTGGACAAATTTAAAATTTGTGGAACCCTGAAGAATTATATTTCTTCTTGGATTATCTGATTGCTGATTTCATTTGCAGCTATAACCCAATTTTTCCAATGTTAAGTGGGCCTACCTTCAACTCACGTAGTTACTTTTGCTTCTTGATAATATTACCATAAAACTGAATTTGAGAGACTTCTTTTTGTGATCTGTGTATCTGTATGGAGGGATGTTTTCTCAGTCCCTGAATCAGAGGTGGCAACAGACAAGGGCAGTGAAGATTAGGAATCGATGGAATGGGGTCCTAGGTCACTCTGTCCCAACAGGACATGCCAATCATTTATCTATCCACTCTCTTCTTCAACACAGAAATAGCAACAACAGACCATGATGACATCTTCCAGTTGAATGGCATTTTACATTTTCTTATTTTTAAAGAGAGAAGAATAAGAGTATTAGGCAAGGAAAAGACTAATGAGGGCATTCTTTTAAGCAGCGATTAATATGTATGGTCTGTAGACATATATTAACACACACAGATCATGGCTTTAAATGACTTTATAGTAAAGCCACAGTGGGACTGTGCCCCTCCACAGGACAATGGTTGTCCAGTGAGAGCTGCAGCCTATGCAGATCTGGGAAGTGATGGCTGCGGAGCCGTCGAGTGGTCCTCCCACTACTAGGAGAGAGGTGGTTTAGGCAGGACCTTGGAGTCCAAGCCCAGCTCATGCTTAGAGATAGGATTCAGCTTCAACTGGAGATGGAAACATTTAGCCAGTTCATCCTACTCAGTGTTTGCGGCATGACCCTAGAATTCTACCATGTGCAAGCTTACCACAAACATGCCTTGGTGCAGGCAGAAGGGCCATCTGGATCCCATCTCCTCATACAAAGGTGTAGGTCACAAAGCCTACTGCCTGCTCTGTTTGCGCTGGCTCTGATACTCAGCTATCTAATGGTAGGGAAGTTTATACTTGCAAAGGCTCAGGAAGGAGAGGTTATGAGGTTGATTTGGGGAACTTAGCAACTTACTTGGTCTCTGGTCAAACTACTACTCTTTCAGGGGCTGTGTGGCCAGGGCGGAGGGTTTGGGAGCCAGGAGTACAGGTTGGGAGTCAAAGGCCATCGTGTTTAGGAGGCTCACTGTTGCTGCAGCAGACACTGACAGCAGACCTCCCTTGACCTAGAGAGAATGTGGGACCTGTCCCCATTGGGCTCTGGGGCAGCCTCAGCTCAGGGCAGGCCAGAGCAGCCCAAACCAGGGGTGCGAGGTATGTTCACAACCCCCAGAGACAGGCCCAGGGGTGCTCTGTGCCTCTGCTGAGGTTATTCCCTATCCTTAAAAGGCCCTACCCTCTTACCTTCAGCTGAAAAACCACCGTCATTTCCTCCCCTAAAGTGCTCCCCAAATTTTGTGTCTGTCCTTTGCACTTCCAGAATGCTTTGCCCATAAATGTTACAGTTTTTTTTTTTTTTTTTTTTTTTTTTTTTTTTTTTAATCACACCGATATGTGAGACTACAACATGTCTCTGTATACCACCTGGCCATGACCAAGGGGCGTGATGCACATATCTCTTTAGCCCCAACACAGAACCTAAAACATAGTAGATGTTCAATACATATGAGATGGATGGATGGATGGACGGATGGATGGACGGATGGATGGACGGATGGACGGATGGATGGATGAGAAGCTGAGGCTTAGTGTCTGAGTGTGTCATCCAAATCAAAGTTCACTGGCTATTTCTAGAGTTTAAGAAGATGGGTTAAATGTCTAGGCCTATGTCAGAAAGGACCCATGTACTGGCACAAATGAATGACGATGGGACATGCTCTCCAGTGGGCAGACTCAGGCTCAGCAGCAAGACAAATACCCTTAAAATCTTCAGATCTGTGAACAGCATGTGTTTCTATCTTGTTGTGGAGCATTGTTCAGTTAAAAACCAAAAGCCAAACAGGGCATAAATAAATGTGCCACATGAGATTAGGCACAAAAGGGCAATCTAAAATATACAGTGTGGTCTATTTAAAACAGGTCCCAGTTGATGATATAGAAGACTTTAAATAGGGCCGCTTTAAAATAGGTGAGCCTAAATTAATCCAGTGTAAGAAATGGAACCTCTCATCTTGCATTACATGGAGAAAGAATAACTGAAATCTGCCCAGAGTTATCAATCATTCATTCAGTCAGGTATCTTTTGAACACCTCCTAAGTGTACAATATAGTCCTTGCTTCAAGGAAGAAGTAAAGAAAATGGAAATGTGGACATGAAAGAGGAAGAGTTTGCTAAGTGGGAGGCAGAGGGAGCAGGTGCTCCTCATGGCAGGAAGGGAGGGGGCAGAACAGTCCTGCTGTGGGGGCAGGAATGAGCATAGGGCCCATATTCGGAGGTCTTGGGCAGTTTCTATTGCATTCTGTCTTACCAGATAATTATTCTCTTCCTACCGTTCCTTTGTGGGTTACTGGGGCTAATAACATTCTCTATGTTTAGAGCCACTGATATTTTCTCTATGATGACATATTTTTCAAGTATGGAAAAATGTATATGCAAACACATTTGGGCATCTATTTAAAAATGGAAACAGTACAGGGGCTGCTAGATTCAAATTCCAGGAGTTGTGCACAACATTTTATTGAGTAGTGAATCACACACAGTGTACCGAGTAACAACTTTTACCAAATGAAACCAAGGTCTCTTAATGTTCCCAAATCTTTGATTCTCTGATACAACAAATATATTGCTACTCAAACATTCTTTTAGCCCTGACATCTTTAATTTGCACTGGTAATTGTTTGAAGTTGAGTTTTCCTCAGGACATATTATATCCATGAATTAAGATTTTTTTCATAATCCTCTGGCCTTTTCTAGCTCATCAAGGACACTGAAAGGGATAGAAACGATGACGGTGCAGTCAGATATCTGTTTTCCAATGGAAAATGGCAAGAATACTAAAGAGATCTACCTCGGCTCAGAAATATACAGAAAGAAATTTCAACAACCAAAAACCACCTCCTTTCAGATGTTACTATCTAAATGACAATCAACAATCCAATAGGCTGTAGGTTGGCGTCCAACCCCAGGTCCTTGGAGGCTGCAGCCCTCCCAAGGACCCCATTCGGAGAAGGGCCAACATGTCTGCTGCCAGGGGCTGTGTGGCCTCCACGCTCTTACATGCGTACTTGAATCTTCATCTCAAATGAACCACTTAGGCTTAGGCGCCCTCTCATATTTCCATTGGTGGTGATGTCATAAGGGAATTTCATTTTATACTTTCCAGCCTAAGAGATTTGGTACAAAAAAAATATGCCGCCAAAATAAAAAGATGGGGGAGGAAAAAAACATCTCCCACATCCCTGTGATGCTAAGGCTTTGCTCAGAATTTATTTAAATCTGGGTTTTAAATACCATTCTTAGTTTTTTCTTTGGTGTAATATTTGTATTTGTCTGACTTTCCTTTCCATTGAAGTATCCTCATTTTAGCTGTTTTTATTCACATAATTTTCATTAGGATAGGCATGATATGCAAAGTACCTAACAGGCAGGGAGTGCATGGGCACCAACCGAGCAGAACTAATTGCCACCCTGGGCTGGGGCAGAGCCTGAGATACTCCCTTGTTGCACTGGGTGTGACCCCTTGAGTAGCTGGGTCTTGTGGAGGTGAACGGGGTCTCAAGAGAGGGACCTAGGCATGGGGTTGGTGGAGGATACTGAGGACTTAAGGCCATAGCTACTTACCAATAGCAGATATTGGCAACATGGAAGTATTTCAATATTTTAACAACCTATATGGGCATACTAAGGCACACTAACACCAACCTGCTGAATATCACTCCCATTGAGATCTACCCTTAAATTTCATTCCTAAATTTGACTTTTAAAATTTCCTACCCAGGAACCTCACAGGAAGAACGAATTCATTAAAATTCTCAGCTTTACTTCCATAAAATAAAATTGGTCCTAGGATTGACTTGGAATTTTGGTTTTCACCATTATGGTTTTCCTCATTAGACAATTCAGCTTCATGATAATGGATTTGAATCTCATGGTTTCCACTTTGATCCGTGTTCAGTATTATTCTAAGAAATCCAGGAATCGTACTCTCATTCCTTCTTTCATTTAATGTACAAACACCTTTTTACTTTATCAGTTCTTTGGGCTTAATCCTGTCTACTAAGTTTACAGAAATAAGAAAGAGAAAAAGCCTGAGGTTTCAGTAACAGTTGCCAGACATTCTCTCCCAATACTTGTCAAGCGAGGCTCAAGGAGAAAGCTAAAAAACTGAGAACAACAACAAAAATACCCCCAAAGTAGCCACAGTATAGAAGCTTCTTTAAAAAAATATTCACTAACTGGAATATTATCTCTAACTGCAAAAAACGTTGGCTTATTTTTTTTTTTTTAAACGTTGGCTTATTCTGAACCCATTCGAAGATATGAGAAAGTTACCTCTCGTTACATGAATCTGATTCTTGTCATGTATATTCTCCAAAGGGGAAATCAACATTTTATCCAGATATATTTGGAACCAAAGTGGTGTAAACCAAGCTCTGAATACAGAAAGAACAGGAAGAAGTTGATGCTGGTCAGTGGGTGGCACTGGAGGACAGTAACACTTGACATTAATTATACATTGCCCCATTCGATCCTAGTTAGGGTATTTGCCAAGAAGTTCTTACATTTCTGGGGCCAGGGAACAGGGCCACACTAGAGTTTCGTGGAAAACAACAGTGCATTATAAAACATTTAAATCACTCCAACTCCTTACAATGACTAAATAACTTGACAAAATTATTTCATTGAATGGAAGCCTACTTTCGTGAAAGTAATCACATTTTCATCTTAAGGCTTTTTTTTTCAAAAAGAACTTTCCTATATTCATTTTTCTTTAACAACTAACGGCTGCTGTTTTAGTGTTAACCTGCCAAGGTTTTTATATTACTAAGGTAAACGCAGAGACGTAATTTGAAACAGAATAATAACATTTAAAGGACGCTGTTACTTTGAGAGTGTATAGTCACAGAAGAGAAGCCAAAAAACCAAGCTCCTCTTCTAACATGAAGAATAAATTCCTAGTGAATACAGATAACATGAACTATTTCGGATAGGCTTTATTATTAGATTTGCACCGAAAAAGCTATACTTTTCCAGTCTATAGAAATAGCCTTTGAGAATACATTTTCCATATAGAAATCAGAAACCCCTAAATACATTCTGAGAGCCATCTTGAACGTCCGAACTTTTAAAAAGGGGAACTTTACATGGTTGCGAAGCACTCTGGTTTCTGGAGCTGCGCTTTTACCCTTCACCCTGTCAGCAAGTGGGGCCTCCTGTGTGAAGTCGCCTCTCGTTGAGACGATCCCTTCCGTGAAGACCTCAACCAGCAGTCCTACCATGTGCAGAGCTCCCACTGAAATCAAAACCCAACCTCAAGCTCACGCAGCTCCGCCTCCACATATCGTCACATCCCACACATGCTGCTGTCATCACACCCACGCTGTTGTCACAACACCCAACAGGCTGTTACTAAGGGCCCTGGCATGCTGCTGAATATATGCATTCAACAGGAATTTTCAAAACATATTTCAGGAATACTTGTCCTTGGTTCAGCATCTTAATCTGCTCAATGCAGCCACTGTCTCTGGAAGGAGCAACTCCTATCGGGCACGGCTCCTTTGACTCTTGGGGCCTCCTGCGTCCCCAGCCCCAGCCGTGAATACACAATGGAGATCAGAGGAATGCTGCAGGAGGAATCTAGGGCAGTGCTTAATTGGATCATTCCCCTTCTATTAGACCATTCATATAGGTCAGCAGATCTCACTTCATCCTCTCCCTCTACTCAGCAGCGGCCGCCAACCCAAGCTCAGACGCAATTCAAGTTATGTATCTGTATCTTCTTACGATTCCCAGGGTCTCAGCCTGAGGTACCTGACAAGTTATGTGTCTGGCAAAACATTCCTCCTAGCCTCTTTGATGCTACAGAGTAGCTGTGGTCTCTATATTTAATCAAACAAAAATTAGAAGAAAATGGGGGCGGGAGGGCATTGTTGTTGTTGTTTTGATTAAAGTGGTTTGGGCAAGGTCGTCTGTTCCAGGTTAGAAGAGAGAGATTATTTGACAGACAGCACAAATTACTGATTCAATACTTGGGGGCTCTTAATTCTTGTTAAACATGTATGGTGAATTACTACAGGGGATGAGAGAAGTTTTGAACAAGTTTAAACACATTTGATGATACCTAGCTTAAAAACTCCTTTTCACCTTTCCTGGAAATTGATGTGAGTACCCAACAGAGGTAAAGGACGGCTAAATAATAATTACATTGGGCTTTTGAGGAAAATGCCTAAGCGGCAGGGATGACTTGTTCTCTGCTAAGGCTCTGAGTACTCTTAGATCCATGGTCTTCTAGACTCAAGCTGTCTTGTGCATTCTCTAGTTGCTTTGGAGGTCTCCATTTTGGTGACAACAGAGACGTTATCAGTTGCTTCTGGAATGACAGCCGTAATTTTTTAGTGCCAGACACTATACACAGCTTTATTTTTATATTCTTCAAACCAAAGTCACAAGGAACTCTAAGGCTGTCCTAACATTCCTAACATTATCTTATGGTAGGTTGGTCACATCCTTCAGATTTCTCATACACTTCTGAGAGCAATTCATTCCAATGGTTTAGCCATTGACACAAGAACCAGCTTAAGACTGAGAGCCTGAACTGTAGCTCTGAGCTTCTGTTTCTGAGGTGTGCCTGCTCCTCTCCTCTCTCCACAACTATTTTCCTTCTTTCATTTGACTTCAACCAACATTCACTAGGTAACTGTGTGCCAAGTTCTTTAGCATGTATTGGGTAGTGGGTGGTGATACAGGCTGTAGAGCCAGACCAACCTGGCCTGAAACCTGGCTAGGAGATATAGGGGAAGTTACTTTACCCCTCTAAGTCTCAGTTTCTTCAATGACTATCCTCAAATGAGACAATGCACACAAAGTATTTAGCAGAGTGCTTGGCACACAGGAGATGTGCAGGACATAGTAGCTCTCGCTATTACACAGATATACACGACAGATCACAAACAGCTCATGAGCTAAGCGGGAAGGAAAACACTACAGGCCATCTCAGTATTTCCTAGTAAGGGCTAGTTTCAAAGGAGTAATAATTATTCCAGCCTTAGTAAGTGGGTAGGTGGAAGATGGGGCTCAGAGGAGTAATACAGGAAATGATACCTGAGCTATGCTTTATTGGATAAGTAGTGGAAGCCATCCTCTGTGCTTTGAAAGACCATCACAAACCTTGTAGAGTCATAAGTAACATGGCAAATATGAGGTGACTTTGGAAGTTCCACACCATTTCTTCTATGCATTAAATGAACATGCTAAGGAGAGGATACCACTTGCATCATGTCATGCTGGTGGCAGCAAAGAGGCCAACAGAGAGCATAAGCACAAGCACAGCAGCACGTAGGAGGAGGATGGAGACTGTGTAGGAGGGAGAGAATGAGGTGGGGAGAAGCAGAAGCTGGGCAGGAACGCAACCACGGGCTTTCACCAATCTGTGGAATGTAGGGGAACTCAAACTCAGAGCCTGCAGGGATGGAACTGGACAGTCCCCAAGAACTCTGCACTTGGGACTCTGCCCAGCCATGTGGCCACACCCAGGGCCCCAGCTCTCTGGTTCCCAGAAGCTCTGCCCGGGCTCTTCCCCTTTGTCAATCCAATCTTCCTGCTTCGTCTGCTTCGATTACCTAAGCCACGCCTGCCACATCACCCCGTCTCTCCATCTTTTCTCTTATCACCCTCCATATATAACGATTTTTTGTTCATATCTACTAGTAAAAATTTTTTTCACTTAATTAATTAATTAATTAATTTAGTCTTGAGGCAGAGTTTTGCTCTTGTCGCCTGGGATGGACTGCAGTGGGGTGATCTCGGATCACTGCAACCTCTGCCTCCTGGGTTCAAGCAATTCTCCTGCCTCAGCTTCCTGAGTAGCTGGAATTACAGGTGCCTGCCACCACACCCAGCTAATTTTTGTATTTTTTTTTTTTAAGTAGAGACAGGGTTTTCCCATGTTGGCATGTTGGCCAGGCTGGTCTCGAACTCCTGACCTCAGAAGATCCACCTGCCTCGGCCTCCCAAAGTGCTGTGTGAGCCACCATGCCTGGCCTATTTTATTTTTTTGACAGGGTCTCGCTCTGTCACCCAGGCTGGATTTTAGTGGCATGATCACGGCCCACCGCAGCCTCCGCCTCCTGGACTCAGTGGATTTTAGTGGCATGGTCACGGCCCACCGCAGCCTCCGCCTCCTGGACTCAGTGGATTTTAGTGGCATGGTCACGGCCCACCACAGCCTCCGCCTCCTGGACTCAGTGGATTTTAGTGGCATGGTCACGGCCCACCGCAGCCTCCGCCTCCTGGACTCAGTGGATTTTAGTGGCATGGTCACGGCCCACCGCAGCCTCCGCCTCCTGGACTCAGTGGATTTTAGTGGCATGGTCACGGCCCACCGCAGCCTCCGCCTCCTGGACTCAGTGGATTTTAGTGGCATGGTCACGGCCCACCGCAACCTCCGCCTCCTGGACTCAGTGGATTTTAGTGGCATGATCATGGCCCACTGCAACCTCCGCCTCCTGGACTCAAGCAGTTCTCCCACCTCAGCCCTCCAGGTGGCTGGGACCACAGACACACACTACCATGCCCAGCTAATTTTTGTATTTTTTTTTTTTTATAGAGAAAGGGTATCCCTATGTTGCCCAGCATGGTCTTGAACTCCTGGGCTCAAGCGATCCTCCTGCCAGGCCTCCCAAGGCGCTGGGATTACAGGTGCGAACCACCGCACATGGCCAATAAAACATTATAAACCTAAAAAAATATGTAAAAGATTTTCCTTATTCCTGCTGCATCTACACACTTCAAGCCTTGACTATATTGTGATATGCCAAAATATGTGTCTTTAGTCAAATTTAATGTCTTTATGATACCTGGTATTAAAAAAAAGACAACTTCTTTGAGTGCCTTTAGGGTATACACAACAAAGACTATGGGATTCCAGAGGGTGTAGCCAATGATGGTGAAGAAACTTTCTCTGAACATGTTTTTGCAGAATAATGACTTTGAAGGCAGTCATGTGAAGAGGCAATGGGAAAGCCCCTTTTGCTTCCTTCCAGGATGCCTGCCTGCCCACCTCCCCACTGGCACTTCCTGAGGCACAGTGGAGAAGCAGAATCTGGTAGACTTGGGTTTGACCCCTGGCTGTGTGATCATGGACAAATTATTTAGTAGTTATGATGCTTACTAGAGAGTGACAAGATGAACACTTTCCAGTTTTATCTGACTTTGTACCTTCAACGCAATATGCTGGTCTTTGGGAATGAAAATGGCCATAGACCTTGTGCATGGCAACGGGCATGTGCTGGACTTTTACTGGTCTATTTTTATTTTCTTTGACCTGCCTCGAACTGGTGAAATACAAATTAAAAACAGCTTTTATAACAATGTTGTCCAGAAAAATTGTATTCCCCATATCTACTTCATTTCCTGTGTGCCAGTTCTGAAGAGTAAATATGGTTTCTGTATGAATTTCTGAGTACTTGTTCATAAAGGATATTGCTTCATAAGAAAGACTACAGAAAAATACATTACCGTAATGATTATGGAAGCTGATGTTACTAATGTTACAGTTCAGGTTGCTAAGTCTTTCTAAGTGCTCAAGGCCTTAGTCTGATGCTCTTTGCTACAGGTTTACTGACTGATGTGCACTCCAACATTTGGACCCTTACTTTTATGAGAAGAATGTTCAGAAAAAAAATCAAGGTATATCTACTTCATTTGGGAAGGAGGCTTTCAAACAGGTAATTTCCTCTGGTCCTGGTTTATCCTATATCTGGAATGAATAAATTTCATTTTTGTAAAATGATTTCTGCTCAGTGAGCAACCACGAGGAATATTCATGAGCTATGGGATGCAGGACGAGATAAGGACAGTATCTTATGTCTCCTGGAACTGACTTTGAGGGATCTTTCATTTTCACCTTCCACACAGATTTGCTCACCTTGTGTGTACTGAGAAGGAAGCGGGGTTGGTGGCTACAAAAGACTTCAAAGGGGTGTTAATACGTCATAATTCTTCTCACTGAAGGCCAGATGTATTAGGAAACATCTTTAGTACACCTATTTTTTCCTTTTAGTAAAAAATTTGGATTTTGAGACAACAGTTTACAATGTGCCTGATAATCTAGCAATTTCTAGCTTTTGAATGAGTTTTTCCAGGATATTGCCTGAAGTAAAGGGCCCTGTTTTTTGTTTGGTTTGTTTTGGATTTGTCTTTTTACACACAGCTCCTAAGAAACAGGTTGGCAGATAGGTCAAGCAGAACCCAGTTTTGAGAGGCTCCCCAATCTTCTAAGCTCATGTCAAGCTAGAAAATTGGTTCTCAGAAGTCTCCATTTTCCCTCAGAATCATCTCTGTTTTTTTGTTTTTTGTTTTGTTTTGAGACAAAAATGAATGAAGGTCCTTGCGGCTGCTTACTGTTCTTTTAGGGGGTGACACCTATTCTCTATTCTCCTTCACTTTGAATATCAATTTTCAAGCTTTCTGAGAAGCGCTGTTACACTTCTATGAAGAGACTCCAACTGCCAATCTTGAAATATTCTTTGAAACCAGTAACACCAGGTGCTCTGTTCGAGAAGCAAAGGAGGCAGCTCCATATAATATACAATGCAACATTTGTTCGCAGGCAGCATTGGATTTAAATACACACACACAGAGATGCGCATGTGCACGTGTGCACACACACATACACACACACACACTGTAGCCTTAATAGCTCAATGTTTCTCTTGAAACACTCCAAGGGTTTCAGGAAATGCAAGGAAACTTTCAAAAACAGAGTGTAAAAAAAAGGGAAACAGAATAATCAAAGGAAAGATTAAAAAAGGAATCCAAATTGAATATAGCTGGTAATAACATGCTTAACAGAAAGGAAGTTGGGAGGTTACATGAAGTTATATCACCAACCTGCAAATAAAAACGATCTCTTTCAGAATGATTAAAGATCTACTCCTTGTAAGCAATTTTAGAAGCATGGATTTGTTTTGTGATATCATATTAAGAAGATACAGCTAAAATGAGGTCATTGCCCAATAGAGGATGCCACCATTTACTCAGCATCATTTATGTATGAAACCAAAAAACATATAAGAATAAACAGCAACATAATGTTCTGTACTCTTGCTGAGAAAATACTTATTTTGGTTTGAGTTTTTAGACAGTCTTACACATCAAAGAGCAGAAAAATGCAAAGGAGAGAAGTCAGGTGAAAGAGAAATGAGCCCACCCCGGCCCACACTGACAGCTGAGCTGGGCCCCTCAATTTCCCGGCCCCGGAGGCAGTGTGGCCGAATAGCGCTGGCATATCATCTTCAGTGCTCAAGAGTCATTTCCATTTCTTTTGGATGCCTATTTTGTGTTTTCTAGCACATGCAATAATATCGTAGTAAGCATTTAACAGCATTTTTTTACCACAGTTCCTTTACAATATCCTAGAATATCCCATCATCCTTAATTTCTATATTTAATACGAAAGTTTTTGACTACAAAATATGTTATACTCATTTTCTTTGTTAGTAGAGGTATTAGAATGCCTCATGTATTACTGTATTTCTTAATTATGTCTTCAAACTAATTATCTCTTTCTAACTAGGCTTGGGTGGCTGCATATAATTTTTTGTTTGGGATGATTAACTTCCCTCTATGCTTTTACAAGAGTGTTTTTAACCTCTTTCTGCTCCTAACTTTCCCCAGGTGTGACCGTTCTGAGTTTGTTGTGACTGATGCTAAACACCAATCATTCTGTGCCTCCATCACTGGCTTGCTTGGCTGGAATTCTTGTAACTGTGTGTGATCACTGGTGTGTGCATGTGCATTGCTTAATTAGACCATACAGGACTTGGTGTCCTCTTCCCTTGTTGTCTTTCATTCTATTGCAGCCTATTTCTCACCCCTGTTTTCATTTATTTATTTACTTATTTTGAGATGAGTCTTGCTCTGTTGCCCAGGCTGGAGTGCAGTGGTGCGATCTCAGCTCACTGCAACCTCTGCCTCCTGGGTTCAAGCGTTTCTCCTGTCTCAGCCTCCTGAGTAGCTGGGATTACAGGTGCCCGCCACCACGCCCAGCTAATTTTTGTATTTTTAGTAGAGACGGGGTTTTGCCATGTTGGCTCAGCCCTGTTTTCAAAGGCAGTGTATGCTGATGTAGGGTCATGCCCAGATGCTCTCATCTTAAACTCTTGACTAATTCATCGAACACAAGCAATACATTCTTGCATTTTAGGATAGCACACTTGTAGATCTCACAAATGTAAATGGCAGCCCACACATTACATTCCTTTAAGCCAAAATACCATGGTTCAATCTTAGAACTGGTTTTCTGGGTTTTAGACTCATGGAGTTACCCACTCATCTTTATTATTTTCAGGTTCTATTCATTTTTAATGTGGCTAGAAACTGGAGTTCTGTGTCTTTAAAAAAATAATCCCTGGTCTTTGTAATAAAATTCCTCTGGAGGAGAGGTGAAAGGGCTTGAGCAACGCCTTTCTCCCCTCTGGCTTATTAGAGAGGATGAAGGTTTCTAGGCAGGATGAAAGAAATAATCCAGGAAGGAAGCCAGGAAGAAAAAGGGGGTGGAGGTAAACTTAAACCAGTGTCAAGAGGTTGGCGAATGGAAGAATGTGACATAGAAGAGGGGGAACGGAGAAGCCACTCTGATAAATCTCACCATCCTTCCTCAAAGGCCTGTTTCAAAGGCTTCTTCCCGTGGAGTCGCCCCAGCCTTTCCCACTCTCTCACTCTCCCACCTCATGTGAGCCTCCACTGGAATCCCGGAACGTTTTATCTACATCTCCCTTACAGCCCTCACCAATTTCTAATTTGTGCTATGGATATTTATGTGACTTCTTGTAAGCCCTCCACTGACTCACCATTTAATAAACCATTATTGAGCACCTCTCTGGGTGCTGGGCATTTTGCTAGATGCCAGGGATACACAGATGGTTGTGGCATCGCCCCAGCTCTCAGGAGCCACCCAGTCTTGGCCTGGCTCTGGTCTATACCACCAGGCCCACCGTCCATTGCGCCCACCATGGCCTGTCGGTGCAGTCTCCCATGCCTGAAATGGCCTTCCTCTCCTTTTCTCGTTTGTCTTTCAAGGCCTTAGACATAAACTCTTCAGGAAGGTTTTCTGAACTGTTGAGCTCCTATAGAATATGCACACACCTCTTTCAGCACTTCCCATAGATTGACATCTTCCATTTACAAGTCTATCTCTGCCAGTGGACTCAGGGCAGAAGTCTCACTTTCTAATCTTTGATTCTCCAACTTCAAGAGCTCTGCCTGTTCCATGGTAGATAGCCACTAAATATTAGTTGAGTTAATAATTGATGAGTTCTTCTCACACTGTCCCTCTAAGGTGGGGTGGGAAAGATATCGTTTGTTCCCTTTTACAGGTAGGAAAAGAAAGGGGCAGAGAGCACCAATAACTTGCCTCCAAATTTAAATGATGGTAGAGCCAGACAAGAAGCCATGTCTGCTCTATCCTCCAGGTTAAACAGATCTGCTATTAGAAAAACATGTACCTGTTTCTCCTGTGTCCGTTTGGAAAGTGTGTCTGGACAGAGACTGAGCAGAAGGACTGGGTAAGGAGACAGGGGACAGATGTGGTAGGAGGTCTATTCAGCAAAAGAGAGGTCACTGAATCACAACCACTTCTTATTGTCTCTAAAGAAGACAGGCTGGGGGTTAATGCTGCTGCGTGGATTCTATCCACAGTCAATTCAAGAAAGAAAAAGAATGTGGGTAAGGAAAACAAGGCTGAAAAGCAGATTAACAAGTGGCTGCTACTGGATAAGAACGCACAAAAAAAAATCCAGACAGAGGGCACCTGGGGAGAATCAGATTAAACCTCGAATTAGAGCGAGGCTGTTTCACAAACAACACTGTGACCCAGGAAATATGGGAAACCACTAAGCAGATTTATGAGTGAGTTTCTAATTGATGTGGCTTTTAAATGTGCAGATATATTTTTGTTTTATATAAGGGTAAACAAAAGGCAGCACAAGCAGTGGGAGGGGCCTGATTGATCCATCTGAAGCAAAAGCCCTGGATTTAGGTCTCTCAAAATGTACAGGCTCTGTGACTTGGGCAAGTGACTCAGCTTCTCTGAACCTTAGTTTCTTTTTAAACAGTGGGTAAAGGTGATGCTTTTGTAGGGATGTGGTGAGGATCAACTCTTCTTCACACTAGTGAATTCAGATTTGTTTTTCAAATGACTACATTCAGGGTTGGATGAGGTTGTTGGCCAGCTTTCTCAGAGGCTTCTAGGCAGATGTGTCTTCATGTCTCCTTGGGAAGGCTTCAGTCGTGTGGCTATCCCTGACTGCAAGGGAGTCTGGGAAAAAGATCCCCAGTTTTGCTTTTCCCTTGGTTTGACCTCTATAAAGGGAAGAATTTAAGGCAGAAGAGAATTAGTAAAAGCTTTGGATTAGTCAACATAGGCTACAATACCCAATACAGGGTAGCAACAGCACACGTGTATCTGCACAGAAGGGATTATGAGACTAATAAAGCAAAGCAGTAGGCTGGGGAAGGTGAATCTAATTAAATAGTAAATTAAAAGTAGTAGAGGCTGGGTGCAGCGGCTCTCACCTGTAATCCCAACAGTTTGGGAGGCCTAGATGGGAGGAATGCTGAGGCCAGGAGTTCAAGACCAGCCTGGGCAACACAGCGAGATCCTGTCTCTACAAAAAAGATTTTTTGTTTTGAAATTAGCTGGGTATGGTGGTGTGTGCCTGTAGTCCCAGTTACACTGGAGACTGAAGTGGGAGGACTGCCTGAGTCCAGAAGCTTGTGGCTGCAATGAGCTATGATTGCACCACTGCACTCTAGCCTGGGCAGCAGAGTGAGATCCTGCCTCTAAAAAAATTAAAAAAAAAAAAAAAAAAAAATAGAGATAGTGGCGTGAAGAGCCCAGTAAGAAATTACTGAAGCAGTGCCACCACTAGTTTCTAGGAAAAATAACACATAGGCATGTTTCCTGCAAAACTGAGTAGAGATTGAGTTACTTTTTAGGGTCTCCCTTTTCCATCATCTGATATTACCATTTGCTTTTTATGTCTTCTCTTTAACCTCCACTCCCCTTCCCAAATACTAATGGTTTTTAGTTCCTCTAAATCAGTACTCCCTAATGCTACTTTATAGTGAACTTGATTTTCTAAGGTTTTTTTTCTTTCTTTCCCACAATAACTCAACTGTCTTATATTTCATTTTCTCAGATTCTAATTCTCTCTCTCTTTTTTTTTTTGAGACAGAGTCTCACTCTGTTGCCCAGGCTGGAGTGCCATGGCACAATCAGGGCTCACTGCAGCCTTGACCTCCCAGGCTCAAGCAATCCTCCAGCCTCGGCCTCCCAGGCTCAAGCAATCCTCCAGCCTCGGCCTTCCAGGTAGCCAGGACTACAGGCACACATTAATATTTATTTTTTTAAATTTTTATGTTTTTTAGTAAAGACAGCGTTTTACTATGTTGCCCAGGCTGGTCTTAAACTCCCGGACTCAAGCAATCTGCCTACCTAGGCCTCCCAAAGTGCCGGGATTACAGGTGTGAACTACTGTGCTTGACCTCAGATCCTAATTCTTGATTCCTGCTTCTGTAATTTAAAAAAAAAAAAGGCTGGGTATGGTGGCTCACACCTGTAATCCCAACACTTTGGGAGGCTGAGGTGGGTAAATCACCTGAGGTCAGGAGTTTGAGACCAGCCTGGCCAAGATGGTGAAACCCCATCTCTACTAAAAATACAAAATTAGCTGGGCATGACGGCAGGTGCCTGTAATCCTAGCTACTTGGGAGGCTGAGGCAGGAGAATCGTTTGAGCCCAGGAGGTGGAGGTTGTAGTGAGCTGAGATCGTGCCACTGCACTCCCACCTTGGCAACAAGGGCGAGACTCTATCAAAAAAAGAAAAAAAAAAAAAAAACGAAGGAGAAGAAGAAGAGAGAAATTCACATTAAGATGTAGGCAGGTTAACACTCTCTTATAATACTTGCATTTAAATAGTTCATTGTATGACAGAACCAGTGGAAGAGGGACTTTCAGATCACTTGAAATTTGTCAGATATTACATACCTACATTGTCTGAACTAAATGCTAACCCTGTTAACAAAACCCAGGAGTGGAGGTGCAGGAAAGGAATGCAGAATGGATTTGCCTTTCATTAGTGTGTGGTGTGATAGGACAGGGCGATAGTGTACTAGAATTGGGTGGAGAGGGACAAATCTGTCAAAACATGAGAAGAAAAACTGATGTGCTAAGAAGAGATGACATTACGTTTAAAATAAGGCTTCATGAAAAGCTATACAGTTGGGTAACACACAATCAAAATAGTGCCGCTAATGGCCTAATGATGAGCATGGAGATATAACTGTGAATTATACATGGTTACTGAGGGAGGGGAGTGGGTGTAGAGAGAACAGAACTGGGGGAGGATATATTAAGGGTAAATGAAAAGTTGGCCCCACATAAACCAGGCCAAAGTTACAAAAAATGCCTTTGCTTTGCTTATTTTTCAGTAAAATATATTATTTTTTTCTCCTGGGTATTTAACTGTAAGTGTGTGCTATTAGAAAACTATCAATAAAAAAATTGATAAATGAAGGAATAATTACTTAAAATATAAAATAATTACCAGCTTTACAAAAGAATTTTCTTCAAGGCTTAAGTGCCATTTAAAATAACGTTCAACATGGCAAAGAATTTTTTTTTGCATATATACAAACTTTAAAGAATTCTGTTTCATAAAGTAAGGCTGACTCATATAATAGAGACATAAAAGTTGCAGTGGATTTGGTTCAGCATTAAAAAAGCAAAAAACATACACTGCTAATAGATAAAGGAGACAGAGAAAGACAACCCACCTTTGGCTGTATTAAGGGGTCGTTTTATATGTTGTGCCAGTAAGCTCCTGTTTCACCAAGAAGAATTCATTAAGTGAGAGCAAGTCAATGAAAATGAGCTTTATTTAAAAAGAACTGATGTAATTAAAGGTATTGGTGAAAACTAGCTCAGTTATGAAGGGGAAGTGACTCAGCAGCAAATTTAAGAAATGAAACCATATACCACAGAATCTTTTCCCAGTTTTAAGTTATTTCAGAAAAAAATGTAATACTCCACACAATAGCCAAGGTGCATGCCAGCATGGAGGAAGAAGTGCTTATATAAAACTGTCACTCTTCACATACTAGTGAATTACAGCATTTATGTGCTGGCAGGCTGAGCAGTCAACGAGGACAGTAAGAAAGCCTGAGACTCAGGCTGACGCAACTTCAGATGGGCAGCGGCGACTTTCATCAGTGCTGTTCTGCATGGTACAGTCTAAATGAGAATATGTGACCTCTGAAATACTTAGAGCTGTATACTGGGGAAAATATGCCTAAGACTCTTTGAGCATCCCAGATCCAACAATATTTCTGTGGAAAAAATGTATAGGTAAATCGAATGATAGAATATCCATAGCAGAATGGCTGTGCAATACGGTTTTGAAAAAGAATCATCCTATCCAAGTTTATGTGGTCTTAGTCACATGGCCTGAACATGGGACAAAAATCCACACGCCTCAAGTCCAAGCAATGTGCACACTGGGCATTTTTGCAGACCTCAGATATATGGATATGCGATGAAGCCAGAGGGCTGTGTGAGGACTGGCACCTTCTTCCCCGGGAAGCCCTCAGCTTAGTGTTGTCTTGTGATCTGAACATTGGCCTGGAAGACAGAAACGGCCAGAGGCTTGGATTTGCCAGTGATGCCACATGACAAGCCACTGCCTAGTCTAACACCTCCTAATATAGCACCATCACAAGGATTAAGTGCTCACTAGCTAAAAAATAAAATGAAATGGTGGATCTGAAGGTGCTTGAGTATTAGAACACTTAGACTCACCTCACGCTCATGCCAAGGATGTCAGGCAGAAAACGGGAGGAGTGAAGAGGAACATTGTGATAAAAAAGGAGATGGAAGAAGGTTGGAAATTTCCAGCTAGAAAATAATAAATAATCCATAGAAGAATAAGTTCCAAGTGGGTGGCGCTTTGCAGATGAGAATGTCATGTTTTCATATACTCTGTGATCCACATAACCTTTTTGCCCACCTCAGGGAGTTGCTAAGACCAACCAATGAAATATCGTCTGCAAGAGTGGTTTTTGAACTACACATCCTTTAATAATTTGCTGTGGTATGTGGTCTAAATGGTTAAAAAAAATAAAAAATAAAATAAAATAAATTTAAAAAACCACAAAACCTGGGAAGCTTGAAGAGGAATATCTGAAAATGGTTAGGCCTTTATCAAGTCCCTGGAGTCTGCAGGCATTTTCTTCTTGAAATGTCTGCCAACATGCATTGGAACTGAATATTCTGGGGTAATAAAAGGGATATTTCATCTTATAAAATGCAAATAAAAGTTGAGTGATCAAGTTTGGGGGATGGGTTACTTCATGCAATTACTGTTGACTTATTGCGATATGTAAGGAAAGAGTGCTAGAAAAAGTCTCAGTGCATCTGAAACTTTATCTTACCTAAAGAATGGAAAGACCTTCAACACTTTCTACTCACAATCTGCTGCTCTATTAACAAAGAAAAGCAAAACCAAAGCCCACCACTTTCTACCTCTGAGCATTGTTCATGGTTGGGTGTCTCCAGGCTTTGTTCCATCACTCCTCAGGTAGAGGAGGTGTATTCTGTTCATCCTAATGGGTGTGTCTTTAGGGGGAGAAGAAAAAAAAGTAGGCTGGTTTGAATTTAAGTTTATCCCTGCCTTCTGATATTTATACAGCTAATTTTTCTTTAATCTTCCAACAGACAAGTAGCCTATATGCCAAAGTAGCAGAAAAGGCAACATTTAAAAAATGGGCCAGTCTCCTCAATAGAATTGGGTACACATGTTCACCAAAAGATAAAAATAACAGAGTGTATATCACAATATTATTCAACATAGCTAAAATCTAGAAAAGATACATAAATTATGAGAGAGTCACATAACTGAATATTATACAGGCATGAGAAGAATAACCTGTGACTATAAACAGATACAATATTGAGTGAAAGAAACAGAAAACAGATTCAATATTGAGTCACCGCAGAGTATTTACAGTAAGATTTCACTTATGCAAAGTATAAAAACAAACACCACTAAATTATGTTGTTGGGAGATAGAACAGTGGTGACCTTTGGGGACGGGGTGTGACTGGAAGGGGATCATGGGGTGGGGGCTTCTGGGAGGCTAGCATGTCTCCTGAGCAGGATACTGATTACACAGGTGTGTTCAGTTTATGAAAATAAATGTACACTGATGTACACTTTTCTGCCATATATTGTATTTCAGTGAGAAGTTTTTTTAAAAAAATGGAGCGGCCTTCTAAGTTGGCAGGATCCGGTTAGGCTTGCTTTGACGTGTACTCTGAGGCCATCTGTTCTCAAACCTCCTGTTCCCACAGATCAGGATGCAGCTGAGGCACAGAAGCTTGATTTGCTTCAAGGCTTTGCAGCTGAGGCCCGGAACATATGAATGAGTATTTTACTCTTACTGTAAATCATGGAGTCAGTAAATAGATCTATAAATTCAGTGGATGCTATTTTAGTAATATGGATTTTGTTCCATTTTTGAGATGTCTTAAAAACCTTAGAGATTTCACATCTCCTGTATGAAAGAAATCTATAAAAATGGTCTATTGAATTTATTTAAGTCAACAAAGGATTTTCTTACTGATATGTGATCAGGGTCTCATTTAATACTAATTTAGAAGGTCCCTTTGGAAACAATCATGCTATGATTTTAACTCCCTCATTTTGTGGATCAGGAATCTGATACCCAAAGAGGTTAAATGATATGCGCGTATGGCCATACAAATATGCCAAAGCAGAATATGGACTAGAATTCAGGTTCCCTAACTGCTAAACCAATTTACTTTTCATTCTAGCTTTCTGGCTTCCATGTTATTGTTGATTCACAGAATTATGAACAACTAAAAGAGATGATATAAAATTGACAATGTAACAACACTAAATGTTTACTTCATTGTGATATTCATATTTTCTAAAGAGCAGGGACAATAATTTATGTGGCTCTGAGTAATTACTGATTTTTAGAAATTAGCTAACACAAGTTTAGAAATTAATACGTTAACAGTATCTTGAAAAAAATGGAATACTCTTATATTGGAAATTCTTGTTACCAATGGGAGCTATATGGGCACCTTTATTTTCTTATTCAAGAACATACCTTGTCAGAGGAGCACGAACGACCTCAGACCAGCCAGAATAGAATTTATCAGGCCCTTCCACACACCTCTGAGGACATTTAGCTGAGATGAATCTGGTGTTATTCTAGAAGTTCTTGCCTCGAGAACATTTGGATTATTTTTATCTTACGAAGCTCTTTTAAGGACTATTTACTTGCTGTGGGTCATTTCTATTTGTAAATGGTAACAGTCACCTGAAATTGATACTGTATTTACCCATGTCCATTCTGTTTCCAAGAATCTGGATTGCTCTAACTCACCTGCTATAGAACAAAAGAAATTCATTATTTTTCAACTGACTTACTTTCTGTATTATGGGTAATGTACTATGACTTTGTATTATGACCCTTATCAGATTAAAAATATATGTTTCCTTGATCATGGCTGTATAACATTTATGGTCTGATTCAGTACGCTTCTAATAATAGGAAATGCAAGATTAAACTAGGCTTTAAAAACAACCCTTGATGAAAATGAATTAACAACATAAAATATTGAAGCAGACATTAGTATCTTACGGCATTCTCATCCTAAGGCCCTCAGATCACTGGTGGGTGTAGATTGTACTTTCCTCTCAAATCTGAGGAAATGGTTACATCTTTCATGGCATTTGTACCCACAGACAACCTGCTGGCCAAAGGCCAAGTGGACACATGGGGACAAATGCTCGTGAGAGCAGCCAGACTAAGAAGTGGCTTCTAAGTACCATAGAAATGTCAGCATAGGGAGAATATTACATGTATACCATCCCAGTTCTAAACAACAACTGCAGGGGCATAATATGAAGTTAATTCATTGAACAAGTATTACTAAGCACCTACTCTGGCAACTGGAGCTCAAATGAGATAATCCACGTGAAGGGTTTGGCATAGTGGCTGGTATATGATAAGTGCTTTGTATATATAACAGCAGGGTAACACTTCCTGTGACATTGAAGAACTGGAAGAATTAACCGGGAAGGTGGGGGTGGAGTGGAAGAGTAGTGCCACTCAGGGACATTAAGAGGTTCAGGAGAGTGGAGCCATCAGAGGGGAGGGGAAGAGTTGGGGCTACAGAGATGAGCAGGTGGCAGAGCATGGACAGACCCATCACTCTTGTTACAGAGGTTGGTTTTGATCCTTTGGACAGCAAGAATTCTAAAAAGCAATGCTTTACACACCATAGGATCTCATCTATTAGTTAGCTCTGAAATAAGTTTCATGGGGTCCAACCAGCACTACTTTTTCAACAAAAGAGATCAAAATAGAATAGGACAGGAAAAGACAGAAAACATAAAACTTGTTTATATATATATATATATTGATGTGAGTATTGGGTCATGATGTTAAATTTATTTTTTATGGTGAGTCACAGTCCAGAAAGTTTGAAGGTCACTTCTTTGAAAGGATTTAAGCAGAGGAATGATATGAACAGCCTTGTGCTTCAGAAAATCTGTTTGGCTGCTGGGCAGAAAATACTGGAGGGCAGCAGGCCTGAGTACAGGAAGAACAGTTGCCACAGTCAGGCTAAAGAGGACAATGCTAACTGAGGGCAGGGCCAGTAAAGATGGACAGAAGTTCTACAGAGGGATACCAGGAGGGATACACTGAGGAGGACAAGATTTAGGTGAGGAAGGTGTCCAAAATGCAACCTGGACTGTCTAGGTTTCTGCATTAGGCAGTTGGGTGGGTCTTGCTGTCCTTCTTTGTGGCAAGCAAGGAATGCCAGAGCAAAAGTAGTTTTAGGGACAGAAGAAGATTATTAGGTTGGGACATGTTGGGATAAAAAGTTGAAAACATGGAGAATAAGTACAATTGTGATAACTTTATAGAAACAAATTCATTATACTCCTCTACAAACCAATCATGATCAAGTGTCTATTGTCTGATGCACTAAAGTGTGATACTAATGCTAGAAATATGTTAGAAATATACATATATATATTTTGTTTTTTTGTTTTTTTTTTTTTTTTTTTTTTTTTTTGTAGTAAGAACATTCAGTAAGTACAGAAGGGATTTGCAAGTGCCCACAATTTGGGGACAAGTTTTTATAAAGATGTCTTCTAAAGCAAATGCAAAGAATTATTATTAACAGGTAAGGGTTGTAAAGATTAAAGATAAAGTATATGAGCACATACAGGGCTGTCCAATCTTTTGGCTTCCCTGGGGCACATTGTAAGAATTAAGAATTATCTTGGGCCACACATAAAATACACTAACACTAACTGATGAACTAAAAAAAAAAAAAAATCTGAAAATGTTTTAAGAAAGTTGAATTTGTTTTGGGCTGTATTCAAAGCTGTCCTGGGCTGCATGTGGCCCATGGGCAGCAGGTTGGACAAGTCTGATCTAGCATAATACCTGATGCATAGTAGATGCTCTAAAAATAGTTTTTTTTCCCCTCCACTTTTTTATACCTTGTCATTAGGTCTCAAGATGCAGCAATGCAAACTATTTACATGAGTATATTTCAAATCACTTGATAGCTAGAGTTAGAAAATGATGCTCTGATTCAGAAAATGGTTTATGTTTTTTGTTTTACAAGGGCTGCCAAGAAGTTAATGAGCAAATTCATGATGCATCTCTAGTAAATGTACAGAAACTCAATATATGCATTTTGCATATTTCACCTATCCTATTTTTAAGCCGTTTTCTCAATTCCTTCACCCCCCAAAAATCATTAAGAATTGTAAAAAAATCACTTTAAATATTTTTCTGAAATAAGCCAAAGCCTATAGACAGGTGGGTAGACGGATAAATAGATTAGATAGACAGTTGAAACTGATGGATGGCTATATTTTAAATTATTAATCAAATATCTATGAGTTTGGGTAGCTGAATCAGTTGCCTGAACCTTGTTTCTTTCTTATTAAAAAAAGTATTACATATCAAAATGTAAAGAGAAAAGTATAATGAACCTCCATGAACCCATGCTCCAGAGTCAACAATTATCAATTCATGGCCAATCTTGTTTCATCTATACCTTTGCCCACTCCCCCAACCCCTGGATCAATTTAAAGCAAATTCTAACCACTACATCATTTCATTGGCAAAATGTGTTAGTATTAATCTCCAAAGAAAAGGACTCATAAAACGACATCATTGTCATCCCTTTAAAAAGTTAGTAATTCCTTAATACCATCAAACATCAGTGTTCAAATTTCCCCTACTGTTTCTTAATTTTTTAAAATAATTTGTCTGAATTTTAGATACTGATTATTTCTGGGTCAACTCACAAAACCATCTCTCAGAAAGTTAAACTGAGGACCAGAATAGAACCTTCCCAAGGAACCCTCCCTTCACAGCATGAGACTGGGATTCCTCTGCCTGTTCATTCAAATCCCTTCTCTCTTCCTGCTTTCTCCCTATTCTGCCATATCTCCTTTGACTAACACGCACACACACACACACACACACACACACACACACACACACACACACTCTCACAATGAGGGAAAGCTTTAAAACTTGTGCTACATGTTAGGCTGTATGAAAATGAATGTTTGACATAAAAATAAAAATGATAATACAGCAGAAAAAAATGAATAAACAAGTACTTAAAAAAACTAGTCTTAAGAATTATCAAATTTTTAATTAATGACAACTATCAAAACTTTGAGCAGGATATCTTCCAACAAAGATATACTTAAATACAATATACGTGTGTGTGTGTGTGTGTGTGTGTGTGTGTGTGTGTAGACCTAAAAAGAACACTTTACTGTGCATTTTGAAATAAAATATCCTAATTCAAAGTTTCCAAAGTTTCATATCCATTGTATCTCTCAAAATATCTTCAGGAATATAGACATATTAAAATGAATGGCTTCAGGAAAAAGAAACAAAAAAAGCATCCCATACTGTCAGATGCATCTTTCCTTCTACTGCTCCCGTCTTCCTACTAGTTTCCCTGTCTCCAATCTCCCTCCTTGGTGTTGTCCAACACAAAGATGCTAGCAAAGTTTGTTTTCTAAAACACAGAACCAAAATCTTATGTCTTACTTAAGTCTTCCATTGTTCACCACTGTCTGCAGAATAGAGTGCAGATTTCTAACAGTGGCAGTCACAGACTAACATAATCTACCCCCACCCAATTCTCCAGTTTTCTATCCCAGTACCCTTTCCACCCCAATATCCTCAATGCCCTGGCTATGTTGGAATAGTCCCATTCCCTGGACATGTCTTCCTTAGGCCTCTATGGTTCTGTTCATGTTGTTCTCTCTGCCTGAAATACAAGATTTGCTATTTATCCAATGTATAATAAATGTGAGCTTGCAATGAAGAGATAAAGGAATAAGTTATGAGCTTTGCTCTCAAGAAGCTTGCAACCTCATGACAGACAGAGATAAGTAACTTTCAAGAGAGGTGTGGTAAGTACAGACATATTAAGATGTTCTAGGTTTGGTGACAACACAAAGAGGGATTTTGCTGTGAACATGAGACTATTAGCATTTGGAAACACAACGTGCAGAAAACACATGGAGAAAGGAGGGTCCAATGGATGACTTAAAATCCCCCGAAAGTGGACATGTCGAATTAATATATAGCCACGGGATGGTTATATCCAAGAGATAAGTGAAAATCATTTGCAGCTGGTCACAGGTAATGCCTATGAGAGATTGTAATTGCAAACTCAAATGTAATCAGTTTGCTTCTTTTAAGAAGCCTTTGCTATCAAATAAACACAAAATCTGTGGGAACCAAACTAGAAGGGTAGGATGGTAAAGGGAGGCAGCGCAATCTGACTTACACGTGAAGAAAATGAAGCAGTCACTTCCAACAAAGAATGAAGCATACTAAAGTACACACTTAAAGAAGGAAGAAGTTCAATGTGATACTAACAAATCAAGCTAGCTTAAACTTAGCAGTGTGCCATACTTGCTGCCACATTCACTCTGACATCATTTAAATAATGTAAATATTTAAAAATTCTTGTCATAAAAAGTACAATACATATAAAAGAATACATATATGCTGTTTTATTTCAAACTCACACATATCACACACAAGTATTCATGTACCCACCTGCCAGGTTAAGAAACAGAACATTATCAGTACCTTGGAAGCCCTTAGAATCCTGTCCAATTGCCTTTCACTCTCTCCCTCTGAGTGGGAATCACTGTCTTGCTTTTTGTATTAATCATTCCTTTACTTTTCTTTATAACTTCACCACACAGATTTTTACCACCTAGAAAACACTTGGGGTTTTAGTTTTGGAACCCTGCACAGCCAGCGCAAAGCCAGAGTCTAAGGAAAGCGCAATATTGCCATTATAGATGGAGGGACGAGCAAAAAGAGACAGCAGGGGCCTGCCTCATCTGCCTCAGGTTCTCTGTGAAGTCAAATTGCACCTAGGAATTCTGATACATGCCAAAGTTTGAGAGCCACTGGCTAGGGTCCCTTCTAGCTTCTGATCCTAGAGGTATTTGGATCAAAATAAGCCAAAAAAAAAAAAAAAACCCAAAACCAAAACCAAACCAAAAAACACCTTTTTTGAGGGTGAACCAAACTAAAGCATTCTCTAGCTAGAACGGGCTTTCTGCAACCCCACATTTATATAATGTTGCTCCAACCAAAGGCTAAATTGTTGTATGTTAGTTATATACTAATAACAACTATGCAAAGAACTAAAATGTTTTAAATAGAATTGTATTTCAAAAATATGGGGAAATATTCGTTGCTTTGAATTTTCAGCTGTGATTCTTAAAGGCAGGAAATACTGCTTGTGGAAACATAATAATGAATTTTCACTACATGTAACCAGTGAGTTTTGGTGATGAATCAGAGTTGAGTATGACTCAAAAATTCCCTCCTCTTAAAACAACTCTATAGGGCAGCGCTTTTGTTTTCCTTGAGGTCTAGTGCAGTAGGTGGGCCATTTTCTGAGTCCAGTTTCCCTACCGTGAAGTTAGTCTGTGTGTATACAGTCTTTTGAATGCTATCCCAGAGGTAGTGTCCTTTTTCCTTTTATTTGAATTCACTTTTATACCTGGAGAGATTCTTTTGGCTGCTGCTGGCTTATACTGTTTGAGCGCCTCCCAGGTGTGGGGCCACACTTGGTGCTTCACACCTATTATCTCACCTAATCCCCACTTTAACCCTGCTGGGTAGGTGTTACACGCCTCATTATAGACAGGTAGAGCAACTGGCCTGTGGTCACATTGCCAGGAGTCTCTTGGTGAATTTGCAGATAAACTCCCTGACTCCAACTCCTGGAGAATTCCCACAGGGCCACCATAACTACTGGCTACAACTTCAAAAAAAATAAAGAATAAAGAAAACAGAAAGATTTATGATCTAAAAAAAAAAAAAACTCTTTTTTTTAGTTGAAAAATTTAATAGACATTTGCACATATGAACAAATTGGTTTATTTTCAGGTATCTCTAGGTATGAAAGGAATCCAAAGGAAGGAGAAGAAATCCTTTGCCTTGGCACTTTGCAAACTGACTACTTGCAAACACACACTCTCATATGAGCAGTCTATGCCAAAGAAGCTCTTTTAGGAGACAGTAACAAAAGTGATCTCAGTATTCTGCCCTGCATTTCACATATACCACTTATATGCGTTAAAATGTATTTAAGTTTTATTTTTAACAGAAGTCTTTTATTTGGGTTACAAGCTATGTATACTATTAAGAAATTCATTTTCACAGTCAGAAATTAAGAATCACTAATTGTGACATAGATATTTTAACATGTAGCAATAACTGGGGATTATAGTTATAGTTTGTTAATTGATTGAAAACACTCAAAAATAAGACTTCACAACTTCATTTGCAGGATCATGTTGAGAAATTAGGACCAGCTACTGTGTACTTATACCAAGGTTCAGGTGTTAAAGTATAGATGCTATTTAACCAACCGAGATGATTTAATTGGTGGTTTTCTCTACAAAGAATGGTAAACAGAGCTCCCATATCTCTTATAATTTCCTTGTATCAGAACCAAAAATAATATTTAATATTTGCTTTGTACCTTACACAAGAAATTTTTAAAAAGCCCCATACACAGAGTAATCAGTGGTGAGCAAAGAATGTGCAAGCCTGTAGCAGACTCTGGAGGATGGAGTTGTTGGACTTTTTCCTCTGGTGTCTAGTAGCATAAAAATGGAGTTACAGAAAAAGTGCTTTCAACATGCTGATAAAAGATTAAAAAGAATCACTTGGACTGAAGGAATTTTAACAACATAACATTAAGGAGAAAAGAAGCTGTAAAATAAAACCAAAAAGCATGTCCACAAGAACTTAAAGAAATCGGGAGGGGGGGAACCTCACAAATTGTCTAGGCAGTCGTGAGCAATCATTGACTTGGTTTGTTGTAATTTTAAATTAACTTCCCTTAAAATATGTGATTTATATGTGACCATTTATATAGCTCTTATCTATGATTTCAAAGGTGATCAGTTCAAAGTTTAATGAATTTTCTTGATATTGAATTTTTAAACCTTTGAAATCTTATATTTCAGTAATGTACTATTACCTTAACATTTAAGCAAAGCTGCATGATCTAGAGAGAATTCAATCTCTTCTGATGATTAAATTTCAGTAATTGAACATAGAAACATTTGGAACAAGAAGGACTTTATAAATGAACTGTCAGCATATATTACAACATCACAATGTTGCTTAGGTAAGAAAATGCTCCTTGAAAAAGTTGGCACAAAGAGAAGCCAATAGGAAAAACAAAGGAAGTAAGCTATCACTGAAATAATGAGCAGGAATTCCATTAAGGCTCCAGGCCAGGTATGTGAAGGAGGTGTGATTGATATGCAGGACTTGGAGATTAACTGTGTGGGACTTGCTGAGGCCATGCCCACATGCATCTAACATAGTGCTATATTTGGTATCAGACTTTGACTGAAGTGGTGTTTACAGAGTCACTGCTCTTGCTAGTTCTTTTCTTTTAAATGCTAAGGATTTTGTTTCAGCCACAGCATCAGGAAGGGAGCATTTTCATGAGGCAAAGAAAAATACAGTCATATCCAGAGTTAGTCTCACATTAAGATGCAATTAGTGTTCACTTATAGTGTCAACAACAATTTAAAAAGCTACATTTCATACAAACACAGGGATGACAATGACTATGAGGTCATCAAGTCCCTGTGTTCCTATCAGTAGGTCCCTTTGGATATTGCCAATAAGTGATAAGATTTTAGAAGCCAACATAATGATATGATATAAAAACAATGTAAAAAATTTGATATTTATGAGTATGGCAGTATGGAAGAAGACATTGTTCTGAGGCTGCTTCTAGAATTGCTACAGAGGATTGGAATCTAGTTCAAGTTAACATAACATCCTTGAAATGTTAAAAGACAAAGGTTACTTCTGAATATATTATTTCTATTGCAAGTGACTACATACTGGAATAGAGGTCAGCTTGGTGGATTTGGAAATTCTTAGTCTTTAAAACATTCTTTCTGGAATAGAAATGAAGCCCTGGAAATCTTGCAGAGTAGCACCTGGCTAATGAATGGCTTTCTATGACACGATTTACAATATAGTGAGGGTTAAATAATGTTCTATCAGATTCATCTCTTACAATAAAAGTATATTTAAAAGTACAACAAAAATATCTTAGTTCGTAAGGTGGATATCAGTCTTGCTTACCAATACACAAGTTATATAAAAGGGTCCCATTTTCCCGTATACGGCTCCTGCTTTTCACTAGAAGAAATGACCATCCTGTGATTCCCAGTTCTGCTACTAGCTCACTGTCTGTAAGACCCTGATAAATCAATCACTCAGCACTCCATGGCAATCACAAACTCAGACGTGGGCACACCAGAGGTTGGTTCAAATTACTTACGGAGGTTTCTCTAATAAAATAAGGATTGACAACTGGGGCCATGACAGAAGAGAAGTCACTTTAAAGTATTTACCTTTTCCATACCTTATTAATTAGTTGATAATTTTACATCATAATTACACTTGATCCTTCTTCCAAGACCAAATTCAGGTAGACACATTCTAATTTCACAGGCAAAGAACCCAGAACAGCCCGGTTGTTTGGATTCTATGATGCATTCCTCAACCCCAGCAACTGGTATTACAGCTACTGTTTAAAATGTTGCTTTGTTATCCTGAGAACTACATCCTTACTTTTTTTTTTTTTTTTTGAGACAGAATCTCGCTCTATCACCCAGGCTGGAGTGCAGTGGCGCAATCATAGCTCACTGCATCCTTGAACTCCTGGGATCAAGCAATCCTCCCACCTCAGCTTCCAGAGTAGCTAAATTATTTGTTCTAAAATTATTATTCATGTAACACATAAGCATTGATTCTTTCTAGGACAGGCACAATTCTGTGAATGTAAAAGTTGGTGCTCTGTCCCCAGGAAGTTCACAATCCAATTACCAAGTAGCCTCGTGAGAAAAGTGCAAAGTACAAGTAGGACCAGGGAAGGGAGAGATCTGAACCTGCTAGAGAATTAAAATACATGCTTCTGCATAAAGGTGGCCACTGCAATTGGATTTCAAGAACCAATATAATGGCAAGCTTGGTAGCTCAGGTCTGTAATCCCAGCACTTTGGAAGGTCCAGGTGACTGGATTGCTTGTGGCCAGCCTGAGCAACACAGCAAGACCCTCATCTACAAAAAATAAAAATATTAGCCGGGCATGAGCACAAGCCTATAGTCCCAGTTACTTGGGAGGCTGAGGCAGCAGGACTGCTTGAGAGCAGGAGAGCAGGAGTTTGAGGCTATAGGGAGCTATAATAGTGCCCCTGCACTCCAGCCTGGACAACAGAATGGGACCCTATCTCAAAAAAAATAAAAAAACAAAAAAATAAACACACACACACACAAAACTATGACAGGCAAAAGTAGGGAGAAAGCTGTCCAAAACAAGGAGAGGCAGAATGAAATAGTCAGGAAAGCTCAAGGAAAATTAGGTAATTTGGCCAAAGCCAAGGACTGTGTGGGGTGCAGTACAGGAAGAGGCTGACAGTATACTCTTCAGGGTCTTGGCTTCTTCTCTTAAGGAATCTAGACAGAGGGAAAAACATAGAGGCCAGACCTCTTTCTATAAGTAACTAACCTGTAACTATGCCAATTAAGTACATAATAGAATACCCTTCCTCTTATTGATTGTGTCAACTCAGTGAACACAAGAGTCATGTTTTCTCACTACTGAATCCCAGGGCCTGCCATTAGTAAACACTCCACTTTTTGTTGAATAAATTAGTAAATAAACAAGTAACTAAATTGATTCATTAAAGGTAAATATAAAAACTTTAATTTTGCTATTAGTATATCTCTTAGTGAAAATAAGTTCCTGTGTAATTTATTTCAAATAAATGAACACTTGAATAATCCAGCAGAGTCTCTTCCCTTCACATTACTTCCTTTCCAGGTTACTCAAAATGTCATATAACTAGAGAAACATTAACAAATTTTTATGCAAGAAGATGATGTCACAAACTTGTATTTGAGACTGGGTTTGCATATTATCAACTAGCTATTAGTATAAAAAGTAGAACAGCTACTTTATCAAACATGACAGCTAATTTTGGAAAATCCTTTCTCTTTTTCCTGAAAAATATCCATTATATATATATAAATAAATATATATATTTCTTTTTTTTTTTGAGACAGGGTGTTTCTCTGTCACCAAGACTGGAGTGCAGTGGCATATTATGGCTCACTGGAGCTGGGACTACAGGCGTGTGCCACCACACCTGGATGATTTTTTTTTTTTGTGGAGATAGTCTGGCTATATTGCCCAGGTTGTTGTGAACTCCTGGGCTCAAGTGATCCACCTACCTCAGCCTCCCAAGGCACTGGCATTACAGGTACGAGCCACTGTGTCCCACCTCATATCTGTTTTTAACAGGGTTATTTCAAGCTGGAAATACAAGCAAATCTTTTTATAATGGCAACAGAAAGCTATATCTAATATTTCAAAATTTCCCTTTCTCACTGGCCATTGAACTCTTGAGATGGCTGGAAGTGGTAAAGGCAATAAACTCACGTGACATCATCCAAGCACGAAAGCATTTTCATGAAATCATGGCCTAAGAACACTTGTCTATCAGACTGCCGGTGCTATCTGTGGGTCAGTTAGGAAAATGGTGCAAAGAACTTCTTTTGAAAGGATTCTCCAGAATTACCTCTAGGAAGGACTCTGGAACTCAGTGCCTGTAATTAACTCTGGTGGGTGGTAGGAGTGGAGGTTGGCAAATGTGTGTCTTGACTGGTATGGAAGAGAGGGAACTTGGTCTTTCTCTCCCACTGAAAACCTCTAATAGCCATTGGACATTAATAAGAAAGTGAAGAGGTGACTTGTGAATTTTCTGTAATAATAGAGGAGGCTCCCAAACATTGCAATGATTATGGATGAAGAATTTACTTCTTTCTCCTTTCTCACATAAATACACAGAAGTGGCCTTCCATTTGATAAAGAGGGTGATAGGAGATCTTCTGGTTTGTTTGTTTAATGTCCACGTCTTGCCTGATCCTGCTGCACTCTGCAATTTGAAAAGGAACACTTTTCTTATAAATAGCCCACATAAGGCATCTTGGCACATCTTAAGAGCTTTACATATATCTGTACAAGGCAATATTGTGGCATTATTATCAATGTGGAACAATGGTTCAAATAATCCCAGGACAAATTAGCTTAATACAGATTAACCACTCATACCACAAAAGAAAACCAAAATTTGGGATCCAAGAAAGGAGAGGTTAAATTCCAAAAACCAACAATAAATTTTCATTAGGTACAAACTATAATATAAAAATTAGGATATCACAACCTATGTTAGCTGATTGAGATAAAATATTTGGAAGAATCAGTGATTCGAAATACAAATTTTCTTACATATATTCTTTGGGAAAAAATCCATTTATCATGAGCAAAAAACATTTTGTGTGGCTCAAATATTTAAGTTAGGCCAATCAGTTTGTTTAGTGGCATACAGTTTGCACTCAATAAATGTTAGGGAATGTATGTGTGAATGAATAAAAAATTTACCATAAATACTTTTTGTCTCTTGAAAACACAAAGGGGTAATATAATTGTACTCTTTTACAAAGTAGGAATTTTTAAATTACCTTAACTTTTAAACACAATTTCAAATTCCAAATAAAATGATAAGACTAAAATCAGAAAACAATATATTATTTTCTGAATTTTTACAGTGCTTTTGACACTATGTGTATATTCCAGTTGTGAATGTTCAAATATAAAAATGGGTTCAAGTTTTCTATTTAGAAGACCAAATTCACCATAAAATAGCTTTTGATCAGACAGATCTCAGCATTTATGTCTTGCTGGTTCAAGGAAATAAAGCTGTAGTAAAGGAAATAAAGCTGTAATAAATCGCTCCAAAGCAAAGGCAAAATGACCACCCAATTAAGCTATAACTTTAAAAATCACCTTGAGGTTACCCTGGGAAGAAATATGAGGAAAAGGGCAATTAAAGATCGGTCTTTTACATCTGAGGTCTCCTCATTGACAATGAAAGATTCAGTTACTTAAACTGTTTTTCACTGTTTCGTTTATGAGTTGCTTTTAACAATATTTCATCCCTCAACAGAGGAAATAAGGAATCCTTAAAAAAAAAAAAAAAAAAAAAAAGCTATACCAGGCTATCAAAATCATCACTAAGGAAAATAAACTAATCAAGATTGATCTCCTGGGTCCTCACAAGTTCACCAACTCCAAATGTTCTAGTAAGTTTCAAAAGAGAAGAAAACAACAAAGCTTCTTTATAATACAATGCTTCATAGCTCATTGCGGGGCAGAGGAATGAACGACAGTGGCGTTTTGTAAAATACATTTCACTCTAATTAAAATAAGTACTCGTTTATTTCTTTTCTGAATAACCTAACTTTGTCTTTCCCACATACTAAAAAGTCTATGTCCATTTTTTTCTATCAATTCTTAAGGGATTTTCTAGAATAGTTTTAAAGAAAAGATTGGATGTGCTGCTGTTAGCAGTACTTTCAGCAGAAGGCATTTTTTTTCAAATTTATTAATTTTTAAAAACGAACAACAATGTAACTAAAGAAAAATGTCTACAAAGCAAACAAAATGGTGACTTCCTTTATATGCAAGCACAATGATCCATTATTTCCTTTTCAAGAGGCCTTCAATATTAGTTACTGAGACAGCAAATGACAATGAAAAAAATATTAATTGCATTACTGAAAAGAGACTATAAGGCAATAAGCTTATTTTCCCTCATTTAAAAATGCTCTTCCTGCTTCTTTTAAATTCCATTAAAAAAACATAGTTTGCTATAAATGACACACAAATGGGATGAATAAATAGTTAAGTACAACTGATGGAGATCTTAATCTAATGTACCGTTGTCTGTCAGCTAATCTCTCCTGGTTTAACAATCTGAGTTTAACTACTTCATGATGAATGAGACAGGGTGAAAATGACCTGAGTGTTTCAGCCCATAAAACAGGCTTAGGGAAATAAAACCTGTAAATTTGATCACCAGACTTAGATTGACCATCACTGGCAATGCAGTTAGGGTTTTAAAGGAATTGTCTACGTGTAATATTAAGTAATGAAGTTGCAATCATTTATACTTAAAGTACCATTTGCTCTAAAGCAGCTTACTACTATATGCAAAATTTGCCGTTACATAACTGAAACTCAGATAGCTCTGAATTCAAAGGTGGTGAGCTAATTGTCAGAGGACCTACTGAGGCTGAGAGTTTTATAGACTCAGTTCTGCAAAAAGTTTCTTAGGAGCATTAATATGTACTCACATTAAGCAAGAAAGACTCCAGTTGTTAACAGCAGTAGGTCTATTGTTCAGGAAGTAATACTTTTCATGAGATTCATTATGAAAGAGAGGGGGGGAAATCCTTTTTGGCATTCTGCATATAAAATCTTCTCAGAAAGACATCTGCAGTTTAAAAAAATTCCACCTACTTTTACTACTACAACCTTTGTTAATTTGCTACAGTTCTCTGCTCCAGTAACTTAAAAGTCATTTCCTTAAGAAAACAGATGACAGACAACTTGAGTGACTGATTATATTGTGCCATCACTTTGTTTTTCTCAGAGGCCTTGGTTTAAGAGGATGGATGTTAGTGTAAATGACAGCAAGGGGAGCTTCGCATAAGATTTCACTTCTGTTCAAAGACAAGCTAATGTAACCTCACTGCGGTGCCATCAACTTGACAAATGGACACCGCGCAACCCTCTGCCTCCCACTGAAACCCGAGAGCCTGATTTACACAATGTTCTCCCTGTAGATGGAAAAAGACTTCATGCTGCTAGGCTGTATAATGGGTTGATCTGATAATTCTTTGCATGTAATGAAATTTGATAATATGAAGGTGAAATGCATCTCAAAGAATGAGGCAAGTTAATGAACTTATAAAACTACACTTAAGTCTTTTAAAACCTGAATAAACATTAAAAGGGACTTAGCTCAATTCATGTTGAGAAAACCTAGCAGTTCTCATGTTTTAACTCTGCAATCAAATATACATGGCCTCTACTTATAAGGAATAAAAGATTCCAGCTCTAAGGAGTATAGCTCTATTCAAACAATTCAATATGATATGTAGACATTGCTGTGCCTTATCTTTACCAACAGATTTTGCTGGTCCTCAGTTCCTTACCTCAAGAATTCTACATTACTCTATCCTGTTAAATTATTTCCCTGGAAGCTCAATATTTTTCCTTCTAATGTAGGAAATTTCTTAAAGAATTGACAAATAATGCCATGCAAAATTAACAAATAGTTCATCTGGAGATTTAAACGTATCTTAAACTGGCACAAAAATCACAAAAATTAGAGCTTCATAAGAAACATACACTTCTGCTTTAAAGTCATAAGTTCTTACATATTCAAAGTATGAATGGTTAAATAAAGTATTCTGAAAAGAAATTCATGGTATAGTATATTTTACAGGCAAGGCTGATCTCAAATCCTCTGCAGTAAAACTGTCTATTAGTATTAATGCCTGGAAATAAACACCATGAATGTAAACTACAGTCAGAAGCAGTTTTAACACATGTAAATGTTGAATGAGGTAGAATTTTAGTCTTATATTTACTTTGCTGTTGTCACAAATAAAAAAAGCACTTATGAAAACATTTCATGCTGAAGTGAATGGATTTCAACAGCTGCTGATTTGGTGACATGGAGAACCCCAGAGGAGACATCCTGCTGAATTAACGTTTTGGAAATGTTAAAAAGAAACTTCAAACAGACCTCGTTTAGCAGGCGGTCAAAGATTTTGCTCTGTGGGGATCATGTGAAGGCTAGCAGAGCAGTCACTCAGCCATGAATCAGACTTGTCAATAGTTGCCTATTTTCTCAACAGGTGACTTAAATAGGCACACAGTCTATTTCCCCTAACATTTCTGTGTGTACTTGTGCACACATACAAAAAAGTCATCCTAGACTTTGCTCTGGGATTATTAAGGAAGGCACAGCATGCAGGGATGGGGAAATAGTTGTTTAAAGGGTTTAGATACATTTCTTAAATGTGTACTTTTGCTTTTTTTAACTAAAAAAATTAGCTAAGTTACACTTAAAATCTTAATTTTCAAACACACTTTTATCCTAAGTTAGAAACCTGGAACAGATTCAATCAAATAATTATAGGACAGTGAAGAACCTTGAAGATAACAAAGATCAAACCCATCACTTCACAGATGAGGAAACTAAGGCCTACAGAGCTTTAAGTGATTTACCAAATATTTACTTGTTCATGTGTTCAGACTAGAACTTCCATTTTCTGACTCCTCGGTTCAAAATTAGTTCACTATACTTATCCTTAAGAAATAAATAAGTAGCCTTCTTTGAGCAATGTAAAAATATGCAAGAGAAGAAACCATTAAACTGAGTAAGATCTCATGGTTCAGTGTTTTTCTGATTTGGCATGTTTTGATTATTTTCCTTTAAGCTGGTCACAGAGGAAGAGAGAGAGTTAATGGAAAATTCCTTCCCCACACCACCAAGAAGTAGAGGTGGGGGCTGGGGTGAAAAAAGGCCCAGTACCAAGATGTTATTTCTACTTTCAACATTTAGGAGTTTAGTGTAAATGTAGAGTACAAAAACAATAAAGCATTTCTTTGTTACTGACTCAGATTGGCATTGTAAACTATGCCATACAAGCTACTATTATGTCAGAAAATTACCAGGTATGCATTAAATGAGCTCAGACTGTTTTCTATTGTTCAAGAATTTTTTAGTTGTTTTGGAAAGCCTAAGTACAGAGTTCAGTGAAAGTTCTCAGAGGTGACTCCACAATCACAGCAGTACTCATTACCTTAGTCAACCTCTCCTACTGCTTCCATCAATGCACAGTCATTACCAGCCAATGCTAAAATGGAATCGGAGGTTTAATAAATGACCTCCAATTGACAAGATGCTTCCTAGATAAGTACTGTCTTGAAAATACTTTCTACATGATTCAGAGTTAAAAATTAGGAAGAAAAGCAAATGCCAATGACATCAACACACACACACACACACACACACACACACACACACACACACACCTCTTAGGACCCAAGTTCACTAATTCTTGTTTTAAAATTCATCTTTTAGAAGTTTAATTCTTCATATGGTATGAGGAAACAGGTACTCTAATACAAAGGTTGATGGGAGTATAAAAGACAGATTGGATTTACACATCAAAATGAAAAATGTACTCATCCTTTGACCCAACATTCCTACCTATAGAATGCTGATGAGATAATTCAACAAGTGAGGAAAGATATATGTGCAGAGATTATCATGGCGGTATTTTTTATGGTAGTACAAAGCTGGAAATTAAATTGGTGGTAAAATAAAGGTATATATACATACTAGCATACATGCAGCTATTAAAAATCACTACTCACTTAATATAAAGCTACAGTAGTAACAGCAAATGGATCAATGGAGCAGAATAGAGAGTCCAGAAACAGACCTACACTTATTTGGTCATTTGATTTTCAAGAAAATGCCAAGGAAATCCATATTATGTCAGAGTAACTGAATATCCATGTGGAAAAAAACCTCAACTTCTTCCTAACATCACACACAAAATTTAACTTGAGGTCTACCTTAGACCTGAATGTAAAAGCTGAAAATATAAAGCTTTTAGATGAAAACAAAGGAGAAAATCTTCACAAATTGAGAATAGAAAAAAAGTTTCTTAAAGATATACAATCATAAAATAAAAACTGATAAATTGAACTGCATCAAAATTTAAAAATTCTCCTCATGAAAACACATTGATAAGAAAATGAATAAGGAAGCCACAGACTAAGAGAAAACATTTGCAAAACATATGACAAGGCTCTGGATAAGATATATAAAGAACTATAACTTAATAATGAAAAGACAAACAACCTAATTTAAAATGGAGAAAAATTTGAATAGACTCTTCACAAAGAAACATAAGTAACCAATAAACACAAGAAAAAGTACTCAATTATAAGTCCTTAGGGAGTAACAATTTAAAACCCTAATGAGATACCATTACACAGCCACCAGTATGGCTAAAATTAAAATGTCAGTAGCAAATGTTGGCAAGGATGTGCAGCAACTGGAAGTTGCATACATCGTTGGTGGGAGTGTCAAATGGTCTCTTATACAAAACACACACCTACCCTATGACCCAGCAATTCCACCTCTAGGGATTAATACAAGAGAAAAAAAACACGTCCACAAAAGCCTTATACAAGAATGCTCACAGCAGCTGTATCCATGATAGTTAAAAAATGGAAAGAGTTCAGGTGTCTATCAAAAGGAAAATGAACAAACAAACTGCATTTATGCAAATGAAATACTATTTAGCAAAGAAAGAAACAAATTATGGATACACACAACAGGGCTGAATCTCAAAAACACTTTACTGAGTAAAAGGCGCATTACAGTTCATTTATCTAAGGGTTTGAACAACAATTGGCTTTGAGGGTCGTGTGGGCTGAGATTTACTGAAAAGGGACGTGAAGGAACTTATCGTTTTATATCTTGATAGGGGTTTGAGTTGCACAAGCATACGATCAGAATGTGTCAAGTGGTACACTTAAGATTTGTACACTTTGTTGTTTATCTTAAAAGAAAAAAGGAACCATAAGCAAATACTAAACTCATGTTTAAGGACACCCATGCTAAAGTACTCCGGGTGGAGGGAGTATACAGATGTCTGCCTCTTTCTTTGAAATCCAATTCAAAAATGAGATGGGTTAATAGAGACCCACTTAAATAGAGGGATGAGGTGAACAAATATAGCAAAATATTAATTATACAATTAAGGTGGTAGGTATGTGGGTATTCACTATAAAATTCTGTCTCTCTTATTCTCTCGGCATGTGTGTGCATGCATGATTACAAGTGACTTACAAACAGCATGCTTAATTTTTCAAAATATCATTTTTCCAAACTGACATTTTAACCTCTATTAATAGACATGTGTTTATTTTTGTACTCAATGAAGTTTAACTTCTCCTAAAACATAGAATAATTCAATAATTTTCAAGTTCATCTACGGCAAATGTCGAAAGAAGATATAAAATAAAACTGGTTCTGCCTGATCAGTTGATCTGAATATCAAAGTTTTCCCCATTTTTAGACAATATGAAAGTACAGTAGTGTTTGTACCACCTTCTATTAAAAATCTAAAACATGGCTCAAAGACTCTTTTAAAAATGATCTGCGACAACAATAAATTGTAAGCTACTTGTACTGTAATTAGAAATCCCAAAACTTTTATGAAATATTAACTTAAATTTTAACGGAAGTTTTGTTAACAAATAACATTTAAAATTTTGTAGATTACTGATTTACATGCATGCGGAAGGAAAAGCAAAATCCTTCCAATTGTGCTGAGCCATTAAAACGGAGATGAACCGTAAGATACTGCAAAGCCCAGAAGGTCATGTGTAATTAAGCACATATTCTCTGGCTTCTTTTATCATACATTCATATTAAAGACTTAAACTGTAATCCATTTATAAATCAATGGATTCTGCTGATAAAGGTGGGAGTTTTAAATTCTTATTTGTTGTGTATGATTTCTTTTCATTTTCAATGGAAACAATAAATCTACCTTGTATCACATTCTGGGATGGTTGGGTGTAATGCAAAAATATCATGCAAGGAAACTGATATATTCAAATTAGAAGTGAGTTGGTCTCTCCAAAATATAAAATTTGGTGACATATAAGGAAATATGCTTATGCTATTCAATAATTGATAGATACTGAGTATTTATAATATTAAGTATATTTAATGTTATACTATATAATAGACCTCAGAAGGATTTCTTCATTTTGCAGGCTGTGACAGTATGCATTTTCCTCTCAGGTATACAAACACTTAGCATCATATATCAAATAAAGTAGTATTCTGCCATTTAATTGGAACTGAGGATTTTTTAATGGTTAATAGGAAATAGTCAATGTTAAAGGAAGTTTATCTTAAGCATTTACATTTTTCTTCTAACAAGTTAGTTTTAAAAACATATCAGTTACTTTACTAAATGACTTAATTCTTTATTTAGCACTTTATCTGCTAATATAATATCATAGAATCTTCCAGTGTTCAAACACAATGTCAATAAAAACTTAAACTTTTTGTTAGTTAATTTGTCCACATTTAACTACACGGTCTCTTACTTAAATCATAAACTACTGTAAGGAATGATTCATAAAGCTATATATATATATATGTATAGTTAACACTATTTATCGGATTTATCTAATGAAAAATGTGACTATAAAACAACGATTAATATATCTAGCCGGGTGCGGTGGCTCAAGCCTGTAATCCCAGCACTTTGGGAGGCCGAGACGGGCACATCACGAGGTCAGGAGATCGAGACCATCCTGGCTAACACGGTGAAACCCCGTCTCTACTAAAAAATACAAAAAACTAGCCGGGCGAGGTGGCGGGCGCCTGTAGTCCCAGCTACTCGGGAGGCTGAGGCAGGAGAATGGTGTAAACCCGGCAGGCGGAGCTTGCAGTGAGCTGGGATCGCGCCACTGCACTCCAGCCTGGGCGACAGAGCGAGACTCTGTCTCAAAAAAAATCTCTCTCTCTCTCTCTAAAAGATTATGTATATAAACGAGTATTGTTGTATGATATTCATCTAGGGAAGCAACAATTGATTCATACAGTTGTAGAATTCCATTTTGGAACTCTCTCTCACAAGACTGTCCACTTCAAGTTTGTATGTTCTCTTTTGTCTCCCCCCACACATATCTGTACACATACAAAGCTGCTCTTTTATGAACACATTTTGTTTCACACACAGTATTACTTAGCAGACACCTCCACATAACTTGTAGTTATTTCTAAAAATCAAAGTCACCTCAAAAATACACAAATTTGCTATCAAAAGAAAGTTCAGAAAATTCCAAGATGTTTCTGAAAGTGGAAACCTAAATGTATTACTAAAATAAGCATACACAGCCTCCCAAGATGCGAAGATGACCACTTTGGAGGAACCAATGCTTACTTAGATGCATATGCACTGGAATGTGTATGTGTCTTTGTGTTGTAACTGCCACAACTGAAGGGAAGTGTGCTACAATGGAAAGAACTGTATCAGGTATCACAAAGCCTGGGTCTGAGTATCAGCTCTGCCATTTATAAGTTGTATATGTTTAGATCAATCCCTTTACTTCTTTGGGCTTCAGTTTCCTCATTTTTGACATAAAAGTGTTGATCTAGACCAGCACAGTCCAACAGAAATATAATGCAGGCTACATATATAATTCTTATAGCCACATCTAAAAAGTAAAAAGAAACAGATGAAATTAATTTTAATAATATTTTTTATTTAACCAACACAGTATACCCAATATATTACCATTTCAACTTTTAATCAATAAAAACTTATTAATGAGATCATTTACATTCTTTTGTTTTTGGTGCTGCCTTTCAAATTCAGTGTGCATTTTATGCTTAAAGCACACATCCCAATTTGGATGAGCCAAATTTCAAATGCTCAATAGCCACATGTGGCTAATGCTTAACGTATTAGACAACACAGACCTAGACAGTTGCTAATAGTCCTTTCAGTTTTATAATTTTTATTACTTTATTGTGGAAAATAATATATTAATAAAATTAGCATCAAATTCAGCACGACTATATGAAAATCATAGATCAAATGCTTCCATGGAACATCTACTTTCATCAGGAAAGGTTCATTAATTCTTATCTGGCAGTTTAAAATTCTGGATGATTTTTTTCTAACATTGAACAATCATTAAGAAGCAAAGAACTGGCAATTATCTTCTGAACTCAACCTCACAGAAAGTGGATTACTTCATCTATTAAATTGGCTTAAGTCTATTAAATAATTGCCAAGTCCCCATTTCATATTCTATGATGCAGATTTGGCTTTAATCTGAAGCTTTAGATCTTTATGTAATCATAAGAATTGCAAAACTGGTTTTAAAATGAATAAACATCCAAAATTACTGCTATAGCAGTAAAGCTTATTTAATTTCTGCTTTGTTTCATGTAGTCTAAATTATGAAGATTATTAAAGGGCTTTATTTTAGTGAACCACATTTGTGTAAGCAAATCAATATTCAGTAATAAATATCATTAAAATTCTTGGCAACTTATTATTGGGAAAGGCCATGTTCATTAAAACCAGTGATATAAAAGCTGATACTCAGGTTCTAATTGAGAAAACTGTATAAACTATTAGCTATGAAGTATCCCTCGGTAATAAAGACTGAAGTAGAACCTACTTACATCACAGGACAACTTTTCAAGTTAGCAATTACACTTGCAATAGAACCTCTGCAAGTTATTTATCTCCAGGTAAAATCATACATAATTTCAACTAGCTTATCAGTTTTTATACCAAACTTTACAGAAATTATATAAATGTTCTCTTTAATGTTACTATAGTCTTTTGACCCTTTTCTTTCCCCCTCAAATTTGTAACAGACTAGTAATAACACACTCAAGTGTTTCTGTATCAGTATAATTACTGTAACAGAATTATTTCTTAAAAAGAAGTGAATAAAACATCTCACATGCTTTGTCAAAATACAAAAGGTGTTTCTGTAAATCTCTAAATTTTGTTTTAACAAATATACAGTGAAAGCTGGTAATGATAAAACATATTTACAGGTGGCAACATAATATACTGATCTCTTAATCTCTACACAGGACACATTATGTTTGTAAGTTTGCCAGTAAGATAAAAATCATGTCAGTTGAAGGTAACTTTCTACATGATTTATATTATTATTATTATTATTTTTGAGCCGGAGCCTGGTACTGTCGCCCAGGCTGGAGTGCAGTGGCACGATCTTGACTCACTGCAAGCTCCGCTTCCCGGGTTCACGCCATTCTCCTGCCTCAGCCTCCTGAGTAGCTGGGACTACAGGCGCCCGCCACCACGCCCGGCTAATTTTTTGTATTTTTAGTAGAGACGGGGTTTCACCGTGTTAGCCAGGATGGTCTTGATCTCCTGATCTCGTGATCCGCCCGCCTCGGCCTCCCAAAGTGCTGGGATTACAGGCTTGAGCCACCGCGCCCAGCCGATTTATATTATTTAAGGAACATTTAGCAGAGTCAGCCTGCCACATAATACTACCTTATTTCTGGGGAAAAAAGGTAAACATTATTGCTATGCTGTAGTCACCTATAATTCCTCCAGGAAATTATCAATTATATATCAGAGACCAGTGAAAAAAGTAATAAAGGCAAAGGCAAGGGAACTCTAAACATAGTATGGCCCATGCCTAGCACACTGCCTGGCATTTAGGAGACATTTGGTGTTTGTTGAATGAATGGCGAACACATGTACACAGTACAGTCTACATGTGTGTATACACTGTGGCCTGCATTGATTCCATAGGTAAATAAATGGGACTATACATTTAGTAGGGTATGAATGTTTACTTTTTTTTTTTGCTAGAAAATTTTGTGAGTCAAAACTTTTATCCTGGTTCTGAAGTCCAAATCTAACTTTCCCTTGGGGTGACATAAAAACTCAAGTATCTTTCCTGCTTTCATCATTAAGCACTTCATTTATTCATCAAGTATTTGTGTAACTGGCACGATGATAGGCATGGCGCTGACATAAAAAGAAAATCATAAAGACAAACACATAGACTAATAATTATAGTTCTTATTTTGTAAACAAGGGAATTGCTATTTGGGGGGATTAAGAAACTTGCCCAAGGCAACCCAGCAAGTGAGTATATGAACCAAGTGTCAAAGCTGTACCCATATGTTTTTCTACTACCCCATGAGACATAAACACTGAGCAGCTAAGGGAATGTGAGGGTTAATTATATGTGTTAACTTGGCTGTGCTGTGGTGCCCAGTTGCTTGTGTCCAACACTAGTTTAGATGTTCCCGTGAAGATATTTTGCAGATGTGATGAACATATATAATCAGCTGATCAAATAAAGCAGATTACCTCCATAATGTGGGTGGACCTTATCCAACCAGTGGAAGACCTCAGGAGCAAAAACTGAGGATTCCCAGAGAAGAAAGAATTCTGCCTTAAGACTACAACACAGAAATCATGCCTGAGTTCCATCCTGCTGGTCTACCTTCAACTCAAGACTGCTGCATTAACTCTGCCTGTTTCCAGCCCAGTTTACCTGCACTATAGATTTTGGACTTGCCAGCCCTCACAATCATGTGCAACAATTATTTAAAATAAATCAATCTCTCCCCCCACCTACTCTCTCAATACATATATGTCCTGTTAGTTGTTACTCTGGAGAACCCTGACTGATACAGGGTGTCATGGCTAAATATGGAGGTTGAGAGGGCATCAAAATGTGACCAGTAGTGCAATACTTGGAAGTGGATAGGACCAAAATAGACCCAAGATACCAGGGATAAAGCCTTGGGCACAATAACATTTAAGGGGCCAGAAGAAAACAAAGAGCCAAAGGAAGAGATAAGTCAGTCATGGCAAAAGAAGGCTTCACAAAGGAGGGAGGCAATCCTGCAGAAAGGGCAAGTAGGAAGTCTGAGTATAGGCCTTTGTATTTGGCAATCAGTAGGACAAGGGTGACTGTGGCCGGGGCAGTTGCAATGGTGACTGGGATAATAACCATCCTGTATTCACTGTATTGTCTACCAGTGAATAAGAGGTGAGAAACTAGAAAAAGGTTGGCAATTGAGGAAAGGAAGAAAATAATAACTCAAAAAGGACAAAATGGTGGAGATGGAACACTTTGTTAGAATTAGGGAGACATTTGTAAGTTGCGGGAAAGGTGTCATTGGAGAAGAAGATAAAGATAGATAGCAGCTACTGAGAAAACAAGTCACAGAAGATATCCTTGCATATGGGCTCTAGACCATGGGAGTATGGAATAACTGTAATCAGAAGTGAAATACCTCTGTCAAAGACAAGCAGTGATAGTCAAGAGACTGGCACTCTCATGGATTGAGCTGAAGCTGGGGCTCCATGCTTTTATTTTATTTATCTTATACTTTTTCAGGGAATTAAGAGGTGAGGCCATCACTGAGAGTTCTTATTAAATAACATATATGTGTCTAGTACCATATGGGATTCAAAAAAGCATAAGACCCATTCTTTGCCAGTCTATCTGTCAAGCTATTATGGTCCAGTATATATTTAGTCACTAAACAAGCAAAAAGTTTGAACTATTCCTACATAGCAGTCTCTCAGAAGCAATGGAGCATTGGTTCCAGGAACCCACATGGATACCCAAATCCACAGATGCTCAAGTCCTTTATATAAAATGGCATGGTATTTGCATATGATCTATGCACATCTTCCGTATACTTTAAATTACCTCTAGATTACTTATAATACCAAAAACAATGCCTACATACCACTTCATTGGTGTGGATTCAACACATTACTTGGCACGTGGCAAATTCAAGTTTTGCTTTTTGAAACTTTGTGAATTTTTTTTCCAATTATTTTTGATCACTGGTTATTTGAATCCACAGATGTTGAGGGCTCACTGTAGTTAAATTATCCCTAGTATTGAGTTACACAGTATTTTGTGGGAAACCTCTAACAAAATATGCTTGTTTCTGCCAGTGATTAGTTAAAAAAATATTGTTGGCCCTGTTTTTCATCATTTGTACACTTAAAAAAAAATAGAAGCTTGAAAATGTGATTTCTGCTAGTTATATTTTCAATTATAAAAATAACCATATGATCTTAGTGGCAATAAGAAGAGACCAGTGTTATATGACCGTGATAAAATTACACAGTATATTTTAATCTTACTCTGTTCAAATGTCTAGAAAACTAAACTTGAGACTAATTATATGATCAGTGTCTCCTGTTTTATTATTTTACCTCTGAATATTAAAGTGATTATACAAATAATAAGTAATGATATTTTTACCTTAAAATATAAAGAAATTTGCACAGTTTTCTCACATTCTGCTAAACAAGGAGATGAGTGGTTAGAGGCTAAAATCTTTAAGTTCTCCAATGATGCATTAACTAAACCAAAAAGACAACTTAACTCATTTCAAAATGTTTTATTATAACAGCAGTCTTCGAAGGCAAACACAAAAGATTCTACTATGCTTAGATTTTAAAACATAAATAACCAATTTAATGCATCACTAATGATGTACAATAGATGTCTTCTGCAGTACCAGTTCAAATAAGAGACTGATGTAATCTGCCAGATACTTCAAAGTAACTAATTTGGTAATAAGAAAATACTTCTTTTGTGCAAACTTTCCTACTAAAAAAATAAAAAAAAACTGCAGAAACCCTCCCAGTTGAATATTTACTAAATAAAAGTACTGAACCCTCATTAAAATGTGATTTAATAAGAAAAAGAGAACTATGTACTTTAGGCCTTCAAAATTTATCTTGAGTAACATTAGGCTTTTAGATGGAAATACATCTCTATACAAAGAAAACAGATATTAATGGCAAATTATGATCTATTTTAGAATTGTGTATTTATAAACAACATCTTAAAATTTTAAATATCTATTACATTTGTTGCTATTATGTTATACACCCTATATACACACACTCCAGATGCCTTATCTATGAAAGTATACTAGTACATTTCATTTCTCTATAAATCTTCCCCAGTATGTGTAAGTAAAACATTTCCCAGACTCTAAACCTCTAAAGGTAAAAGCTTAGGTCAGAGTTTCCTGAGCATATTCTACTATGATGTTAACATGTTTTTCTGGGGAAATAATCTTAAACTTCTCTTTGCCTTCGTTCTCCTTTACCAATCAGAGAATTCACAATTTTGGCCTTAATGGGGGGGGAAAAAAAGTATAAAATTCAACAAGTATTTCCAAAAGCAAGTTTAATACAATAATTATTCCTTGGCCAAGACATTTGTCAATTGCTGTTTTGGCTCACAAATTCAACCAAAATATAAATGTAAATGAAGATGTTTTCAATTATCTATTGCTTCTTCTCCAGGAGCAGCTAATCCTGAGAAAGTACCTATTATTCCAGAGAGGAAAAAGAAAGCAGGAGTTTCCATTTCTGTTGGCCACTTAGGGGTAGGAGTGTGTGCAGAGGTAGGACACAGGAGATGCTTCTCAGGGCTCCTTCTGCTGATATTCAAAAAACCCAGAATCCAAATTACCTAATTTGTGGAAAACATTTTCTTAAAATTGGATTTTTTTATGGCTAATAATTGGACAGAATTAGCACCCAAGAAGTTACAGTAGGATTGTCCTTTATTACATTGTATTTTAGGATGTATGTTCCCAATTAAATAAAAAATTATTGATTTGAACCATTTATAATGTTACCAATAGAGCAATATTATGATACCTATTCTACAGAATTGCAGAAGCACCAGAAAAAAAAATTCCTCAAATGAATTTGTTAACTTATTTCTTACTTCATATAACTGTTGTATGTGTCCTATACCAGTGCATTAGCCATAATGCTTGCAAATTTTCTTGACTTCCCCTGACCCACTGGATAGAATTCAAATTCGTCATCCTAGTGTCCAAGATGCTTCACTCTCTGACCTGTACCTCACATTCTAACCCTCGTTCCCACTAATATCCAAAGATCAACCCTATACCTCAACCAAAAGGTCTGTCAAATAAATGACCTTGTGCCTCCCCACTCAGTGTCTGGGCCCATACTAGCTCTAGCTAGTAAAAGGCCCAAATGCATTTTACTAAATGCCTTTTTTTACTATTGCCTAGAGGGAGCCCTGGTTCATCCTTCAAAGGTCACCTTCTGCATAAAATTCTCTTTGTGGAAATCACTTCTGCCCCATCTCTAAAATTCCTTAAGCATTTTGCTTATATATCTCATAGGCCAGTTAGGTGGTGGTGGTGTTGTTTACATTACAGATTTTCTTCTAATTACAATGATTTTTAGGGACAGCATCCAGTTTTTATACACACTTTAAAATCCACATGGGCACATATTGTTACACTGGCTTACATGAGGCAGACATTCAATAAAGGTTTATTGAATGATTAACTTTTATGTTATCATAATTTTGTATTTTGGATTTATTCTTATTTGAACAATCACTGTAGAAACCAGTGGAAAAAACTGTTTATGCCTGCAATCGCCTTTCAAAAGCAAACAATAGAAATGATTAATCTCTTAAGTTATAAATTTGATTGGAGGTAAGAAGAGAGATCAGCCTAATTCATAAAATGAGACAGTAGAAGTCCATAACAAGACTGATGTTGGGAGCTAAGCAAAAGGTCTGAACGACAGGTTCCCTCATAGCAGTGGAAAAGACACACTGCATAGCACAGTGTACATAGGAGACACCATTTGGCATAAAACACAAATGAATACATAGTACATCAAAGTGCTTTATAATGAAGGTATGCTGAACATATTTTTTTACTACCCTATTGAAGTGGTCAAATTTTAAAACCTCAAAATCAATGAGGTTTAAAGTAACAGCAGAGCTCATTTCCTGGGATGATACGTGATTCTCTGTTGGGAGTTCTATCATCTACATACATGGAGAAGCCTGGAATGGAAGAATTAATAAAATAGGGTTTCTTTTCATGGAATTGACCTAAACAGTGAATTACTATTTGAAAATTACTCATCTAAAACAAGAACTAAACAGTCAAATGCCTTGACTCTTGTTTAAAATCCAACAGTATTTTGTATTATTTTGTTTTGTTTTGGGCACATAGGGATACTAAATAAATGTTTGTCGATTTTGTTGAATGGATAAATGAATGACTAGCTGCTTTTTACAATTAGAATATTAATCGCTTCTTGGCCTTTTGGTTAAGACCAACTGTAAAATTAGAATATTACATAATTAAACAAGCGATGCAATGTTAATATCTGAGCATGTACTTCAGGGGAAGAAAGTGAAAATTTGTCTCTTGGCTGAGATTGAGAAATGTTCCCCTAAATTTCATACTGTTTCTGGCTTTGTAGGACACCACCTCCAGGGAAACTCTATTTCTCTTTGACAGTCCCAGGGGCCTGACCAACCTTAGGGAGGGAGTCAGTTTCTATTAGAATGAAAGCAATAGTCTGCTGCCCATCAAAGATATCTGGAGACAAAAGGACAAAGTAAAATACATATAAAAAGAAAGAAGAGGGAAATTGCTACTGATGTCAATATTAAAATGAAAGTGGATCATTATTTGGTGACCTTAATAAAGAAAACCTTTGAATAGCACACTTTGAAAACGCTATTTTGTCTCAGGTCTTTTTTACGCATATCCCAAGACCCATATAGTCAGTAGGACCTCCAGAAACTTTTCGTGTTCATGAAAGCCCAGAGGGTGAAGCAACCTACAGTGATATTAGCTTAAAAATGACTTCTAATAGCTTCCTACCAGCTACTACTAGATACAATAGCTTACTCAAAATGGAACTGATAATTTGGCACCGGGTTCTTCAATACTTGGCATTTCCCAAGGACTCCTGAGACAAAATTATTGATGACCACAGTCATTTTTTCTTAAGTGTTTCATGTGAAAGAAATACTAAGTTGTCACAAAATATTCATATTGCTATCAAAAATCAACACAAGTTGTAGATTCATTTTTCCTTCCTTTATTTTACAGACTTTAGGGACTACAGAGACTATACATTTCAAATGTATAGAGTATTTGAATATTTCAAAATGACAGTTTTGGGGACACACCACTTAGGAAGGAGAGACAACACAGGGGTGTGGGAGCCTAGCTGTTAGGTCTCTCTCTGGCAGCTTACTTTTGCCACCTAGTGGGGGAGGCAGTTTCAGAGTCAGGTTTTATGTTTTGTATAAATAAGGTTATCTCCTTTAAGACCTAATGATCAGCTTATTTGAAAAAAAGCAAAAACAAAAACAAAAACAAACTTGTTTCTCCTAGTGAGGATTTTATATATATTTTAAAATAATCTTAATAATTTCTCCAAATTGGTTTATTCTATGGCTATTGGTTTTCTTTCAAGCAGTTAGCATTCAAATTCAAGGTAAAAATAAAACCTTTTTGTACACATCTATAATTTGTAACTATTCCAAAAAAAAAAAAAAAAAAAAGGCCTTTTCCTGGTTTCCAGTTATTTTCTATCCCGTGACTTTGTAGTATCTCACAAGATCTATCTTTTGGCTCATCGTTGTTCTTTCTACTTAGGTGGGGACCAAATCTATATCTTTATCCCTAATTTCTCACTGTGGCTACAATCTTCAGTCTTCAGTTATCTACCGAATCATCTCTGGAAGACATTTAATATGGCAAAAACCTAAGTCATCATTCTCCAAAAGGATAAAAAAATGGGCTTTCCTTTTGAGCCGGTGTGGCAGGCTTAATCAGAGCTAGAGTGCAGCCCAGGGCTAAAAATGGCAAAAGAGATTTTTTTAAGCAAGTAAAAATTAATAAAACAGTTAAGCAAAAGGAACAATCAGAAGTCAGGATCAGTTTACTGCGCTGGGCAGAGAAAACACAGTGATCAAGAGGGTGGAGCAATAATAGTGAACAGGAATTGAGGTCAGGAACATGGGACATTTGAGGCAGGTCACAAAGTTAAAGCTAAAATATTGGAAATAAGAAGTAAGAGAGGTTGGACAGAGTACCACAGTTCAAGTTCTGAGGCTTGAGTCCAAGAGGAACCCCTGAGACATGGAAGGTTTGGGCCTAAAAATGCATGGTGACATGTTTTTCCACTCTTTCTTCAAATTATAAAAACCCCTAGTTCCTATGAAGAGTCTGCTGAATTTCTTGAAGTTTCTGACCCAAATAAATTATTGCTTATGAAAATTTCCATGATCATGAATGACCTTATAATGGAAGCTTAGAAAGCTACTTCTTTTTTTTTATTATTATTATTATTATTATTTTTATTATACTTTTAAGTTCTAGGGTACATGTGCATAACGTGCAGGTTTGTTACATATGTATACTTATGCCATGTTGGTGTGCTGCACCCATCAACTCGTCAGCACCCATCAATTCATCATTTATATCATGTATAACTCCCCAATGCAATCACTCCCTCCTCCCCCCTCCCCATGATAGGCCCCAGTGCGTGATGTTCCCCTTCCCGAGTCCATGTGATCTCATTGTTCAGTTCCCACCTATGAGTGAGAACATGCGGTGTTTGGTTTTCTGTTCTTGTGATAGTTTGCTAAGAATGATGGTTTCCAGCTGCATCCATGTCCCTACAAAGGACGCAAACTCATCCTTTTTGATGGCTGCATAGTATTCCATGGTGTATATGTGCCACATTTTCTTAATCCAGTCTGTCACAGATGGACATTTGGGTTGATTCCAAGTCTTTGCTATTGTGAATAGTGCCGCAATAAACATACGTGTACATGTGTCTTTGTAGTAGAATAATTTATAATCCTTTGGGTATATACCCAGTAGTGGGATGGCTGGGTCATATGGTACATCTAGTTCTAGATCCTTGAGGAATTGCCATACTGTTTTCCATAATGGTTGAACTAGTTTACAATCCCACCAACAGTGTAAAAGTGTTCCTATTTCTCCACATCCTCTCCAACACCTGTTGTTTCCTGACTTCTTAATGATTGCCATTCTAACTGGTGTGAGATGGTATCTCATTGTGGTTTTGATTTGCATTTCTCTGATGGCGAGTGATGATGAGCATTTTTTCATGTGTCTGTTGGCTGTATGAATATCTTCCTTTGAGAAATGTCTGTTCATATCCTTTCCCCACTTTTTGATGGGGTTGTTTGTTTTTTTCTCGTATATTTGTTTGAGTTCTTTGTAGATTCTGGATATTAGCCCTTTGTCAGATGAGTAGGTTGCAAAAATTTTCTCCCATTCTGTAGGTTGCCTGTTCACTCTGATGGTAGTTTCTTTTGCAGAAAGCTACTTCTTAACTGCTTTATTACAGTGTAACTGACATACCATAAGGTTCTTCTGATACGGTTTGGATGTTTGTCCCCTCCAAATCTCATGTTGAAATGTAATCCCCAGTGTTGGAAGTGAGGCCTGGCAGGAGGTAACTAGATCATGGGAGCAGATACTTCATGAACGGTGTAGCACCATCCCCCTGGTGGTAGGTGAGTTCTCACTCATCACATGAGATCTGGTTGTTTATAAGTATCTGGCACCTCCTCCCTCTCTCTCGTTTCCATGCCCGCAATGTGACATGCCTGCTCCCACTTAGCCTTCCACCACAATTGTAACCTTTCTAAGGCCTCATCAGAAGCCAAGCAGATGTTGGTGCCACCCTTGCTGTACAGCCTGCAGAACTATGAGCCAATGAAACCTCTTTTCTTTATAAATTACTCAGCCTCAGATATTTCTTTATAGCAATGCAAGAATGGGCTAACACATGTTCCATTGTGAGTAGTTTTAGTAAATTTAGAAACTTGGGCAAATGTCACCATAATCTAGTCCGAGAACATTTCCATCACCACAAAAGTTCCCCTGTGTACGTCTGCAGTGAGCCCTTGCTCCTATTCCTAGTCCAAGGCAGCCACTGATCTGCTTTCTGTTTCTGAAGATACAGGCTTGCCTCAGAGACTTTACAGGTGAGGTTCCAGACCACTGCAATAGAGTGAATATTTGCACAAAGCAAATCACACAACTTTTGTTTCCCAGTGCATATAAAAGTTATGTTTACCTAGACTGAAGTCTATTAAGTGTGCAATAGCATTATGTCTAAAAAAAGTACATACTTTAATTTTAAAAAGTTTATCGGAAAATAAATGCTAACAATCATCTGAGTCTTCAGAGTTGTAATCTCTTCACTGGTGGAGGGTCTTGCATCAGTGTGGTTGGCTGCTGACTGATCAGGGTAGTGGTTGCTGAAGACTGGGGTGGCTATGGTTAAGTTATTAAAATAAGACAACCATAAAATTTGCTGCATGGACTAACTCTTTCTTTCACAAAAAATTTCTCTATAGTACGCAATGATAATATTTTACCCACAGTAGAAATGTCTTTAAAAATCAGAATCTATCCTCTGAAACCCTGCTGCTGTTTTATAAACTCAGTTTGTGTACTATTCTAAATCCTTTTTGCCATTTCAACACATTCATGGTATCTTCACCAGGAGTAGATTCCGTATGAAGAAACTACTTGAAGAAACTACTTGCTTTGCTTATCCATAAGAAGTTCAAGTTTCATGAGATTGCAGCAATTCAGCGCTATCTTCAGGTTCCATTTTTAATTCTGCTTCTCTTACTATTTCTACCACATCAGTAGTTACTTCCCCCACTGAAGCCTTGAGCCCCTTCAGTCACCCATGGGGGTTGGAATCAACCTTTTCCAAATCCCTGCTAACATTGATATGTTGACCTCTTCCCATGAACCACAAATGTATCTTAATGGCATACAGAATGGTGCATCCTTTCCAGAAGGCTTCCAATTTACTTTGTGTAGATCCATCAGAGGAATCACTATCTATGGAAGCCATAGTGTTACAAAATGCACTTTTTTTTTTTTTTTTTTTTTTTTTGACACAGAGTCTTGCTGTGTCGCCCAGGCTGGAGTGCAGTGGTGCGATCTCAGCTCACTGCAAGCTCCGCCTCCTGGGTTCATGCCATTCTCCTGCCTCAGCCTCCTGAGTAGCTGGGACTACAGGCACATGCCACCACGCCCAGCTAATTTTTTGTATTTTTAGTAGAGATGGGGTTTCACTGTGTTAGCCAGGATGGTCTCGATCTCCTGACCTCGTGATCCGCCCACCATGGCCTCCCAAAGTGCTGGGATTACAGGCATGAGCCACCACGCCTGGCCACAAAATGCATTTCTTAAATAAGACTTGAAAGTCAAAATTACTCCTTTACCCATGGGCTGCAGAATGAATGCTGTATTAGCAGGCATGAAAACAACATTCATCTCCTTGTACATATTCATCATGGCTCTTGCATGACCAGGTATACTGTCAATGAGCAGACATCTTTTGAAAGAAGCCCTTTTTTCTGAGCATATGGTCTCAACAGTGGGCTTAAAATACCCAGCAAATCGTGCTGTAAACAGATGAGCTGTCATTCAGGCTTTGCTGTTCCATTTCTCGAGCACAGGAGGGGCAGATTTAGCTTAATTCTTAAAGGCCGTAGGATTTTCAGGATGGGAAATGAGCACTGGTTTCAACTTGAAGTCATCAGGTTCATTCACCCCTAACGAGAGTCAGTCTGTCCTTTGAAGCTTTGAATTCAAGCATTGACTTCTCCTTTCTAGCTATGAAAATCCCAGATGGCATCTTCTTCCAATAGAAGGTTGTTTTGCCTCCACTGAAAACCTGTTTAGTGTAACTACCTTCTTCAATGATCTTAGCTAGATCTTCTGGATAACTTGCTGCAGCTTCTACATCAGCATTTGCTGCTTCACCTTACACTTATTTATGTTATGGAGATGGCTTCTTTTCTTAAACCTCATGAACCAATTTCTGCTAGCTTCTTTCTTCTCTTCTGCAGATTTTTCGCCTCCCTCAGTCTTCATGGAATTGAAGAGAGTTTGGGTCTTGCTCTGGACTAGGCTTTGGCTTAAGAGAATGCTGTGGCTGGTTTGATCTTCTGTCCAGACCATTTGAACTTTCTCCACATCAGCCATAAGGCTGTTTTGCTTTCTTATCATTTGTGTATTCACTGGAGTAGCACTTTTAATTTCCTTCAAGAGCTTTTCTTCTGCACCCACAACTTGGCTATTTGGTGCAAGAGGCCTAGCTTTTGGCCTCTCTCAGCTTATGACATGCCTTCCTCACTAAGCTTAATCATTTCTAGCTGTTGATTTAAAGCAAGCAATATGAAACTCTTTCAGTTGAACACTTATAGGCTGTTGTAGGGTTATTAATTGGTCTCATTTCAATATTGTTGTGTCTCAGGGAATAGGGAGGCCTGAGGAGAGGGAGAGAGATGGGGGAATGGGTGGTCAGTGGAGCAGTGAGAACACATAAAATATTTATAAAGTTCACCATCTTATATGGGCATGATTCGTGGCACCCTAAAACAATTACAATAGTAACATCAAAGATCACTGATCACAGATCACCATAACAGATACAATAATCATAAAAAAGTATGAAATAGTTCAAGAATTACCAAAACATGACACAGAGACATGAAGTGAGCACATGTTGTTGGAAAAATGGTGCCAACAGATGCTCGACACAGGGTTGTCACAAACCTTCAACTGGTAAACAATGCACTGCCTACAAAGCACAATAAAACGAGCTATGCCTGTAATTTACCTTTTCTGGAAATTTCATATATATGTAATCATACAATATGTGGTCTCATGTCTATGTTTCATATAGCATGTTTTTGAAGTTCATCCATGTTGTAATATAGATGTAGTTCAAAATAGTGCAGTAGTTCCTTTTCATTGCTGAATAATATTCCATTATATGGATAAATGACATTTTGGTTACCCATTAACCAGTTGGTGGACATTTGAATTGTTTCCAGTTTTTGACTACTATGAATAATGCTGCTACTATTATTTATATACAAGTCTTCCTGTAAACATATGTTTATTTTTCTTAGGTAGATACTTCGAGTGAAATTGCTGGATCATGTGGTAAATTTACGTTTAACTTTTTAAAGAAACTGCCAAACTGTTTTCCAATAAAGTTTCTCCATATCATCACCAACATTTATTATAGTCTCTTTGAGTACAGTCATCTTAGTGGGGTATGAAATGGTATGTTATTGTGATTTCACTTTGCATTTCCCTGATGGCTAATGACATTCAGCATCTTCTCAGGTACTTATTAGCCACCTGTATATTTTCCTTGGGTGAACTGTCTATTCATATCATCTATTCATTTTAATTGGGTTGTCTTCTAATTATTGAGATATAGGAGTTCTTTATATAAACTAAATACAATTCATTAATCAAATATATAATTTGTAAATATTTTTCTCTAATCTGTGGTGTTTATTTTTAAATATTTTATTTAAAATTTTTAAAAGCAGAGGGTCAGAAAACACCAGTGGCTGCCAGGGGTGGCGAAGAGAGTAACTGCGAGGGGGTAGAGAGAAATACTTTGGGTGATGCAACTGTTTTATGTATTGATTATATAACTATGCATTTGTCAAAATTCACAGACTGGATATTAAAAAGGGTGATTACTGAGTGTAAATCATAACTTTCGTTTTTTAAGAGAAAGATACTGAAAAGACAGGAGCCAAACATTTTCCTTATGTGAAAAAAAAAAATAGGGTTTATGGTTTTCTCTGGTAGATAGTAAAAACAATTACTGGGGAATTAAAGAACAGTAAGATGAGAGATATCTTCAATATACAACGGGTAAAAAAAATTAAGAAAAATATGCTTATGCAGAGGAAATTTCTTTTTTGTATTTGAGTTGATAATTTGACTTGGAATTTTTCTCTTGGAATAAAACTGTTAGAAATGCTTATTTTTAAAATTTCACAAGATTCTCAGGTAGTAAGCAAAGCATTAGAACAATAGAGGGCTCTACAACTAGTTCCATACAGCATTTTGGTGTAAACATATGCGTAAGTCTTTAATAGGAAAGTAGATTTCTTTTTCTTTTTTTTTTTTTTTTTTTTTGAGACAGAGTTTCGCTCTTGTTGCCCAGACTGGAGAGCAATGGCATGATCTCGGCTCATGGCAACCTCCGCCTCCCGGGTTCAAGCGATTCTCCTGCCGCAGCCTCCCGAATAGCTGGGATTACAGGCATGCGCCACCACGCCCGGCTAATTTTGTATTTTTTAAAATAGAGATGGGGTTTCTCCAGGTTGGTCAGGCTGGTCTCGAACTTCCAACCTCAGGTGATCCGCCCACCTCAGCCTCCCAAAGTGCTGGGATTACAGGTGTAAGCCACCATGCCCAGCTGGAAAGTATATTTCCTTACAGTAAAAAAAAATAATAACTGGAAAAATAGTCAACTTTGTACAAATAGTACAATTTAAATGTAACACACTACCTATAAACTATATATTTAGCTAAAACTAAATATAGTTGTTTACAAGAACTAATTTCAAAATATACATATGTGGATGTATGGATGTATTAGTCCGTTCTCACGCTGCTAATAAAGACACACCCGAGACTGGGTAATTTATAAAGGAAACAGGTTTAACTGGCTCACAGTTCAGCATGATTGGGGAGGCCTCAGGAAACTTACAACCATGGCGGAAGAGGAAACAAACACATGCTTCTTCACATAGCAGCACCAAGGAGAAGAATGAGTGCCCAGTGAAGGGGGAAGCCCCTAATAAATCCATTAGATCTCCTGAGAACTCACTCACATCATGAGAACAGGATGGGGGAAACTGTCCCCATGATTCGGTTATCTCCACTTGGTCCCTCCCACAACATGTGGGGATTATAGGAACTACAATTAAAGATGAGGTTTTAGTGCCAAGCCATATCAATGGATTTACACAACTGATATTTAGAAGCTCTTCAAATCTATTTGTAAATTTAATAGCTAATTAGAATCATCCCTGCCTTGCAGTTTGGAGCTGCAGCAGGTCAACTGGCAGTGCCTGCCTGGGTGGGCAATGTTCTTGGTGACCACTAAATGCAGTGTGGACTCATCAAAGAGAGGCTGCTCTCTGGGTTCTTTCCTCTTTGGCTACTTATGGTGTCGGTGCATGAGATACTCTATCTCATCCTTGAAGGGAAACAACCTACTGGACATCTGAAAAAGTGAGGAAACTAAATATGCAGTGTTGTGCTTACTTCTAAGCAATGGAGCTAATCCAGAAGTGTCCACACCAGGGTGATAAAGCACTTCTCTTTTGGTTTAGTGTTCACCCTCATCATCATCACTTTCACCGTCATAGTCATTCTACCCCTCCTCCTCATCTTCATCTTCCCTCCTTTCCTCTTTAAGAACTTTCAGGTATTTACTAGTGAAAACCTTCTTTGGCAATAATATACCTTCAAGAAACTGAAAAATTTCTGATTCCTCTGCTGTATTTGCTAATTTACTGTTAGTGCTTTCTTTTTTCCACTGCCATGACTATAGGAATAGGTGGTTAGAGACTTAACAAAGAATTGTGTGGCCTTGACCAGGAGCACCTCCAGGTTGACGCACAACACCGTGGGGGAGCTCTTCATGATGACCGGATGTGGGACAGAGACAGCAAGAGGAACTGCTGCTCCCTGCACTTGTCTTTGCCCACAACCACGTCCCCCACTTTTCCAACCCTCCCGTGTGGGTGGCAGCTGGTGCCCCACCATGAGGTGGCTCTCAATTTTCATTTTCTTAATAATGTTGTTAATGTACAAAAGTTTTAAATTTTGGTAAAGTCCGATTTAGCAATTTCTTCTTTTATGGACCATGATTTTGGTGTCGTATCTAAGAACTCTTCGCCTAACCCAAGATCATGAACATTTCTCCTATGGTTCTTTGAGAAGTTTTACAGTTTTCGGTTTTACATTTAAGTCTATTACCTATTTTGAGTTAATTTTTGCACATGGTATGAGGTAAGGCTCCAAATTCATCTTTTTCATATGAATATTTTATTTTCCCAGTACCCTCTGTTGAAAATATTATTCTTTCCTGATTAAATTTCCTTGGCACTTTTATTGAAAATTGATCAAAAAAATATAAAAGTTCATTTCTGGACTCTCAATTCTGTTTCATTGATCTACATGTCTATCCTTAATGCCGCTAAGTAGAGTACTGTAGTTTCACAGTAAAACTTAAAATTCAGTAGTATAAATGTTTCAATTGTGTTCTTCCTTTTCAAAACTGTTTTAGCGATTCTGGTCTCTTTGCATTTCCATATACACTTTAGGATCAGCTTGTCAATTTCTATCCCCAAAAGCCTGCTGGGATTTTGATAGGGATTGTATTAAATCTATAGGTCAATTTAAGAGAAAGTGCCAACTTAACACTAAAGGTTCATCTAATCCATGAACATTGAATACTTCTCATTTGTTTTAGATCTTTAATTTCTTTTAGCAATGTTTTATAGTTTTCCATGTGCAAGTCCTGCACCTCTGTGTTTAAACTGATTCTTAAGTATTTTATTTTTTTTGATGCTATTGTGAATGAAATGGTCTTAATTTCATTTTTGGATTTTTTTTCCCAGTATATACAAATACAACAAATTTTTGTATATTCATCTGTAAATTATATCCTGTAACTGAACTTGTTTATTAGTTCTAATAGAGTGTGTGTGTGTATGTGTGTGGGGGGTGGGTATTTCTCAGGATTTTCTACATACAGGATCACATCATCTGGAAATAAAGAACATTTTGCTTCTTCCTTCCAAAACTACCTGCTGATCTATTCTGAAGTCCATGGGTGTGGGTTCTTCTGCCATCTTGAATCTGTTATTGAGTTACTCTAGTGATAATTTTTCATTTTGGTTATTGTACTTTTCAACTCCAGAATTTCCATTTGACTTTTTAAATAATTTATCCTGAGATTCTTTATTTGTTGAGCCACTGTTGTTATACTTTCCTGTAATCCTGGTTTTCTTTAATTCCTCAAATATATTTTAGCTGCTTTGAAGTATCTGTCTGCATAGTACATCTGAGCCCACTCAGAAACACTCAGTTTCCACTTCCACTCACTGCTTTTTCCCCCTAAGTATTGGTCACCCTTTTCTTTATTTAAATACCTTGTAATTTTTTAAGCTTGAATTTTAGGTACAATATTGTACTAACTCTGGATTTTTATGTTCTTCCCTCAGGATTGTTGTTCTTGCTGTGGTTTTATTAACTTGCCTAAACTAAATCTGTGGAATCCATCTCCTTCAGAGTGCATGGCTGTTTGTCTCTCTATTTAATTTTTTAAAACTTATTTTTGTTTTTATTTTTAAGCCTCATTTCTTAGGGGTCACTCCCATGTCTACACAGCTTAGTGGTCAGCCAGTAATTAGTCAGTGGTTATGCTCAAATACCCCAAGCGAGTAAAGCTTTTATCCTGTGCCCATGGGTCTGTGGTTGGGCTGGGGGAGCCCATTACAAACTCTGGCAGTTTTCAAGTCTGCCCTGGCATTTACTTTCTGCCAGGCCTTTTTGCATCTTCTCTGCATATGTGCAGATTTCACAGTCATCCAGGGTGTATAGGTAGCTTGAGTCCTCTCTAATATCTCCTGCTTGTGTTTGAAGTGTTTCAGTGAGTTTATCAAGGCTCCCTATCACTGTGCCATTTTCCCAAATCTCCCTGATAAATTTCTGGCTAGTCTGCTGATATACTGTTGGCCCCAACTAAGAATGTAACCTCAGGCTCACTGAGTAGCTAGCTAGCCTTTGTTTCTTACCAAGATGTCTACTGTTACTCATAACGTTGGTGGGCACAGGGCTTTCACGTTCCATTTCATATCAAGGAAGGGCACTCCATCAGTGAAGCTGATGGTTTTCATGGCCTTCTTTACCCTTGTAGAACTATTGTGCTGAGTCTGCAGATGGGGGATGGGAGCACCCCCAGGCAGAAACACCACAAAATCGTAATTAACTTACTTGGAGCACTATAGTTTGTCTATGAATAAATGCTTCTCAATTTGTTGAGTGTCTTTTATCAATTTCCAGAGTCCTAAAGTTGCTGTTTTTGACAATTTTGTCTAGCTCTATTGTTTTTTGGAAAGGGAATTTGTTCAGCTCTCACTCTGTTCTTTGGATAGTCTACCTTTAGAACTATCAAGAGCTTTTTTTCACTCTTTCATACTCAGCTGGTCATCAAGGCCTGCTGATTTTTTCTCTGCAATATCTCTTTGGGAGAGATGCTGCTTTCCTTGCCATTTTCAGAGTCACACCCATCAAGGTGATCAGTATCCATTCCTAAATTCCTATGATAGAAGCCTTCCTCCTCATCACACTCAGTTCTGCATCTGGCTGCTAGATTGATCTTACAGACACCAGCATAATCACATCCCTTGTTCCTGAATGAAGAATGGTTCTTTGTTGCAAAGAACATAAATTTCATACTGCTCAGCCTACCTTTCAAGAATGTATTCACCTGCCTTGATCTCATGTACAATCATTTATGTCTGGAGCTCCCACCAAGTTGAATTTTTCTATCCCCACATATTCTTTGTCAACTTCCATTTTTCTACCTTTTCTCATGCTGTTTCCCCTATGTGGAATGTCCTTATAATCTGCCTTTCAATTTTTGGTCCATTAACTCCTAAAAGAGGCTTAATCAGATTAATTCTTCTGTTTTTGATCATTCCTATACCCCATAGCTCTTCAGTGTGTATATGTAGATTCAATATGTAGATTTTTAAAACATTTCTGGCACAAAATCATATTGGTTTGCAATTGGTCCTCAATTGTTTTCTGTATATGTTTTATTTCTTCTCTAACATTTTTTTTCCTTTTTAAGGATTTATTTTTTAGAACAGTTTTAGATTCACAGCAAAACTGAGTACAAGTTACAGAGATTTCTTATATAATCCTTGTCTCTAGCTTTTAATTATATTCAATTTAGGACTTTCTTTATTTACAAAATAGAAGATACTTCTTAGCATCTAGTACAGTGGTGGACATGCAGCTGGTGGTTAAAACATGACTGTTGAGTGAATAAAATGTTTCTTGATCCTCAACGAAAATTCTAAAAAATCTTTGAAAATGAACAATTTTGGATTTTTTTTTTCCTGAAGACCTTAACTCTTACATATACTTCTGAAAGCAGCAGTAGTATTAAAAATATTTAATAGTGTGCCATGAAAACTGAAAACAAAACTGGACAAGAAAACAGAGTTCTGAAAACTGCTGGGCCAAATAACAACCTATTAGTTCCTAGACCATGGGGAAGTCCCAGAGGTCCCTGACATGAGGCCATGATGGCAGGGGGTGAAGAATGAGATAGCAGCTATTTGCCATGCGGAATGGAAGTATTTAAACATTTTAACAATTGGCACAGCAGTATCAGGGGACAGCCTGAATGTCGGTTCTACCAGCAAGTAGACTGATACTCTCTGGATTTCATAATGGCTATAGAATATCTATAAAGTGGAATTCTGTCAACCTTCAGCAGTTTTGGATTTGGAGAGAAATATGAGAATAAGTCCCTGAAATGTAAAGTGCAGACAAGAATAGTCAGAAGCCAGAGTCAAGGATCAGTTAAACAGTGCAAGATCATAGAGTACAAAAGTACCATAGGCAAGACAAACCAACAGTGGAGACCCTACGTAAGTAACCAGAAGTCAGAGTTCAAATTAAGTAGGTGGAACAAGTCAAACAGATAGTAAGGAAATTATAGGTGAGAATCCCAGCAAACAGTTGTCTAGGAAGCAGAAATGCATGGATAAGGAGACTCTGACCTCAAGGCAACCTTCTCCCTGTGCTGAAAAAATTTCTTTTTTTTTTTTTTTTTTGAGACAGGGTCTCACTCTGTCGCCCAGGCTGGAATGCAACGGTGGCTCACTGCAATCTCTACCTTCCAGGTCTTCAGCATATCTGTCTTTTAGAGTAAGACATTTAAGTGTGGGTCTTGATAGGGCACTGACTTCTTTTTTTTTGGAAACAGGGTCTCGCTCTGTCACCCAGGTTGGAGTGCAGTGATGTGATCATGACTCATTGAAGCCTCAAACTCCCAGGCTCAAGGGATCCTCCCACCTCAGCCTCCTGAGTAGCTGTGACTGTACATACACACCACCACGCCCAACAAATTTTTTTGGTATTTTCTGTAGAGATGGGGTTTTGCCATGTTGCCCAGGTTAGCTGCGAACTACTGGGCTCAAGCAATCTGCCCGCCTTGGCCTCCCAAAGTGCTGGGGTTACAGGCACAAGCCACCACGCCTGACCTAGAGCAATGACTCTTCTTACCAAACAGTAGAAACCCTGACCTAGGTTTGCTGGTAGCATTATCACTGTTTCATCTGTGAAGGGTAACAGAAGACTTTTTTTTATCACTACTTTGCCCTTAAAATTTAACTTCACATATGTTAAATATTTGGGGGTTTAAAAATACCTTCCAACTTCTTCCATCAGAGGATGCAAAAGAGAAGCCAATTAACTAAAGGGTATTTAAAAAAATATGTAATCTAAAAAGGCATTCAGTGCCAACGTAGAAACAAAGAGAGCAGGCCAAATAACTATTAGCAATGAAAGAATAATACTGAAAACCTTGAAAAATAACCAGTAACTGATTTGTCTAAAAAGGAATTTTGGACATGGGGAGAGGCATGACTTAATTGAAGGTGTATTGCTAAGGGAGAGAAGGTTACCGCTTTTCAGTTTTAAATAGTGTAATAAATCATACACAACACCATAATTTAAGTTTATGAGGAAGGTAATACTCTTTAGGTTGTAAAAGTGACCTCCAGTGGCCAATAACGCTCTCAAATCCGTGGCCTAGGGAACTATATTCCATTGATCGTCACTTTAAAAAAGTCTATATAGGCAACAGTTTTCCACTATAACTTTCACATCTATTTAGCCAATTATATACATATGGTATTTATTGGTTTAATAATGTATCTGGTTTGATTCATTAGTAGTGAACTGTTAACAGAAAGGTTTTTAGAATATTTCCCCAAAGATCTTCAAATCAATATCAAACATAGAGGCATACAGAATAATAGGAATAGTAAATTCCTACCTCAATATTTTTAATTTAGAGGGGACACTAAGAATTAGAATACTGAATTTAAAATGAAGAAACTGGGCAGGCATGATGGCTCATGCCTGTAATCTCATCACTTTGGGCGCTTGAGGTGGAAGGATCAATTGAGCACAGGAGCTCAAGACCAGACTGGGTAACTAAGAAAAGGAAAAAAAAAAAGAAAAGAAATGAGCTTACTAGGTGTGCTGGCGAGTGCCTGTAGTCCCAGCAACTCAGGAGGCTGAAGTGGCAGGATTGCTTGTGCTCAGGAGTTTGAGGTTATAGTGAGCTATGACTGTGCCACTTGCACTCCACCCTGGGCAACAGAATGAGTTGCCCAGGGTGGTCTTAAATAAATAAATAAATAAATAAATAAATAAATAAATAAATAAAATTAAAATGAAGGAACTACTGATAAGGAGCATATACACAGGTCCAAAACTGAACAAAACTTACTAGAAAATCTAGAAAACACTTTGGGTTCTATTTATACTTTGTCTCCTATGAGATCATTAACATAAAATTATCTCCAGAGATAACCTGTTATGGAATACCAAGCTACAGATAAACTGAGGCACAGATTAAATAACCACATTTTTAGTCTTTTTTAGTGTGAAAAGTTAGGTTTTTTTAATTCTAAAATGTCACACTTTTTGCCGATTAAAATAGCTGTTATTCATCATTTCAGGAAAAAAAAAAAAGTGGAAGACGGAAAGCAGTAAGTTCGTGGGTTTTGACTCTAGTCCAAAATTATTTTATAGCTCAAATTAATAAGTCACTTGTGTGCACAATATCATTGGATATATGCAACCTCTCAGAAATGTGGTCATGCTGTTCTAAGCATATATGAAATTATAAGTCAGTTATACAATACACAATATTCAGTCTTCCCACTAGCTTCCCTATAACTCACTGTTGGTTCTGGTAACTGCTTATACATCTGAAATGAAGAAAGTGAAAGATCACTATGGAAATAGCAGAATATTCTTCATTACTTAAAAAAAAGTTCAGCTCAGAAGTGTTTCTAAATGGAATTTCAGCAAGGAGAGAAAAGTAACCTTTGCCATAGGCAAACATTCTTTTAACGCTCTGATAAATACTGATGAAGACAGACTTATTTATTATTCCTTCAGAAAATAAAATTGGTTTCCACTGTTGAGTAAATAAATTCAAAATTCACAGTCAAATCTAATTGTGCTATAAAATGGGCATTATTTCCAGAAAACTGGCTTCTTTCCAAAAGAGAATAGACTCTGAATAACCACGTTTAAGGCAATATTTGATACAAAATTCAGAAGGTGAATGCTTAAGGCTTCTTCCTTCTAATCCTAGGATTGAACTGGCAAACTTTTCCTGTAAAAAGAGATAGTAAATATTTTAGGACTTGCAGGCAATAAGGTCTCTGTCGTAACTACTCATATCTGTCGTCACAGTGTGAAAGTGGCCATAGGCAATACCAAAATAATGGTTGTGGTTGTGTCCCAGTAAAGCTGTATTTAGAGGCACTAAAATTCAAATTCTGTATAATTTTCACATGTCACGAAATATTATTTTTCTTGTGATATTTTTCAGTCATTTCAAAATGTAAAAGCCATTCTTAGTTCAGGTCGTGGGCTGAATCTGACTCACAGCCCATAGTTTACTGACTCTTGTTTTCATCCAGAGTCTATCTATTTTTAGTCTATTATTTAGATAGAATAATATCTATCCTGTGGTGAGAAGCTCCTGGTGACTTTTCCTGCTGTAATTTTTTTTGAAGATATGATTAAATTCCTTAACTATAAAATACAATTTGTGTAAAAGGAAAATTGTATATAATAAAGTTAAATGTTGGCAGAAGACATTTTAGTTCTAAAATCAAGGGACAAGTTTCGGAAGGAGGACACATTTTGAAATAAAAAAAAAATCAACAAATACGAAAGCACTTTACCAAAGCAAACATTAAAGTTGATGTTCCTTTGTCACATATCTGTCTTAGCACTCTAATTCATAAAAAGTAAACAAAAATCAAGTTATATTTTGAATTTTGGCAGCTCCAGGACCTCCTGGAAGTTGCCAGCGGCAGTGATTAGACCCAATCTTTCCACACCCCACAGCACTCAGCACTGCTGACGTACACAGCAAGCAAAGCCGCTGAAGTTCAAAACCTGCACTGAATCTATCTCAAACAAAGAATGCCAGGACCCACTGCAGTGACCCCTAGGATGATGACATGGAATCTCTTATAATGCAATGTCACTTAAGTATGTCTTTCATATTAATAAAAAACTTTGTCTTGGTAAATTCTTGCTCAAACCTATGATGTCTCTTTAGATTCTGAGGAATGCAGTCATGAATGACATTATTCGGTGAATAGTGACTTGTACACTACATTGCTAGAATAAGGAGGCTGACCCTGGTACTTGAAGAAAGTAATTTAGGACACCATGAAAAATGTACTCATATGCATAATAGGTTAGAACAATGAAAAGTTATAAACAGAGAAAAGAACTAATGGAGATATATGATGGATTCCTAAGGCCAATTACATGTATTTAGAGTACATGAATACACCAAAATCAAGCTCTGGGATTCTTTCACAAAAAAATGTCCTTATAGGGCCACCACTGGAAAAAGCTTACTAGGCCATACATTCTATTTCTCTCACTAATTTTAAACGAATTCTACCAAATCTAAGTCATTCTAATTTTCTTAGAAATTCAATTACTCCCATCCTATAAGCATATATCAAGTACCTCTTAAGTGCAAGAGCAGAAACACTGAGAATACTGAGGTAAGTAAGACTCTGCCCTGGATCTCAAGGAGATCACTGCCCAGTGGGGTAGATCAACATGAAGAGATCTTGGGAGACAGTCTGATAAGCGTAACAATGGATAATGTACAACGTACAGACAGAGCACAAAGGAAGCATAGGTTTAACTCTCTCTTTGTTTTGGGAAGGCCTATTGACTGGAGTGACATCTTGGTTGAATCTGACAGAACAATTAAAATTCCCCTGTGAGCAAGGAGAGAATGGGCCAGGCAGAGGGAACACACACGCAAAGGTACAGATAACAAGAGCATGAAATGTGGTAACTCAGGACTGCTAGAGCATAAAGCGTGGGTATAAGTTAAGTACAGGGTGAATGGTAAAAGATGAGATTGGAGACACAGGCAAAGAACCAAATCACAATCTCTTGAGATTTCATCCTATAGACTTGTGCATCCAACACCCATGTGGCTACCGAGCACCTGAAATGTAATAATTTTAAATCAGATGTATTAGAAGTATAAAATACATACCAGATTTCAAGTATGAAAGAATAGTATCTCAATAATCTTAAAAGTTATCGATTATATGTTGAGATGATATTTCAGATATATTGGGTTAAATAAAACATATCACCACAATTAATTTAAACTGTTTCTTTGGACTTTTTTTTTTTTTTTTTTTTTGAGGCGGAGTCTCGCTCTGTCGCCCGGGCTGGAGTGCAGTGGCCGGATCTCAGCTCACTGCAAGCTCCGCCTCCCGGATTTACGCCATTCTCCTGCCTCAGCCTCCCGAGTAGCTGGGACTACAGGTGCCCGCCACCTCGCCCTGCTAGTTTTTGTATTTTTTTAGTAGAGACGAGGTTTCACCGTGTCAGCCAGGATGGTCTCGATCTCCTGACCTCGTGATCCGCCCATCTTGGCCTCCCAAAGTGCTGGGATTACAGGCTTGAGCCACCGTGCCCGGCCTTCTTTGGACTTTTTAAAATGCAGCTACTAGAAAATTTAAAATTACGTATGTGACACTTGATCCCTTTTGTAGTAGTCCTTGTGGTTGATTCCTCAACAACTACTTCACCCCAAGCATTTAAACCAGAAGCGGTTACTTCTCCTGCCAGCAACTGGTGTAGAAATGGGCACATGACCAACCCAACCCAGGCTTATAAATTGAGGGAAAGATAGCTGGAGGGGTTCCTAGTACAGATGTCTTTGCCCAGGACACAAGAAGATCAGCTCTCTCCTTCTGGATGTGGTTACACTGCACACAACACAGAGAACTCCTGTGGTCATCTTTCTGAGTCAGAGGATGTAGTGGAGGATGGCAGAGCTAAGAAATGGGAATAACCTGAGAACTTGCTGACATCATTGAGCTGCTTTATCACAAACCCTGGAGCTCACCCTTCCTTTGAACTTCCTGTTATGTGAGATAATGAGGTTCGTTATTATTTAAGCCAGTATGAGTCAGGTTTCCTGTTACTTGTAGCCAAAAGCATCCTGGCTGATACGCTCCATTAGACCATAATTACCTCAAGGGCAAGGGAATACAGATACTATCACTTAAGACCATCTCGTACTGCAAAAATTCTGTACATAGTCTATAATCAATATATTATTGTCGTGATAATATATGTTGGGGTAACACGTGGGAAAGCTTTCGTTTTCTTAGTTCTAAAATACCATTAGGCGTAAGACATTACAGCCTAATTACTCAGGCGAGGAGACTTTTAATTAATCAGAGAATAAACTACAAGCAGAACTTAATCAAAAATAGAATACCCATTAGATTTGTAAATTGTTACACTTCATAAATGTCCTTTCATCAAGAGGCCTGACTAGAATCCTAGTCAAAGCATACACATTCGAAACAATTCAGCTTAATTTTACTAATCTGGACATAAACCCTTAAAGGTGATTTAGCAAATATACAACTGCTAGAGTTTATACCTCATTATTCTGAGAATTAAGCAAAACAATGTATGGAGAGCCTAGCACAATAGCTAGCATATGGTTCTTGCTTATTTTCCCTTGTAGAATTGGATTTTTATTCCAAATACAAATGGTTCCCAACTTACAATGATTCAACTTATGATTTTTTGACTTTAAAATGGTGATACACATTCAGAAGGAACTGTATTTCCAATTTTGAACTTTTCCTGGGTTAGTAATATGCACACTGTACTCTCTTGAGATTCTGGGTGGCAGCAGCAAACTGCAGCTTCCAGTCAGCCACTTGATAATGCGGAAAAACAACTAATGAGGTAGGCTAGGCTAAACGATGATGTTCAGTAGGTTAGGTGCACTAAATGCATTTTCTACTTATAGTATTTTCAATTTAGATGGGTTGAAGAGCATTTGTAATGTATGAAATATGCAGTCATTTACTCTATGTGGTAATCTTGCTTTTATTGACTAGAAGTCAGATGACAGTAAATACTAATATACATATGTTAAACTTCATTGACTAGTTAATGGTTGGTTAGGTGGTTGATTTACTAATTCATTCTTTCATTTATATAAAGCAAGTAAGTTCAAGATCTAACCTCAACACAATAAGGTAGGCAGCAATAAAACTATCAACTAGAAATTAGAAGCTAGAGTGTTTTTACTAAGCTACATCTACTTACCCAATCTTTGTGAGATTTGGTGATATTGACAATGCAATCAGAATGAAGATGAATAAAAAGAAAACGACGACAGGGAAGGAAGTTTATGACTTTGGGGCTGTAACTAGAAGGTGACTAATGTAATTAAAGGAGACAGGAAAAGATAGTAACATCCAAAAGTGATGAGGAAACATGTAGAAAGGGTGTCACGACAGAGTCAAGAATAATACTTGGTGAGTTACATCAAGCTAGGAGATTACAAAACCCTCTTGAACTATTACTAAGAATGTCCCTTTTAATAACATACACTAACCAATACAACCAACCTCCAAATAGGATATACTGAAAAATATTGAGCAAAACCCTCACCAGCTCAATCTTAAAAAATAAATGACAAGTTCGAAATTTCATAAGACAATTGGCTTAGCAAGGACTAAGACTGTAAATCAGTGACCTTTGTATGCGCTAGTGTCTAAAGGAGTATTCCTATACACAGTTGATCACAGTTAGCTCATGTTTGCTGAGAAATCTGTATCTGAAAATTTAAGCTATGTTTTTATTCTGGACAATTAAACTAATTTGAGTGTGAATTTCTAATATCATATTTGTTGTGAATAAGGTAAACAAATGTCAAAACATTCTCTCCAAGACACCACGGGGACCTCCAAGCAAACCCAGCCTGAATGCCCACTGTCTGGATGAGAATTCAGGGTTCCAGGACAGGAAACTATGGCCTACAGACGTCTCCCCTAAAGTCAGACAGGAGTGGGCTTAGACCACTTTTTGAAGACTGATAATTACTTTAAGATGTCTGGGCCGGGTGCGGTGGCTCACGCCTGTAATCCCAGCACTTTGAGGGGCTGAGGTGGGTGGATCATGAGGTCAGGTGTCCGAGACCAGCCTGCCCAACATGGTGAAACCCCTTCTCTACTAAAAATACAAAAATTAGCTGGGCGTGGTGGCATGCACCTGTAATCCCAGCTACTCAGCAGGCTGAGGCAGGAGAATCACTTGAACCCAGGAAGCGGAGGATGCAGTGAGCCAAGACCACGTCACTGCACTCTAGCCTGGGCGACAAAGCGAGACTTCATCTCAAAAAAAAAGAGTCTGAAGCAGGCCTTAACTAATCACTGGCAGTTGGAGAAGCTCTAAACCAGGCTATGGGTTAAATTTAGTTCATTCCAAGGTGGAGCCAACACACCAAGAGAGCACAGGAGAGGCAAAAGGATGGCATCCTTCACATTTCCTCGGACTCAAGACTGCATGAGTAGGTGATAAAGCAATGAATCTGGCTGTTTTTTTTTTTTTTTAACATTAGGTTTAATCAAGTATTATCTATATACAGTAAAATTTACCCTTTTTAGAGTGTAGTTCTGTGAGTTTGACAAATGCATACTGTCATGTTTCTACCACCACAATCAAGATGTAACACATTTCCATCACCTCCAAAAATTCCCTCATGATACTTTGTAGTTAATTCCCCTCCATACCCCCAGCCCCTGCAACCACTCATCTGTTTTCTATCTCTATAGTTTTGATTTTTCCAGAAGGTCATATAAATGGAATCTATAGTATGTAGCCTTTGGAGTGGTTTCTTTCACCAACCATCATGTAACTGACAACAAGGTCAGGGAGACTGGGACAGAACTGATGAACAGGAAAGTGGTAGGAATTGAATGTAGAGAAGTGGAGGGGGCCAAATCATATAGGAGTTTGCATGTCATAGAAAAATTTTTTGCATTTAATAGGAGGTGTGATGGGAAGCCATTGGAAGGTTTTGTGTAGCTGAGTAATGTAATCAGATTAATTTTTCACACCTATAATCCCAGCACTTTGGGAGGCTGAGGTGGGAGGATTGCCTGAGCCCAGGAGACGGAGGCTACAATAAGTTGTGATTGTGCCACTGCACTCCAGCCTGGGTGACACAGCAAGACTATGTCTCAAAATAATATGTGAAAGAGAGACCACAGTGGAACAAAGGTAGAAAAAATGAGGCTAGTTTAGAGGCTACTGCAGTCATCGGGGTTAAAAATGATAGTGACTTAAGCTAGAATGGTAAAATTGGAGGTGGTGAAAAGCGGTCAAGTCAGAGACATAATTTAGAGGAAGAGATACTGGGACAATATGTAGCATGTGAGGGGGACTAGGGGTTCAAGGAAAACTCCAAGGATGGTCTGAGCAACAAGGTAATGATGGTAACATTCACTGGGACAGAGGAAAGGACAGAAGAGGTAGGAGCACGCATGGCAGGGGGAGGCAGGGAACAAAGTGTTCTATAAATTTGGACATCATCAGCATATAGATGGTATTGAATCTTTCCCCTGATCATTTTGCATATCCATATCAACTTCTGATAGAGAAATTTCACTTAACAGTCTCTGTCCTGTTACCCTTTAATACAGCAAATGAATGCACAAGGTAATATATTCAATTTCCACTTCACGAAGCTCCTACAGTTACATTTCTAAACAATAAGAAGATAAGCTATAAAGGTTCAAGTCTAGAGAGTTCTTCCATTTCTTGCCTTCGTTTTCCACACAGGTAAGAACAACCTGAGTTTCCTAAGAAGGACCACTTCCAAATGTCACATATACTTTTTTTCTCAGAATACCAATTCTGTTTGGTCAACTGCATTGGGCCAAATGGATTATGATTAGAAACTTTTAAAAAAATGATTATGATTTTTCTTGCTTTAAAATGTTTCCCTGTTTACTAGCATTTACAAATTAATGGGTGAAAAAGCATTTAGTGGTCCAAGTTTTCCACCTTATGAGATCAAGTTGATGCTGCTATGGTGAAGGAGTACATTTTCCTTAGACCCTCAGGTTGGGGAGAGGGTAATGGCAACATAATGCAGAAAAGCCAGAGGGCATGAAGTGGGGGTTTACTTTGTGTCTCCTTTCTCCAGGGAGCCCAATTATCCAAGAACAAGAGAGGAGCAGTGATCACACCACCTACTTTCCACCTCCTAGGCCACTACAATAGTGTTTGATGTACAGGATGATTATTCCTGTCCGTCATTTATTTCAGTCATTTATTCATCTACCAATTTGACCATCATCAATACATTTCCTGAAAGTTTCTATCTTAAAATTTCATGCAAATTTGTCGTCTATAAAATAGTTGTATTTGCTTTAATATAAAAATATCTTAATTTATCACTGAGTGCAACTGACATTCAGTTAGATGTAGTGAGTCTATGTACAGTCGTGCAGGTGTACACTGCACACCTCAATGGGGTGCATTCACATTGCAGTTATTGTGGATTTATTACAAATATTTTCTGTCAGATGGCAGTAAAATGCCTTGAGGAAGAGGTACTATTTTTCTAATTTGTAAAGGTGTCATATGGGTGAACATTAGCCCTGAACTTAGAGTACCTTGGCATAGGAACTTGGCACAAGCCTGAACTAGCCTCATTATCTTATATATGAAGAAGCCAAATCCCCAAGAGGTGAAGAAACAAGGTCCCAAAGCTAGTTCAAGGCAAAACTGCATTTGATCCCAGTCTGCACTCTCACTCCAGTGTTACAGCAACATGCCACCTCTGTCAACAGTGGGTTGCTCTTTTCAGAGGTATGGGTTACTGATGCGCTCTTTCATTTCTTTGCTCAGTCTTAGAAGAGACCTTTCCAAGACAGGTATCCCATGCTGCTTTTGACATTTACCTCTACCATGAGTGGATACATAGATAGATATAAAGTTAATTACACTGTACTTGCCCAGTATTCAAAAAGGTGAAGTTGCTACACTGTAAGCTCCATGAGAGCAAGAACTATGTCTGACATTCTCCTCATGTATCCTTAGCACCTAGCATACAATTTATAGTTTATACAAGGAAATGTAATACTCTTCTGTAAGCTAATTTAGGCCATGCCCCTCAGGTTCCTACTGCACTCTCTTCTACAGCTAGGGCGTATGTCAAAGTAAAACCCTCAGAGGCACTGGAGTGGTCTCTAAGCTGCTTTCCATATTAATATGCTACAATTGTTTATTTTTGGTTGGGCTCATTCAACCTGGACCAGGAAGATCAGCTATAGAATCGTAACAGCACTGGAATGGATCTTGTAAGTCATCTAACCCAACTCCTTCATTTAACATAACCAGGAAACAGAGTTGCAAGGAAGTAACAGAATCCATCCAGGTAGCTGCAGCAAACCTAGACTATGGTTCATTCCTAAAACTCCGATTTTCTGACCATCAATTATTTGATCTTCCCTAAATATCACAATACTTCCCACCAATGAATGAATAATGACTGGAAACAAACAATGTCAGAGACATTGTGAACTAGAAAGGTGTGCCCTTAAGAATGTTTTCCAAGATCTTGTTGGAGTTGGACAATGATAAATCATGAGTCTGAGAAGATAGCCTATTTATTCTTTCCAAGCAAGAGGTACTACTGAGATAGAAGAAAAGAAGATTAGTTAGGTAAGACTATTAGAAGTCCTCAAATTTACTGAAAAATGGATATAAAGCGGGATTATAGTTGTTCTGTACATGAATGGTTAATTTAGAAAGCATAACTGGTTAGTCATACAGCAAACTATGTATGTCTATTTACTCTGACTCCAAGCCAGAAATCCTATGATTTAGAACATTAGTTTAGTCTAAAGTGATTATTTTAATGAAAAATATGTATTCTTTTGTAAACAGGATGTATTCTCAAGCTGCTATCTAAACAATAAAAGGAATTTGTTTATTAAGAAACAATACGCTTTTCAGATTTTTAGCTTTATTTCAGAAATAAACCTTCAAAAGTAAAAATAACACTGGAACTTCATTTCAATAATATCCCAAGTTATGGGACTACGTTGATGACTCTGAAAGTTTACACAGTTGTTCTATGTACAGTCATGTGCTGCATGATGATGTTTTGGTCAATAACAGACCACAAATATAATTGTGCTCTCAGAAGGTTACAATACCATATTTTTACTGTACCCTTTCTATGTTTAAATATACAGATACCATTGCATTACAATTACCTATGGTATTCAACACAGTAACAAGCTGTACACGTTTGCAGCCTGGGAGCAGGAGGCTCTACCACATAGCCTAGGTGTGTGGTAGGCTCTAGTATTTAGGTTTGTGTAAGTCCATTCTGTCATGCTTGCACAACAACAAAATCACCCCATGATGCATTTCTCACAACATATCCTTGTCATTAAGTGACGTATCACTGTACATTCTATAATTCTATAACATAACACTCTGTTTAACAGAACCAAATGAGTGTATTACAGTGAGACTCCACTGTTACTTATATTGTTTGGCTGACCCTTCCTCTCATATGTAACTATTAAAGATAAAAATAACCCGTGGGACAACTATTTCTTTCTTATAAAATAATTCTATATTTAAAATAATAATGAACTGCAAACAAGAAGTCTAAAATAATTTAAATCTCCTATGATATCAATTTCCCAACACAGTCAATTTTGATTTTTCAAGTCTAGCAGATGATGCTAGCGGATAACGTATTAAGGAAAGCAAAGCTGCGTGTGTGCACATAGCTTCCATTTTGATGGCCTTGCATTTCCAAGCTGGGCCATAACATAGCAAAATGGCAGTGGCATATTATACCTGATCATGGCTGGCTTCAATGGAGCTTCCAATAGCATGGAAAGTCATCTGCACAGGGGCTAATGTCAGACAGGTCACACACTCTTTGCCACTTTGTCTATCACAGTAGTGAACCTATAACAGAACACACGCAATCCACTGAACACCATTTTCAGAGGGGACAAGATGCAATAGGTCCTTTTGCAAAGGGTCTAGATTTCAGGAAAATTCAAGTAATTTACACAGAACACACTTTAAATATCTAAAACCTTACTGAACCCCTCTAATATCTAGGATTTGAATTGAATCTATTAATCCCATCTTAAGTCTTTTTGAGGATTTAAGGGAGTTTAAGAAAGTTTAAAAGCAAAGTGCTTTTACATTATAGCTAGTAGAAAAATTCACAACTAAATGCTACACCTACCTTTCAAGTCCAGCTTTTTATAATACATGATCCATAAAGGGCTCAAGCATAAGCTGAAGTCAAAGTTCATCTGATTCTAATGTAACTTTGTCAACCTGAATTTTCTCTCCTCTTTGACTGCATGTGTATATGACTGCCACATAATTGGTATTGACACTCTTCTATTTCTACAGTATAGTCCCTACAAAACCACTGTTGAATATATATCACTATATCATGTTCTGTTTGAAATTGTGACATTACAATCAAACTGAATTAAACTGAAATGATTTGTAACGTGCAGACCAAAATAAAGTGGTCACAATATTATCTTTCATTTAGTTAAATACAACTAACCTTTATTAAAGCCACATGTAAGACACTCCACATCAGAGGTAGGGTACATGGGGAAGGGGGAAGAGTTTGAGTCCATCTTCCCATTAAGAAAATTTCCATCCTTCCATTTATCTACTGTCAAAAACTTCCAGGTTTTTAAAATTGTAAGCTAATAAAGTAAAAAGAGCATCGCTTTTGTAATAAAATTAATGAAAATATGCCTATAGAATAAAATGGGCTTCCTACTTATTAGAGAGAAAATTGGTTTTATTAGCTATAACTTGCTCAATTTGTTAAATGTGTATAGATTTAGGATAAAGACTTAAGTGAAAATCTTGAATTTGTGAGGAAGAAAATTAAAACACATACCTGAGTTAGTTCCTTGTCTTAGTTTTTATTCTATACCTGAGTTATTTCCTTGTCTTGGGTTTTATTCTAATTGCTGCATAATGTCCATATATTTTTATTGTAGAATACGGCCTACATTTATTTTATCATGTATAATATGGATCTGACTGAAAATTACAATATGAGCCCAGTCTAATGGCTTAATAATTCAAGTTTTTTAAACCACTAGGGTTGTTAAGAACGGCCATCATTTTTCCTGGAGGTAGGGAAACTTCCTCCTGGGAATCTATAAAAGTAGTTTAGAGCTCAAATCAAGTCAACATAAAAGCCTTATTCCCAAAGTACTATAAAGATTTTGTTATAAAAAATATTTTTACCAAGTTAACCTTGGGGGAAAAGGTTTGACAACCGTTCTAATTCACCATCCTACACTTCCTGAGCAAATTAAAAGCTCAGTCAATGTATACGAGTTCAAGAATGTGGAAGTGTTGTTTACTATGCAGCAACTAGGTATGAAGGGGAAAAATGAAACTTATCACGTAACAGGTTTATGTAAAAGCCAATAAATGCTGACACTATAATAGCAACAGTTCACAATCATTTATGGTATGGTTAAACTATTATGTCTGATATAGTGCTATTATAAAACATATTCTTTTAAAATTTAATAAAATATAATTACCCTTTCAACACCAACTGAAAGTCTGTATGAAAGACATGACAATCTCCTAAATATACAGTGACAGTAAACACACTTCTATGTCAGCTGACTTACTGCAGCTCTATTCTTTCTCCTAGAGAAATGAAAAATTAGGACAAAAATAGGACAACTGCAGTCAAAAAAGTAAACTTTAAACTTTGTTTCCATCAGTGACTCAGATACCATTATTGAGAGATATAACTTTTCTCCCAACTGTATACAATTCACTGTGAAGCCTGCAAGTATCTAATAAAACACTGTGTCCTACAGACATTCAATATGAGTGTGTTTACATATATAACTCATATATGGAAGATAAATGTAAAGGTGCAAGTTAGCACACAGCTCCAAAGATGTCACAGCACCCAATGATGTGACAGAGATTGCTAGTTGTCTTCCAAAATTCTTCCATAGTAATTCTTAGCCAGGCACTTGGAAGCAAAGAATAAAGACCATATTTTCCAGGCTCCCTTGCAATTGGCGATATAACTAAGTAGACTGTAAAAGAAGGAATTATGCGGCAGCTTCCTGAAAACTTTTAAAAGAGGTTTCAAGTGCATGCCTTTTGCTCTTTTTTATCCGTTTTGCCAACCTGCTGTTTGGAATATAGGTATTATCATCTTGACCATGAGGACAAAGGCTAAAACCTAGATGAGAGTAGTGAGTTGGAAGGGACCTGGGTCCATGAGGACTTCATGGAACAGAACCATCATGCCAGCTGTAGCCTGCAAGCTTATGGACCTTTAAGTGACAAAAAAAATAATCGCTGTATTGCTTAAGCCACTGGGCTTTTTATCACTCACAAAATAACCTAATCTCGTGAGATTTTTTCCTATTGGCCCAGAATTGACACCAAGACCCATGGCCAAAACCAAAAGAAGCTCTAGAGAGCTGCCAATATTTAGGGCTAGGCTTTCCCCCAACCCGCCTTGTAAAAGTCAATACGACTGATCCAATCACAAAGAACACACAAAGGAACAAAGGATGGGGGGGTGCATCAGGAGGGAATCATCTGGATTGTCAGCCTGATGAGAAATACAGTATTTCCAGTGAGTGGGTAGCTCTAAGAGAATAGCTGATAGAGAGTGGGAATACCTGCATGAAGGGGAGGCTGACATTTCACTCCCTGGTGGGAGGCTTGCTGAGAACCAAAACTGTAGGCCCCTTTTGAATAGAAAATTTGACCAAGTTTGCTGTATGTCTCTGGCAGTTTAGAAGCATATGAAAATATAGAAATTGGGCTTGGAGGTATCTGAGAGCTTACTGAAGGAGTCCTAGGTAGGTAGTGTACCTGAAAAAACAAAAAGATAAAGGAAGATATGATCACTTCCTACCTCCATGGCCCTTGAACAGCATGAGAGAATCCCAGCAGAAGCCAAGGGGCTACTCAGGCCAGCCAAAGTAACACTCACCAACATAGGGGCAGAGTACAGACCACTGGTAAAGCCCAAAGGAAATGTGGCTTTCCCTCAGGGCCAGAGGAGGCCACTGACTCAAGAGACATGGACATGATGTACACGGAAAAGCACAATGGAGGCCACCAGGAGTGGATGAAACCAGGATGAGTAGCAGCTTCCTCTACCCTAGTCACCCTCCAATCCTCCAGAGCAGTAACAGAGGTAAAGTGTGCAGGAAGATGTCTCCGAGCCAGGTTAAGCTCCCACCCCACCAACCACAAATACAGATGCTGGAGTGACAGGAGGAGTGAAAGAGATCAGTGTACACTCTCCCTCCTCTAAGTCTCTGTAGCCAAAATGAATGGCTTGCAATGGAAGGATATGATCTTGGAGTTTGACACTGATACATTAGATTTTTAAAAACTAAAAGCTAGCCAGAAAACTATGGAATTTGCCAAAGATATCACAAAGGAACATGAATGGGAGATGTGGCAGAGCACAGAGGAAGGGGGTGACTGGAGAAATAGAAAATCATTCTGTGTTACATCCCTACTGCATTGAGACTGCTCAGTAAACCAGATAAAAATATGTAGGAAAAAACATGAAACTCTTGCTTGAGGACCCAATTTCAAATTAAACCTAATAATATGCTGATAAAAGGCCTTAGGAAAAAGTCATATTTTACATACTCAACCAATGACTCATAAAGACAAGTTAAATATGGCTTTCTTCAGGTATATATTTTCTTCCTGGAAATAAAAATATCAGTGTTCATGAAACTGTGAATTTAAAAAAATACGTGAATGACATTTTGAAATTCACTCTTCTAAGTCTCAAAATGCCTCTTATGATTCAAAGCATCTGCAGGAACCAGGAATCTTAGAACACTGTATTAAAATAATTAGGGCAACAAAATTCCATTCATTGTGTCTGTAACACACAAATCGTCAGAACTGACTGGGTAAACTCTTTCTGCTAGAACAAAGCAGTGCGTTTCTACAAACGTGGCCCTAAAAATTCCAATGCACAATGTCATAGGACCTTGATTTTTATGAAAGAAAAGTGAATAAAGGTAACTATAGAAAATTACAAAGAGTCATCACTCTGTGTTTTGTAAACCAATAATAAAATCCTAAGGCCCCTGCAACCAACTTAATAGACCCCCTCTGAGTCAAAGGGGACCTCAGAGAAACCTGAAAAACTGAATTCCCAGCCATGACAGAAAGGGAGGTTGGATATGCGCAGTCATTTTAGGCATAACTAACCAACATTAACATTGAAATAGAGACCATAAGACTGATGAAACATGTTATTTGTGGCAATATGATTCTAAGTTCCAACCTGACTCTGGTATAGCATCATATGACAGATAGCAGGCCCTGAAGGAAATTAAAATATTTTACCCCAATATATATTTATATGACATACCTTGAAATGGCCCTGCAAAGCAGTTTCTTGTGGGAGGAACTTGCGCCTGTAGAGAAACTCCATTAATGTGGCCAAGCCTCCCCCTTTTTAGGTCTTTCCTGGGTCTAAGAGATGAAATGAGAGTCTGGGCTGAGCACGGTGGCTCACACCTGTAATCCCGGTGCTTTCGAAGGCCAACAGCGGAGGATCCCTTGAGCCCAGGAGTTTCAGACCAACCTGGGCAACACAGGGAGACCCCATCTCTACAAAAAAAATCAGCCAGGGGTGGTGTGCCCAGGAGTTTGAGGCTGCAGTGATCCATAACTGTGCCACCGTACTCCAGCCTGGGTGACAGAGCGAGACCCTGTCTCAAAAATATAAAAAATTTTAAAAATGAGAGTCTGACAACTTTAAGGTCTGAAAAGAGACATTTACCATCTATTCTCTCTGAAGGCTGTTACCTATGAGGCTTCATCTACATAACAAGAACCTTGACCTCCACAACCATTCCCTTTATCTTAAGCATTTATTTCTAAACTGACTTTGAGTCTTTAGACAAAGCTTAACACTTTCAACCAATTGCCAATCAGAAAATCTTTGAATCTACCTATGTGACCTGTAAGCCACCCACCTCCTTCACTCTCCACCCAGCCCCTTCCACAGCTTCAAGATATCCTGCCTCCTTAGGTTGAACCAATATGCACCTTCCATGTATTGATTTGATTTTACCTACAATTCCTGTCTCCCTAAAATGTAACTACAGTGCCTCGGGCACACTTTCTCAGGACCTCTTGAGACTGTTCCTTGGGCTATGGTCACTCATTGGCTTAGAATAGACCTCTTTAAAAATACTTCAGAGTTTAGTTTATCAACAGTTTAAGATTTATTATTTATAAATTATATCATTTTGCTGCCTTTGGTACTCTAAAATGTGAGCAACCAATCTTGATTTTTATAATGGTGTAGAGCTTCTTCTGGATTTATAACACCATCAGCTACTATAAATTGATACTTTGTTTCTTTCTCATGAATTTACAAAAACTATTCCACTGAAAGGTGAGTTGTAAATTTCAATATATCAATTAAATAAGATGGCTTTCTTTGAAATTTGCAAATCTATAATTTTTAAGGTAAGTTGCCTAGTTTGATTTGTAATCTCATAAACCCAGATGAGACACTATACTTGAGATGGTATACTAAATTTCCTAGTTTGATATGTAATCTTCTAAACCCAGAGGAGATATTATACTTTAGGATTCTGATATTGACTTTGCCAGTCTAAAGACTTTCTTTTTCTGAAGAGAAAATCAGGAAGTATTCATAGAATCACTTCAAATATTCATAGAATTTAAGAAACAGACAAGGCACTGTGGTTCACACCTGTAATCCCAGCACTTTACGAGGTCAAGGTACGACAACTGCTTGAGGCCAGGAGTTTGAGACCAGCATGGGCAACAGAGAGAGAGGAGACCCTGTTTCTATTTGAATGAATGAATGAATGAATGAATGAATGAATGAATGAATGAATGGTTTTAAATTACGTAAAACGCTAGGTGTGTGAATTTTTTTCATGCTGTTTTGAAAATATGAGGGATCATCCAAATAAAAATTTAAATTTCCTACCCCCAGCTCTGAAAAGAAGTTGAGTCAAACTATTTCCTGCAGAGCTAAAGGGTCTTGATGTTGCATGACTACTAAATATTTTACTAATCTCAGCAGGGAACTGGGTTAACTGCTTGTCTGTCAGATGTTTTTAATGGCCACCCCCTATGGAACAAAAATGAGGAGGGTATAAAAAAGACCTATGTTTAAAGAAAGTTCCTTGTTAGATCATTAAGGTATGTGATACACAGCACAATCACTGTGCTAAGAAAACATATATTTGATGAGTACACCTCAGATTCATTAATTGTGGAGTTGACTTCACAGTAGTAGGTAGCAATTCCACTGTAGGTACTGCACAGAGGCCTTGCACAGAAGAGTACAGGCAGCAAAGAGCTGAAGAGTGACAGTTTAACACTAAATCTTAGGAGACTCAAAACATGCTTGATTCTTGCAGCATCTGCACCCCAGTTGTACAAAGGACCTAAATCTTTACTAAGACAAAATAGCATGTTCTTAGCAAGGCGCAAAGCAGCTTTCTTTCATAAATATTGAACTAAATAAGTAGATTAAGTTGGTTTCAAAACGTTCTTTACTACTTTTTTAGATCACTTAATGACATGTAAATTATTATATTTATTTGAGTTAACTCTAGTCAACAGTACAAATCTACATTGTTAGTTCTATTTATAACTAATTAATGTATAAGTAAACAAAATTAACTTATCCACGAAAAGTATATAGAACTGTAGCTAGCTCATGATTAGCATTAATAAATATCATAGTCTTATTATAACACATCCACTCATAATGTAATAACATAAATGATGATATATAATTATTGAGAGTAATACTAATGAGAATAATATCTGTTACTGTCTCTTCAGTTTTTTTCCCAATCCTTTCCATAACTAACAAACACTATATCCACTTCTTTGTAACAAAAATGTGAACATACATTTAACATGCTTGGTCGTGTATCAGTGTTTTAGTTGATGCATAATCTGTTTCACTCTAAATGCAATATGCTTGTCACATTAATGCCTCTAAAAGGACAAGGATAAATAAATGAATGAAATCGTATTACAGACTGAGACACAACTTGGAATTATCTTTTCTCTCTTTTAAAAATCCTATGTTTTAGATAAGCTTTGAAAATTACATGCTTATATTTGATAATCAAAATCTGGCAGTAAAGTATAAAAATTTATTTTTTTGTGTAAGCCACGGATAAAAATTATCTAACAAATGCAACAGATGTGATGTCAGCATTGTTTAGGGGGATAATAACATTCTTAAATAAGTGACAAGCATGTACATGACAAAAATCCTAAACATTTGCTCTGTGCTTTTTGTTTTTTTTTTGTTTGTTTGTTTTGAGATGGAGTCTGGCTCTGTTGTCCAGGCTGGAGCGCAGTGGGGCGATCTCAGCTCACTGCAAGCTCCGCCTCCTGGGTTCACGCCACTCTCCTGCCTCAGCCTCCTGAGTAGCTGGGACTACAGGCGCACGCCTGGCTAATTTTTTTGTATTTTTAGTAAAGATGGGGTTTCACTGTGTTAGCCAGGATGGTCTCAATCTCCTGACCTTGTGATCTGCCTGCCTCGGCCTCCCAAAGTGCTGGGATTACAGGCGTGAGCCACCGCACCCGGCCTGCTCTTTGCTAAAATAGCTTCCATTAACTATGCCAGTGAAGGTCTAGGGAGACAGCTAATTAGAACATAAATTACACTTACACACATATACACAATTATTTTAGTTTTACATTTCCATCAAAAGAAAACACTAAGTGATTTTTTAACAGTTTCATGTCTACCAGAAAAGGAACTTCCCTCTTTTGCAGTGTGCACTCATGTTTTGACATACCCATATACATTCATTTACGTATGTAAAAGAAGCCACATTAAATGGTAGAGGGCTTTGTAAAGAATTAACCTTTTAATAAGAAAAATCCTGTTCAACATTAAAGGAAAATTATCGTTACACAGGTAGTCAGTATACCATCAAACCAATACAAACTCTTCTCTTTATGAGGCAAACTCTACTATTTCTAATGTATTAGAATTCTATTGTATTGAATATCACTTCAAAAAATAGATATCAAACACAAGACCTTACAAATCTTATTATATACTGGCTTAATTCATAATGGCATTTAATTTTTTTTACAAAAATATTTTAACATGGTGCTTTTTACTCAAGAATTACAGATTTTCAAAATGTATAATATATATTTGAATTGAAAACACAGTTACATTTATGACAGACCATTTATTATTTCCACATCCAGACAAGATGAAATAGATTAACTTTTCCTGATTTTTCCTGCTTAACTACAAAAAGCTCTGGACGTTATACATAAAATCAGCATAAGGGGATTGTGAAATGTGGAGAGAAGGTGGAAGGCTGACTAGGGTCTTTGGGACCCAAGGAATAATACAGTGGTGAATTTCTGAGTTTTCTTTTTGCTTTACATATCCTGGGCTGGGTACTAGAAAAGCCAGCAACTTAAGAATGCCAATGGGTATAGGCAGGAAAAAACAGCCCTAAGAAAGTCTGCTCTTTCTAACCAAAGGACAGTCATAACAAGACTAATATAACAAGATATAAATCTTTTAGGCAATAACTGCCCTACTCCAGGCAACCACCACAGAAAAAATGGCAGATCCACCTCCATCCCTAACAGCAAAAGTCAATTTGGAAGTCTACACTTTCCCCCTCATCAGACTGTAATGAGGTGACCCAATTTCCTTGCTAAAGTTGTGACAGAGAAGGCCAAATGGGGAGTCAGAATTTTCATCCCTGTTGGATCCCCGGACAGTCACCTGTACCTGGTGATGATGGGGCATCCTACTCCTCCTTGCCAGGGCGGTGTCAGTACAGGCATGGTGGATGGTCAGGACTTTTACCACCACCCAGCTATAACAATATGCCTCCTCCCAAGAAGATGTCAACAGAGGCTAGGTGGAAAATGTGAACTTCCAGAAAAAAGGCAGCACCCCTATTCCCTAACTGGTACAATGTCAGAGGAGACTTACTGAAACAGAAATTTTAGGAACACAGTACTCAAAATGTCCAAAATTCAGTAGAAAATCACCCTTATACCAAGAACCAGAATAATCTCAACTTGAATGAGAAAAGGCAATCATCAGATGCCAACAAGATGTCACAGATGATAGACTTATCTGACAAGTATTTTAAAGTAGCCATCATAACAATGTTTCAATAAGCAATTACACACACACTCTTGAAACAGATTTTTAAAAATAGTCTCACAAAAGAAATACAAGGTAACTTAGTAGATGGGCTTCATAGCAAAATGGAAAGAACAGAAGAAAGTATCACTGAACTTGAAGATAGAAAAATATAAGCTCCCCAATCTGAAAAACAGAGAAAAACAGACAGAAAAAAACAAATAGTGCTTCAAGGGTCTGTGAGATCAAAACAATCTAATAACTTGTGTCATCAGGGTCCCAGAAGGAGAAGAGATAAGTGGGACTGAAACAAATTCAAAAAAATAATGGCTTAAAAATTACCCAGTTTTGGTAAAAGATAAACCTACACCTTTAAGAAGCTGGGTAAGCCCCAACAGGATAAAAACAAACAAATCAACACACAATCAAGCTTCTGAAAATTAAAGGCTAAGAAAAATCTTGAAAGAAGTGAGAGAGAAACAACTCCTGACCTACAGAAGTAAAAGAATGACAGTAGTTTCTCAACAGAAACCATGGATGCCAGAAGGAACAGGCATTAACGTTTTCCAAGTGCTGAAAGAAGTGTCAGCCCAGACTTTTATATCCAGAAAAAATATCCTTGAGGAAGAAAGGAAAACCCAAAACATTCTCAAATACAAGGAAAGTCTGTCACCAGCATACCTACCCTGAAACAATGGCTAAAATTAAGTTAATAAACAGAAAGGAAATTATAAAAGCAGGAAGAACAAACACGAAAAAGAGTATGAATATTGGTAAACACAACAGGCTTCCCTTCTCTTTTTGAAGTTTCTAAATTTATTTGACATTTGAAGCAAACACTATAGCACTGTCTAATGTGGTTCTAAAAGCATGTAGAGGAAACACACTATAGTCACATAAAGAGCACTGAGATAGGCACAGTATAGCTTCTGAGATAGTCTCACCAAAAATGCACAACCTCAATCTAATCATTTGAAAACAGCAGGAAAACTCAAATTCAAGAACATTTACAAAACAAGGAATCGATTTTCTTCAAAACGGTTAAGATTATGAACGACTGAAGAACTGATACTTGATTGGAAGAGACTTGAGAGACGTGACGACTAAATGCAATGTGGATCCTAGACTGGATTCTGGACCAGAAAAAGGACATTAGTAGAAAAACTGGCAAAGTTTGAATAAAATCTGTACATTAGATAAGAGTATTATATCGTTTAAATTTCCGGGTAGTGATAATTATGCTATGGTAATATAACCCGTAACAATAAAGTCAGTACTATTTTTTTACTTTTCTGAAAGTTTAAAATCCCTTTTTAAGGGCCATTTACAATATGAAATAAAATCATTAGTGCTAGGTAGCCAAGAGCCTATTAAGAATAGAAAATAAACTTAAGTTTTTCTTTACATGCCAGAATTTTATATTTAAAGAGTCTTCAAACAATGAAAGAAGGGAATCTGGGGGTACTAAATTTTCTCTTAATTAGAAAAACAAAGTCAGTGGGGCAATGTAGTACTGTCTACCTCTGATTCGGAGAGGAAAAAAGGGTACAGAAAACATTTCTAGTATAAAGGCCTGGAAACTTGTAATATTGAAAGCTTCATGAAAAAGAGGAGTAAAAGCTTTCTCAAGTCAGAGTTTTAGGGGAAAAAAATAGTAACATAGGCCTGTGCATGAGAATCACCGTAATGGGGACCAAGAAACTTAAACCAAGAAACATCAATACATGCTACTTGACTTGCAAAAGATAAGAAGAAATAAGTTGGGGCTTCAACTACAAATCCAAATTGGTAGCAAATACCACTACCTACGATAGATTCTTTTTTAGATAGTCCTATTTTTACTCTAGGAAACCATTTCTACCACTACCTCAACCTTCTCCTCTATCATTCACTTCATTGCAAAAAGTTTGCACTAAAGCCACCCTAAGAGGGAACAGTAACCACATAAATACCAACTCTATTAGGTTTTTCTGTGCAGCATTTGACACAGAATTTGATGGACAGTCAGGAGAGACTACTGCCCCAGAAACTAAGAGAAAAGAAAGTCCAAGAAGAAAGAAGTTTGGATTTGAGTCCAGCCAGATTAAGTGCTTCAGAAAATAAAACTCAAAACTATTCAGAGGACTGGAAACAGAATCCAAAGTCTCTATAATGTATCATTCACAAATGTCAGGATGCAATCCAACATTACTTGACATAGAATAAACAGAAAAAGGTGATTTATACTCAGCAGAAAAGACAATCAATAGACACCAAACTCAATACATCTCTGATGTTGAAATTGGGGGGGATAAAAACGGTGTTTAATGTACCTATGCTAACTATATTTGAGCATGTAAAGGAAAATATATCTGCAATGAATGAATGGATAGAAAATCTCTGCAGAGAAACAGAAACTAATGAAAAGGACCATATAGAAATTCTAGAAATGAAAAGTATAATTACACAAAGTAAAAAAAAAAAATTTACTGGATTAAGGAGACAGGAGTCAACTGAACGTATAGGTCATTAGAAATTGTACAATCTGGGCCAGGTGTGGTGGCTCATGCTTCTAATCCCAGCACTTTGGGAGGCCAAGGCAGGTGGATCTCTTGAGGTGAGGAGTTTGAGACCAGCCTGACCAATATGGTGAAACTCCATCTCTACTAAAAATACAAAAATTAGCCAGGCGTTGTGGTGAGTGTCTGTAGTCCCAGCTACTCAGGAGGTTGAGGCAGGATAATTGCTTGAACCTGGAAGGCAGAGGCTGCAGTGGGCTGAGACTGCACCACTGCACTCCAGCCCTGGGCGACAGAGTGAGATTCCACTGAAAAAAAAAAAAAAAGAAAAGAAAAAAATTGTACAATCTGAAACTAAGAGGAAAAAAATGAATAACGCCTCAAGGAATCTGTGGGACAATATCTAAAATGCATGTAAATGAAGTTCCAGAAGGAAAAAGAGAGAAAAAAGGAGACAAATCATTTGGGGGGAAAAATGGCCAAAATTTTCCCAAATTTTATTAAAATAATAAATAAAGGAAAAAAGAGATATACAGTGAGATGAACAGTGTACCCTAAAAGATATGTCCAAGTGTGTAGCCCTAGTACCTTTGAATGTGACCTTTTTTGAAAATAAAGTCTTTGCAGATGTAATTAAAGATCTGGGAATAGATCATTCTGAATTTCGGGTAGACTCCAAATCTAATAACAAGTACCCTTATAAGAGACAGCAAAGAAGAATACACATACACAAAGGAGAAGGCCAAGTGAAGATGGAGGCAGAAACTGGAATAATGAATCTACAAGCCAAGGAAAACCAAGAATTGCCAGCAGCCACAAAAAGCTAGAAAAGAGGCACAGAACAGATTCTTTCTCAGAGCCTCTAGAAGGAACCAACCCTGCTGACACTTTGATTTCAGACTTCTGGCCGCCACAACTGTGAGAGAATAAATTTCTTTTGTTCAATCCAATGTGTTTTTATATAATCAATTATGTAATGAATATCTTACATTTAGAGATTTTCCCATATTTTGAATTATTTTATTTGAACAGATGTCAAGTTTACCAGTTAGTAATTAATTAGTCAATTCAATGAATATTTTAAAAGAATTGGTAGAATTCCAGCTTCTGACAACAGGAGAATGAATTCACAAGACGAAGTATTTTGCAGATATCAAAGTATAGACAAAATAAAAAAAATTTGAAGACACCAGAATGTTACCAAAATCAGGCAGATACTAGGGCAGAGATTTCCCTTGAAAGATCAAAATGTATGCAGTAAGAATTATGAGTTTATGACTTTTTGGTTTTGTTTTCATCTTGTGCTTCTTATAGTTCTACTGGGGGAAAACTGCAGTCTTACCCACTGGAGGACGCAGAGAAAGAGTTTAGGGCTGGCAAATGAACTAGATATTTTGGGAAGAAATCCTAGGAGAAAGCTGCAGAAGTGGCACAACTTTAAATCTGAATCTTTTACCCAAATTCCAGCTGACTGCTAAACTTCACATGCACAAGGGAGATCTTGGAAGGCCCAATGTAAAAGTAGGCAGAAACCAGTGAGAACTGGTTGAGATTTGAAAGTCTGCTACTTTTTGAATAGAGTGCAGTCCCTAATTTGAATGCAGCTCAAATGATTGAATGCTAAAGCTTTATAGGCCTGTAATATCAGTGGCTGTGTGGCTGGCAGATCAGCTAGAAATTTAGAGGAGGAAATGCCAGAATGTAAAAAAGGCAAAGAAAGTGGGCCCCAAAATATGAGCATAAACTCAGACCAAAAAATTGGCTTTCACTATATGATGCAGGCACAGAGGAGACCATAAGAGAAAATGCTGCAGTTATAAGGTAGAAATACTGACTAGAGGATATTGGCTGAGGGATACCACCATGGGGAAGATGAGGCTTGCAGTTTTAGCTTAAGCAACTTAACCAAAAACCAAAACCAAAATAAAAGTATTAATCTGGGGAAGAAATGATGATCCAGAGTTGCAACACGTTATCCACAATGTCCATTTTTCAAACAGAAACTAAAGACATGCAAAAATCAGGAAAAAGGTAAACCACACTCATGAATAAGGCAGTCAACAGAAATTGACTCCTAACGGGTCCAGCTGTTGGATTTAGTTGACAAAAAACTTCAAAGCAGGTATGATATAGATGTTCAAAGAATTAAAGGAAAATATAATCTCAGTATCTATACAAATACAGAATCTCAACAGAGAAAAGGAACTATAAAAAACAACTGAATGGAAATGTCAGATTTGTTGTGAAATTTTTCACAACAAAATGAAAAATGTATTATAGGGGCTCAAGAGCAAACTGGAGAGGATGGAGGGAAGAATCTAAGAATCCAAAACTTGAAGGTAGATCAATAGAAATTACATAATCCAAAACACTAAAGAAAAATAAATGGAGCCTCTGAGGCCTGTGGGAAAATAACAGGAGATTTAACACATGTGCAACTGGAGTTTTAAAAGGAAAGGAGAAAAGGTAGAAAACTTTTTTGGAAAAAATAGTGGTCCAAAACATTCCAAAAATGGTTAATAAAAAACACACCATTATTTTACAGCTCTAAGAAGTTACATGAATCCCAAACTAGATTAAAAACACTCCTACATGTACCATAATCAAAGCAGTGAAAAACAAAGATATACAAAATATCTTAATGCTTTAAGTATTAAGAGGAGAGATTCCTTGCTTAAGCCTAGACAAAACACAACACATGACATACATGGTCCTGTCACAACTGGCTGTCCTATGAGAAAAAAATAAATTTCAACTCTTACCCCATACCATACATTAAAAATTAACTTTAAGTGGGTCTTAGCATTAAACATAAAAGCTAAAAGCATTAAATGTCCATAAGAAAAGTTAAGATAAAAAATCTTTGTGATCTTAGGGGTTAGTCAAAAGATTCCTCAGATGAGACCAACAAGGCATAAACCTTAAGGGGGAAAATTGAAAATTTTACTTCATTGAAATTGAAAAACCTCTGTTTTTCAAAGGATCACATTAAGATAACAAAAAGACAAGTCATAGGGAGGAAGATAATATTTGTAATGCAAATGACTTGTGGCCAGGATATAAAGAACTCTTGTAAATCAATAATTATGGGGGAAAATCCCAATTAGAAACTGAGTAAAAGATGTGGATACTTGGCAAAGATATACAAATGACCAATAAGCACATGAAATGAAGCTCATATCATTTGTCATCAGTGAAATACAAACTAAAATATCAATGAGATACCATTATACTCTCAATAAAATAAGCTTGACCATATTAATGTGTACAACCCTCATACGTTGCTGGTAGGAATGTAATGTATGTAACACATTAAAACAGAATCTGAAAGTTTCTTATAACATTGTATGTACACTTACCATGTGATCCAGCAATTCACTCTAAGGTATTTTCCCAAGAGAACTGGAAACATGTCTGCACAAAATCTTGTAAATGAATGTTCATGAACAGCTTTATTCATAATGGCTCCAAAGTGAAAACAACCCAAATGTCCATCAACAGGTAAACTGAAACAATTTGTGGTATATATACATATAATAAACTAATTCTTAGCAACATGGAACATGCATGAATTTCAAAATATACTGAGTGAAAGATGCTAGACACAAAACTGTGAATACTATATAATTCCACCTATATGAAATTAGTGAAAAGGCAAAACTAATTTTTAGTGCCATAAAGGATTATGTGGTTGTCTGGAGGTGAGGAAAATTGGCGGCAAAGAGGTGGAGGCAAATCTTTTGCAATAAAGAGTCCCATCTTGATTATGGTGGTAGTATATATTTTCATGACTGTATACATTTTTCAAAACTCATCAAACTGTACAATATGGGTGTGTTTTATCGCATGTAAATTACACATCAATAAGGTTGATTAAAACACTTAACTGTAGTTATCTCTGACACAACTGAAGACACTAAGTCATGGTTCATATTTTGCATAATCATAATTAACCTCACAATTAACTAATTTCCAAGCAACTGTTACATTAGGAGCTTAACACCATTTGAATTTATTTTATACGTGTTCAGATGTGTTTATCTGCCCTTGCACCTATACCAAACCCTTCCCTCTTCCACACTACCACTCTGATGAGTTCATTGAGGGCAGAAACCCTGGCTATCACTTTCATGCTACATACTCAGTGCCAAGTTGCATACCTGGTCCACAGCAGGTGCTCAATATATACTGTTTGAATTCATTAATAAATTAATCCCTTACATGTTAGTATGCATCTGGAATCTCTTGTAGGCCTTTATCCATTCTCCTGAGCAATATTATCTGTTTCTGTGGCTTCAGTTATATCTATACACTGACGACTCTCAAATCTGTGTGTACTATGTTCTCTTACTGATCACCAGACCGATTTCAACTGCCTACTGGACAAATCCATGTGAATATCCCACAAGCAACTCAAATTCCACGTTTAAAATGGAACACGTTAAGTTCCTCTAAGTTTACTCATCTCATCCATACTAAAAATAAAACTTTGCCTAAAACATCTCACACTCAAACTATCTCACTTACTCCTCAAATGGTCTCTACTTACTTTTCAACTTATGTAAATCTAGCTTCCACCCTAACCAGGCTAGTGAAAGCATCCTCTCTGAAGTCAGCACAAGAGATCATTTAATTTTCTCAATTGAACCTTAGACAACTACACCCTAGATCCACTCCTCCACGCCCAACAGCTTTGTCTTAACTCAATCTTTACTCTTTCTTTCCTGGATTCATTAAAAACCAGGTTAATTGGTCTATTATCAAGTCTGTCTCTTTCTTGTCTAGTTCATCTTTTACACTGCTGACAGAATTATCTTTCTGTTAACCAATCATGTCAAATCTCTTCTAAAGATAAGTCAGTGGTATTTGTCTAATAGCTAAAAAAAACTCGAACTCCCAACAATACACACACATTTTTTTTTCAGCCTCCTCACTAGCCGCTTCCACTTTAAATTATTTTCTAAAACACCATGCCCTTTTATGTCTTCAGTGCTTTGATGCTTCTGCCTATAATTCCTTTTCTTATCCACCTTAAAATTTGAAGTATTCTTTAAAACATATTTCAAATATTCCCTCTGCTATGAACTCTTCCCTAATTCCTTCAGTCAGAACTGTTCATCTCCACTCACAATTCTTGACATCACTAACCACACTTCGAGTTAACAGTTATCAGGTTATACTTACTATGTCATTTATTATGTGGGGTAGAAATTATTACATACATAATTTCTTGCACTATGCTACAAACATTTAATTATTTTTATCAGACCATTGTGTAATGTTTGAGCACTGATCCCAGGAGATAGGATTAATTTGTGGCCATGGGTTATCTTCTTCTGCATATTAATTTTATTTGCCTGTCAGTCTTCAACTTGACCATAACTCCCCGTGTTCAATGTTTAGCATGCTACCCAGCATTTGTAGGCCCTTAGTGAGTACTACTGCCCAGTGTGAGTAAACAAATGTTCCATGTCCTGTGCTTCAGCTGAATCAATTCCAGTGTTCAATGGGATGGCATTCCACGGGCAGATTAACTTCATATCCATCTAATTCTTCATATACATGCTGAAATTATGAAAACCTTGTCACAATATACTATCTACCACCTATCTTTCCCTTAGTAAGAGTTTTTCAAACTGTAAACCTAGCACTGTTTTCCAGCAATGGTTCAAGTGTTCCATTTTAGGACTTGATTCTAGACTTTATTTTGGGACACACTCTTGCTCTGTCTGTTGCCCAGGTTGTACTACAGGTGTGAGCCATCTCATCCAGCCTGTACTTTTCTTATGCTTTAAAAAAAAAAGAGAGATAATGCTACAGATAAAAAAAAAATTTGGAAGTTTTTCAAATATGTTTTCTCTGATAGTTAAATCTGCTTTTTGATGTGACTATGTTAAGATGGCAGAACTTTCTAGAACCTAAAATCTGTCAGGGTTTAAAATCAAGTAAAAACAAGTAAACTACATTACTAATATGATGTTTTACATATGTACTCCCAAATGTGTTTATATATAAAATTTTATATTAGAATAAAATCTAAAGTCCCTTCCATCTCAAAAGAGTCAGAATTCTTTTAATTTTTATTTATTTATTATTATTATATATATTTTTTGAGATGGAGTCTCGAACTGCCACCCAGGCTGGAGTGCAGTGGTGCAATCTTGGCTCACTGCAAGCTCCACCTCCTGGGTTCACGCCATTCTGCTGCCTCAGCCTCCCGAGTAGCTGGGACTACAGGCGCCCGCCATCACGCCTGGCTAATTTTTTGTATTTTTAGTAGAGACGGGGTTTCACTGTGTTAGCCAGGATGGTTTCGATCTCCTGACCTCGTGATCCACCCGCCTTGGCCTCCCAAAGTGCTGGGATTACAGGTGTAAGCCACCACACCCAGCCCTATTTATTTATTTTTTTGAAACAGGGTCTTGCTCTGTCATCCAGGCTGGAGTGCAATGGCGGGGTCTTGGCTCTGTACCTCCACCTCCCTGGTTCAAGCACTTCTCCTGCTTCTCCTCCACCTCCCTGGTTCAAGCACTGTCTCCCGGTAGCTCGGATTACAGGCGCCTGCCACCATGCCTTTTTTTTTTTTTGGTAGAGACAGAGTTTCACCGTGTTGGCCAGGTTGGTCTCAAACTCCTGACCTCAAGTGATCTGCCTGCCTTGGCCTCCCAAAGTACACTGGGATTACAGGCATGAGCCACCAAGCCCAGTCAAGGAGTCAGAATTCTTAAATGACTTACTCAGTTGTATATATAGTTGAGGGCAGAAATAAATTTATTAATGAAATCTATGACAAAAACAAACCAATATCCAGAAGACTATGGGCCACCACCACACATTAGTCCTACTTACAGGGAATGGTCTTCAAACATTACACAATAGCTTTTTTCAACATAAAATAAAGATTTGTAGGCAAAAACATACCAGGTATTCTGAAATAATATATGTAATGCCTACTTCACTATCTGATGCAAGTCCATCAATAACTGTCAGTTTCCTCCCTAGTTGATCCATATATCCCCTAAATGCAGGCCCCTGTTATGTCAGAGCAATTTTTTTGAGTATACAAAATCTTTTACATGCAGCATTTCACATACTGTTCTTTCTTAAGAATTGCCTTGGGTGAGAAAAGAACAATACACATGAAATTTCAGCCACTGTCATTTGTGGGAAAATAAAAAATCTCCTTAAATATAGCTGGATTCTGGAGAAAGGGAAATGCTGGAGTCACTTCAACATGACTTGGAATGAGTGTAGGTACATAGCTGCCATCCACCTGAAGAGTACTATAATTAATTATATGTCATTAAATGAAAAATCACATCATTGCCAATCTTTTCTAGCAAAAGGAAATGTAATACATCTTTATATGAAAAATAATTTCTTCCTTCAAATACTTGATTTTTCAAATAATTCCAAGTAGTAGAATTTTCATGTTGAGTTGAAATCTCTTCTGATAAAAACAGAAAAGGTTATCAGATAGTTCTACTTGGGAAGGATATGAAATGATAATCATCTTTTTCTCCATCGTGATGGCTCATTTCAGATCTACATTGAAGTTTCTTTGGTTGGAACAGCTCTTACTGTGTTTGTATATTACTTATATTTTGTGTCTTACTACGTATGCACTGGTGCATAAAGGCTTAAAAGGAGTATCACAGCGATATAGGGCGGGTGGTTAGACCCATATAGTTTATGCAGTAATAATGGACTGTTTTGCTCAAGGCCTGCTTGATTCTTACCTGTATTACTGTTACTCATTGTGATTTTTATATGCACCAGGATTTCCTTCTTCAAATGTAGTGTTTTTTTTTTTTTACAGGGTTTAAATTTTCAGTAAAATGAGTTGATCTACAATTCTGCTGGTTTTTATGAAAGTTCAGGTGTGTGTTATGTTTGCATATCCCTTGGACTTTGGCCTGCATATCAAAGTCTAAAGACTCCAGACAAAACAGGTCGGTTTGCATAAACTGGGGCTGCCCACTGGAAGAACAAACCTGAGTGTTAATGTCACTAAAGGAAGACCAAGCCTTCAGGAGACTTCTAACACATACTTAGATCTCTCCAGGGTCCTTGGAAGGTAGTAGAGGTCAAATTCAAGAGAGCTTTCTAAGAATTTTTAAGATTTTAATGGCAAATCAGAACAGTATCTGCTGACCAAATCCACAAATGTGTTTTGCTCATTGTAGTCTAAGTAATTTCTTACGCTTTTATACATTTGTTTAATAGCCTACATGAACATTTGGTCTTAGAGGCAACACAGTAAGTTATGTTTCAATGACAAATTAAAAATGAGGGAAAACACACAGTTGGGCCCTCCATATCCATGGGCTATGCATCCAAATATCAAAAATATTAAAAAAGAATTTAAAAATAACACAAAAAAGCAATACAGTATAACAATTATTTATATAGCATTTACATTATATTAGGTATTATAAGGTGTCTAGACATGATTTAAAGTATAAGGGAGGATGTGTATAGGTTATATGTAAATACTACAACATTTTATATAAGGGACTTGACTGTCCATGAACTTTGGTATCTTTGGGGGTCCTAGAACCAATCCTTCCTGTAGATACCAAGAGACAACTATATTCCTAAGTGTGGGTGTGTATGTACATGCATTATTTCTTTCTCCATATTATCCTAAGAGAAATTTACAAAGTTGTACTTGTATTGATCTCTTAACAAAAATGAATACTTTATTCTAAAAAAAAAAAAAAAAAAGCTGCTGCAAATAGCCACCTTGATGATAACTATATGGATTGGAAAACATGAGGTATAGGAGAGATAAGAATAAATAGGAGAAAGGTTGATTCTCAGATTCTCAGGGAGACCAGTCACTACCCCCGACTTCCACCAGCCCCATCCCAATGTAATCTACACTAAAGTCATATTGTTAAAAAATAAGTACTTAAAAGAAGCCTGTGGCTACAAAAACCTGCTATTATCATATTGAACTCCACAAAAGGAGGCATATCAGTTGAAATGTATTAAGCGTGAATTATATTTGAAAAGGAAAATTTTAATTTAACTGACAGTCTCATCTTGCTGGAAACGGCATGATTATAATACAATAATGAGAGGCCCCTCCATAAAACACTCCTTGATTTTGGACAATAAACTAATTATAGTTTAACTAAAACACCAACTAAGTGTTTCTTTATATTATTTATGTGAGGGAAAAAAAACCTAGTTTGTTTTACTATACTTGGAAGGTTTCACAAACAACACTGTTTCAGTGGATGATGCTCACAGAAGAGGCACAGAATAGCAAACTGAAATGAAATCCATCTAGAAGGGATGATTTACTAAAATAATCCACTTTCATTTTCAACCTAATTTTTAATGACTAGTTTAAACAAAGAAACCACTTACATCTAATATAATTAGCATAGAAAAGCATATTAAAGATGTGAAAATGTAGAATAATGCAAAGTACGACATGAAACAAATTATTTCACTTCAGTTCAAATGCACAGCATTTCAAGAGTGTCTTTTTCATAGTAAGTTTCTTTAAAAAGCTGAATGATTTTGAAACATTTTGCCATTGTAATAAAAGAGTACACAACAAGGAACCCTGAAACACTATGTAGGACTACAATTTTGAATGAGTTCTTATAAAATGTGAAGTTACAGAAGCATACGATTAGCCTGAACAACAAAGTCTGAAGTTCACAGAACTATTGAATAAAAACATTTAAAAGAATATAAACAAAATGTATTAATACTTGATAATACTTGAAAGAAATAAACATTCATTTCTGACAGAGATCCAAAAGGTTCGATTCTAAAATACGATAAAAACTTTAGGTGAGACCAAACAAGAATAAAAGAACTGCTGAGAATGTGCAAGTGTTGAGTCACATTCTGCTCTCTTAAGTCAGTTTTATTAATAACTTTAATTGTATAATAATTTTACCTATTTTGTAGGTTTAAAAGAATTTGAGCTTGGATACCTACAGTTGATCAAAGTAGCTTTCCGTAATGTATAAATTCAAATTAAAGACTGGGTGATGAAACAAAATTAAAAGTTAAAACAACTTTGTTTTCAATACACTCACATATTTTTACTTTGTAATACAATATAGCTGTCACATACAATGACTCTAGTAGGTTTAAATCAAATTGGGATGGGCAAGGAAAGCCAAAGAAGGGTTTACACAATATTCAATAAGCAATAGTATCTGTTCCGTTTGCAATAAAATAAAAAAGTTCTAACCTAGAAACACAGAAAAAGAATTTATTGTGTTTAAGTTTCCGAAATAAAAGTAACAGAATAGCACATAATCTGTAACAAGCTGGTCCTATAATTTCTAAACTGCAGTCCAATTAAAACATTTAAGTAACAGAAACAATCTACATGTTTTTCTTTTTTTTTTTTTTTTTTGAGACGGAGTCTCGCTCTGTCGCCCAGGCTGGAGTGCAGTGGCCGGATCTCAGCTCACTGCAAGCTCCGCCTCCCGGGTTCACGCCATTCTCCTGCCTCAGCCTCCCGAGTAGCTGGGACTACAGGCGCCCGCCAGGTCGCCCGGCTAGTTTTTTGTATTTTTAGTAGAGACGGGGTTTCACCGTGTGAGCCAGGATGGTCTTGATCTCCTGACCTCGTGATCCGCCCGTCTCGGCCTCCCAAAGTGCTGGGATTAATCTACATGTTTTTCTACCAGGTAAATATACCTGAGAGGGTAACCACAAAGAACCTTCTGCTGCAACATTATGAAGAAGGGCTATGCATGTGGCCGGACTAAGCCATTTCCCAGAGATTCTGCTCACTGCTTAGCTGCAGGTAGTGGTCCATCAGTGACACAGTATTTTACATCAATACCAGCTCATTCAACCAAAGAAGCACAGTAATATTTTAAAATCACCTGTTTATATTCATTAGTATGTAAAAATCACAATACACAGATTTGGAAACGTATAACGTGTCCATAAAAACGAGTATATTTTGTCAGCATAAGCTTTTTAAAAAGGCTTAAGCAATGCAATAATGAGGGAAGCAGACTCTACGTGTTGACTACAGTGAAGATATGTTACAATTATAATTACTGTCGTTGCCAAGAGCTTAGAAATAAAAACAAATTTAAAAAATTAAGATGTTCCGGTAGCAAAATTACATCTACTGTAACAATAGCTCCACGCAAAAAATCAATTCAGAGCTTGAATGCAATTTGTGCTTTGTTTCTATAAGAATGCAGTGTTACTCTCAGACATTTCTAAATGACTAGATTCATAAATAAGCAGTGAATTTCTTTTCATCACAATTTATTTCTAATTCATCCTGTGCAGATTATAGACAGAACTAAAAATTACTTAGCTTTTTTCCAGTACTTTATATAAATCGAGATCTTTTTTAACAGTGATTTATTGTGTTTCTTAAGGTAAAACAACAAAAACAAATTCTAAAATTATAACTTTAAATTAAGTGGTTAAAATTTCAGATGACAGAGCCAATAACTGGTAACAGCTTCTTTAAGTTCATATTAAGAGTCCAATTAAAAACACTAACAACTACCTGGCAATAGTTTGAAAGAATCAGAAGGGTTCAGTGAAGGGAAAAAAAAAATCCAAACATGCAAAATACTCCCCAAAACACATGACCTTCTTTTTCATTTTATAATCTAGACTTGTAAAATTTTTATAAATACATGATCATTCTACACAATACAGATCTTCTAGAGCATTTCTAAAGGATATTACAGTTTTTGGTCTTAAGGAATAAAGACTAAGATGGAAAAGGAGATGAAAACAGTGAAATCTGAGAAAGCAATACTCTCTCTACACACAAGCAAACTGTAGTTCATCCAGTCAAGTTAGCGGTTACAGTTCAGTACATGATTTTCAAGGCAACTAAGAAATCAAGACAGACATTTCCCTTTCCTAGAGTTAACAATTCTTTTAAAAGTTCCGATGTATCCATAAAGGAGTGCTGATTTTTGTGGGGTTTTTTCCAAAAGGAAACAAAGAATAAATAAGGGAAAACAAGTTTCCATCCCTAAATTCACATACACAAGTTAAGTTAAACTACAAGCTAGTTTTAGACTACCCAGTGAAACAGAATTGTTGGTAGCATCTGAGGCAGATGCTACCCTTCCTAGTCAGTTCAAAACATGATCCAGTAAAACAAATACACATTGTTATGCCTCAAACAACTATAAAGCATTTCATTATTCTTCAAATATCATGTTTAATTAACTCCTAAGGTAACAGACTTCTAGAATGTTGTATCTTAATGGTGTACCTGAATCAATACTAGCAACAGAATGCAAAATTCAAAACTACAATAAAGGTAAAATCATCATAAAAAGAAATTCAATCCTTATGTAAAAAAGGGAGAACTGAGTGTGAAATACTAACACCAAATGTCTGAAGGCAGAATTTTTGTTTGTGGAAGACAGAGTGAAGAGATAGACACACCTAATCAAGATCAAGTGGAAGACAGTGAAGAGTATGAAAAATGCTTAAAAAAGAAAAAGAAAAAGAAGAAGGAAAATGGAAAAGAGACAGGCAGCAAAAGAATTACTAGACAGATCAAAAATAAGAGAAAATGAGGCATGTGCATACGGCTCTTTTTTTGTCTGTCCTTTGTGTTCCTAAATAACTTAAAATGTAAGTGGCATGTAGGCCATACTAGCAGGCAAGAATGAGCCTTGTGATGGATAGAGATGAAGGATCTGAGGCTAATGAATTGTTCTGTTTTTTGTTTTTGCTTTTAATTCATACCTGAAAGCCTTGAATCCTTGCTAAATATTCCAGTTGTTTTGAAGGTTGTACTGGAGAACAAGGGGGAGTAGGAGAACTTCCTTTTAAACCTATGGCTTCAGCTGTAGAAGATGTTCCGTTCATAAGGAGTTCCCTGGCAATTGTAGCTGAACTATTCGATGTGGGAGATATACTGAAGAAAGAGCTTGAAGGTTGGTTCATATCTTTGGGTGACAAATAGCCTAGAGTAGTGCCAGAGATTACTTTGTGGCGGCTGGCTTCCATCTCTTGATAAACATCAGGAGACAAATGAAGAATTCCTTTTGGAGCTATAAATAAAATGAAGAACACTGTTATTACACTTAAAATAATTAAAATAAAAACATGTTATAGTATTAACTCAATGGCTTTACTTGGTGTAGTTACAAAGAAATGAGAAATCCTGGCAATCAAGTATCTTTGTCATACTGTAGAGGCAACTGTAGTTTCTATTAAAAGGTGAATAATGTCTTGTTTCAATTTTCCTAAAATTAGAAGTTTAAAACATCCAAAAAAAGTGGTTTCAATGGGACCTGTGTGTAGTAGGGAAGCTATAAAGGGACAAGGGAAACTGATGTGTGAAAGTACACTGGGGGAGAAAATTGGGAATGTGCAGTGTCTTCACCCTGCATTTTAATATTTTATATCTCATAAAAGAGGCATGAAACCCCAACACATAGAGCAATTGAGGCACATCAGGTAAAATAAAGGCTTAATCAGACCAAATTTCTTTGGAGGTACAAATGCATGTATTCAACAGCCCAGTGGTCCTCTCACCTCCACAAGGATGTCCCATAGACAACTCTAACTCACAAACACATAAAAAAGCAAATGGGTGTCATCTCAAAACTAGCACTGTCTCTAACTTGCTTTGCTCATACCACCATGTGGCTGCTCGTGACCCAACCTAGACTCCTGGCAACCATCTCTGATTTACTCACAAGCAAGTAGTTATCATGTTGCTCAAACATCTCAAGAATTTGACCACTGCAGGGATTATCCAGTACATTAATTCAAGCCAGGCCATGGACAGGTTCTGTCCTCTGTCCATCAAGAGGAGTGAGGGCTGTGTCATCAGCTGATGGAGCTCAAACCATACCAGAGAAGCACTTTCCTTTGACTATCATTTGTCTCAGAGAAGTTTCAAACCACATTTCAAACTGCTTATTCTAATGTCTTTTGATCAGGTATCAATAATTCTCAAATGATATTATCTTTTAAAATTATTGGTAAGTCACCACTCATAGAGATGTGCTCTGAGAGACAAAACTTAATTCCCTGTTCTTGCCCCTTCCTCTCCTGATGCTAACCTTCTGATTCAAGCTTTCAGTGTTTCTCTGCTGCTAGTATTCTCAGTGTCCATTTCCCAAAATGTGTTCTATAACACAGTCCCCAAAGAAAATGGTTCCATGATAAATAAAAATTGAAAATAATGCAAATTACATAATACAAATGCCTTTTGTGAAATTAAAAATACACATTAGCATAGTGAAGAATCAGAAACCTCAAAGAACAAAAATCTATTCAACTTGGTTTAACCCAGGATTCGCAAGTTTACTTTATGTCTAAGCGTTTAACATAGCATGAATAAAACAGCTAACCCTTTGGGAAATGCTGGAGGCTAGCCCAACTCTCCTCTGACTGAGTCATTTCCAGTGACCTGTCTTTGAGATTGATGATCTTTTCTTCTGCTTGACATTGTCCGCTATTGAATCCCTCTGGTAAGTTTTTCAATTTATTGTATTTTTTAGCTCCATGCTTTCTGCTTGGTACTTTTAAAAGTTCTCTTTTTGTTGAAATTCTCACTTTTTTTCATGCATTGTTCACCAGACATCAGTGGGAATGTTTATAAGGATTACTTTGAATTCTCTGTCAGGTAAATTACGTATCTCCATTTCACTAGGGTCAGTTTCTTGAGATTTATCTCATTCCTTTATTTAGAAAACATTTTCCTGTTTCTTCACTTTTCCGTGATTCTCTGTATTTGTGTCTGCACATTACATAAGACAACCACTTCCCCCTAGGATTCATAAACTGGCCTCATACTGGAGAAGATCCTAACCAATCAGCCTGGACAGAGATTCTGGAGGCCTCTCAAACTTTTATGCTAGTGTAATCCACCTTCTTTGTTTTTGGCAGTCCCCAAGCATCAGTCCCTTGCTTGTCTCAGTCCCATCAGAGCTCTGAGACAAGCAAGACTGAAGCCAATTCTTCAGGCAACTCCCAGATAAGTTGGGTCATTGGATACATGGCATACCTCTTTGACTCTCCAGGAAAAAGTTGAAAGCTGGAGCTTTTCAACTATTAGCTTTGTGCTTGGCTGAGCAGAGGATGGTGACCACCACCACCAGCCATCTCTGTCTTCATTGGCCCTGGGGTTGCTAAAATATGCCATGTCCTGTCAGCACTCTGAGACTTGCCAGACAGAAGCCAGTCTTCTGGGTAGCCCCAGAAAAGCTAAGGCATTGGATGCATAGTATACATCTTTCCCCTTCCAGGCAGAAAGAAGCTGCGGGTGGGGGGTAGTTGTCTTGATTATATGGCACTGCACTGTGGGTAGGGATTATGGCATGAGGGTATCTTGAATTTCCCTGCTAATTAAGATCTGGCTGGTTTCATGCTCACCTGGCATACAGGAACCTCTTAACTGGTTTCTGGATTTCTCACAAAGAAAATCTGTCTATCAATTATTATTGAATTGCTGTGTTCCAGGGCCTCCTATTCTACCATTTTGCCAAGGCTAGAACATTCTCTTACTTAAAGGTCTTTCACCAGTTTATCAGTTACACTATAGAACCCAAACTCCTTAGGATAACCTAGGAAGCCCTTAATAATCTGTCTCCTACTTATCTCTCTATCTTTGTCTACTAAATATTTCATGAAGATCCCATGCTCCAGTCACACAGATATATCTAATACTCCAGGCTGTCTGATCCCAACACATCTTTATTTCTATCATTCAATTACACACATGCACATACCCTCTTAGTTAAGCTCCAACTGCTACTGTGCTAGTTAAGTTTCAGGCATCCTACCAACCAATACTGTCCAGACCTCAAGTCATGCTCAGTCTATCAGGGGAGGAATGAAAATGGATAACACAATGTGATAGGGGTCTCACTAGAGATGGGTGGAGAGAGCAGTGGGAATGGGAAAGGAGAAGTGCTAAAAGCTCAGGGAAGGCTTGCTGGAGATGATGATGACAGTGAATTTCAAAGGATGAGGAGAATACAGCCAAGGAGGAAGAGGACTGATAAAAGATGGCCACCAGGAGCAAGGGCAGGGACCTGGAGAGTTTGTGTTCTAGGAAACCTCGGGCCATGCCTTATCACAAGAGCATACAGAGAGTCAGAATTGCAAATGCAGGTGGGGGCACACAGGGGCCAAGGTACAGGGAACTTTATCCTGATGCCATTAAGTATAAAAGAGTTTTGTAAGTATTTTTAAAAAATCTTTAAATAGCTTAAAATAATACAGACAGCCCTCTGCATGCATAAGTCCCATATCCCTGGATTCAACCAACTGTGGATAGAAAATATTTGCAAAGAGAAGCAACAACAAAAACAGAAAACCCCACACACAATAAAAAATAACAATGCAACAATAAAAAACAATACAAATTCAAAAACTAATATAGTAACTATTTACATAGCATTTACATCATATTTGATGTTGTATACTCTAGAGAAGATTTAAAGTATACTGGAATACGTACATAGGTTATATGCAAATATGATGTCATTTTCTATCAGGAACTTGAGCATCTGTGGATTTGGGTATCTATAAGGTGTCCTGAAACCAATTCTTCATGGATATCAAGGGATGACTGTATATCAATCGTATTTTATGTATTTTCTTTATTCCTTTATGTTAGCTTTCAAATTCTGTACATTAACATGTGTTAGTTTTTTTATAATCAGGAAAAAATTTCAATATTTTTTTACAAGAAAACATTATGCACTGGAAAAAATTAAGATAAATCTCATCAGCCAGAGGACATCACTTTCAACATTTTGCTTTAAAGACATGTTTTTAATCCTGTTTTATCTATGCACTTTTTAGCTGTCGTTTACTTGAAAAAACAACTTAAATACATAGGAATACCATATGATCCTGTCATTGTTTATAAAACAATATATTTCTACTGCTAATACTAAAAGTATAAAATTTCATTATATGAACTGTTTCTGGTTTGCTTTTTTTTTTTTTTTGAGACAGAGTCTCCCTCTGTCGCCCAGGCTAGAGTGCGCCTCCCAGGTTCAGGCCATTCTCCTGCCTCAGCCTCCTGAGTAGCTGGTACTACAGGCGCCTGCAACCATGCCCAGCTAATTTTTTGTATTTTTAGTAGAGACAGGGTTTCACTGTGTTAGCCAGGATGGTCTTGATCTCCTGACCTCGTGATCTGCCTGCCTCTACCTCCCAAAGTGCTGGGATTACAGGGAACTGTTTCTTTAAACAATTCCATATCATCGGACATCTAATTTATCTCCAGTCTTTTGCAATTATAAACATAGTGATGAACATTCTTATAACTCAATTCTTATTCACATGAAAATTTATTTCCTCAAGTTAGAAGTGGAATTGCTAGTTGAAAGGATATTTTAGGGTTTTTGACACTAACAAATTGCCCTCCAAAGAAGTTGTACCAATATCAGACTCCCACAGAGACACATGAAAGCACCTTGTTTCCTATTTTGGCATGGGGAATTACTATTAAAAAATCTTAAGGCAGGGCACTGTGGTTCATGCCTGTAATCCCAGCACTTTGGGAGGCCAAAGCTGGCGAGTCACAAGGTCAGGAGTTTGAGACCAGCCTGGCCAACATGGTGAAACCCCGTCTCTACTAAAAATGCAAAAAATTAGCTGGACATAGTGGCGGGCGCCTGTAATCCCAGCTACTTGGGAGGCTGAGGCTGGAGAATCGCTTGAAGCCAGGAGGCGGAGGTTGCAGTGAGCCAAGATCGCACCACTGCACTCCAGCCCAGGCAACTTCACCTCAAAAAATATATATATATTTGCCAGTTATCAACAGTAACAGAAAGCAGGTCAGTGATTGTCTGGGGAGTAGAGTTGGTGGGAGTGATAGATTGCAAAAGGGCATGAGAAATCTTTTGGGGAGATGAAAATGTCAAGACTGATTAAACTGTAGACATTATGTACAGTTTATCATCCTTCAATTATACCTCAATAAAGTTGTAAAAAAAACATTGCCAATTTGCTAAATGGAGTGTCATATTACTGATTTTTGTTTTTTACTATCTGCATAAACATTATATACATTTTAAAGAATAACTTAAATGTTACAACTCTAACTTCTATACTCAATTTTAAAAAATCAAGAAACTTAACAGCATTACTTCAGTATTGTTATTATACAGGACTAATGGGTTTGCCAATAGCAATATTATAAAGCAACAAAAATGCTCTCCACAGTCTAGAGAGGCATTACCTCACAGCATAAGAACGTGGAGTTCAGGCTCTCTTATTCTACAGTAAAGCCTGAGTCGACTTTTCTTCACATATAGAGAAGATTACTTTCTACAGAGTTCAACTAACAGACTGGTCATAGAAATAGCATAAAGACATAGATTTATGTGGTCAAGAACTGAATGACTTTTAACTTGAACATCAGTAACAGTATTTGGATGGGTCATAATTCACTTAGGATCTTCCTGTTGTAAATTTAAGTTGCTTTACAATAGTATAAAGATCTACAAGTAGAATCAAAGAGTAATTTAGGGTATGCATATTTAAGGACCTTAAATTTATTTTGCCAATTAAGTGTCTCCCAAAAACCTACCCCAAAGATGGCCGAATAGGAACAACTCCAGTCTCCAACTCCCAGCGCGAGCGACACAGAAGACCGGTGATTTCTGCATTTTCAACTGAGGTACTGGGGTCATCTCACTAGGGAGTGCCGGACAATCGGTGCTGGTCAGCTGCTGCAGCCTGACCAGCGAGAGCTGAAGCAGGGCGAGGCATCGCCTCACCTGGAAGCGCAAGGGGGAAGGGGATCCGTTTTCCTAGCCAGGGGAACTGAGACACACAACACCTGGAAAATCGGGTAACTCCCACCCCAATACTGCGCTGTAAGCATACAGGCATTCCAGGAGAATATATCCCACACCTGGCCGGGAGGGTCCCACGCCCACGAAGCCTCCCTCACTGCTAACACAGCAGTCTGCCGCGATCTATCCGCAAGGCAGCAGCGAGGCTGGGGGAGGGGCGCCCGCCATTGCTGAGGCTTAAGTAGGTAAACAAAGCCGCTGGGAAGCTCGAACTGGGTGGAGCTCACAGCAGCTCAAGGAAGCCTGCCTGTCTCTGTAGTCTCCACCTCTGGGGACAGCGCACAGCTGAAGACCAACAGGGGAAGTAGCGGGAGCCGGTGCAGACGCGAACGACTCTGTCTGACAGCTTTGGGGAGAGCCGCGGATCTCCCAACGCGGAGGTTGAGATCTGAGAACGGACAGACTGCCTGCTCAGGTGTGTCCCTGACCCCTGAGTAGCCTAGCTGGGAGAAATCCCCCACTAGGGGCAGTCTGACACCCCACACCTCACAGGGTGGAGTACACCCCTGAGAGGACACTTCCAAAGGAAGAATCAGACAGGTACACTCGCTGTTCAGCAATATTCTATCTTCGGCAACCTCTGCTGCTGATACCCAGGCAAACAGGGTCTGGAGTGGACCTTAAGCAATCTCCAACAGACCAACAGAGAGTCCTTCTGACTGTCAGAAGGAAAACTATCAAACAGGAAGGACACCTATACCAAAACCCCATCAGTTCGTCACCACCATCAAAGACCAGAGACAGATAAAACCACAAAGATGGGGAAGAAGCAGGGCAGAAAAGCTGGAAATTCAAAAAATAAGAGCGCATCTCCCCCTGCAAAGGAGCGCAGCCCATCACCAGCAACGGATCAAAGCTGGTCAGAGAATGACTTGGACGAGAGGAGAGAAGAAGGCTTCAGTCCATCAAACTTATCAGAGCTAAAGGAGGAATTACGTACCCAGCGCAAAGAAACTAAAAATCTTGAAAAAAGAGTGGAAGAATTGACAGCTAGACTCATTAATGCAGAGAAGATCATAAACGAAATGACAGAGATGAAAACCATGACACGAGAAATACGTGACAAATGCACAAGCTTCAGTAACCGACTCGATCAACTGGAAGAAAGAGTATCAGCGATTGAAGATCAAATGAATGAAATGAAGCGAGAAGAGAAACCAAAAGAAAAAAGAAGAAAAAGAAATGAGCAAAGCCTGCAAGAAGTATGGGATTACGTAAAAAGACCAAATCTACGTCTGATTGGGGTGCCTGAAAGTGAGGGGGAAAATGGAACCAAGTTGGAAAACACTCTTCAGGATATCATCCAGGAGAACTTCCCCAACCTAGTAGGGCAGGCCAACATTCAAATTCAGGAAATACAGAGAACGCCACAAAGATACTCCTCCAGAAGAGCAACTCCAAGACACATAATTGCCAGATTCACCAAAGTTGAAATGAAGGAAAAAATCTTAAGGGCAGCCAGAGAGAAAGGTCGGGTCACCCACAAAGGGAAGCCCATCAGACTAACAGCAGATCTCTCGGCAGAAACTCTACAAGCCAGAAGAGAGTGGGGGCCAATATTCAACGTTCTTAAAGAAAAGAATTTTAAACCCAGAATTTCATATCCAGCCAAACTAAGTTTCATAAGTGAAGGAGAAATAAAATCCTTTACAGATAAGCAAATGCTTAGAGATTTTGTCACCACCAGGCCTGCCTTACAAGAGACCCTGAAGGAAGCCCTAAACATGGAAAGGAACAACCGGTACCAGCCATCGCAAAAACTTGGCAAAATGTAAAGACCATCGAGGCTAGGAAGAAACTGCATCAACTAACGAGCAAAATAACCAGTTAATATCATAATGGCAGGATCAAGTTCACACATAACAATATTAACCTTAAATGTTAATGGACTAAATGCTCCAATTAAAAGACACAGACTGGCAAACTGGATAAAGAGTCAAGACCCATCAGTCTGCTGTATTCAGGAGACCCATCTCACATGCAGAGACATACATAGGCTCAAAATAAAGGGATGGAGGAAGATCTACCAAGCAAATGGAGAACAAAAAAAAGCAGGGGTTGCAATCCTAGTCTCTGATAAAACAGACTTTAAACCATCAAAGATCAAAAGAGACAAAGAAGGCCATTACATAATGGTAAAGGGATCAATTCAACAGGAAGAGCTAACTCTCCTAAATATATATGCACCCAATACAGGAGCACCCAGATTCATAAAGCAAGTCCTTAGAGACTTACAAAGAGACTTAGACTCCCATACAATAATAATGGGAGACTTCAACACTCCGCTGTCAACATTAGACAGATCAACGAGACAGAAAGTTAACAAGGATATCCAGGAATTGAACTCATCTCTGCACCAAGCGGACCTAATAGACATCTATAGAACTCTCCACCCCAAATCAACAGAATATACATTCTTCTCAGCACCACATCGCACTTATTCCAAAATTGACCACATAATTGGAAGTAAAGTACTCCTCAGCAAATGTAAAAGAACAGAAATTATAACAAACTGTCTCTCAGACCACAGTGCAATCAAACTAGAACTCAGGACTAAGAAACTCAATCAAAACCGCTCAACTACATGGAAACTGAACAACCTGCTCCTGAATGACTACTGGGTACATAACGAAATGAAAGCGGAAATAAAGATGTTCTTTGAAACCAATGAGAACAAAGATACAACATACCAGAATCTCTGGGACACATTTAAAGCAGTGTGTAGAGGGAAATTTATAGCACTAAATGCCCACAAGAGAAAGCAGGAAAGATCTAAAATTGACACTCTAACATCACAATTAAAAGAACTAGAGAGGCAAGAGCAATCACATTCAAAAGCTAGCAGAAGGCAAGAAATAACTAAGATCAGAGCAGAACTGAAGGAGATAGAGACACAAAAAACCCTCCAAAAAATCAATGAATCCAGGAGTTGGTTTTTTGAAAAGATCAACAAAATTGACAGACCGCTAGCAAGGCTAATAAAGAAAAAAAGAGAGAGGAATCAAATAGATGCAATAAAAAATGATAAAGGGGATATCACCACTGACCCCACAGAAATACAAACTACCATCAGAGAATACTATAAACGCCTCTACGCAAATCAACTAGAAAATCTAGAAGAAATGGATAATTTCCTGGACACTTACACTCTCCCAAGGCTAAACCAGGAAGAAGTTGAATCCCTGAATAGACCAATAGCAGGCTCTGAAATTGAGGCAACAATTAATAGCCTACCCACCAAAAAAAGTCCAGGACCAGATGGATTCACAGCTGAATTCTACCAGAGGTACAAGGAGGAGCTGGTACCATTCCTTCTGAAACTATTCCAATCAATAGAAAAAGAGGGAATCCTCCCTAACTCATTTTATGAGGCCAACATCATCCTCATACCAAAGCCTGGCAGAGACACAACAAAAAAAGAGAATTTTAGACCAATATCCCTGATGAACATTGATGCAAAAATCCTCAATAAAATACTGGCAAACCGGATTCAGCAGCACATCAAAAAGCTTATCCACCATGATCAAGTGGGCTTCATCCCTGGGATGCAAGGCTGGTTCAACATTCGCAAATCAATAAACGTAATCCAGCATATAAACAGAACCAAAGACAAGAACCACATGATTGTCTCAATAGATGCAGAAAAGGCTTTTGACAAAATTCAACAGCCCTTCATGCTAAAAACGCTCAATAAATTCGGTATTGATGGAACGTACCTCAAAATAATAAGAGCTATTTATGACAAACCCACAGCTAATATCATACTGAATGGGCAAAAACTGGAAAAATTCCCTTTGAAAACTGGCACAAGACAGGGATGCCCTCTCTCACCACTCCTATTCAACATAGTGTTGGAAGTTCTGGCTAGGGCAATCAGGCAAGAGAAAGAAATCAAGGGTATCCAGTTAGGAAAAGAAGAAGTCAAATTGTCCCTGTTTGCAGATGACATGATTGTATATTTAGAAAACCCCATCGTCTCAGCCCAAAATCTCCTTAAGCTGATAAGCAACTTCAGCAAAGTCTCAGGATACAAAATTAATGTGCAAAAATCACAAGCATTCTTATACACCAGCAACAGACAAGCAGAGAGCCAAATCAGGAATGAACTTCCATTCACAATTGCCTCAAAGAGAATAAAATACCTAGGAATCCAGCTTACAAGGGATGTAAAGGACCTCTTCAAGGAGAACTACAAACCACTGCTCAGTGAAATCAAAGAGGACACAAACAAATGGAAGAACATACCATGCTCATGGATAGGAAGAATCAATATCGTGAAAATGGCCATACTCCCCAAGGTTATTTATAGATTCAATGCCATCCCCATCAAGCTACCAATGACTTTCTTCACAGAATTGGAAAAAACTGCTTTAAAGTTCATATGGAACCAAAAAAGAGCCCGCATTGCCAAGACAATCCTAAGTCAAAAGGACAAAGCTGGAGGCGTCACGCTACCTGACTTCAAACTATACTACAAGGCTACAGTAACCAAAACAGCATGGTACTGGTACCAAAACAGAGATATAGACCAATGGAACAGAACAGAGTCCTCAGAAATAATACCACACATCTACAGCCATCTGATCTTTGACAAACCTGAGAGAAACAAGAAATGGGGAAAGGATTCCCTATTTAATAAATGGTGCTGGGAAAATTGGCTAGCCATAAGTAGAAAGCTGAAACTGGATCCTTTCCTTACCCCTTATACGAAGATTAATTCAAGATGGATTAGAGACTTAAATGTTAGACCTAATACCATAAAAACCCTAGAAGAAAATCTAGGTAGTACCATTCAGGACATAGGCATGGGCAAGGACTTCATGTCTAAAACACCAAAAGCAACGGCAGCAAAAGCCAAAATTGACAAATGGGATCTAATTAAACTAAAGAGCTTTTGCACAGCAAAAGAAACTACCATCAGAGTGAACAGGCAACCTACAGAATGGGAGAAAATTTTTGCAACCTACTCATCTGACAAAGGGCTAATATCCAGAATCTACAAAGAACTCAAACAAATATACGAGAAAAAAACAAACAACCCCATCAAAAAGTGGGGAAAGGATATGAACAGACATTTCTCAAAAGAAGATATTCATACAGCCAACAGACACATGAAAAAATGCTCATCATCACTGGCCATCAGAGAAATGCAAATCAAAACCACAATGAGATACCATCTCACACCAGTTAGAATGGCAATCATTAAGAAGTCAGGAAACAACAGGTGTTGGAGAGGATGTGGAGAAATAGGAACACTTTTACACTGTTGGTGGGATTGTAAACTAGTTCAACCATTATGGAAAACAGTATGGCAATTCCTCAAGGATCTAGAACTAGATGTACCATATGACCCAGCCATCCCACTACTGGGTATATACCCAAAGGATTATAAATTAGTCTACTACAAAGACACATGCACACGTATGTTTATTGCGGCACTATTCACAATAGCAAAGACTTGGAATCAACCCAAATGTCCATCTGTGACAGACTGGATTAAGAAAATGTGGCACATATACACCATGGAATACTATGCAGCCATAAAAAAGGATGAGTTTGCGTCCTTTGTAGGGACATGGATGCAGCTGGAAACCATCATTCTTAGCAAACTATCACAAGAAGAGAAAACCAAACACCGCATGTTCTCACTCATAGGTGGGAACTGAACAATGAGATCACTTGGACTCGGGAAGGGGAACATCACACACTGGGGTCTATCATGGGGAGGGGGGAGGAGGGAGGGATTGCATTGGGGAGTTATACATGATATAAATGATGAATTGATGGGTGCTGACGAGTTGATGGGTGCAGCACACCAACATGGCATAAGTATACATATGTAACAAACCTGCACGTTATGCACATGTACCCTAGAACTTAAAGTATAATAAAAAAAAAAAAAAAAAAAAAAAAAAAAAAAAAAAAAAACCTACCCCAATTCATACTTCTATTAGTAGGATGTGACTGTTTTCCCACACTTCTCCCATGACGGGTTTCAGTTACTCTAAATAATCACGGCCACTCTACAATAATTCATTGTTAATTTATTTTTGTTCAGTTACTGCTCGGGATAAACTTTTTCTCATGTAACTACTTTAGGTCTGTGCCTTCTCTGACCTCAATTTTGCTCATGGACTTCAACTATTACACCTCCCTCACTCAGGCTTGTAACATCCATTATATTCATTCACCCTTTATCTGGAGAGGTCCTGAACCCATTCTGCCATGATCTATCTTTTGTACCTGATTTTCCCTTTGATGCTCCCATCTTGGTACAGTCTATAACCACAGTACACAGCTACAATGCAGATACAATATGGGCACTGTTCTAGTACCTTACTTCTCATTTAATTCCCATAACAACCATATGAAATGGGCATGATTACTTTCCTTACAGATGAAAAATACTGAAGCATGAAGAAGATATGAAACTCTACCAAGGTCATACGGATAATAAGCAGCAATGCTAGAATTTGACTCCAGGCAGTCTGACTCTTGAGTTTGAATACTTAACCATTACATTAAATAGCCTCCTAAAAGAACAGGTAGGAAACTAAATGCAACATCCTACCAGCTCCAAACCCCTAAGGCTTAATCCAGTAAGTAAATGCCGGGGGTTTGCCCAGATTGGCTCCAAGGATGACCCATGTCATGATGGGTCATCATGATGTCCCTAGATGTTCCAGAGATAAGCTCACCAAAATCTCACTGAAGTATATGGAGTTTATACATGATTTTAAAGGTCTGAAGTTGCCAGGGACTGTGATATCTTATAAGAAATGCCCACTTGACATGTTTTTGCTCAGTAGATCTGTGCTTCTTTCAGATGGGTATGTGAATCCTCTGGCATACAAATCTTCCTGGAGCATCTTTATGGAGCTCCAGTTATTACGGAAGAGTTGAAGAGGGAGTTCTGAATTAGAGAACTCTTAAAAGGTTTTATAAGCGAACTCGAGAACCTTGCCTTTCAATGATCACTGATGTCATAACTCTTTCAGAGATGCTGAAGAAGATAAATGTTTATGAGTAGCAAGTGGTATCAGAGGTATTAAAACATGGTAAGCCAATGCAGCAAGAAAGATAATGCCACTGATCCAAATGATTAATGCCACTCCACTGGAACTCCCAGTTTCTCTCAAAGTCCTTGGAATAGGCATAGCTATTTCACAATAAAATAATTTCTTTTCATTTTTCACAGCAAAGCTTTGAAAAAAAAATCTTTGTTTCCATTGCCAGCTTGAATTTATGCCTCAATAATGTTAGACTATAAATTTGTTTATAAATACCCAACTATCCAATAATACTCAAGCTCACTTTGCTACAGTGAGGTTTTCACAATAAAAAATTATAATTAAAAATTCTTAAGAACTAGAAGCAGGGGCTTCTGGTTCAAAACTGTTAATGTGAGAAATGAACAACAGCATGATTATCCATCTTTAGTGATTTTTAAAAATCATTTATATGAGAACTGGGAGGCTCCAAGTAAGGTCTGCAGTCTAGTTCATTGTATTATGACAATTTCCTGGTTTTGAAAACGTACTATAGTTATATATGACATCGCCACTGGAAGAAGTTGAGTGACGGGTACATGCAACCTCTTTGTACCATTCTTACAACTTCTTGTGAGCCTATCATTATTACACTTTTAAAAGTTTTTTTTGAAAGCACCGTTTTACGCTGCTCTGGGCCTCTCCCTCAATATAGAGATCCCGGAACAGGGTAGTGCTGGGGACACCAAAGTGGGAAGGACGGGCGGTAGCACCAGTCCTACATATAGCCCTGAGGATAAGCAGGGCTGGCACTGGCAATGCCTGCTCCTTGACAGCTTTGCTCACAGCCTTTGCCTAATGCACAGGCCCTGGCTCCCAAGGCTCTAGGTGGTTGACTTTTAGCTACATGAAAGCAAGGATGATCCTGATGGCAGCGTGGGCCTCATAGTCGGGACCTTGTTCTCTCCCAGGGTAGCCTGAGGCCACGTATCAGGTAAGAGTACATGTGACCCAAGGGAGCCTACTGGACCACCATGGTCATGTCCCTGAAGGTCAGGGACAGGTGGAATGCATCCTTGGCATGATCTTTAGCTACTAGACTGATGTGAGCTACAGAAGTCCCCCTTCCTGCTGCCCTGTTGTTGGGATCAAATGGAACACGTAGTATTTGTATGTGACTCCACCTCTTCTTTTACATACAGCTCACTGCCAATCTGGTCTTCCAGCTGAGACCCTCAGACCCTTAGTTCTGCCTAATTTTCAAGCCAAATATACAGTACTTATAAAGTCAAAAATCAACAATGCAAAATTTAAAATAAACTCTTGTGGACAACTAAAAAGAGAAAATGTTGGCTAAGAGCAAAACAATGAAAACAATAAAAAAAAGGTAAATAATTTGTTAGAGGTTTCTTCTTAAGATCAGTTTCAGAATCATCTTGGAAACAAAAGAGACACTAAAAAAACAGTCATTACTAAACAGAATTTTTTTTTTTTTTTTGAGACAGAGTCTCGCTCTGTTGCCCAGGCTGGAGTGCAGTGGCACGATCTCGGCTCACTGCAAGCTCCGCCTCCCAGGTTCATGCTATTCTCCTGCCTCAGCCTCCCGAGTAGCTGGGACTACAGGCACCCGCCACCACGCCCAGCCAGTTTTTTACATTTTTAGTAGAGACGAGGTTTCACCGTGTTAGCCAGGATGTTCTCAATCTCCTGACCTCATGATCCGCCCGCCTCGGCCTCCCAAAGTGTTGGGATTACAGGCAAGAGTCACCACACCCGGCCAAAATGATGCATTTTAATGTGCTCAAAAAGCATAACCTGAAGAGTGGTGAAATTAACCTTGCTCTTACCCTTAAAGTTGAACAGAAGCACTGATTTTGTTAATTTGTGCATTTTATTGATCTTTTTTTTTTTTTTTTTTTTTTTTTTTTTTTTTTTTTTGCTACATTTGCTACAAGCTCCGCCTCCCGGGTTTAGGCCATTCTCCTGCCTCAGCCTCCCGAGTAGCTGGGACTACAGGCGCCCGCCACCTCGCCCGGCTAGTTTTTTGTAGTTTTTAGTAGAGACGGGGTTTCACCGTGTTACCCAGGATGGTCTCGATCTCCTGACCTCGTGATCCGCCCGTCTCGGCCTCCCAAAGTGCTAGGATTACAGGCTTGAGCTACTGCGCCCGGCCGTGAAGGGTTCTTAATTTGGTGAATGTTTATTAATAAAATTACTGACAAAGAACTTTTCAGGAAGATGTTTGCCTTTTGGTGAACACAGTACCAAAGGGAAAATGCACTTAGTCCAGTCTTGCCCCCAAAAAGGCAGAATCCCAGGTCATGACACAGCATCCAGCACACCTCCGAGAGGAAGGAGGAGGAATACAAAATAGTAAATAATACATATTCCTCAAAACACTAAAAATGAACAGAAACAACAGCAATAAAGGTTCTTCAAAAATGTTTTAAAGATCAATTTATGATGAACTGGGAAATGCCTTTGGAAAGCTTGTAACTTAGTCAAATAAAAGTGTGAGTGAGTTTTCAAATTCAGGACTGGCTGCTATTTTTTCTTTAAAACAGGAAAATGAAAAGCATGTGATAACAAAGAATATGAACCTGGTTATGGTGAATAAATTCATCATTCATCTTTTTTTTTTTAAACCTTACACAAATGTAGTAATTTACACTTTTGCCAGAAATTTTATTTAACAAGAAGATTCTGGAGCCCAAAATGAGTCATGCAAATCAAAGAACAGTCTGGCAGGCGTTATTAATAGTGATACAAGGGTCCCTAAATAGTTTGAAATAGGTTGACTTCACAACAAGGGCGGTGCACATTGTATATGGCTCAGAGTCAATATGGTGCATGGAAGTGATTGGGGAGTTCAGGAACTCCCCAGAAGCACATTCACCACTCATCTTAATAATAAGGAAGATTTCACTTAGTTGGCTTATTTAGTAGAAATTCTTTTCAAGGCTCAGCTTTTCAATAAAGACACACTGTGACTACTTCTACTAAGTAAGACAAAAAGGTTGCTGTGAAAATGATGTTTGAGAGCAGCTTGTGAGGATAATGAGTCATCTTCAATTTTTAGTTTATTTAAGTGGGGTTAAAATGTTGCTCGTAAAATAAAGATCACTCTTGGTTGTTTCTTCTCAGAAAAACTCCATTAGTTATGATTTCCCTAAGACAGAAAAACACCAAAAATTGGATTAAACAAGTCTGACATATGACACAAGTGACCTGATCTCTCAGCAGGAAGAAACACATACTGAAATGTCTACCGCAACAGCTTCCAAACACTGCACCACAACACTCCTCTGCCAGGATTCCTATTGCTTGTTCCAAATGCTTTGCATATGTTAGTTTAGTAATCCTCACAATGACCCCCAAGAAGTAGGGACTATGAATATCCCCATTTTACACTTAAAGGCCCTGAAACACAGGTAATATGACTGGCTTAAAGTCACAGCCACCAAGTGGCAGGTGTTGGGGCCAGTATCCAGGCATCTGGCTACAGTCAGCACATATACTACCTTTCAGTAGTAAAACAAATAACAAACAAAGAACTACTGTTCTTATATCTATACATTTAAGAAGTTCTGGGCATTAGGATTCTTGAAACATTCTAACACCATGATAGAGACAAGAAACTGTCAAGATATTGAACTTCATTTCTTCATTTCAGACCTATTTTCTAGGCTTAATGAACCTCAGTCTCTCCTCTCATAGTAAAAGGAAAGATGGAGGCCAGTGCAGTGGCTCACACCTGTGATCCCAACACTTTGGGAGGCCAAGGCAGGAGGATCACTTGAGGCCACAAGTTTAAAACCAGCCTGAGCTATACAGTAAGGAGCTGTCTCCACAAAAAATTAAAACTTTAGCTGGGCATGGTGGCATGCACCTGTAGTCCCAACTACTCAGGAGGCTGAGGCAGGAGGATCCCTTGAGCAGAGGAGTTCAAGGCTGCAGTGAACTGTAATGGCATCTCTGCACTCCAGCTTGGACACACTGTCTCTTTAAAAATGACAGAAAGAGAGAGACAGACTGATTGAGATTTTCTCATTGTAAAACCACCCACTGGGAAAAATGTAAAAATAATGCACTTGGCCATTTTCACAATTCTGTTTGTGGGAAGAAAGTAACTTCAAATATTAGGTTCGCATAAAGAAAAACTTAAGTACAGCCTTAGGATGAAACAACTCAACCCACAAAACACTTTCTTACGATTCTCCTTATATGATCTAATTATGATTTAACAATTTACTACAAATTAGTCTATATATTATTCAGAAACTTATGGAAGATTCCACAATACTGTTAATAAACACAACTAACTGGAATTGTATAAACTGTACTGGGCGGGGTGCAGTGGCTCACACCTACAATCGGCACTTTGGAAAGCTAAGGCAGCAAGGGCTGCTTGAGCTCAGGAGTTTAAGACCAGCCTGGGCAACACAGCAAAACCCCATCTCAAAAACTATATTTTTTAAATAAAAAAATATATATATTAAGTACTTATCCAATTTTTAAATTTTCTTGTAAAAATAACAAATTCACTTTTTAGAACCAGGAAAGAAGCAGCCTAGCAAGGAAGAAAATTTAGACAAAACACACCTTAGTCCAGCCAAATACACACAAAAAAACCTGTTCTCCCACTTTTATCTATGTATCAAAGGCAGAGAAGGACTTTCACCCTTGCAAAGCTGTAACAAGTCTCCCCAACTTCCCTGATGTGGTAGTGTCAGAAAAAACTGAGTAGTGTCAGTGGAGATCATGTAGGGACACTAAACTTCTACCCCTACCTACCCCCCTCCCCTCCATGCTGGAGTGGTGTCAGGAGAGAATAAAGGAGAATCAGAACTAGTGGGAACAATGTCACCTCACTATGGTGTCAGTGGAGACCATATGGGGACCAGAATTTCCACTCAATCCAGGGTTGGGGGTGGGGGAGATGGTATGGCTATAACAGCGCAACATGAGGGACTGTTATGGTGACAGGACTATTCTGTATCATATTTATATTAATACCTTAGTTGTGATATTGTACTACAGTTCTGCAAGATGTTACCAGAGATAAACAAGGCAAAGTGTCCACAGCATCTCTTTGTATTTTTACAACTGCATGTGCATCTACAATTTTCTCAAATTAAAATTTTTATTAATTATATTTTAATTTATCGTAGAGACAGGATCTTGCTATGTTGCCCAGGCTGGTCTTAAGCTCCTGGCCTCTCACTTCAACCTCCCAAAGCATTGGGATTACAGGTGTGAGCTACCATGCCTGGCCATCAAAATAAAAAGTTTAATAAAAAAGAAGTCTTGGGTGACACCAACAAGAGGGTAGAACAGGAAGTCCCAGCCCTTATTCCTCACTCATACATTGATTTAACAATGACATAGAGACCAAAATACCTTTTTGAGAATTCCAGAATCCAGTTAAGAAGTTGCAGTACCCCAGAGGTGCACAAAGCCAAGAACGGCCACACTGAAACATTTTAAGAACAATTTCACTTTACCCACACCAGCCCCCTAAGTCAGCATAACTTAGTGCCAGGAGACAGCATTCCAGATCACAACTTCTCCCTTGGGGTAAAGATGAGTAGAATGTGCATCCAACATTTTAGGTTTCGAAGGGCTTCCCAAAAGACTAATTTTTGTCTTGCTTCACTTGGAGTGCTGACAGAGCCAGTGTATTTTGAATAGCTTGGATATTTAGTTTTCCCAGCACCATTTGTTGAAAATGTGGTACCATACAGCATGGAATACTATGCAGCCATAAAAAAGAATGAGATCATATCCTTTGCAGGGACATGGATGGAGCTGGAGGCCATTACCCTTAGCAAACTAACACAGGAACAGAAAATCAAATACTGCCTGTTCTCACTTATAAATAGGAGCTAAATTATGAGAACACATGAACACATAGAGGGGAACAACACACACTGGAGCCTATCAAAGGGTAGAGGGTGGAGGGTGAAAAGAGGTAGAGGATCAGGAAAAATAACTAACAGGTACTAGGCTTCATACCTGGCTGATGAAATAATCTGTATAACAAGCCCCCATGACACAGTTTACCTATATAACAAACCTGCACGTGTACCCCTGAACTTAAAAAAAGAAAGTTAAAAAAAAGAAAATATACTCAGTGGGTCCTCAAATAATGTTGTTTTGTTCAACATCATTTTGTTATAATATTGATAAGAAAAAAATCAAATCCCACCTGGGGCCACTGTCTTATGTGGAGTTCTCATGTTCTGCCCATATCTGGATAAGTTTTCTCCAGATCCTCCAGTTTCATCCCACATTTAAAAGATATGCACATTAGGTTCACTGGCAGGTCTAAGTTGTCCCAGTATGAGTGTCGTGTGTGTGTGTGAGTGTGTATGTGTGTGTGTGTGCGTGCGCATGCATGCACGCATGCACACATGTCCTGGTATGGAATGGCACCTGTCCAGAGTTGGTTCTTGCCTCTGCTCCCTAAGCTGCTAGAATAGGCTCTGACCAACCTCAATCCTGAACTGTAACAAGTGGGTTAGAAAATGAATGACTGAATGAATATAAATTAATGTAAAATCAAAATCTGTAAAATGCATGATAATCATATAATAGGGTTTGGCTCTGTGTCTGTACTCAAATCTCATGTGGAATTGGAATTCCCAGTGTTGGAGGAGGGGCCTGGTGGGAGGTGATTGAATCATGGGGGCGGACTTCCCCCTTGCTGTTCTCCTGATAGAGTTTTCACAATATCTGCCTGTTTGAAAGTGTGTAGCGCCTCTTGCTCGTTCTCTCTCTCCTGCTGGCCATGTGAATATGTGCTTGCTTCCCTTTTGCCATCTCCCACAATTGTAAGCTTCCTGAGGCCTTCCCAGAAGCAAAATCCTGAACAGCCTGCAGAACCATTAGCCAATTAAACCTCTTTTCTTTATAAATTACTCAGTCTCAGGTATGTCTTTATAGCACTGTGAGAACAGATGAATACATCATACAAATGCACAACAATAAACAACACAGTACGCAAGTGTTCAGTGAGCCCACCATATTTGTTATTGTTTGTTTTTGAATTGTGTGGTGGTAGGAAGTACTCCTTACAACTTTCACTTTGCAAACATTTATTCTTCGATTTAACCCACCACCACTATGACTGCCATCACTCACATTGAGTAAACAATTATCTTGTTTTTATTAAACTTTCTTAATTGTATATGTAAGCTCATTATTTATTTCACTGTTTAATACTGCAATTTGGGTCTTTATTGAGAAGTTTGGTGATATTTCTCTAATCACAAATATGTTATAAGAACTTAACTCTTGGCCGGGCGCGGTGGCTCAAGCCTGTAATCCCAGCACTTTGAGAGGCTGAGATGGGTGGATCACGAGGTCAGAAGATCGAGACCATCCTGGTCTACACGGTGAAACCCCGTCTCTACTAAAAAATACAAAAAACTAGCTGGGCGAGATGGCGGGCATCTGTAGTCCCAGCTACTCGGGAGGCTGAGGCAGGAGAATGGCGGGAACCCGGGAGGCGGAGCTTGCCGTGAGCTGAGATCTGGCCACTGCACTCCAGCCTGGGCGACACAGCGAGACTCCGTCTCAGAAAAAAAAAAAGAACTTAACTCTTGTTTATATCAATCAACCTATGGTAAAACTGATTCGTTATATGTCATTTCACTTAAAGTAGTGGTTTCCAAGAACCTATCAATGATATTAAGTAAGAACTTATTAATGTTTTTTAATGGTAAAGCAAAAAAAGAAGTCTAATGTTCTGTATTAACACAAAATGTAATAAAGTAAAAACAACAATAGTACATTGGTAAATGCAGCAGACTAGAGCCCAGCTAACTGGGTTTGAGTTGAGGCAGCAGATATTCTCCTTATCATGTTTTCTTCAACTGTAAAATGAATTAGTCTTAAGGAACTTGAAAATCTCTTTCGGCTCTAATAATCTATGAATCTTCTTAACACGAACCAGAAAGCTTGGAATAAAAGAACACACTTGAATAACATCACCCAAAAAGCCTGTTGAGTGTTTTTTAAATTTGACTATTACTAAAGTTTTTATATCTTAAGAAAAATCAAGTAATGTAGATGGCTGTGTCACTGATGTAATAATAGTTAAAACAAACATTTCACAGCTTCTCAGCCATTTAGTGCTTTTACATGATCCACCCAAATATCAATCTGGTATCTGAAACAATAATTTGAACATTTTCCATGTAATAAAACATCTTAAATGTTTTATAAAAAATCCTGGTACATGACATATAAAACATTCTTTCAAAATAATGCATACTTAATTTTAGTGGAATTTCTTAAAAACACTATTCTCTTTTTTTCCTTTAATTACTAGCAAATGATATATCTGGAAATAAAGGTGCTGTCTAGTGGCAACTGTAGAGACCCTGGAGTCAGAAGACATGAGTTTAAGTCTTCACTACCTTTAACTAAGAGTGTCTTTAGACCTATTATAAAAACAACTGAGTCTCAATTTTCCTGTATATAAAACATGAGGCTGGACATTCTCCAACCTTTTCACACTTAGGACTCCTTATGTTGTTTTTCTTCTATGCATACCATGCTTAAAGGATCTGTCTTTCAGACAGACTGCATTTATTAAGTAATCATAAATCATTTTTCCAAGACTGCCAACCTGAGATTCAGAATATCTTGAGGTCTGAATTCAAATAAAATTCTAACCCAAAGCAAAGCAATCTACTAAGAGTAACTGTATTATTTCCATTAGGTTGCTGAAATACTAATTATTCACCATTATTATATTGAGTCCAACAATACCACGCTGAGTATCTCAGTTCTGGATGATACATAAATTCCTAGCATTCTAATTGTTATATGTTATAAACTACTCAAAAGATCATTAATACAGTGGGGGAAAGAAGTGAAAATGTAATCTTTCATTTGCTCAAATACTGAGCACCAACAATGCCAGATACTGTGCTATATGCTTTGCTTTTTAAGATTTAAAAAAAAGGCCTGTAATCCCAGCACTTTGAGAGGCCGAGGCGGGCAGATCACCTCAGGTCAGGAGTTCGAGACTAGCCTGACCAACATGGAGAAACCCCATCTCTACTAAAAACACAAAATTAGCCAGGCGTGGTGGCACATGCCTGTAATCTCAGCTACTCGGGAGGCTGAGGCAGGAGAATCACTTGAACCCGTGAGGCGGAGGTTGTGGTGAGCCAAGATTGCACCATTGCACTCCAGCCTGGGCAATAAGAGCAAAATTCCATCTCAAAAGAAAACCACAAAAAACAAAGATTTAAAAAATTGATATTTTTTTCAAATAACACTTGTCTCTTATTTTTTATTTTTTGTTTTTTTAAATGAAGTCTCACTCACTCTGTGGCCCAGGCTGCAGTGGTACAATTTGTGCTCACTGCAACCTCCACCTCCCAGGTTCAAGCAATTCTCCTGCCTTGGCCTCCTGAGTAGTTGGAATTACAGGCATGTGCCACACCATGCCTGGTAAATTTTCGTATTTTTAGTAGAGATGGAGTTTCACCGTGTTGGCCAGGCTGATCTCAAACTCCTGACCTCAAGTAATCTGCCCACTTCAGCCCCCGAAGTGCTGGGATTACAGGCATCCCATCTTTTCTTATTTGCTGGGTTGGGGGGAGTGGGGAGTTGGGTGGGATGGTGGTGTTTATCTTATATATGGACTCGTCTTTCAAGAAGCAATTTCATCTTTAAAAACTACTGAAATCATCAATAATATCAAAAAGGGTACAACATAGTGAATAAATACTTTCTAAACAAATGGAAGAATGAATGATGCATTAACATTACACAAATAAGTTTTAGGGAAACTATCCACACTGCCTTCCTGAACCTTAATAGTTTTCAACCATATAGTTAGTTCCCTGTTGCTTCTTTTAGTGCTTCATAATTGATGCTCTGACTACTCTGACACCTCTTATTTCTGTTGCCAAGCAAGGAGATTTTTGTCTTTTCAATTACTTGTACTCCATGTAGTATGGTAAGAAGATTATAGACCAAGTACATTTTTATTCACATTTGTTTAAACACACATTGCTTTAAACTGACTCATGTTAAAACACAAGAAACACTCAATGATTAAGCTGGGTGCAGTGGCTCACGCCTATAATCTTAACACTTTGGGAAGCCAAGGCAGGATGACTTGAGGCCAGGAGTTTGAGACAAGCCTGAGCAACTCCGCAAGACTTTGTCTCTAGCGGGGGTGGGGGAGAAAAAAAGCTGGGTGTGGTGGCATGTGCCTGTAGAATTAGATACTTGAAGGGTTGAGGCAAGAGGATCCCTTGAGCCCAGGAGTTCAAGTCTGCAATGAGCTATGATCACGCCACTGCACAACTGACAAAAATTTGCAAACAGCGCGAGACCCTGTCTCAAAAAAAAAAAAAAAAGACAACGATTAAAACTGGCACATAATAGTTAGATGAACAGAGGAGAATAGAAAGTCTGGAATAATGCCAAGTTCCTAATCTTAGTATATGGTAAGAGTGAAGTCTCAATGCAGTGGGGAATAAAGTTGGGTCCATACCTTCAGTATAAATAACAGACGGATCAAGACTTCAACATTTCAAAAAATGAAACTATAAAAAGTTCCAGAAGATAATTTAAAAGAAATGTTTTGATTGGAGGTTCCAAGATGGCCAAATAGGAACAGCTCCAGTCTGCAGCTTCCAGCGTAAGTGATGCGGAAGACAGGTGATTTCTGCATTTCCAACTGAGGTACCGGATTCATCTCACTGGGGCTTGTCAGACAGTGGGTACAGCCCACGGAGGAGGGCGGTGCATCATCTCACCCAGGAAGCACAAGGGGTCAGGGAATTCCCTTTCCTAGCAAAGGGAAACTGTGACAGACGGTACCTGGAAAATCAGGACACTCCCACCCTAATACTGCGCTTTTCCAAGTCTTAGCAAACGGCTCACTAGGAGATTATATCCTGTGCCTGGCTCGGAGGGTCCCATGCCCACGGAGCCTCGCTCACTGCTAGCAGAGCAGTCTGAGATCAAACTGCAAGGTGGCAGTGAGGCTGGGGGAGGAGCGTTTGCCACTGCTGAGGCTTGAAAAAAAACAAAGCAGCCAGGAAGTTTGACCTGGGCGGAGCCCACTGCAGCTCAAGGAGGCCAGCCTGCCTCTGTAGACTCCACCTCTTGGGGCAGGGCACAGCTAAACAAAAGGCAGCAGAAACTTCTGCAGACTTAAACGTCCCCATCTGATAGCTTTAAAGAGAGTACTGGTTCTCCCAGCACAGAGTTTGAGATCTGAGAATGGACAGACTGCCTCCTCAAGTGGATCCCTGACCCTTGAGGAGCCTAACTGGGAAATACCTCCCAGTAAGGGCCGACTGACACCTCATACATCCGGGTGCCCCCTGAGACGAAGGTTCCAGAGGAAGGATCAGGCAGCAACACTTCTGCAATATTTGCTATTCTGCTGACTCTGCTGGTGATACCAAGGCAAACAGGGTCTGGAGTAGACCTCCAGCAAACTCCAAAAACCTGCAGCTGAGGGTCCTGACTGTTGGAAGGAAAACTAACAAACAGAAAGGACATCCACACCAAAACTCCACCTGTACGTCACCATGATCAAAGACCAAAGGTAGATAAAACCAAAGATGGGGAGAAACCAGAGCAGAAAAGCTGAAAATTCTAAAAATCAGAACGTCTCTTCTCCTCCAAAGGAATGCAGCTCCTGGCCAGCAATGGAACAAAGCTGGACAGAGAATGACTTTGACGAGCTGACAGAAGGCAGCTTCAGATGATCAGTAACAACAAACTTCTCCGAGGTAAAGGAGAATGTTCGAACTCATCGCAAAGAAGCTAAAAACCTTGAAAAAACATTAGACGAATGGCTAACTAGAATGAACACTGTAGAGAACACCTTAAATGATTTGATGGAGCTGGAAACCATGGCACAAGAACTATGTGATACATGCATGAGTTTCAGTAGCTGATTTGATCAAGTGGAAGAAAGGGTATCAGTGATTGAAGATCAAATGAATGAAATGAAGTGAGAAGAGAAGTTTAGAGAAAAAAGAGTAAAAAGAAATGAACAAAGCCTCCAAGAAATATGGGACTATGAGAAAAGACAAAATCTACGTCTGATTGGTGTACCTGAAAGTAACAGGGAGAATGGAACCAAGTTGGAAAACACTCTGCAGGATATTATCCAGGAGAACTTCCCTAACCTAGCAAGACAGGCCAACATTCAAATTCAGGAAATACAGAGAACACCCCAAAGATACTCCTTGAGAAGAGGAACTCTAAGACACATAATTGTCAGATTCACCAAAGTTGAAATGAAGGAAAAAATGTAAAGGGCAGCCAGAGAGAAAGGTCGGGTTACCCAGAAATGGAAGCCCACCAGACTGACAGTAGATCTCTCGGCAGAAATTCTCCAACCCAGAAGAGAGTGGAGGCCAATATTCAGCATTCTTAAAGAAAATAATTTTCAACCCAGAATTTCATATCCAGCCAAACTAGGCTTCATAAGTGAAGGAGAAATAAAATCCTTTACAAACAAATGCTGAGAGACTTTGTCACCAACAGGCCTGCCTTACAAGAGCTCCTGAAGGAAGCACTAAACACAGAAAGGAACAACTGGTACCAGCCATGGCAAAAACATGCCAAATTGTAAAGACCATCAATACTAGAAGAAACTGTATCAACTAATGAGCAAAATAACCAGCTAACATCATAATGAGAGGATCAAATTCACACAAAACAATATTAACCTTAAATGTAAATGGACTAAATGCTCCAATTCAAAGACACAGACTGGCAAATTGGATAAAGAGTGAAGACCCATCATTGTGCTGTATTCAGGAGACCCATCTCACATACAGAGACACACATAAGCCCAAAACAAAAGGATGGAGGAAGATCTACCAAGCAAATGGAAAAAAAAAAAAAAAAAAAAAGCAGGGGTTGCAATCCTAGTCTCTGATAAAACAGACTTAAACCAACAAAGATCAAAAGAGACAAAGAAGGCCAATACATAAAGGTAAAGGGATCAATTCAACAAGACGAGCTAACTATCCTAAATATATGTGCATCCAATACAGGAGCACCCAGATTCATAAAGCAATCCCTTAGAGACCTACAAAGAGACTCAGACTCCCACACAATAATAATGGGAGACTTTAACACCCCACTGTACACATTAGACCGATGAACGAGATAGAAAGTTAACAAGGATATCCAGGACTTGGACTCAGCTCTGCATCAAACAGACCTAATAGACATCTACAGAACTCTCCACCCCAAATCAACAGAATATACATTCTTCTCAGCACCACATCACACTTATTCCAAAATTGACCACATAGTTGGAAGTAAAGCACTCCTCAGCAAATGCAAAAGAACAGAAATTATAACAAACTGTCTCTCAGACCACAGTGCAATCAAAGTAGAACTCAGGATTAAGAAACTCACTCAAAACCACTCAACCACATGGAAACTGAACAACCTGCTCCTGAATGACTACTGGGTACATAACAAAATGAAGGCAGAAATAAAGATGTTCTTTGAAACCAATGAGAACAAAGACACAACATACCAGAATCTCTGGGACACATTTAAAGCAGTGTGTAGAGGGAAATTTATAGCACTAAATGCCCACAAGAGAAAGCAGGAAAGATCTAAAATTGACACTCTAACATCACAATTAAAAGAACTAGAGAGGCAAGAGCAAACACATTCAAAAGCTAGCAGAAGGCAAGAAATAACTAAGATCAGAGCAGAACTGAAGGAGATAGAGACACAAAAAACCCTCCAAAAAATCAATGAATCCAGGAGTTGGTTTTTTGAAAAGATCAAGAAAATTGACAGACCGCTAGAAAGACTAATAAAGAAGAAAAGAGAGAGGAATCAAATAGACGCAACAAAAAATGATAAAGGGGATATCACCACCGACCCCACAGAAATACAAACTACCATCAGAGAATACTATAAATACCTCTATGCAAATCAACTAGAAAATCTAGAAGAAATGGATAATTTCCTGGACACTTACACTCTTCCAAGACTAAACCAGGAAGAAGTTGAAACCCTGAATAGACCAACAGCAGGCTCTGAAATTGAGGCAATAATTAACAGCCTACCCACCAAAAAATGTCCAGGACCAGATGGATTCACAGCTGAATTCTACCAGAGGTACAAGGAGGAGCTGGTACCATTCCTTCGGAAACTATTCCAATCAATAGAAAAAGAGGGAATCCTCCCTAACTCATTTTATGAGGCCAACATCATCCTGATACCAAAGCCTGGCAGAGACACAACAAAAAAAGAGAATTTTAGACCAATATCCCTGATGAACATCGATGCAAAAATCCTCAATAAAATACTGGCAAACCGGATTCAGCAGCACATCAAAAAGTTTATCCACCATGATCAAGTGGGCTTCATCCCTGGGATGCAAGGCTGGTTCAACATTCACAAATCAATAAACGTAATCCAGCATATAAACAAAACCAAAGACAAGAACCACATGATTATCTCAATAGATGCAGAAAAGGCTTTTGACAAAATTCAACAGCCCTTCATGCTAAAAACGCTCAATAAATTCGGTATGGATGGAACGTACCTCAAAGTAATAAGAGCTATTTATGACAAACCCACAGCTAATATCATACTGAATGGGCAAAAACTGGAAAAATTCCCTTTGAAAACTGGCACAAGACAGGGATGCCCTCTCTCACCACTCCTATTCAACAGAGTGTTGGAAGTTCTGGCTAGGGCAATCAGGCAAGAGAAAGAAATAAAGGGTATTCAATTAGGAAAAGAAGAAGTCAAATTGTCCCTGTTTGCAGATGACATGATTGTATATTTAGAAAACCCCATTGTCTCAGCCCAAAATCTCCTTAAGCTGATAAGAAACTTCAGCAAAGTCTCAGGATACAAAATGAATGTGCAAAAATCACAAGCATTCTTATACACCAGTAACAGACAAACAGAGAGCCAAATCATGAATGAACTTCCATTCACAATTGCTTCAAAGAGAATAAAATACCTAGGAATCCAACTTACAAGGGATGTAAAGGACCTCTTCAAGGAGAACTACAAACCACTGCTCAGTGAAATAAAAGAGGATACAAACAAATGGAAGAACATACCATGCTCATGGATAGGAAGAATCAATATTGTGAAAATGGCCATACTGCCCAAGGTTATTTATAGATTCAATGCCATCCCCATCAAGCTACCAATGACTTTCTTCACAGAATTGGAAAAAACTGCTTTAAAGTTCATATGGAACCAAAAAAGAGCCCGCATTGCCAAGACAATCCTAAGTCAAAAGGACAAAGCTGGAGGCGTCACACTACCTGACTTCAAACTATACTACAAGGCTACAGTAACCAAAACAGCATGGTACTGGTACCAAAACAGAGATATAGACCAATGGAACAGAACAGAGTCCTCAGAAATAGTACCACACATCTACAACCATCTGATCTTTGACAAACCTGAGAGAAACAAGAAATGGGGAAAGGATTCCCTATTTAATAAATGGCGCTGGGAAAATTGGCTAGCCATAAGTAGAAAGCTGAAACTGGATCCTTTCCTTACTTCTTATACGAAGATTAATTCAAGATGGATTAGAGACTTAAATGTTAGACCTAATACCATAAAAACCCTAGAAGAAAACCTAGGTAGTACCATTCAGGACATAGGCATGGGCAAGGACTTCATGTCTAAAACACCAAAAGCAACGGCAGCAAAAGCCAAAATTGACAAATGGGATCTCATTAAACTAAAGAGCTTCTGCACAGCAAAAGAAACTACCATCAGAGTGAACAGGCAACCTACAGAATGGGAGAAAATTTTTGCAATCTACTCATCTGACAAAGGGCTAATATCCAGAATCTACAAAGAACTCAAACAAATATCCAAGAAAAAAACAAACAATCCCATCAGAAAGTGGGCAAAGGATATGAACAGACATTTCTCAAAAGAAGACATTCATACAGCCAACAGACACATGAAAAAATGCTCATCATCACTTGCCATCAGAGAAATGCAAATCAAAACCACAATGAGATACCATCTCACACCAGTTAGAATGGCAATCATTAAGAAGTCAGGAAACAACAGGTGTTGGAGAGGATGTGGAGAAATAGGAACACTTTTACACTGTTGGTGGCATTGTAAACTAGTTCAACCATTATGAAAAACAGTATGGCAATTCCTCAAGGATCTAGAACTAGATGTATCATATGATCCAGCCATTCCACTACTGGGTATATACCCAAAGGATTATAAATCATGCTGCTATAAAGACACATGCACACGTATGTTTATTTCGGCACTATTCACAATAGCAAAGACTTGGAATCAACCCAAATGTCCATCTGTGACAGACTGGATTAAGAAAATGTAGCACATATACACCACGGAATACTATGCAGCCATAAAAAAGGATGAGTTTGCATCATTTGTAGGGACATGGATGCAGCTGGAAACCATCATTCTTAGCAAACTATCACAAGAACAGAAAACCAAACACCGCATGTTCTCACTCATAGGTGGGAACTGAACAATGAGATCACTTGGACTCGTGAAGGGGAACATCACGCACTGGGGCCTATCATGGGGACGGGGGAGGGGGGAGGGATTGCATTGGTAGTTATACCTGATATAAATGATGAATTGATGGGTGCTGACAAGTTGACAGGTGCAGCAGACCAACATGGCACAAGTATACACACGTAACAAACCTGCACGTTATGCACATGTACCCTAGAACTTAAAGTATAATTAAAAAAATAAAAAATAAAAAATAAAAAAAAGAAAAAAAAGAAAAGGGGAAGAGTTTAAAGATACTGATGAGAAGGAATGAGTTCCAAAATGGAGAGGGTAATTATTCTTGAACAGATTATAAATCCTTCACTGAACTAAAAGGAAAACATAGGTTAGTTAATATTGGTAGGTAGAGAGAAATGTCTTGAATTTCAAAGATAAAGTAGAAAGGAAAAGCAAAACTAATTGTGAGAAATGAAGGGAGTAGTGAAAATCTGAAGTTTGAGGAAAGGTGAAAATTTGGGAGAGTATCTAAGGGAATAGATAGGAAGCTAACTAGAGATAACTAGATAGGGACCCCATGGACCTACAGTGCTGCTGATTCTGCGTGTCTGTGTGGTCTTTTTTGGAACAGCTCAAAGGCTAGGTATAAAAACAGTAATGTAGATTTGCAAGATGACTAGGATAGAAAAACAAAGAGTAATACATGAATGACAAAAGTAATCCATAGAGTCTGAGGCTTGAGTCCGGAAGGGAGTAAAAGCACGAAGGGCAGGGAGACTTAAGAAAATGTAGTAGGAATCACAAATGAGTCTAAAAAGCAGCTGAGAAGAAGGGAGCGAGAGAAAAAGAAGGATAAGACATCACAGTAATAGAATAGAATGTTGGCTGAAATTTCGTAAGTACAGTGTAGCCATGGGTATGAGTTCAACATGGAGTGGAATGAAGGGACACTGGAGTTGAGAAAGGCACGCTGATGCATAACGAATTATCGAAAGGGCTGACTCGTCAAATTACCAAAAATGATTCCAGATCTAAGTATGTTAAGATCCAAGAGGAGAATCTTTTCCCAAACATAATCATGTCACAAACATTTGTCAATGTCTTTTATTCTCCTGGGATAACCAGGAGGTCATTATATTAAAGAAGAATAGATGGTATCACAGCTTGGATGATACAAGCCTCAAATAAAGTGGTTTTATATGACAGTGGAGGAGTAATGATTGCAATTAGAAATAGAAAGCAAGAGGACTACTTTCCTTACTTTAGGTGGTACTTAGTAAATGAGGAACTGAGCTTCTACAGCAGGTATTAGCAAGACATGGCCTGTGAGATTTGGCTACTGCTGTTTTTGAATTAATAAAGTTTGTTTGAAACACACACACACAAAATAAATAAATAAATAAATAAATAAATAAATAAATAAAAAGGGTAGAACAACATGTCCAAAAGGCTAGGGGACTGAATAATATATATTCGAATTTGTGTGTGTGTGTATATATATGTGTGTATAAAATGTATATACATTATATATATAAATTCTGAGACAATACACACACACACAAAAAATCGTTAAGTTACTTACTTGAGGGTCAGTGTGGCCACTGCACTAATGAGGACAAAAAATACGGAAAGCTTTTTGCATTTTTAGTTTTTCCCCATTCAAAACCCAAGTAAAAATAGAAAACGAAAAATAAAATTAATGAAATAGTGGAATTTGAACTAAACTTCAACTAAATTCATTATCAAAAAAGAAATTGAAAGTAAAAAAGGATAAAAGATTTCTACTTGTTACAGCATGGGAAATTAGATACTTTGAAGGGCTCTCCCACTATGAAACAACTGGTATTTCTTGTAAATTTGAACTTACATATATCATATTCCATTCCCAGAAACTCTTATACATGTGCACCACTAGAAATGTTCAAAAATGTTCATAATATTGTTTATAATCACAAAATCCTGAAAATATTCCAACTGTGGACCAACAGACGAACAGATAAATCATTACAGGATATTCACATAGTGGATGAAATACTTTATGTAACAAAATAAAATAATAATAAATTGCAATCTTAAATAGAGGGGACGGGGGTGAGGGGGGCGCAGAATTCCAGAGGACAATACACCATATGATGCTATTTTTCTAAAGTTTAAAAAAAAAAAAGCAAAATTAAATAAATACTGATAAGGACTCAAATTTATTTGATGAAATTATGAGGAATAAAGGGTGGGGCGACTACACATAAAATCCAGAGATAGTGGTTACTTCTGCTAGGGGAAGCATAGCCAATGGGGGATATGAAAGAGGAAAACGAAGATGAAGGTATAGTAATGTCTAGTTCTTAAATTGGGCGGTGGGTTCATGGGTGTTTATTATCTTGCTTCATAACTTATATAAGTGTTAAATACGTTATGCATCAAACATTGCCTATTTTTCTTTAAAAATAATAGCAGTTAATGTTTCTTCACAAATTGTAATACACTTTAAGATTTTATAAAACTCCATCTTTCTAGACAAACTGAATGAGTAATTAGGAGCATTACCTTTGTTTTCTCCTTGTTTATTGTACAGTTTCTTTGCTAACAGAGAAAAGCAATTAACTAGTTCTTAATACTTCGACTTTGAATTTCTGCAAGATGTTTATCTGTTATCATTACGGTCTGCTCCTAATTTTGAAAATACTAATTTTAAACACATTTTGATCCCCATATACCTCTTAGAATACACAGTACATATTCTAAATTCCAGCATGCATTTTGGAAACTGAAATTTCATTCAGACTCTGGAAAACTATGTTTCTTCTTATGTTCAGAAAAGTTTCCTCAAGACTTCAGTATACAGATAATTCTGCTTCCCTAGCTGTTAAAACATAAAATTTATCGCTAGGTGTGGTGGCTGATGCCTGTAATCCCAACACTTTGGGAGGCCAAGGTGGGTGGATCATGAGGTCAGGAGATTGAGACCATCCTGGCTAACACAATGAAATCCTATCTCTACTAAAAACACAAAAAATTAGCCTGGTGTGGTGGAGGGCACCTGTAGTCGCAGCTACTGGGGAGGCTGAGGCAGGAGAATGGCACGAACCCGGGAGGCAGAGCTTGCAGTGAACTGAGATGGTGCCACTGCACTCCAGCCTGGGCGACAGAGCGAGACTCCATCTCAAAAAAAAAAAGAAAGAAATGGGCCTACACTCTGTATACTCATGGCTAATTCCCTTCAGAATGGCAATAAGTCAGACTCCTGTCAGCGGCATGTGACAGTCTGTTTCCCCAACAGTTGGAAGTATCATTTTTAAATCCCTGACAATTTGCGTGGATCAGAAATTTCATAACACTTATCTTTAATCTGCATTTTCCTGATTGCTAAACACTTTTTCATGATTTCTTATCTGCTCTTTTTAATTGTCTTCTTAAGACCTCTGGCTATTGGGATGTTTGCCTTTTTAAAAAAAATTGACTTTTATATGTTCTTTGCATATATTCTATTTGTTGCTATGCTGCAATTTATGCTGTCATTTGCCTTTTTATTTTCTTATGCTGCTCCTTGAACTTGTTTTTAGCATTTATGTATATAAATCCATCTTTTTTACTTTATGGTTTCATTCTTTGTTCTTATGCTTAAAAACACTATCATGTTGCAATGAAAAAATGCATCCTAAAAATGCTCATTTAAAAAAAAAGTATCTGATATCTTTTTATGTGTAAAAATGAGTCAAGCAAGTTTAAAAAATCATAACAATTTAAATTCATTAAATCTTTCCTGAGAATATTTCAGAAAGACATGTTATCTGTGCTAATCTGATTAAAAACTTACTTTCTAATTTCAGATTATTTTTCCTTTAAATCAATGGACCTTTAAAGACAGACTCAACTGGTATGACTAAAACAGAGGCAAGCTTAACACTACCTCTAATCTTCCTTCCTAGATTCAGTAGGCAAGAAAGGAGAATTCTTGTCAATGTAATTTTTTAAAGACTATAGCTTCTCACCACTCAGGTAGGTCTAAAACACAGCCATCAATGTAAAAGAAGGATGATATCATTCTGAAATACTTGGATCTTTCCTCCTGTGTTCAGGGGAGAAGGAGCAATTCTATCTGCAGTCTCAAATGGACAGCAATGAGAATGTGTATGTTCCCATTGCTCCCAATTGCTTCAGATAGGCCTCTATTTACGGGACCTTTGTTTGAAAGCAATCAGGTATTCAGGGACTGGGATGCCCAGTACAAGTAACCCACCAATCCTTCTAAATAAGACCACTAAAAGCTGGCTACATTCTTACATTTCTAATACATTATTTATGTCGAAATAAATAATTAAGTTGGATCACTCGGCTTTATATTTACATCCAATTGGCTTCAACTGTTTTGTCTCACTACAAAGTGGTTTCTACTATGGGAACCCCAAAGGGAATTTGTTCAGGGAATGCTCTCAAAAAACTATTAAAGAAAGTATATATCAATCTATTACCTTAAAAGTCCAACACTTATACACCACCCTTCTATCCCCCACTCCCCAGCCCCAACAAAAAAATAATAAACACTAGAGGTTCTAAATATAGTACACAGCATTCAGGAAACCAGTAGGCAATCTACCCAATGTCATATCACTGGGACAGGGTAGCCTCCTGGTTTCAGGACGTTCAGTGTTTAATAATACAGGCATACGAAACAAAAGTGACAAAAATCTTGGTGAGTCAACTAAGATCCTAAAGAGGTCAATAAGAATGCTATCCCATCCCACAAGTCTTTGGTCATCTCTAATGAACTTAGAAGTGCCAGCATATTTCACAGGGGCTAAATAAAACTTTTTAAAAGGTTAACGGAAAAATATTTATGTGAAAAATGCTCCGGATAATCTTTTAGTGGGTGGATTCGGCACATACCAGTGAATACCTTTGAGCTTAGTCCAATCTTGAATTAAGCTACAGTTCACCTTTAAGAAACTATGAACCTGCTTTTAAGTAAAAGCCTGTATTAATAAGAAACATGGAATGTGAATACAAAAAGAGATATTATCAGCTGAACTGTATCTAAATATTTTACAAAGTTTTCCAAGAGCCGTCAGTAGATCTTTAAAATTCATGATTTTTTTTTTAAAAGTTAGTCATTCATCTGTAAAAATCTAGTTTTTTATGTGTATACCAAGCACAAAACTGCCCCATGCTAAACTTAACATAAACCTCACATTACAGAGTTATGTGTCCCTATACTTCAACATAACTATTACAGTGATTCAAAGGACAAAAACACACTTAGAATAGTCTACCTTCTGCTGCATTTCAGTGCAATGAAGAAAGCCTGAGCAGCACCCAAAAATTAGGTCCATATTTTAAATCTGCAGGCAATCAAGCAAGGAAAATAAATTGAGAAACCAGGCTATGTAATCACAATCACTTGCAAAACCATTTAAACTATTTTCTACTTGTAATTGTTAGCAGTTTCCTATGACTGTAGTCTTTTAAAAAATATCTTCCACTTCAAAAATTAAATGCACATGTACATTAATGTTTTTTGTCTACTTATAGTTAGGTGCTAGCTATGCCAGATTAAAATTCCTTCTTTCCCCTTTCCAATTCTGCATTCCCTTCTTTTCATTTTTGTACATTATGGTTCCAAGCTAATTTCGTATTATTTATCCAAATAATGGGTGGCTAAAAATTTGATCTTTAAAACTACAATTTTGAAGCAATGTAGAGTTTAACAACACAAACAAACAAAAAACCACAGTGAGCTTGCCATTTCATGATGATAGTGTTTTTCACAAAGTAATATGTTACCTTTTCAGGTGTTATTCAAGGATGGTTAATCATTTTATAAATGTTACATAATTAAAGATTCTCAACATTATAAATTAGTATGCATAACTCTTCACAGAGGAAATTGAATAATAAGATGTAAATTGAGTTGTTCAAGGTCAGACAGTATGTCAGTGAGGCTGCCAGCACTGGCAATCTCAAATTCCTGTCTTCCCCCACATGTGCCATGTTCTAACCTTTGCCTGCAAAATGCTAACTCTGGTATTCTTCACAGGACAGAAATCATTTAGAATACAATTTCAAACTTAAGAAACTGATTAAGAAGTTAACCTAAATATTACCATAATATATGAATTTGAATTAATTTTCAGCTAACTGGTCCATCATCTGAATGATCAATTCCTAAGCACAGCCCAACTTCTTCCTAACGTTGTATTTAAGTGCCATTTAAGGGGACTCAGGTTTCACTTGTGAGAACTAACCCTTGGGGAATGAAACAGCTACTTTTCAGAGCTGGGCTGCCCTTATCCTCTATGGTAACCTGAGGAAGGGACAATCCAGTGTTCATTCGAAGAACTCTTAGAGCAGCTTCCTCATCTCCTTACAGCTGGGAAGGGATAACAGAACATTTTTATTTCAAAGGCTTAATCTGAACCATTGTAGACCAGGAATTCCTAAAGCATTAACCGTCCGGTTAAGTTTTAAGCTGGCTTCAAATAGTTTTCTCACTTCTAACTTTATGTCTCAAGCAAACCCGTTATGCATTCTTACATATTTCTGATCACTTAAACTGGCCTCTTTGTGATAATCCTTCCCATATCTGCACAGGAAAGAAGTATCTCCCACTTGTCATCCCATGAGATGTATCCCTTAGCAAGTTAAAAAAAAAAAAAACACATAAAACTAGGGGCCAAAACATCACTGTTTAATGATGGAGCTTGCAGGTTATCTATAAAGAGATTTCATGTTAAAATTGTCAAGTTAATAACTAATTGAAATACATAATGTTTATATTCTTTGAAAACATATTCAGTGCCAAAATGTAATTACTCAATAATAAGCTATATATTCTTGGTCACCATATGTATGCACAAAACATCTGACAGACAAAAGTATAAGAATGGAATTTCTGGCAAGCCTACAAAGAATAGTATCATTTCTATAAAAGAAAAGAGGGAGGAGGCATGGAAGGAAATCAACATTCATTAAGTGCTTACTAGGAAACAGGTACTGTGCTAAGTACTTTACATAAAACTGCAATCAATTTCATGTTGATTACATTCCGTCACCAAATCATTATAAACCAATATATTCAAACATCAAATGAACTGAACACAAACTCTAGGAACCCTGAACTGATTCCATTTTTTCCTTCGGCTATGTGCTAAGGCCATCATATTTATCACCACTATTTATATAGGCCAAGGGCTTCGAAGCACATTAATTTAAATTATTCCCAGAAAGCAACCCCAAAATGCCATTACCTCACTGAAATATTCTTTTCAAGAGGCTAGTTTTGATAATCCAAGAATTCAATTCTTATGAGCATATTTTGATAAGAATTTGTTACTAATTTCATTATACATCAACAGATGAGCCTCTAATATCAAAGATTAAAACCATGGATTACAATAATTCACAGATTTAAGCTTTTTCAGGGTCCAGAGGTTATAAAGAAGACAGATAGGGTGGAAATGGGATAGACTGGGTGTTTTCACTAGCCAAATGTTTTGATTCACTGATTTACAGTAAAATGGTCACTTCAGTGAAATAGATGCTTTTCAAGAAGTGAGGGAGAGAATTAAGGAAAAATGTCTAAATGTCTAATGCAAAATATCTTGATCACATACATTTGAAAAAAATCTGTAAACTGAAATTGTTTTTTAAGTGTTTGACAATACTGTAAGTGGAACAAAATTAACCAATTTTATTCTTACATTTCTGACATTTCACTTAGTGACTTTAATAAAATATTAAACTTTTAATGACTCAGCAAAACACAAAAAATGCTTAGGCAATGTTAAGTGAAAACACAATAAAATTTTATGCGTATCATAATTATATATAAATTTGGGTGCATACAAAAATAATTGGGAACTTTGAAAGTTGATTTGATAGCATAATCAGCTTACAGATAATTACTTATTTTTCTTATGAAAATTATTTTTGTATTATTTTTTATATTTCTATATTTTTTATAATGTTGTTTCAGTAAAAATGGCAACTTTAAAAAGGCATGTGATCATTAAATGGCACTCTGTTTGCAATGGTTTAAGTGTTAAGTGTATCTATGTCTCAGTTTTCTAGCTATTCTGTCAGTTCCAGGAAAGCAAACACCAGGACTCTTTTGTACCCTCCACAATACTTAACACAGTCTCTCAGATCTAGATAGACCCAACCAATCCCAGTGACAGCTAGTCACTGAGCCACTGATGAACACCAAGTGCAGATAACATAAAAATGAGAACTTACTATTATTTGTTGGTTCAGGAAACCCAGGCTTTGGACCACTCCATCCTTTGTTTTCCCCTGTCTGAAAGATTAAATCAAATCAGAGAAACAGGCTTATTCAAAAAGGAGGAAAAAAAGGTGACTAATCAATTAAGCAAAGGCAAAGTCCTCTCACATGGTTATTCTGCATATTCTATCTCTGACCCTGGGACGACGGCTACAAAAGAAACTAACATGAAAGATATCATTCCTCTTCTGCACCTAAATCTACTTCTTATGTCCTTCTGCTTTTGTCTAATCATGTAAATTTATAATTCAAGGCATAAATAAAGCCAATATTCAATATATGTATTATATAGAACATAAGCTCTAGCTAGGTGATGAAAAAACAAATCTTTTTTTTTTGAGACAGAATCTCATTCTGTCGTCCAGGCTGGAGTGCAATGGCTTGGTCTCGGCTCATTGCAACCTCTGCCTCCCAGGTTCAAGGATTCTCCTGCCTCAGCCTCCTGAGTAGCTGGGATTAGAAGTGCCTGCCACAATGCCCGGCTAATTTTTGTATTTTTAGTAGAGATGGGGTTTCACCATGTTGGCCAGGCTGGTCTCAAACTCCTGACCTCAAATGATTCGCCCGCCTTGGCCTCCCAAAGTGCTGGGATTACAAGCGTGAGCCATCACACCTGGCCAAAAAGTAAATCTTATTAAAATAGTAAATAATCATCGCCACAAATGCTTAAGTGTCCAAAAGAGCTTTTGTATGATTCCTGAGGTCAAATTAACAATCTAACAATCAAACATTTCTATGAACAAAAATGTTACTATGTCTACCTAGAAAAGTCCTACGGTAAGGGTCACCAAATACTGCCAATGACATATACAAAAAAATTGAAAACTAAGTCCTAACTTTAAGCAAAACATGTAATACTCTGACTTTTGCCAAATGCTTAGTGTTTGGTATAAAATGCATTCTGAAATATATATGCTTTGTAGTACTAAGTATTCAAATCAAATTAATAAGTGACTTTAGTTATATTATCTTTCTGTACAGCTGGTAACTTATCTCTTATGATGATCAGCATTTTATATTTATGTTAACGGTCAAAGGTAAAATAGATAATTAAGCCTAGATACAAACACAAAATACAATTGCTGCAAATAGTTTACCCATGTTCATTTTTTTAAAAAAGTTGTTCTTATTGAATTCATTCCTTTTTAATTATATGTCTTAGGGTGACAAGGAAAGATATAGTGGCAGACAGCAGAAGCAAAACCGAAAATAAAGAATCCTGAAGAGTAAGTTGACAGTATGTTAGAAACAACCAGGAGCTTCATATGAACTAGGGAGCATCTCTTTCTCTAATTAGCTCGTTTATCTCTTTAAAACACAAATTCCTGTCTTCAACCACATTTACCAACCTGAGAGATTGCTGCTATAACCTTTGACTGCAAAATGTTAACACAGGCATCCTTCACAAGAGAGAAATTACTATGTAATAAAATAGACTGATAGTAGTAATAGCTAAAAGCTAACACTTAAGATTTAAAAGTGTGGTTGCTAACGTGCTAAGTGTTTTGTATAAATATGGATTATCTCATTTTCTATTCTCACAAAAATTTGGTAAGATAAGTGATATTAACATTCAGTTTTACAGACAAGCAAACTAGGGTTAGAGTTCCTGTAATTACTGTGAGGTCACACAGATAATATGCGCAAGTGCCAGGATGTCAAACTATGTCTTTTAACTAGAGGAGAGTAATCATGCTACCTTTGTACTATCATTATCAGGAGAGAAAAAAGAGCTAAAGGAAGGAATGAACAAAAAAGTTACAGATTAAGTAAAACTGTGCTATCTAAGAATGAAAAGAAAAACAGTGAGATGAAGAACAGAGTTTGGAACTATTAAGAAGAATGCTCTAAAGGTATGGCCCGGATGGAAAGGACTACTGCAAAAACAAATGAGAGAAAACAGAACTAGACAGTTCCAAGGGATGAAAGAAATTTAAAAGATTTTGAAAAGCAGCTAAAGTCATTATTCACATGAAAACCTGGTGAACAGAAAGAAACAAAGCATGTTCAATTTTTCTTTTACATTCCTACCTTACTTTTAATTTTATTCATACCTCCAAAACATAGCCTGTATTTATCAAAGTGCTGACAACTATTTAGGTTCTCAGAGAAGTAATTATGTTTCAAGAATCCTGGAGCAGTTCTACAATTAGACACAGGATTCTAGTCTTCCAAACAAGTTTTTCATTTTTAATTAGTGGAATTAATAAAATCTGTTTTATTCGACTAAACTAATTTCTTCTATCCTTACATTGTTTATGTTACCTTAATACTGTACAACTGGCTGGACATGGTAACTCAAGCCTGTAATCCCAGCACTTTGGGAAGCCGAGGAAAGCGGCTCACCTGAGGTCGGGAGTTCGAGACCAGCCTGACCAACATGAAGAACCCCTGTCTCTACTAAAACTACAAAATTAGCCAGGCATGTTGGCACATGCCTTTAATCCCAGCTACTCGGGAGGCTGAGGCAGGAGAATTGCTTGAACCCGGGAGGTGGAGGTTGCAGTGAGCTGAGATCATGCCATTGTACACCAGCCTGGGCAACAACAGTGAAACTCCATCTCAAAAAATATATATATTATACAATTTATCCAGTAGGTAACATTTGATTTTCACCTGAGAGCTATGCTTAATTTCAAAATTTCTTTCTGTTAAAGATCATTGTTTGAAGAGTAAGGGAAAGAGGTCAGGAGAGATGAGGTCACAGTAATTACTACAAGAATTTCTCTCTTGGAAAGGAGAAACCCAGCAGGCATAAAGTACAGTTCATCTCCTGATCCTTACTTTCTGTATTTCTTCTATTGTACCCCTCAGACACAAACGAGAAATAGAAAAGGAGATGATATGGTTTGGCTCTGTGTCCCCACCCAAATCTCACCTTGAATTGTAATAATCCCCACATATCAAGGGTGGGACCAGGTAGAGATAACTGAATCAAGTGGGTGGTTCCCTCATGTTACTCTCTTGGTGGTGAATGAGTCTGACAAGTTCTGATGGCTTTATAAGGGGCTTCCCCTTTTACTTGGCACTCATTTCTCTCTCCTGCTGCCCTGTGAAGAGGTGCCTTTTGGCACAATTGTAAGTTTCCTGAGGCCTCCCCAGCCAGCCCCACAGAACTGTGAGTCAATTAAACCTCTTCGTTTATAAATTACCCAATCTCTAGCAGTTCTTTATAGCAAATTAATATAGGAGACAACAGCAGGAGGTAAGTCAAAGTCTGAAAATTGGAAAGCAGATGAACAAGTTGTAGTTAGCTTAGCAGATGTGAGTGACTGAAACCTAACCTGCAGAGGAAGAAGCCAACAAAGAGCTAACAGTAAGGTGATGTGTCACCCAGAATCCTAGAAAGCCTCCAGAATTAGGAGTACACCTGGTACTTTAAAGATAAATCCTGGAAGGGGCTGAAACAGAAAGACTGTCTGGAAGTCTTTTCAAGGTATTATGAAATCTCCCTATCACCTCTTCGACCCCAAGCAGCCAGGTGCCCACTCCTTCCTAATAAGGGTTTCCTGTTGGAAGAGGCTAAAACAGAGAGGCGCTGGATACCAGGCATAGTTGAGGGTGAAATCCGTGTGTTACCCTGCAAATAAGGAGAAGGAGTTCCAAGGTTTCATACTGAAAAATAAGATTCCGAGCCTCTTTTCTCATTTCCCCCTCAGAAGACACATCCAGGGTTCCAACCCACAAGGAACAAAAAGATAATGAGGAGAACAGAAGGAAAAAAATGCAACAACAACAACAAAAATTCCTCAGGCACATAACAGAAATACTACACCCATTAAACAAGAATAGGAAGCCATAAAAAGGAATATTCTGAGAATGAGGAAGAACTCTGGGAAATCAAAAATATAATAGCTGAAGTGAAAATTTCAGAGAGGGACTGGAAAACAAACTTGAGGAACTCTTCCTAGAAAACAGAACAACAACAAAAACAGAAATGGAGGGAGAAAAGAAAAATCACAAGACCATCCATAAGATTAACAGCATCCCAGAGATAAATAACAGCAAAAATAAAAGGAGAGAAATTATTAAAGAAATAATATAAGAAATTTCTCAGTTCCAAAGTATATGAATTTCTAGATTAAAACTCAAATGTTCAACATAATTTATCAAATACACATAAAAAATACACATATCTCAGAACCCCTGAGAAAATAAAAAGTCAGAAAAGCATTGAGAGGGAGGAGAAGGGTAAAAGTTTCATATACAGGCTGAAGAGTCAGGTGTTGAAATTTTAACAGTAATGGTGGGATGTACAAGACAAGGGTGTGATGCCTTCCCAACTCTGTGAAAATTTACCTCCAATTTAGAATTACATCTTAGAAAAAAACTATTACGTGTGTGGGAAATATAAAGAAATTTCAGACTACAAGATCTCAAAAAAACGTTTACTTCCCATGTATCCTTCACAAGGTCCTAAAGTATGAACTCTATCAAAACAAGAAAGTAAACCAAGAACAAGGGAAACTGTCCAAAAAACAGTCAACTCAACAAAGGACAGAGGCCAAAGAAATTTCAGGTTAATGGTGAAGAGAAGAACTTAAACACCAGCTCTGAAGCAGGCCTCTCCATCAATCTGCAATACAAGAAGAAGATAAAGAGCTCTAAGGGTTGGGTAGGGTGGAGGTTGGGAAAAGGAACGAAAAAAACTGCATGATCTGCTTCAGTGGTAAAGACTTTGGGGATAGAAAGATGTAGAAAAGTGTATGTGTGGAGTATATACCAGAGTTAAATCCTCATTTTCCATAGTAGAAAGTACATTTAATATTTTCACTTTTATATTACTTCTCATAATATTTAAACATGAGAAACCAAGAGATAGCACAAACTACCGATAGTGGTAAATAATAAAATAAATAGTTACAACAGGTGGTAAAGTGGTTGCCTCTGGCAAAGGGGAAGCAGAAATGCCCAGCGGCAAGGAAGGAGAACAGGATATTTTGGTGTTTTAAATTATAAACCTTGAGTTTTTACACTATTAATCTTGTATAAATTCTGCCTTTTTATATATGTATTACTTTGAGTATGAGTACTACTTTGATGAATATAATGATCAAATACGAAAAAGAATAGTCATGTCTTGACTTACAACAAACTCCAAGATATTAAGAAAAATTCTTAAGATATCTGAATGAAGAAAATCAAGATGCAAGAATGGCATATAAAAAAGAGGTGAAGAGAGTATTCCATTTTTCCTTAGAATCTAGAAACATAACAGTGACAAAGAACCAATCTGAAAAAAACAATTGCAACTTTTCTTGAACCCTTTAGAGACCTGAGATTATAAGGTAAACAAGCAAAATGAATTCTAGAGAGTAATAAATCCTTCTGGGAGAGATAGGACTCACAAAAATGTTACAGCTTTGGCAGGGCAGGGATAGCAGAGATGACTGCCATGAAAGCAAATAAGAAGAAACTAGATGAAATGTTAAATTTTTAAAGCCTGAGTATGAGCTAGCATGATAGTTTAGAAAAACTGGGAGCTCCAGGCAGCAGCTCTTTTCCATTGTCCTGCCCTGGATTCTCAGGAAGACAACTGGGGGTACAGCTGCAGACCAGAGAGACCCCCAACTTGGTGCAGGAATGTAGCTAGTTAGTGGCTGCACTGAGGGACAAGCACAGAACCTTGCCACTTCTCTAGGCCATTGCCCAACACAAAACAAAAAATTTAAGCCATTGGAGAAAGGGTTGAAACAAATCCTATATGCCTTTGGGGCAAAGGCAGGAAATTCTCTGGTCCTAAGAGCTCAGTAAAGCTTCACTGCTTCTGAAGAAGGATTAAAAGAAAAGCTATATGCTCCTGGGGGGAAAAAAAAAGATAGAAAATCTACTTGAGAGTAAGACACCACAGCAGTATAAAGCAGAGGTCTGCAAATGCTGGGAAATGTACAGGAAACTCTCTCATGCCCAAAGTGCCCACAAATCCAAGACAAAGTTTGGTTACCACAGAGAAGAGAGCAAAAACAGAAAGATCCACCTCTAAGACCCAGGCTCACAGAGTCTGCCAGAAAATGAAGCTATACAAAAAAATCAAGAACTATGACACCCACCACAATCCCAGGATTAAATAATAAATAACAGCAGTCTACTACAGAGCCCAAAGAGAGATAACCCCCATGCCATGACACAGCAAAGAAGAAACCTCTAAACCTGAGGGCAGAGCAGAGAAACTATGAAAAAACCCTCTCAAAACCTCACATTACACAAAGCACAGAAAACAGAATATGACTACTGAAGGAATTTGCAGTTAACAGTGACTATGGCAATAACAAAACCCAAAATGAATTCAGTAAATAACTAGACTGATGCAACCCTCCATCCAAAAAGTCTGAGAGAGAGACAAATGCTGACTTCTCAACAAACACTATTTGACTCAGCCTCTACTATTTTTCTGTCACAAGGCCCAACACTCATTCAAAACTTATGAAATACCCAAAACTGTAAGAAGAAATAAACCACTGCCAAAACATAAGAAAGTCAACAAAACAAGGCCCAGGGATGACCCTGATGCTAGACCTTTCAGAAAGGTATTTTACAACACCTATGATTCATAGGTTGAAAGACCTACTGGAAAAAGCAGACAACATACATGAACATATGGGGAATTTCGGCACAAAAATAGAAACCACAGAACAACAAAAAAGGAAATCTTAAGGAAAAATATTAGAGATCAAAACACTGATGTCATTATTAATAATGCATTAATTCAGACTGCACACAGCTGAAGAAATATTGTTGAACTTGCAGATAAATCAATAGAAATTACTCAAACTGTTTAACAAAGAAAAAAGAGTGGGGAAAAAAGAAACAAAAAAATCCTAGAACTATAAGACAATACCAATGGTCTAATGAACGTATAACTAGAAACTCCAAGGAAAAGAGAGAGAAAACAAGGAATAAAATATATTTTAAAAGATAATAGCTAAGAACTTGTCAAAATAACTGAAAGACATCAAATCACAGATCCAAAATGCTCAGAGAACCCTATAAGGATAAGGAGGATGAGGATAAGGAAGGAGGAGGAGCAGGAGGAGGAAGAGGAAGAGGAGGAGGATAAAGAAGACAAGGAAAAGGAGAAGGGAAGATGAAGGAGGAGGGAGGAGGAAGAAAAAGGAGAAGGAAGGGGGAAGAAGAGAGAAGAACAATAGTGAAGGAGGAGGAGGAGAAGGAATAAACAGGAGATAGAAGGAAGAGGAGAGACCGCGCCCAAGATGGCCAAATAGGAACAGCTCCAGCCTCCAGCTCTCAGTGTGAGCGACACAGAAGACAGGTGATTTTTGCATTTTCAACTGAGGTACCGGGTTCATCTCACTAGGGTATGTCGGACAGTTGGCACTGGTCCACGGGTGCTGCCCGACCACCAAGAGCTGAAGCAGGGCGAGGCATCACCTCACTTGGGAGGCGCAAGGGGGAAGGGAATTCCTTTTCCTGGCCAAAGGAAATTGAGAACACAACACCTGGAAAACTGAGTAACTCCCACACTAATACTGCACTTTACCAAGGGTCTTAGCAAACGACACACCAGGAGATTATATCCCCCACCTGGCCCAAAGGGTACCACGCCCACAGAGACTCCCTCATTGCTAGCACAGCAGTCTGAGATCTAACTGCAAGGTGGCAGCAAGGCTGGGGGAGGGACGCCTGCCATTGCTGAGGCTTAAGTAGGTAAACAAAGCCGCCAGGAAGCTCGAATTGGGTGGAGCCCACCACAGCTCAAGGAGGCCTGCCTGCCTCTATAGACTCCACCTCTGGGGACAGGGCATAGCTAAACCTCCACAGAGGTAAATGTCCCTGTCTGACAGCTTTGAAGAGAGCAGTGGATTTCCCAGCACGGAGGCTGAGATCTAAGAACAGACAGACTGCCTGCTCAAGTGGGTCCCTGACCCCTGAGTAGCCTAACTGGAAGATATCCCCCACTAGGTGCAGACTGACACCTCACACCTCACACGGCTGGGTACACCCATGAGATTAAGCTTCCAGAGCAAGAATCAGACAGCAACACTCGCTGTTCAGCAATATTCTATCTTCTGCAGCCTCCACTGCTGATACCCAGGCAAACAGGGTCTGGAGTGGACCTCAAGCAAACTCCAACAGACCTGCGGCTGAGGGTCCTGAGTGTTATAAGGAAAACTAACAAAGAGAAAGGACACCCACACCAAAATCCCACGAGTACATCACCATCATCAAAGACCAAAGGCAGATAAAACCACAAAGATGGGAAAAAAGCAGTGCAGAAAAGCTGGAAATTCAAAAAATCAGAGTGCATCTCCCCCTCAAAAGGAATGCAGCTCATCGCCAGCAACGGAACAAAGTTGGACAGAGAATGACTTTCATGAGTTGAGAGAAGAAGGCATCAGTTGATCAAACTTCTCAGAGTTAAAGGAGGAACTACGTAACCAGCGCAAAGAAACTAAAAATCTTGAAAAAAAGATTTGAAGAATGGCTAACTAGAATAACCAATGTAGAGAAGTCCTTAATAGAACTGACAGAGATGAAAACCGTAACACGAGAACTACATGACAAATGCACAAGCTTCAGTAACCGACTCGATCAACTGGAAGAAAGAGTATCAGCGACTGAAGATCAAATGAATGAAATGAAGCAAGAAGAGAAGTGTAGAGAAAAAAAGAGTAAAAAGAAATGAACAAAGCCTCCAAGAAATATGGGATTATGTGAAAAGACCAAATCTGCGTCTGATTGGTGTGCCTGAAAGTGATGGGGAAAATGGAACCAAGTTGGAAAACACTGCAGGATATCATCCAGGAGAATTTCCCCAACCTAGTAAGGCAGGCCAACATTCAAATTCAGGAAATACAGAGAACGCCACAAAGACACTCCTCGAGAAAAGGAACTCCAAGACACATAATTGTCAGATTCACCAAAGTTGAAATGAAGGAAAAAAAGTTAAGGGAAGCAAGAGAGAAAGGTCGGGTTACCCAAAAATGGAAGCCCACCAGACTGACAGCAGATCTCTCAGCAGAAACTCTCCAAGCCAGAAGAGAATGGAGGCCAATATTCAACATTCTTAAAGAAAAGAATTTTAAACCCAGAATTTCATATCCAGCCAAACTAAGTTTCATAAGTGAAGGAGAAATAAAATCCTTTACAGATAAGCAAGTGCTTAGAGATTTGTCACCACCAGGCCTGCCCTACAAGAGCTCCTGAAGGAAGCACTAAACATGGAAAGGAACAACCGGTACCAGCCATGGCAAAAACATGTAAAAATGTAAAGTCCATCGATGCTAGGAAGAAACTGCATCAACTAATGAGCAAAATAACCAGCTAATATCATAATGACAGGATCAAGTTCACACATAACAATATTAGCCTTAAATGTAAATGGACTAAATGCTCCAATTAAAAGACACAGACTGGCAAATTTGATAAAGAGCCAAAACGCATCAGTTTGCTGTATTCAGGAGACCCATCTCACATGCAGAGACGCACATGGGCTCAAAATAAAGGGATGGAGGAAGATCTACCAAGCAAATGCAGAACCAAAAAAAGCAGTGGTTGCAATCCTAGTCTCTGATAAAAACAGACTGCAAACCATCAAAGATCAAAAGAGACAAAGAAGGCCATTACATAATGGTAAAGGGATCAATTCATCAGTAAGAGCTAACGATCCTAAATATATATGCACCCAATACAGGAGCACCCAGATTCATAAAGCAAGTCCTTAGAGACTTACAAAGAGACTTAGACTCCCATACAATAATAATGAGACTTTAACACCCCACTGTCAACATTAGACATATCAACGAGACAGAAAGTTAACAAGGATATCCAGGAATTGAACTCATCTCTGCACCAAACGGACCTAATAGACATCTACAGAACTCTCCACCCCAAATCAACAGAATATACATTCTTCTCAGCACTACATCGCACTTATTCCAAAATTGACCACATAGTTGGAAGTAATGCACTCCTCAGCAAATGCAAAAGAACAGAAATTATAACAAACTGTCTCTCAGACCACAGTGCAATCAAAGTAGAACTCAGGACTAAGAAACTCAATCAAAACCGCTCAACTACATGGAAACTGAACAACCTGCTCCTGAATGACTACTGGGTACATAACAAAATGAAAGCAGAAATAAAGATGTTCTTTGAAACCAATAAGAACAAAGATACAAAATACCAGAATCTCTGGGACACATTTAAAGCAGTGTGTAGAGGGAAATTTATAGCACTAAATGCCCACAAAAGAAAGCAGGAAAGATGTAAAATTGACACCCTAACATCACAATTAAAAGAATTAGAGAAGCAAAAGCAAACACAGTCAAAAGCTAGCAGAAGGCAAGAAATAACTAAGATTAGAGCAGAACTGAAGGAGATAGAGACACAAAAACCCTCCAAAAAAGCAATGAATCCAGGAGCTGTTTTTTTGAAAAGATCAACAAAATTGATAGACCGTTAGCAAGACTAATAAAGAATAAAAGAGAGAAGAAACAAATAGACGCAATAAAAAATGATAAAGGGGATATCACCACGGACCCCACAGAAATACAAACTACCATCAGAGAATACTATAGACACCTCTACGCAAATAAACAAGAAAATCTAGAAGAAATGGATAATTTCCTGGACACTTACACTCTCCCAAGACTAAACCAGGAAGAAGTTGAATCCCTGAATAGACCAATAGCAGGCTCTGAAATTGAGGCAATAATTAATAGCCTACCAACCAAAAAAAGTCCAGGACCAGATGGATTCACAGCCGAATTCTACTAGAGGTACAAGGAGGAGTTGATACCATTCCTTCTGAAACTACTCCAATCAACAGAAAAAGAGGGAATCCTCCCTAACTCATTTTATGAGGCCAACATCATCCTGATACTAAAGCCTGACAAAGATACAACAAAAAAAGAGAATTTAGACCAATATCCCTGATGAACATCGATGCAAAAATCCTCAATAAAATACTGGCAAACCGAATCCAGCAGCACATCAAAAAGCTTATCCACCATGGTCAAGTGGGCTTCATCCCTGGGATGCAAGGCTGGTTCAACATTCGCAAATCAATAAACGTAATCCAGCATATAAACAGAACCAAAGACAAAAACCACATGATTATCTCAATAGATGCAGAAAAGGCTTTTGACAAAATTCAACAGCTCATCATGCTAAAAACTCTTAATAAATTCGGTATGAATGGAACGTATCTCAAAATAATAAGAGCTATTTATGACAACCCACAGCCAATATCATATTGAATGGGCAAAAACTGGAAGCATTCCTTTTTAAAACTGGCACAAGACAGGGATGCCCTCTCTCACCACTCCTATTCAACAGAGTGTTGGAAGTTCTGGCTAGGGCAATCAGGCAAAAGAAAGAAATAAAGGGTATTCAGTTAGGAAAAGAAGTCAAAATGTCCCTGTTTGCAGATGACATGATTGTATATTTAGAAAACCCCACTGTCTCAGCCCAAAATCTCCTTAAGCTGATAAGAAACTTCAGCAAAGTCTCAGGATACAAAATGAATGTGCAAAAATCACAAGCATTCTTATACACCAGTAACAGACAAACAGAGAGCCAAATCATGAATGAACTTCCATTCACAATTGCTTCAAAGAGAATAAAATACCTAGGAATCCAACTTACAAGGGATGTAAAGGACCTCTTCAAGGAGAACTACAAACCACTGCTCAGTGAAATCAAAGAGGACACAAACAAATGGAAGAACATACCATGCTCATGGATAGGAAGAATCAATATTGTGAAAATGGCCATACTGCCCAAGGTTATTTATAGATTCAATGCCATCCCCATCAAGCTACCAATGACTTTCTTCACAGCATTGGAAAAAACTGCTTTAAAGTTCATATGGAACCAAAAAAGAGCCCGCATTGCCAAGACAATCCTAAGCCAAAAGAACAAAGCTGGGGGCATCACGCTACCTGACTTCAAACTATACTACAAGGCTACAGTAACCAAAACAGCATGGTACTGGTACTAAAACAGAGATGTAGACCAATGGAACAGAACAGAGCCGTCAGAAATAATACCGCACATCTACAGCCATCTGATCTTTGACAAACCTGAGAGAAACAAGAAATGGGGAAAGGATTCCCTATTTAATAAATGGTACTGGGAAAATTGGCTAGCCATAAGTAGAAAGCTGAAACTGGATCCTTTCCTTACTCCTTATACGAAAATTAATTCAAGATGGATTAGAGGCTTAAATGTTAGACCTAAAACCATAAAAACCCTAGAAGAAAACCTAGGTAGTACCATCAGGACATAGGCATGGGCAAGGACTTCATGTCTAAAACACCAAAAGCAATGGCAACAAAACCCAAAATTGACAAATGGGATCTAATTAAACTAAAGAGCTTCTGCACAGCAAAAGAAACTACCATCAGAGTGAACAGGCAACCTACAGAATGGGAGAAAATTTTTGCAATCTACTCATCTGACAAAGGGCTAATATCCAGAACCTATAAAGAACTCAATCCAATTGACAAGAAAAAAACAAACAACCCCATCAAAAAGTGGACAAAGGATATGAATGAACAGACACTTCTCAAAAGAAGACATTCATACAGCCAAAAGACACATGAAAAAATGCTCATCATCACTGGCCATCTAATGCAAATCAAAACCACAATGAGATACCATCTCACACCAGTTAGAATGGCAATCATTAAAAAATCAGGAAACAACAGGTGCTGGAGAGGATGTGAAGAAATAGGAACACTTTTACACTGTTGGTGGAACTGTAAACTAGTTCAACCATTGTGGAAAACAGTGTGTCGATTTCTCAAAGATCCAAAACTAGAAATACCATTTGACCCAGCCATCCCATTACTGGGTATATACCCAAAAGATTATAAGTCATGCTGCTATAAAGACACATGCACACGTATGTTTATTGCGGCACTATTCACAATAGCAAAGACTTGGAATCAACCCAAATGTCCATCAGTGACAGACTGGATTAAGAAAAGATGGCACATATACACCATGGAATACTATGCAGCCATAAAAAAGGATAAGTTCGTGTCCTTTGTAGGGACATGGATGCAGCTGGAAACCGTCATTCTCTGCAAACTATCGCAAGAGCAGAAAACCAAATACCGCATGTTCTCACTCAGAGGTGGGAATTGAACAATGAGATCACTTGGACACAGGAAGGGGAACATCATACACCGGGTCCTATTGTGGGGAGGGGGGAGAAGGGAAGGATAGCATTAGGGGATATACCTAATGTAAATGATGAGTTAATGGGTGCAGCACACCAACATGGCACATGTATACATATGTAACAAACCTGCACGTTGTGCACCTGTACACGAGAACTTAAAGTATAATACAAAATAAAATTTAAAAAAAAAGAAAGAGGAGAAGGAAGTAGGGGGAGGAGGAGAAAAAATGAGAAGAAGGAAGGAAGAGGATAAGAAGGAAAAGAAGAAAAGGTGGAGGAAAAGGAGAAGGAAGAAAAATAGAAGGGAGGAAGAAGGGTGGGGAAAGAGTACAGAGGCAGAGAAGAAAGAAAGGAAGAAACAAAAAAAAAATCAAATTTAGATACATCACAGCCAAACTGCTGGAAAATAAAGAAAAGAAATATATTGAAGGCTGAGAAAGGAAAAAAAAATACATCAACAAGAACAAGTAAGAATTACAATAGACTTTACACTGAAAATTATGCCTATCGAGACAATGGAGCAAGATCTTTAAAGTACTAAAAGAAACAAGAAACCCAGAATCCTATATTCAGAAAAAAAACAACTTTCAAAAATGAAGGTGATTCATTGGAGGCTTAAAAAAGAAAAAAAAAAAGTGAAATTTTCTGCTACAGCAGTCACTGAAGAGCAGCAGCCATAGTTCTGCATTACCATATGGCCACAGGCCTCAACCAGGGCCCACGGTGAACAAGAATATAAGCAAGCTGAGGCAGGGCTGCCACCCTGGACACCTCATCAAGCACACAAAGCTTGTGTAAGACATCATCTGGGAGGTGTGTGGCTTCCCCTGTAGAAGTGGCATGCCATGAAGCTGCTCAAAGTCTCCAAGGACAAGTGGGCCCTCAAGTTCATTAAGAAAAGAATGAAAACACACATATGCACCAACAGGAAGCAAGAGGAGCTGAGGCAGTATCCTGACTGCCATGAAGAAAGCAGCTGCCAAGAAGGTCTGAGTCCCCCGCCCCACCCCCCGCATTTTGTGTATAATAAAACCTATAAAGAAAAAAAAGAAAGTGAAATAAAGACTTTTTGACAAACAAAAGCTGAGAATGCACTGCCTACAGATCTGCTAAAATAAGTAATATTAAAGGAAGTCCTTCAAGCAAGGAAGGGGTATAATACCAGAAAGAAATTTGAATCTACACAAATAAATGAAGGATATTGAGAATAATCAAAATGAGAGTAAATATAAAAGGCATTTTCTGTTGATTTTAATCACTTAAGACAATAACTATTTATGAAGCAAAATTAGTAACAATGAGTTGTAGGGTTTAAAAAATATAGAAAACTAAAATGTATAGCCACAATAGGAGGTCAGAGAAACTTAGAAAAGTAACATATGTGACCACAACAGAGGTCAAAGAAGAAAAAAAGTAAACAGAGTAAATGGAAAAAAAAAAGGCAACTAATAAAATGGTGTGTTTAAATACAACAACTCAATAACTTCAGTAAGTACAAATGGTCTAATCACCATAACTAAAGGGCAAAGTTTGTCAAATTAAATTTTAAAGAACAAGACCCAATTATATGCTTTCTAAAAGAAACCAATTTAAAGATAGGCTAAAAGTAAAACACAGGGAAAAAATATCCCATGCAAACACCAGTCAAAATAAAACTGGAGTAGCTATATTAATATCAAACAAAACAGATTTCAGAACAAGGAATAAAAAGAAATATCCAATAAAAGTGGTCAAGTCATCAAAAAGACGTAACACTAATTGTACATATATATAATAACAAAGTTTCAAAATGCATAAAACAAAAACTAATAAAACTGAAAGAAGCAGAAGTAGGAAAATCCAAACTTATAGTTGGAGACTTTAACACTGAACAAAACAAGCAATCATAACAGATATAGGGCCTGAAAGAAGAAATCAAGAGGGAAATCAGACCATATTTTGAGTTGAATGAAAGTAAAAACCCATACAGCGTGTATCCCAGATGTTAAAAAAACAAAAAGAAGAAAAACCCAACTTGTCAAAATGTGTAGGACAGAGCTAAATCAGTGCTTAAAGAAAAATTCACAGCATTAAATGCTTATATTAGAAAAAGGAAAGTTCTCAGATATATAGCCTAAACTTCCACCTTACAAAATTAGAAATGAACAAAAAAATAAAAACAAAATACAGTGAAGGATAAAATAAACAGCAGAAATAAAAAAAACTGAAAATAGAAAAAGAGAAAAATCAATGCAACTAAAACCTAATTGTTTGAAAAGATTTAAAATTTTATAAAACCCCTAGCTAAACTGAACAGAAGAAAAAGAGAAAAGAAATAATCAATATCAGAAATGAAAGTGAATATCATTACAGATTCTGCCACTACTAAAAGAGTAAGGGAATGTTACAGATTCTCCCACGATTAAAAGAAAAAAGGAACGTTACAAACAATTTTATACCAGTAAATTCAACAACTTAGAAGAAATAAACTAATTCTTTGAAAGACAAAAACTACCAAAGTTCAATCAAGCAGAAGTAGGTAACCTAAGTAACCCTATTTATTTTTAAAATCTGAGTTTGTAGTTAAAAAACCTTTCCACAAGCATGGTATGTTCTTCCATTTGTTTGTGTCCTCTTTGATTTCACTGAGCAGTGGTTTGTAGTTCTCCTTGAAGAGGTCCTTTACATCCCTTGTAAGCTGGATTCCTAGGTATTTTATTCTCTTTGAAGCAATTGTGAATGGAAGTTCATTCCTGATTTGGCTCTCTGCTTGTCTGTTGCTGGTGTATAAGAATGCTTGTGATTTTTGCACATTCATTTTGTATCCTGAGACTTTGCTGAAGTTGCTTATCAGCTTAAGGAGATTTTGGGCTGAGACGATGGGGTTTTCTAAATATACAATCATGTCATCTGCAAACAGGGACAATTTGACTTCTTCTTTTCCTAACTGGATACCCTTTATTTCTTTCTCTTGCCTGATTGCCCTAGCCAGAACTTCCAACACTATGTTGAATAGGAGTGGTGAGAGAGGGCATCCCTGTCTTGTGCCAGTTATCAAAGGGAATTTTTCCAGTTTTTGCCCATTCAGTATGATATTAGCTGTGGGTTTGTCATAAATAGCTCTTATTATTTTGAGGTACGTTCCATCATGAAAATGGCCATACTCCCCAAGGTTATTTATAGATTCAATGCCATCCCCATCAAGCTACCAATGAGTTTCTTCACAGAATTGGAAAAAACTGCTTTAAAGTTCATATGGAACCAAAAAAGAGCCCGCATTGCCAAGACAATCCTAAGTCAAAAGGACAAAGCTGGAGGCGTCACGCTACCTGACTTCAAACTATACTACAAGGCTACAGTAACCAAAACAGCATGGTACTGGTACCAAAACAGAGCTATAGACCAATGGAACAGAATAGAGTCCTCAGAAATAATACCGCACATCTACAGCCATCTGATCTTTGACAAACCTGAGAGAAACAAGAAATGGGGAAAGGATTCCCTATTTAATAAATGGTGCTGGGAAAATTGGCTAGCCATAAGTAGAAAGCTGAAACTGGATCCTTTCCTTACCCCTTATACGAAGATTAATTCAAGATGGATTAGAGACTTAAATGTTAGACCTAATACCATAAAAACCCTAGAAGAAAATCTAGGTAGTACCATTCAGGACATAGGCATGGGCAAGGACTTCATGTCTAAAACACCAAAAGCAACGGCAGCAAAAGCAATAATTGACAAATGGGATCTAATTAAACTAAAGAGCTTTTGCACAGCAAAAGAAACTACCATCAGAGTGAACAGGCAACCTACAGAATGGGAGAAAATTTTTGCAACCTACTCATCTGACAAAGGGCTAATATCCAGAATCTACAAAGAACTCAAACAAATATACGAGAAAAAAACAAACAACCCCATCAAAAAGTGGGGAAAGGATATGAACAGACATTTCTCAAAAGAAGATATTCATACAGCCAACAGACACATGAAAAAATGCTCATCATCACTGGCCATCAGAGAAATGCAAATCAAAACCACAATGAGATACCATCTCACACCAGTTAGAATGGCAATCATTAAGAAGTCAGGAAACAACAGGTGTTGGAGAGGATGTGGAGAAATAGGAACACTTTTACACTGTTGGTGGGATTGTAAACTAGTTCAACCATTATGGAAAACAGTATGGCAATTCCTCAAGGATCTAGAACTAGATGTACCATATGACCCAGCCATCCCACTACTGGGTATATACCCAAAGGACTATAAATTATTCTACTACAAAGACACATGTACACGTATGTTTATTGCGGCACTATTCACAATAGCAAAGACTTGGAATCAACCCAAATGTCCATCTGTGACAGACTGGATTAAGAAAATGTGGCACATATACACCATGGAATACTATGCAGCCATCAAAAAGGATGAGTTTGCGTCCTTTGTAGGGACATGGATGCAGCTGGAAACCATCATTCTTAGCAAACTATCACAAGAAGAGAAAACCAAACACCGCATGTTCTCACTCATAGGTGGGAACTGAACAATGAGATCACTTGGACTCGGGAAGGGGAACATCACGCACTGGGGCCTATCATGGGGGGGGAGGGGGGAGGAGGGAGGGATTGCATTGGGGAGTTATACATGATATAAATGATGAATTGGTGGGTGCTGACGAGTTGATGGGTGCAGCACACCAACATGGCATAAGTATACATATGTAACAAACCTGCACGTTATGCATATGTACCCTAGAACTTAAAGTATAATAAAAAAAAAAAAAAAAAAAAAAACCTTTCCACAGAGAAAATTCTAAGCCCAAAAGCCCTCACTGGTAACTTCTACCAAATAATTAAGAAATACCAACCAGGTGCAGTGGCTCACGCCTGTAATCCCAGCACTTTGGGAAGCCAAGGCAGGCAGATCATTTGAGGTCAGTAGAGCAAGACCAGCCCGGCCAACATGGTGAAACCACTTCTTTACTAAAAATACAAAAAATCAGCCAGGTATGGTGGTACACACCTGTAATACCAGCTACTCGGGAGGCTGAGGAGAGAGAATCGCTTGAACCTGGGAGGTGGAGGTTGCAGTGAGCCAAGATCGCACCACTACACTCCAGCCTGGATGACAGAGCTAGATTCTGTCTCAAAAAAACAAACAAAAAAATCCTGTTTTAGCTGGTTTTAAAAATTGCTTTTGCCACACTCATCAAAAGTCATCTTACTGATAAATCAATATATTCAGTCCTTCTCTTATTTGATCTCTCTGCAGCATCTGACCTAGTAGTCATTCTCTATTCCTTTTTGCAGGTGGTCTTTCCTCCTCTTTTTTCCTGTATCTTGAATGCATCTTATCTGCTATTCAAATCTTACCCATTACATTTCTGAAATATCTCTGGAGTCTTTCCTTTCTTCCTCTCTACCTTCACTGTCTCAGTTCAGACCCTCAATATCTCTTACCTAAACAACTCTGGCTGCCTCCTGACTGGCATTGCTGTCTGGTTTCACTCTGCTCAAATCCATGCTCCACATTACTTAACAGAGGTATCTTTTGAAGAATGCAAACCAGATCAATTCACATTCATGTTCAAATCTTAAATGCGCATTTCTTCAAACTTTCTACTTTGCATAATAACAGTGACCTCAGCTTCTTTTCCTGACTTCCCAAGTTCATCCTCATGCTCTCTAGGTTCTGGGATACTATAGTTTTGTTATATGGTTAAAATTCCTCACTCCCTGCACTTAAAGAAAGATCACCTCCTTGAGTGCAGAGACCAAGTTTCAGTCATCTTATTAAAATCAGTCATTTTTAAGTGTCTGGCATTTAGTGAGTGTGATGATTAATTTTGTATGTCAACTTGTCTGGGCCACAGTGCCCAGATACTTGGTCAAACATTATTCTGGGTGTTTCTGCAAGAGTGTTTTTGGGTAAGATTTACTTTTAAAGTGGTGAACTAAGCAGATCACGCTCCACAATGTGGGTAGTCCTCATCTAATCAGCTGAAGGCCTGAACAGAACAAAAAGCTGACCTCCCAGGGCAAGTAGGAATTTTCCTGATTCTCCATCCTGTCAGCCTGTCCCATCAGATTTTACACTAGTAAAGCCTCCACAATCACATGGGCCAATTCCTTAATATATATACACAGACAGATACACACATACACACACACACACACACACACACACACACACACACACACACAGTGATGGTTCTGTTTCTTTGGAGAACCTGAATTACACAATGGTTATGCAAAAAATGTTTTTCAAATTAATGAAATTAATTAATTAATGCTGGTTTTTTGTTCTACTTTCATTTAATTTACAAATACATGTCTGTGAGGAGATTTATTTTGACATATTTTTATAGATCGCTCACCAGTTTTAAGTCAATATAAATGTGTTAAGTTAAAATAACAAATATACAATGTAAGGACTACAGAAACTGGAACACATGTTAGGTTTCATGTTACAAATACTTTTAAAAGAAGAAAAAGTGTTGACTAGCCAGGTTATAAAAACAGAATTGAAATCTCTAGCAATACCACACAAAGATTTTTTAAAATCATTCAAAAGAATTGCCTAGAAAACAAAAAAGTACATCAAAGTGTCTCTATATATTTTTGTTTCTAACTCTAAACTTTTAAAATGTGTTCCTGTAGAAACTAAAAATATCTTTGAAACAGAATTCTTGTGTGAGAAGATGCTGGTCTAAAGCATATTACTTTTGATAAAAGTAATTAGTAAGCCTGTTTTTTGAGTGTTCACATAAATAAAATGTTTGATAGAAATAATGTCTACAAATCCACAGATAACAAAATGATACTTAATACAAAATGGAAATAAGCCAATTTCTGCCAAGTTATATGCCAAGTTCTGAATTCAGGGTTCTCTGCTTCCCTTGTAACAGATGTAGGTGTTAATGATGTCATTAACTGCTGCAGAAAAAATAGGGAACCATGAACACAGGTCTTGGCAGAAAATAAACACCCTATGAGTTCACCTTTAAATTTAAAGTAAATAGAAAAATTAGTTTATAGAGTGTCTGTCCAATATAGCTCCTGCCCTAAAGGGATAAGTCAGAATCTTTATTTCCAGTGTTTTCAGCTGTATTCCAAAATTAAAGGCTAACAACCTGTGTTCTCAAAAGACACAAATTAAGACTGTGTCTATACGGCAAAAACAACCAATCAACAAGTTAAAAATGTTACATTGGTATTACATAATATATGTACAACCATATGACAAACTTTTTGTATTTTCTAATTGTAAGATTACAAATACTCATTAATATCTCATCTTACTCCGTAAGTATATGTTATTTTGTGGTTGGATCATCTATCTTTGTATTGCCTCAGAAAAGTTAAAATTTACATCTACTTTAATACTACTTAGGATCAAAATTTATTAATGACTTTGATACTATGACAGATAGGATACAGAGATGTAAACTTAACTCTTACCTTCTCAAGTTGATCCTGAAGATTAGTGGATGCTTTATAACCAAGCTGTAACAGCATTGCTTCTGCAGCATTTTTTTTGGCTATCTTTTTATTAGGTCCTGTTCCTGTAGCAACTTCATTGCCTACCTTCACCTGGTAAGATTAAAGGAATAAATTAATGATAAATGTTTTGGTAAACAGGAAGGCCTTACATCATAAAGCAATTCTACTCTCTAGCATTTGAAAATATAGAGTTCAGTCCAAAATAAAAATGGCAACTAAGATAACATTTATGTAATCTTATATGTACATGAAAAAAAATATGAAAAAAATGGTCCTTAAAATATCAATGGAGGATTATCTCATGATGGTAGAATTTTATAGAATTTTTACTTCCATATACATTTATATGCTATTTGTTTTTTTAAACACTAAATTTATATTTATATAAGCAGAAAAATAAAATTTACATTTTAACAGCATTTGTGTTGGTTATGACTACATTTTAGCATTCTTATATTTCAACTGATAGACTGAAAAGGCTGAAATTCATATTGGTGCCATTTAAAATAATGTTCAAATTGCAACATTTATGTAAACATTCAAGTTTACAAAGATTTACATTAAATAGTTCCTGAAGAGAATTAATACACAAGTGTTGCTACAACATTATGATTAAAAACAAAGGCTTCTGGCTGGGCGCAGTGGCTCACACCTGTAATTCCCCTTTGGGAGGCCAAGGCAGGCGGATCACAAGGTCAGGAGTTCGAGATCAGCCTGGCCAATATGGTGAAACCCTGTCTCTACTAAAATTACAAAAATTAGCCGGGTGTGATGGCACACACCTGTAGTCCCAGCTACTCGGGAGGCTGAGGCAGGAGAATCGCTTGAACCTGGTAAGTGGAGGTTGCAGTGAGCCACAATTGCACCACTGCATTCCAGCCTGGGGCCACAGAGCGATACTCCGTCTTTAAAAAAACAAAAACAAAAACAAAACAAAACAACAACAAAAAAAAGCAAAGGCTTCCAAGTCAGATTGGGATATGAAACTCAACTCTATTATTTCCTAGCTGTATGAACTGGTACAAATTATTTAATATCTCTAAGCCTCAGGCTTTTCATCAGTAAAGCAGGGGTAATACCAACTTCGGTACAGTGTTGCTTCGAAAGGTAAACAAGATAATGTGTGTAAACCACAGTATTTAATCCATCATAATTGCTCAATAAAAAAAGATTTTTATCATTAGAGCTATTCTACAGTTATCTTCTGTGAGCAATTTATACATGTACTTAAATACACATCAACCATACAACTATAAAAAGTAAAGTAGATAGCAAAAAAGAATAGAATTACAAGAAGAAATAGAAAATACACAACTATAGTTGAATTTCTTTTTACACAATGGTCTCAGTAAGTGATTGAAGAAGTAGTTAAATAGTTAATCACAACTTTGGAAATTAAACAATGTAATTCTGGTCAGGTGTGGTGGCTTATACCTATAATCCCAACACTAGGAGGATTGTTTGAGGCCAGGAGTTTGAGATCAACCTGGGCAATGTAGTGAGACCCCATCTTTACAAAAAGAAAAATTTAATTAGCTAGGCAAGATGGCTGTAGTCCCAGCTACTTGGGAGGCTGAGGTGGGAAGATTGCTTGAGCCCAGGAGTTCAGGGCTGCAGTGAACTGTGATCATACCACTGCACTGCACCCTGAGCAACAGAGCAAGACCACACCTCTAAAAAAATTAAAATTAAAAATTAAAAATTTTATAAACAATGTAATTCCAAATTACCTATGGGCAAAAGAAGAAATTCCAGTGAAAACTAGAAAATATTTTAAATAATCCACGGAAATATACCAAAACTTGAAGGACACAGCAAAAGGAGGGTCTAGAAGAAAATGCATAGCCGTAACAGCTTACAGGAGAGGAACAAAGTAATGAGCTAAACATTCACCTCAAGAAGTCACAAACATATCAGCAAAACAAACCCAGAGAAACCAGAATAAAAAGCAAAAAGGAAATACAAAACAAAGTACAATAAAGTTAGAAAAACCAAAAGTTGATTCCCTAATAAGACTAATAAAATGATAAACCAAAAGTAAGAGTGGTCAAGAAAAAAATATGAGTTCTTCTCTGAGATGGGTATTTTTAAAAAAGAAAAGAAGAGGAGAAGGCAAAAATAAATGAAATAATTAAAAAGGGAGATTACCATCGCTTCTGTAGCATTACAAAATAATAAGGATTACTGTGGCCAGGCAGAGTAGCTCACTACCCGTAATCTCGGCACTTTGGGAGGCCAAGGCAGGTGGATTACTTGAGGTCAGGAGTTCAAGGCCAGGTTGGCCAACATGGTGAAACCCTGTCTTATACTAAAAATACAAAAATTAGCTGGGCATGATGGCAGGTGCCTGTAATCCCAGTTACTTGGAAGGCTGATGCAGGAGAATTGCCTGGACCCAGGAGAAAGAGGTTGCAGTGAGCCAAGATCATGCCACTGCACTCCAGCCTGAGCAACAGAGTGAGACTCTGTCTCACAAAAAAAAAAAAGAAAGAAAAAAAAAAAAAGGAATACTGAGAACAATTTTATCCTAAATTTTAAAAACATATTTAGATACAATGGAAAAATTCCTAGACAATACAAATTACCAAATTGCCACAGAATGAGCCTAAAGAATACGACTAAAACTACTAATGAAATAAAAACCATAATAAAAAATCTTTGCAAAAAGAAAACTCTGGAGATCTTGTCCATAAAGTTCTACTCAATATTTAAGGAAGAATTGCGCTATTCTTTTCATCCAAATTCATCCATAAAACAGAAAATGAGAAATCAGTCCCCAATTATTTTATGAGCTACCATTTTGATTCCAAATCCCAACAAGAACAGTATAAGAAAGAAAATTTAAACAGTTTCACTCATGAACATAGATGTAAAAGTTTTAAACAATATAATGAATAAAGCAATATACAAAAAGAAAAAGATTCATGACAAAGTTAGGTTTATTGCAGGAATGCAAGTTTGGTTTAACATTTGAAATTCAAACTAGAAATTGACATTCATTCATAATGAAAACTATTAGCAAACTAGGAAAAGAAGAAAACTTTTTTAATATGATAAAGGGCATTTTACAAAACACCCACAGCAAACCTCAGGAAACACTGTACTTAATGTTGAAAGAAACAAATTAGAAATGATGCAGCTGGAAACCATCATTCTTAGCAAACTATCACAAGAAGAGAAAACCAAACACCGCATGTTCTCACTCATAGGTGGGAACTGAACAATGAGATCACTTGGACTCGGGAAGGGGAACATCACATACTGGGGCATATCATGGGGAGGGAGGAGGGGGGAGGGATTGCATCGGGGAGTTATACATGATATAAATGATGAATTGATGGGTGCTGACGAATTGATGGGTGCAGCACACCAACATGGCACAAATATACATATGTAACAAACCTGCACGTTATGCACATGTACCCTAGAACTTAAAGTATAATAAAAATAAATAAATAAAAAATAAAAAATAAAAAATTAAAGATTTTTAATAAATCTCAATGATTGGAATTAAGTTTTCCTTTAATAGTATTAAAGGGTGTTTATAATTACCTGGAAAAAAAAAAAAAGAAATGAGACAAGGATGTTCCCTATTATTACTACTGTTTAAAAGTTTACACAAATCCTAGACAGAGAAATAAGGCAAGAAAAAGTAAAAAAAGAATCAGGAGGGAAAAGAACTCATTATTTATAGATGTGATTTCATATATAAAGAAGCTAAGAAACTGCACAGATGAATTACAAGAATCAATTAGATTGTAACAAGCTCAGCATGAAAAAGAGAACTGCATTTCTACATTCCATCAACATTCAAGTAGAAGACGAAAAATATTAAAAAGATACCATTAACATTAAATGAAAATCAAATACCTAGGATGTGCAAATCTTCTACATAGAAAACAAAGCCTTATTCAGAAACTTTAAGAAACACCTAATAAATAGAGCAAAATGCCATGTTCATGGATTGAAGACAATACTAACGTAATATCGTCAGTTCTCTTCAAATTGACCTAAACTCAATTAATTGAACTCAATGAAAACTCAATCAAAATTCCTTACATCTTTTTATAATACTTGAACAAGATGATTCCAAAATTTACATGGAAATGCGAAGTGCTAAGAACAGCCAAAATCCTTTTGAGGAAGAACAAGGTGGGGGACACTTAATTGTCTGGATATCTAGACTTATTATAAAGTTAATATGAGGAAAAATTTAAATTTGACTGCATTAAAAATTACTCTTGTTCTTCTAAAAGCACTATTTAGAAAGGAAAGTCACAACACAAGGGAAGGTATTTAAAATGCCATATAACTACAAAGGGCTCGCATCCAGAATATATAGGAGGTTCCCATATATCAGTTTTCTAAAAAACTAGCACAAAAATGTGCCAGAAAAGTGAATGGGCAATCCATATCTGAAAAGTTGAATTGTTTTATCAGTTATCATTTTGTTTAAAAAAATCAGAAAGTTTCAATAATAGCTTCATGCCACTTTAATACATTTCACAATGACAACAAAATTCAGTTTTCAGCTATATAGCGTGATACTCCTAACCATACTTTTCTTTTTTGTCTCTTGTGTAAAATCATAATATTGGCTATTTCATCTGTCCCAGAACATACAAATTCCCATTTGGTATCCACACTTGAGTACTGTTCATCATTTATTCTTACCTCCTTATTTACAGTTTTTATTTGTGTTATTATTTCCAACACTACTTTTAAGTTTAAGTGAACCACCCAATTTTAAGGAACTGGGAGAATATACAACAAAATGGTAACGAAACACAAACTTAAACATAAACAATGTGCAAATGATATAAAAAAGGAGCTGTACTCTCTTTTAACAGAGTTTCAGTAAAGACAAACTAAATGACAGTTCATATAGCACATGAAACACTGAAAGTATATTCCTTACAGAATTTCTGTAACAACTATCACAAATTGTATAGTTTAAACCTGTGAAATATTTTTTAAATATTTCATTGCCTTTTCTTCTGAAACTGGAAACCACCATATTGTGACAAATCAGAAGTAGTCTTTGAACTTCACACTGAGAAGCACAAATCTAGTATAGTCAGACCAGGTACTTACAGCTAGATGAATACACACCACCTGCCATAACAGTGTCTGCCTCAACATGGCAGGCCCTAAGGATAATCTACTCAAACCCCTGGCTAGAGTTACCTCTGTTACCTGTTATCTTTTCCAATGCTTGGTTTGTTCCCCCAGCTTCATCAGTCCCTATGTTGTTGCTGGAATCCTTGTTAGTGAAAAGATTTGGTCAGTTATGTCAGAAGCTTCCTCTACTGCTCTGAGGCCTGGTCTTGGACTTGTCAGCTGTAATGCTGTTCCCATCCCTGTATTCACCTTCTCTCTCTATCTGCTAGATTTCCATCTGGCCTATTCTGATACCTTCAGGACTAACTTATTCTAAAACAAGTGCTTCCCAGATTCATTTACCCATTCACCCAGCCCTTGCCTCACGCAAATTTTAATAATCCCATGGTTGAATAGTTTGTAAGCAGTTATCCCAGAGTAATTTGTTAACAGAGAAAGACCACATTGCCCAAGGACTTTCATTCTCTGCTAATAAACACAACGGTCACTCAAAACATCACTTTATTATAAAAGTTAAGTAAATATATAAATTTCACAAGTCATCTTCCTTGAGAGGTCACAAATTTTATAACTATTGTAAATATAATCTCTACATTTAAATGTGAATTTCTATCTGTAAAGAAGCTCAATTATTTTACCATGTAGTAAAGACTGCCAAATCTTTGTCTTTAAATTTAACAGCTCATTCACATGAATCAAATCCTCAAAAACCTAAGAAACTGAAAAGTTCTGAAATAGAATTTACCAAAAACTTAATTTTTATTTATTTTTTAACAACCTGGTGATCTTAATCACAGGCTGAAACATTAGTATCACATAATAACACAGTGTGCTGATATGCAACTTGGTTTAGTTATCATTATTTTCTGTTTGAAAGATTAAAATACTCCTCACCAAAAAAATGAAAAGCTTTAAGAAATCTGCTTTGGAATAAAATACCCAAATAATGTCATCGGAGGTTTTCTTTATGTAGTAATCAACATAAGTAACTGTATCCATTTTAAAATATATAGACTTTTTCTTTGGTAATAGATAAAAATGAGCATCTCATCTCTAGATATTTTGCTTCCATATTCAATTATAACAAATGATAACATTGCCTAAGTAGTTTATACAAAAGCCGTTACTTTGATAAAATTGCTGCAATACTGTAATGAATCCACTGGGGCTTCCAGAAGGGGAAAAAACAGTATGAATTCAGTGCGAAAACATTTAAAAGCACAGCCAAATGTCCCCATTTGACTAGAATGTTTATGAATACCCATAAAATGGAAGCTGGCCTAAGATATGCTAAATTCCTCTTTCAAAAGGGGTACTCAATACACTCTGTAGAAAAGGATTTGTTTAATAAAGCCAAAGCCAGTTTATATTCCCAATACATGTCTAAAATTCAAGAGACTTTTTTCTTCAAGCTTTGGCATTCAAAGTCTATGTTCCAGAATTCTTCAAAGCTAAGAACGTTAAGGAAAAAAATAGTGAACATATTTTACCAGTGAAAATAACAAAACAATCATGTGCTGGATCCTAATAACTTCTTGACAATAATGTGATTGCTAACCAGAGAATTCCCCTCTTTTTGGATATCTGGGTTCCCAGGAGTGACTTATCTATGACTACATTATAAGTTTACGTCTCCAACAAAAGCCATACAGGCAGGAAGGCAGGCAGCAAATATCTTATCAAATGTTTATTAAGGTCCTACTATTTATGAACCACTGTATTGAGTACTGAAAGATAAAGAAATATGGAGATTATAAATTGGGAGGGAAGGCACAACTTAGCTGTACACTGAAAGTTAGTCAATATGAGATACTGTATTTGAGTGCCAAAATGTCTGCCACATGGTTAGCACTTAATGTTTTTGATTTTATCTAAGTTACATAAAATGTGAGATCCTTGGATTTAACTAAAAAGTCTCTTTGACTAACCAATTATTTAAAAAACAGTTTGGGACTAAGCACAGTGGCTCACGCCTGTAATCCTATCACTTTGAGAGGCTGAAGCAGGAGGATCACTTGAAGCCAGGAGTTCAACACTAGCCTGGGCTACATAGTAAAACCCTGTCTCTATAAACAGCAACAATAAAACAACAACATTTAATCAGCTGGTCATGGTGGTGTATGCCTGTAATCCTAACCTACTCAGGAAGCTGAAAAGGGAGGATCTCTTGAGCCCAGGAAATCAAGGCTGCAGTGAGACATGATCATGCCACTGTACTCCAGCCTGGCTGACAGAACAAGACCCTGCTGCCCCACCAAAAATAAAACAAAACATTAAAAACAGCTTGGGGAAAATAATAATTTAAATATAGACTGGGTATTAGATGATTCTAAAGAATCATGTCTAATGTAAGAAAAGCTTTCATATTTCTTAGAAATATACACTGAATATGTAACGCTGAAATGAAATGTAGTTAGAAATTATCTTTGAAATACTTCAGGAAAAGAAGAGAGAAAGGAAGAAAGAGAGGAAGAAGAGAAAAATTAATAGCTGAATCAAGTGAGGCAAAAATCTTAGTAACTGTGATGTTTGAGTGATGGGCATATTAATGGTCCATTACTATTCTCTCCCCACTTTTGGATATGTTTGAAATTGTAATAAAAAAGTAAAAGAAAAATTTCTTAAGACTGGAGTTTGAGCTGGCAAATGAAGATGAATAGGTAGGGGTTGAAAAGGAGAGCATTTTAGGCATTCTACCTCATTTCTAGCCCATCTGCCAATACACTAGCAGCCATTCCTCGATTTTCTTGGCTACACAATGCAGCAGTCAGATCTCAGCAATTCTGAGTGCCTCAGCCCCCACTAGTAGATGGTTAGCTAGCCTGCTTGCTCTCTTTTTCTAACTTTCCTGACACCCCACAAGCTCAGGATTTTGACCCTGATCCATCTACCACATCTAACCTTCTAAATTGTGTTTCTAATTCCATGTGTCTCCAATTCCCAGTAGTTAATAGACTCCGGCTACAAAATGTAATATAAAAAGTTAAGAGATACACATTAAATGATAAACTCCATGGTAAATAACCTGTATGAACTCAGAGTCCCTTGAAAACTTAGGTTGTCTGTTGTAACATGTCCTTGACACGTGAATGTTTCCCCCAAGTTAGTAGGTGAGCCTGGATAGAATGAATGCTTTAACTGGAAACAGTTTTACTTTCTGCTATTAAGTCCTAGTTTGCCTTTCACCCATATGTCTATTCCATCCTGGGGATTTCTAAATCTTTTCAGTAGTTTTAAAAGGTTAGAAATACCTGCATCACAAATTCTCGACGTCGAGGCATTCCTCTTTCTGAAAGCAAAACATAATCTGGCTCCTTTTCCTTTTTGGCCTGTTGAATTTGCGCCAGGCGGCTAATAGGGTTCATCCCTTGGCCATATTCTGGTCCAGCCTAAAAATTAATTTAAGAAAAAGTTTTAAAATATGCTTGTGAAACTTGTTATTGAATCCTTAAAAAAAACGGTGCTTCTTCCCTCCACCCCCACACCCCAAAACTGTGACTAGAAAAATGAGTCATTTATGAATATTTATAAAGGAAAATCATAAAATAGACCTGTAACCAAGGCTTCTATGGGACGTGGAGCTTAGAGGTATTAATTGCAAGCTGGGTCAACTACGCTTTTTAAATTGGGCAAACTCTTCAGTATACCAGAGGTGCTTCACAACTTCTGTTCATCAAGAAACATCAAAAAGAACATAAGAAGACCAACCATGAACTGGGAAGAGATATTTGCAACACGTATTATTTTATTTTATTTTATTTATTTATTTTTTTTGAGACAGAGTTTCACTCTGTTGCCCAGGATGGAGTACAGTGGTGCAATTTCAGCTCACCACAACCTCCGCCTCCCAGGTTCAAGCGATTCTCGTGCCTCAGCCTCCCAAATAGCTGGGACTACAGGTGCGCACCACCATGCCCGGCTAATTTTTATATTTTTAGTAGAGATGGGGTTTCATCATGTTGGCCAGGCTGGTCTTGAACTCCTGAGCTCAGGTGATCCCACCAGCCTTGGCCTCCGAAAGTGCTGGGATTACAGGTGTGAGCCACAGCACCCAGCCACAACACACATAACTTTAAAAAGACATAACCAGTATCCAAAATATATTTTTTAAGACTCCTAAAAAGTATTAAGAAAAAGAGAATACAAAACGGAAATGGGCAAAAGAGATAAATAAATACGTCACATAAGGAAAAACTCAACATATGAAATGATAACCTCTAGGACACAGAAAATACATATTAAAAACTTCAGTAAGATACTATTTCACACCCACCAAATTAGCAAAAATTAAGAAGTCTAACAGCCCCAACTGGTGAGAATGGGGAGTAACACAAACTCTTATAAAACACTGGGAGTACTATAAATCGGAAAACAACCTGGCAATGTCTAGTAAAGCCTGAGATGGTACATCCTACCCCAACTAGCCTATTCCTAGGCACATATATACCCTAGAAAACCGTAACCCATGCACACATATATACAGGAATATCCACAGATGAATTATTTGAAATAGAAAAAAAAACTGCACAAATATTCATCAACAAAAGAACAGATAAATCACAGCATGTTCATATAATGAAATGGTATATAACAGTGAAAATGAATTAATTATTGCTACATGCATCAAGATGAATGAATTTCAGAAAGAATAGTAAGTAAAAAAAGCAAGCACAGAATAATATATATAGTATATTTTATGTAAAGCCCACTAAAACTACAAAATACTGCTGAAATTAAGATCTAAATAGTCAATATATCATGTTCACAGATCAGAAGACTCAACAATAAGATGTCAATTCTCCTCAAAATCCCAGTAGACTTTTTTCCTTTTTTTTTTTTTTTTGAAACGGAGTCTCACTGTTGCCCAGGCTGGAGTGCAGTGGCGTGATCTCAGCTCATGGCAACCTCGGTCTCCTAGGTTCAAGCGATTCTCCTGCCTCAGCCTCCCAAGTAGCTGGGACTACAGGTGCATGCCACCAAGGCTGGTTAATCTTTGTATTTTTAGTAGAGACAGGGTTTCACCATGTTGGCCAGGCTGGTCTCAAACTCGTGACCTCAAGTGATCCTTCCACCTCGGCCTCCCAAAGTGCTCAGATTACAGGCATGAGTACGCACCTGGCCCCCAGTTGGCTTTTTAAAATTTAATGTGTAAACTGACGCTAAAATTCATATGGAAATGCAAAGGACAAAGAACCAAAACTTTGGGGGGAAAAAAAAAGACTCAGACTACCTAATTTCAAGATTATAAAACTATGGCATTCAAGACAGTGTATGTAGTATTGGTATAAAGACAGACAAAGGGACCAATGAAACAGAATACGTGCCCAGACACAGATACACAAACACACACACGGTCACATGATTTTCAAAAAAGGTACAAAAAGAATTCAGCGGGGTAGTCTTTTCAGCCAATAATGTTGGGACAATTGGCTATTCATATGTAAAAAGAAAAAGGAAAAAAAAATCTTCAAGCCAAACCTCATACCATTTATAAAAATAATTAACTCAAAATGTCTCACAGATGCAAATGTAATTTCTAAAACTATAAGACTTCCAGAAGAAAAATTTTTGTAACTTGGTTAGGTAACAATTCTTAGATATAACACCAAAATCAAGTTCCATGTAAAAAACTAATAATAATAAAACAAAACAAAAATATAAATAATAACATAAATTAAATATAATAAATCTTCAAAATCAATAACTTCTGCTCTTTGAAAAAGACAAGTCACAGGCTTGAAGAAAATATCTGCAAACTACATATGTGATAAAGCACCTGTATCCAGAGTGTATAAAGACCTCTAAAAATTCAATAATAAATTTATTATTATTTGAAATAAGCAATTAAAATTTGTTAAGCTGGTAAAAAATTTAAATAAACACTTCATCAGGCCTCATGTGACAGTAAACACATAAAAAATTCTCAGTATCATCTGCCACAGAGGGAATATAAATTAAAACCAAAATGAGGTATCAATACCCATGTATGTGAACATCTGAAATTTTAAGAACTGACTATGCTAGGTGTTAGCAAGGATGTGAAACAACTGGAATTCTCACACACTGCTGATGAGAATTTAAAAGAGCACAGCTGCTACAACTTTGAAAAACTAAAGTTGACTATATACCTACTAAATGACCAAGCCATTCCACTTTGAAGGATTTACCCAAGAGAAATGAAAGCATATGCTCTTAAGATATATACACAAACGTTCATAGCTGCTTTATGAGTAACGACCAAAAATTAGAAACAGCCCAAATATCAAATATCCACTGACAGGCGAATGGATAAACAAGTGGTGGTATATCAATTCAATGAAATATTACCTGCAAAAAAACAGAACCACCAATTCATGCATGCAATAATAAGGACGAATCTCAAAATAATTATGCTGGGTTAAAGAAGCCAGCCAAAAAAAGAGTGGTTTCTTAGCAAATGAAGGTAGAAGATTACAAAGGAACATGAGGAAAATTCTGGGAGGAATGGATAGGTTCATTATCTTGACTATGGTCATGGTTGTACACATGCAAACAAATATGAAAACAAACAGTGCACTTTAAACATGTACAACTCATTCTATGTCAATTATACCTCAATAAAGTTGTTTAAAGGAATTAACAAATAACATTTTTTAGAAAAACAAACACAGTAGAACTGTAAGGTAGGAAATGGTCATACAAACTAATGATAGAGGTTGCCTAGGGAAGATTGCATGAGGACGTGATGGAAGAGGAGCACACAGAGAGCTTCAAAGCTTATTGAGAAATGTTTTATACTCAAGTTGGGCAGTAGGTCTTTCTCACACTTAGTATGCTTTTACTTATACACAAGTTTATACACAGCTTTTTGCATGTATTATAACATAAAAGCAAAAATTCTTGGAAACCAAATGGTCTTTCTGCATATGAACTTTCTTCATGTATTTTTCCTAGAAATAAGTTTGCATCTATTATATGGTCAAAACTTTACTTCCACCTATGAAAATTTATTCTTGTCTCTACTATCGGTAGAGACATGGATAATCACTCTGTTACAGATTACATGTTACACTAAACTTATGTAAAAGCCACTGTGCAGTCTTAGCTCTTCCAGATGATTGCTGCCATTTCGTCCAGACAATTTCTAGTATGGTGCTCCAGGTACAGCCTCCAGGCAGATCTCTCATGGTCTTTCAAACTAAGTTTAGGATTTTGGACTTTATCCAAAGAGTAAGAAAATTACTAAAAGATTTTAAGCAGAGGTATGATATGATTAGACAAGTGCCTCTAAAATATCATACTTTTTAAACGATCATTTGGTGTCAAGAGTACTTGTAGTCAGTTAAAACCTTAACTGTAGTAGTTCAGGTTAAGAGATGACTGTGAGTTGGACCAAAGAGTGGTAGAAGGGATGGAAAGAAAGGAACCAACTTAAAAAATATTAGGTGACGAGGCCAAGCACAGTGGCTCACTCCTGTAATCCCAGCACTTTGAGAGGCCAAGGCGGGGCGGATCACAGCGTCAGGAGTTCGAGACCAGCCTGACCAACATGGTGAAATCCCGTCTCTCCTAAAAATACAAAAATTAGCCAGGCGTGGTGGCCCATGCCTGTAATCCCAGCTACTCAGGAGGGTGAGGAAGGCAGGAGAATCACTTGAACCCAGGAGGCCGAGATCACGCCACTGCACTCCAGTTTGGGCGACAGAGCGAGACTCATCTCATAAAAAAAAAAAAAAGAAAAAAAAGAAATATTAGGTGACAGACTAAATAGGACTTAATAAGTGATTGGACATAAGGGGTAAGAGAGAAGTTAAACGCCGGGTGTAGTGGCTCATTCCTGTAATCCCAGCACTTTGGGAGGCCAAGGTGCGTGGATCACAAGGTCAGGAGTTCAAGACCAGCCTGGCCAACATGGTGAAACCCCGTCTCTACTAAAAATACAAAAATTAGCCGGGCGTGGTGGCGGGCACCAGTAATCTCAGCTGAGACATGAGAATCGCTTGAACCCAGGAGGCCGAGGTTGCAGTGAGCCGAGATAGCGCCATTGCACACCAGCCTGGGCAACAAGACCAAAACTCCATCTTCAAAAAAAAAAGAAGTTAAAAATGACCCCCAGCAGTTTCAGCAGCTGGATGTTAGTGCCAGTCACTGAGATAAAGAACGCTGCAGGAGAAAGAGGTTTAGAAGAGAACATGATGAATTTGGGCCCAAATTTGAGGCACCCGTGAAATAGTAAGTGGAGATGTCTAATAGGCAGTGCAGAGCATATGGTATTCGGGAATCACATATTTAAAGATGAAAGTCAACACCTAGAAGTAGAAGAACAGCTTAGGGAAAGGAAAGAGGAGGAAAAAGACTGAGAACTTCACTGCTGCAATGGTTAGATGAAGGGAAAGGAAAGAGCAAAATAAACTTTTAGCTTTTGATAAAATACTGGTTTCAACTTCTACTTATATCCTGAAAAATAAAAATTAAATACAGGGCCGGGTGTGATGGTTCATGCCTGTAATCCCAGCACCTTGGGAGGCCGAGGGGGGTGGAACACGAGGTCAGGAGATCAAGACCAGCCTGGCCAACATGGTTAAACACTGTCTCTACTAAAAATACAAAAAAATTAGCTGAGCGTGGTTATGTGCCTGTAATCCCAGCTACTCGGGAGGTTGAGGCAGGAGAATCAATGGAACCCAGGAGGCGGAAGTTGCAGTGAGCCGAGATCGTGCCATTACACTCCAGCCTGGCAACAGAGCAAGACCCCGTTTCAATTTAAAAAAAAAAATTAAATTAAATTAATTATAAGGGGAATCAAGAAGGACTGATGAGAAAAGACAAATCCACATAATAATTCCTAAGTCTAAGATTGAGATTCCAATGAAAAGATAAAGAGAAGCTCTGAGTCTAGTGCTAGAAGGAGTATGCCCAGTTCATGAAGATGTTAAATAAATAGGAATGTGTTTCCAGTGGTATACTGTCTTTATTTCTGTTTAATTTGACTCAAAGAATGTCTCTGAGTTCCAAGGAAATTATTGTTGATATAGATTGCAATGAAAAGAATCAGATACATAAATCCAATTTAGATAATGATGGAGTTCTTTGTACATTAAGAATTGCTTGGGGCCGGGTGCAGTGGTTCACGCCTGTAATCACAGCACTTTGGGAGGCCGAGGTAGGCAGATCACTTGAACCCAGGAGTTTGCAAACTGCCTGCACAACATGGCAAAACCCTGTCTCTACAAAAAAATACAAAAAATTAGCTGCGCATGATGGTGTTGTGCCTGTAGTCACAGCTACTTGGGAGGCTAAGGTGGGAGGATCACCCGAGACCAGAAAATCAAGGCTGCAGTGAGCTGAGATCCTACCATTGCACTCCATACTGGGCAACAGGGGTGAGACCCCATTTCAAAGAAAAAAAAAAAAAAACTCTGGGTGGCCAAGGCAAGCAGATCACTTTAGGTCAGGAGTTCAAGACCAGCCTGGCCAACATAGTAAAACCCCATCTCCACCAAAAAATACCAAAATTAGCTAGGTATGGTGGCATATGCCTAGTCCCAGCTACTCTGGAGTCTGACATGGGAGAATCGTTTGAACCCAGGAGGCAGAGATTGCAGCCAGACGAGATCATGGTGCCACTACACTCCAGCTTGGGAGACAGAGTGAGACCCTGTATCAAAAAAAAAAGGGGGTGGGGTGGGGGAGGGGATTACTTGGTTTCTCACTCTGACTGAAATGAACTACCAGCACCTTTGACAATTAAGTTATTCCTTGGACAGCAAATCTTAAATCATCATTCTATATACCAATAAAGACAGTGCTGTAATAACTGTGTCCAGAACATTTGATTTGATTAGAAAGCCCTCTTTGAAGTCTCGTCTTATAGAGGAGAACTACATTTAAAAACAGAATGTAAACACAAAGACATTATCAAGGCAGTTTTACATGTTAACAGGATAACCCTATACAGTGAATCTGAAAATCCAAAAGTTCACAATTCACCAGTATCAAATGGGCACTGCAGTCAGATGTGACAACTGGATCAGAAAGCTGACTCTGCTACAGAATCCTGGATAGGTTTCTTAAATATAAAGGGACTAATCTGTAAGATGGAAATGAATGCTGGATCACAGAGTGATTAAGAGGATCAAATGAGACAATGTGATTGTTTTATTCCTTTAAATAAAACCAAGGCAAATGATCAGATATTTTCTCTGCTTCCATTGAGTGTAAGAAACTATAGACCCTCAATGTATAAGCCATACAAGGAAGTGAGGAAAACGCTGAAAATCAGGATACTATTCCAGCTGACATATTATAAGGTATGAACATAAAATTATCTAGATTCCAACTCATTATACACATTGTTCTCTCAAAATGATCTTACATTTCACAAAGCATCTACAAGCTTTATTTTAACATAAGACAGACATGGCAAAAGTAACTCCAAGTGTGATGTATATGAGGAAAAATGCAGGAGGCTAACCTAGTCTGGGAGTAGGAGAGGACCAGAGGAGTCCCTAAAAAAGTCAACTTTATGCTGAGATCTGAATGATGCATCGGAGGGAAGTTCTGGGATAATACTGCTCATATACTGGAAGCAGTAGCAAGTAATTGAGAATTCAAAATGTTTCTCCTGTATCCCACCTCTGGCGAATAACATTTAAATAATAATCTTGCTTTTAATAGCTATAGTTAAAACAAGAGTTAGATTTATATCCTACTATAGAAATGTACAGATCTTTTCTAGCCTAACAATTTATTATTATTATCATTTTGAGATGGAATCTCATTCTGTCACCCAGGCTGGAGTGCAGAGGCAGTGATCTTGGCTCACCTTAACCTCTGCCTCCTAGGTTCAAGTGATTCTCATGCCTCAGCCTCCTGAGCTATAGCTGGGATTGACGCTTGCCACCACACCTGGCTAATTTTTGTATTTTTAGTAGAGACCAAGTTTTGCCATGATAGCCATGCTGGTCTCGAACTCCCGGCCTCCAATGATCCACCCACCTCAGCCTCCCAAAGTGCTGGGATTACAGGCGTGAGCCACTGCGCCCAGCCTGGTTTATTATTCTTAATTTATCAAGATAAAACTTAGTTAAATAGATTACACAGAAGTTATGTGACAAGTTTTGTGCCACCATTCCAACATAAAATGCTGTTCTTCCATCTTAGAAAAGCCATAAATTTTATATATTAATAGATTTAAGAAAACAGTTCATGGACACATTCACATAAACATAAAATGTGAATAGGCAGTATTAGATACAAAATACCAATAGTTAATATGTGCTATTTATTACAGTATTTGCATTATCATTAATAACAATTAATAATTAATTGTTAATAATTAATAATTAGTAATTAATAATTACTAATGCATTTTGTGCATTGTTTCAGTTAATACTTCTAACAATCCCATACAGCAAGGTCAATTACTATTCCCACTTCATAAATGAAGAAATATTTTTAAAGTTAGGTAACTTGCTCAGGCCACAGGGATTCATACTCAAAACTGACTGCAAAGGTCATTCTCTTAATAGCTATATTCTACTCCTGACTGTGTAGGAGGAGCATATGAATGAAAGTGCCAGTCCTCTTTGGAACCACTATGACTCATGATAAGTAGAGCTATTTGCATTTATTTTTAGTCTATCTTACATATAACATGTAATTCCAGTTCATGGAATGCATTACCTACTACATCTTCTAAGTGAAGTAATGTCAGCATTCATTAAAAACAAGTATTTAAGTAGTTATTTTTGTATATATGTATGTATGTATTTTTAAATAAAACAAAGGTACAAAGGTATAAAACCTGTAAAAATACCTAAATTGTGCCACTGTGCAATCAAAACAAAAGAAATCCATTGAGATTAAATATATTTATCTGTAATCCTTCATTAGTACAGCCTAATCAGAAGAAGGCTGCTAAATCAGTGAGGCTGAGCCAGCAACTGAAATGCTGGCAATTTAAGGCTTTCTCTGGAAACACAAAACTCTAGCTCCAGACATGTCATACATGTCAAGCATTCACGGGCACTGTCCTCTACTAAATGCTGATTCATCTCATTCCTCTCATATTTACCTTTTTTCTCTTACTAACGTAAATAAATTCTGACCCAATAAAAGAGTCACAACATCTTGAAAAGCTGTATGCTCTATATTCTTCTTTCTCAAGGTATACACATCTGAATGAATGGCAACAAAATAAGACCATCTACTTCATAAGGTTACTATGTGGATTAAATGTGATTAAAGCATGCAAAGTGTTGGGACAAAGTCTGGCACATGGAGTGCTTTATGATTTCCAGCTGCTGCAGCTATCAGTGTTAGTATTAGTCATATGTTTTTTTGTATGTATCCTGTTACCATTTCATGATATCCTAAGAAGTTACTATGTAACAGCTTTGTGTGCAGAAAGAACACTGGATTAGACAGCAGTTCAGGTGGTTCGACATGACTGCTGAATAAAAATGGGCAAACTCTTTGAACATGTTTTGTAAAATCTTATTTGTAAAATGAGGGCTAACATCATCTACCTTACACAGTCATGAGGAGTTATAGTAAAGGTGACATGAATGGGGAAGCACTTTTTAAACAACAAAAAAAATATATAAATACCTAAGATTATGATTATTTGATGAACAAATTCAGGTGCACAAGTATTTAAAAAGCAAAACAGAACTGTCATTAATTTATAGTCACATGCCCTGCCCTGATTTCAGGACTGTATACAATCTGTAAGTTCAGGGACCTGACTTATAGAAAAATGCTTATCTATAGCTACTATAATATTTACTTAGTAAAACTGACTGATGTTCACAAACACAAACTTACCTTTACTATTGTTTTAGGGCGTTTTTTAAAAAATAGTTTTGGCTTTTCCACCACAGGAAGAGGTGGAAGTTTTTTAAGCTCCTGTAAGACGGTGGTCGCAGCGCGCTTCTTGGAGAGTTTTTTGCTATTTCCTTCTCCTTCTGCAGAGAACTCTCCTACTGACACTCGAGTAACAAAGCTTTTCATATGTGGTGGTCCACTTTCTTTAACAACCTATTAAATACAAGTAAAATATTAAATAATGGATAGGCACTTAAGATGTATTCTTATAGTATGACTTAATATTCATATCAACACCAAAATTAGTATTATGCCAAAATTATAGTATTTCTTTAAGAAAGCTATTATGAAGGTATTTTATTGGAACTATTTATGATACTTGATGCTTAATACAGCTGAAACAAAAGAAATCTAAATAAACACATTTGATTCACAGTCAAAATGATTTTTTATTAGTTTAAAACAGATAATTCTAATTACAGTTTCTCCATGTCTTATGGAGCACAAATTTAAGAACATCAAAAATACCATTAGAGGTCGGGCGCGGTGGCTCAAGCCTGTAATCCCAGCACTTTGGGAGGCCGAGACGGGTGGATCACGAGGTCAGGAGATCGAGACCATCCTGGCTAACACGGTGAAACCCCGTCTCTACTAAAAAACACAAAAAATTAGCCGGGCGAGATGGCGGGCGCCTGTAGTCCCAGCTACTCGGGAGGCTGAGGCAGGAGAATGGCGTAAACCCAAGAGGCGGAGCTTGCAGTGAGCCGAGATCGCGCCACTGCACTCCAGCCTGGGCGACAGAGCCAGACTCCGTCTCAAAAAAAAAAAAAAAAAAAATACCATTAGATTAGATACCATATTTGATAGGCCATCTAGAATGATAATTTGTATATAATTACATATATCTAACTTTCTCCTATGTATGAGTAAATTACTGGAGAAACGTGTAGTTCTATAAACCACAAAGCACCATGCCTGTGGAAGCCTCTCAAAAACAGTTGATGGATGAAAAGTAAGCTGTTTTTGATAGAGATGTCAAAGGCTGTTTTATAGAAAGGGAAATTTATTCTTGTCGCATGATTTTAAAAAGGTAAGTAGGTATGCCAAAAAAAATCCTAGCTTTCTAGAACAATGAGTTATGGATCTGTCAACTATGAATGTAATGTTACTAAACCTTGTTTAATCTGCTCTCACTTTTACACTATGCCAGCTTTTGGAGGAAATACGTCTTCCAAATCCTGAGGACTCAAAACTTTAGTCTCCTTCAAAATTCTGACCTATAGAAGATGCCCTATTTAAGTAGTTTACTATTTAACATTACACTGAAATTCTGTCTTCTAATATTGGATACTAATTAGGAAAAGGAATGAAAGCACCGCAATATATCAATAAGGTGACATTATTAGGGATAAGGAATTTATCATAAGCATACTTTCCAAGTAATTTAGGTTTACTAGTTGAAACACCAAAACTGTTTAAACACTTTGATGGACATTCTTCTCAATTTAAATAGATAGATAGATAGATAGATAGATAGATAGATAGATAGATAGATAGATATTACTGACTTAATAGAGAATACTAAATATTTAACCTTTAATTGTTCACATTAGATCATCATTATAAACATCAGATATCCTATACCATAATATATTGATGTTCCCAAGAACATCTAAGAATAATAAAACTGTCTGTTCCTATTCACTGTAGCGTTTAAAAAAAATCCCAATAATTTTTTAGTATAAGCACAAGTTTTCCAAATTTTCCGTATCATTTCTTGCTGGACCAATAGGCTCTCAAGTACATTCTCTCCCTGACTTCCTCATTTTGCTGCTTTTAACATGCTGTGGACTGACAACTGAGATAATGCAACTTGTCAGAATGTGTCCAAGAGAAAGCTAACAGTTTCTCAGTCCAACTCAAATGATCCTGCCAATGAGTAAGAAGTGGGAGCTTTCTAGTAGGTGAATGTCATACAATGTGAGGGAAGATTATCCACAACTCTTTCAGCTTATTTCCTGGTTCTTGCCTACTTTCCAGACATAAGTTGTAAAATTAGTGACCTCTTAATAAGGGAAGTATTATGACAATTATTTTTTTAAGTTTTCTTTTTTGAAATTTCACACAATTTTATGAATATATTTGCGATATATTTATCTAGCTGTAAAGTCAAGAGTTGCTTCATTACATCTTACTTCTTGGTGATTTTGTTAGTCGAGGTTAAAGTTAAACATATTTTGGCCTCCACACAATTGAAAAAAAATTGGATATTAACATATGTGTCACTAAATCTTAACTTGAATAAATTTAATTTAATCCTCACTAAATCTTAACTTGAATAAATTTAATTTAATCCTATTTAAAATACCAAATCCTATAGGATACCACAAATTATCTACACCCAGAAAATAACTTTTATAAAAATTGAAATATCATGTATACAAAAGGCTTAATACAGAAAATAAAAAAATCAGAAGGAATCTGTGTTATCATCATGATTTCTATTTTCACCAGGGCTTAGATCATTTTGTTATACCGGGTTTGAACGTACAGAAGCACATTAACTCTTGCAGGATACTAGTATACCAGTTAGTTTTATTTGTTTGTTTGTCTGTTTGTTTAAAATAACCAGAGCAAGGGAAAAAATGGGAAGATCTCTACCGAGTACATACCTCAAAACTGACAGGCATATTTCGCTTCAGAGCAATTTCAAACACTAAGCTGATCTCAGACTTATTTGCATCTTTGTCATCATCCATATCCTTTCCTGATTCACCATTCTAAATCACAAAAAATAGGATAACACTGAATCGTGACATTATAACAAACTTTACTTTTATTCTACAGTCAAGATGGCCTATTCAAATTACAAGAAGAAACAACAAACTATAGACTGTATCTGCTGCATTGTCCTGTAACCACAGCAGTCAAGAGCTTTGCTGCCAGGCTTTCTGTTACTTGGTTTTTAGTTTGTTTTCCTTGAAGGAAAAGCATTTAATGCAGACTGGAAATCTTTTACTCAACCATACACTAATTTGAGTTTAGCCTACATCCCTAGACCTGGCTCTCTTGTTTTAAAGTTCTCTACCCACCCAACCCCCAACACCCAGGAATTCCCCCACCACTGGTGTTCCAATGTGATCTATGAGGATGAAGTTACAGAAAGAGTGCAGGATGCAAACCGGGAGCATCCTAGTTGGAGATCTATGTCTGGCACAGGCCTCGGTTTATCTTATTCACTTATTTAACACATACTTCTGGAAGGCCTCATATATGCTGAACCCACTGTAACTATTAGAGAGAAAGAGACAGTATTCCTGCTGTCAAGAAGTGTATGATCTCATGGGAAAACAGATCAAGAAATAGACAGGAGCTCTCATGAAAGAGTACAAGCAGAAAAACACCCAAGTCTGCCATTAAGATAAATATCAAAGGAGAAAGAAACAATTGGTTTGGGGAAAGGAAAACTGTAGAGTTTGAACTGTAGGGTAAGTAAGAAGCTCACTATGCTGCCGAGCGCGATGGCTCACACCTGTAATCCCAGCACTTTGGGAGGCCGAGGAGGGTGGATCACAAGGTCAGGAGATCGAGAACATCCTGTCCAACACAGTGAAATCCCATCTCTACTAAAAATACAAAAAATTAGCCAGGCGTGGTGGTATGCGCCTATAGTCCCTGTTACTCAGGAGGCTGAGGCAGGAGAATCGCTTGAACCTGGGAGGCAGAGGTTGCAGTGAGCCGAGATCCCGCCACTGCATTCCACATTCCAGCCTGAGCAACAGAGCGACGCTCCATTTCAAAAAAAAAAAAAAAAAAAAAGGAAGCTCACTATGCTATGTATAGGACATGCCTGAGCTACAGATACTATTTTGAAGTCAGTCAAGAAAGTAGCTGAAGCCAGGAGAATGAGTGAGATTACTCAAGAACAGACTCAATGTCCTTATTTGTAAAACAAAGGAGGACTGAAAAAATCTAAAAAATCTCTTCCACTTTAAATCCTTGATTCTATATTCACACAATGTAATCTATATTCAATAAACATAGTATGAAATATAAGCCAAATCAATGTTATTTCTCATCCTCATATACATCCCCAAATCCCCAGTTGCCTGGGAAGCGAACTCAAAGGAAGAATCAAAGTTCTGAAAGGTATAGTCATCCTGCAGGAACACATGAAGCAAGTATAGTAGACAGTCTGAGACGTAAATCTTAGCAGGTCTTCACTCTAGTATTCTTCCTAACAGAACAGTTTATTTATTTTAATTATAAAATGCACTGATTTGTTTCACTGGGAAAGTAGAAAGAAGAGACTGTCACATGCACCAGCACCACACCTGAGGCGATCTTTCTGGAATAGGTTCATTCTGCAATGCTTGGAGGGCTTTCATTGCAGCATTGTGTCTAGCAGCTTGTCGAGTCTTTCCTTCCCCAAAAAATTCATTATTTCCTACAGTGAGCTGAACATAAAAGATCTTAGGCACTGGGCAATGATACCTAAAATAAGAAAATAAAAACATTAAAGTTAGCTTAATAAAACCACTCTACAATCATTCATAAGATTTATTTTGTTTAAAATGATACCAATTATATAATGTGCTATACTCAATAAAATTTTAACCTCAAAAATATACTTCGATAAAATGTGAGTCAATACATCTATAGATAATAGCTTATACTGATCTCCATGAAAAACATATATAGAATACAACATTAAACATAAAATAATACAGTAAAAATTATTTAATTATATCACAGGAGACTTCCTGGTGAGAAGTTTTTGGTTAGATTTTGACAGAAGTAAGTGAACAGTCTGGTGAAGCTGCAACAGAGGCTGGGTCAGGCAAGACTGTTCAGGCAACAACATGTAGATTACTGTGCTTTTTGCAGAAGATAATTATTATTAGAAATACAGGAGCAGAGAAATGGACTGAGTACAATGCAAAGTAATAAGGAGAGCAGATTCAGCAAAGGAATAGGAGTTTAGGCCAATTCTTAAGCAGGAAGTGTTATATTCATACATTTTATGGTGACTGAGGTAATGAGGCTAATGACATGTGACTAAAAAGCTGCAATAATGCAGATATGAAAAGATAATAGAGGCTGTAAGAAGAAACAAAAAAAACCAAAAGCAATTAAGGAGAAAAAATTAAGATACGTGATAAAATCCATTAATTCAACAATTATTTATGGAGTGTCTTCTATATGACAGGGGACTGTGACAATGAACAACAACACTTAGAGTAGCAAAGATAAACAATAAGAAAAATATGTAGAATACCTAGTATGCCAGAGACAGATGTAAGAAAAAGTAAAGAGGAAAGGGTTCAGAAGTGTCAGGGAGGTAGTTTTTAGATAGGGTGGCCAAGAGACGTTCCATTGAGAAAATATCAATTGTGTAAAGACCTGAAATAAGTTAGGGAACAAGCCATGCAGATATCTGGAACAGTGCATCTGAAGCAGAGAGTATACCAGCAGCAAGGGCAGCGAGGCAGGAGTGTGCCATGCATGTTCAAGTAACTCGGAGGAGGCCTCTCTGGCAAAAGTTTAGGGAGAGAGGAAAAGCTAGACGAGTAGAGGTGGCAAGATTCCACAGGGCCTTCCCTACAAATTGCTGTAAGCATCTTTTACCCCAAGTGAAATGACCAGCCACTGGAAGGTTTTGCACAGAGAAGTGACATAATCGGATTTATCTCTTGAAATAACCATCTGATTATTATTTTGAGGACACACTGTAGGGGAACAATGCTGGAAGCAACGATATCTAATAGGCTACTGGGATAATCCAGGGGAAAAGTGACAGTGGCCTGAACTAGGGTGTAGCAATGGAAGTAACGAGAAGTCATTGTTTCTAGATGAATTTTGGAAATAGAGATGACGGGTTTACCCAAAGACTGGCTATGGAATATGAGAGGGGAGTCAGGGATGACATCATGGTTTTGGAACTAAACAACTGGAAAACGAAGTACCCATCTATTGAGACAGTGAAGACTGAAAAAAGAAATGGGTTTGCTGGGGGTGGATTTCAACAGCTCTGTTTTGGAGATGTTCGATTATTAGACCTATTAGACACCCAAGTATAGATGTCAAGTGAACAACTCAATTTATTAGTCTGGACTTCAGCAAAGAGGTCCAAGGTAGAGATAAAATTTGGGAATCATCAATATATAGGCAGTATTTAAAGGCATAAAACAATGAGAACTCTGTGGGAGGGTATGATAGGAGAAAAGGCAAGCAAGCACGATGTCCTTCCTGAAAGCCAAATGGGAAAAAAAAGTCTATCAAGGAGAAGGGAGGGATTAATTGTATCTAATGCTACTAACAGGTCAAGTAAAATGATGACTGAGAAATATGACCACTGAATTGAGCAACTTAGCAAAATAAACAGAATCGATTTTGATGGAATGGTGGATTTACAATTGCAATGCTGAAAAAAATTAGTTAAAAATCACTCCAGTCCTTAAAAATGTTTGCTTCCAAGCAAAAAGAAGTCCAATTGAGGTCCTACTATATTTTAGATAATTACTGCACATCCAAGTAGTGATGCTCTATGTTCAACCTGAGATAAACTGGAAAGAGCCCATCATGTAAGAATTCACCAGGCAGATGGGACTAATCAATGAAGGTTTACTGAAGGTGAAGAACTAGAAATGCTGATTGGTACTGAAGATGCAGATTTGTGAGGCAATAATTGAAACCATGCAAGTGGATAAGCACCTGGAAAGGGTAAGTGTAAAGGAATCAAAAAAGAGCCTAAGGCTAGGAACTGATTAATGCCTATGATCAAAGCTCAAAGGAAACAATAGACAGCAGTGAAAGAGATGAAAAAGGGTCAAAGTTAGAAAAAAAATTACAACACAATGTCAGGGACAGCAGTAATTAACAGTGTCAAATGAAGGAGAGGAATTCAGAGTATGAAAAAAAGAAAAAGTTGCTGTTTTAAACGCTTAACTTAAAATCAATTTTCTTGAACTACAGTTTTCTATTAATTTAAGATAAAGCATTTCAAATGTGTTTTTATAAACAAAGATTAAAAAGCATTAAAAACTACAATATTATTTGCTTTTTGGTTACAATAACTAAATATTGTGTACTGGAGTGCACAATTTCCTATCATCTATTTTATTTTAATCCCTTTAATGCAGAAACTTATTTTAATCCCTTTAATGCAGAAATCTGACAGACTAATATGAATAACGCTGGTCATTTTCACTTTGTATTTCACAAAATTCAGTTTTCCCACCTCCACAGAACTTTATTTTTAACTGGTGCTACTATAAAACTTTAAAACAGACAATTTGACAACAGAAATTTACTCCTGAACTGAGATCTTATATGGCAAACTTTCACCATAGAGCAAATGTTTACAATTAATTATAAACTTCTGAAAATAGAAGGTCCACAACTGAAATGCTAACAGACCTTTAACTACAGTAGAGGGAGTGGGCGCCACTATAATCACTAAGGCCTGCTGACAATTACAAAACTCATTTTGGTTTGCCACAGAGACAAACAAAATTTCTGTTCATTATAACTTTACTGGAATATGATGTCATAACACATAACCATACTGAAACAATCTGCTGATTTTCTGGCCAAAATATTAATTGCACACCAAAGAGCCCTTGGGGCCTCTCCCTTTTTGGTCATCAAATATGGCTCAATGTATGTGTATGTGCATGCATGTGGATATATATGTATATATAAATTACATTGGGTAAGTATCAGAGGAAAAATTAAGTATGTTGCATTTTTAACATAAAACGTAAAAATTCTAGCACTAACAACAGGAAATACCGAAACTGGATGCCTGACTTATTTCATTCTGTTTCACTTTATCCTCTTACTTAACAATGATTCTTAATAATATACCCCACATGGTTTGAATACCTTATATATCACATCTCCTCATACCATCATGACAATCAAGATTAGCCAGGGCACTCTCATTAATTGCATCCAGATTGAATTACAGGGGAGATGATGCAGAATGGTTTTTGTGTGATAGGTCTGGTCTCAAAATACTTATTTCCTTTGGTAAAGTAATACCCAAAATTTATTAACTATAAAGATTGATACGTTCCTTTTAATGGATTTCCTTCTACTTTCACTTATTTCACGTATTAAGCTCACTTTGGTAAGGTATTTGATATGGTTTGGTTGTCTCCCCACTCAAAATGTCATCTTGAATTGTAATCCGAATTGTAATCTCCATGTGTCGTGGGAAGTACCTGGTTGGAGGTAAGTGAATCATGGAGGTGGTTTACCCCATGGTATTCTCATGATAGGAAGTGAGTTCTCACAAGATCTGACGGTTTCATAAGCGTCTGGCATTTCCCCTGCTGGCACTCATTTCCTCTCCTGCTGCCCTGTGAAGAGGTGCCTTCCGCCATGATTGTAAGTTTCCTGAGGCCTCCCCAGCCATGCAGAACTGTGAGTCAATTAAATCTCTTTTCTTTATAAATCACTCAGTTCAGTCTCGGGTATTTCTTCATAGTAACATGAGATCAGACTAACAAAGTACTTATAATAAGTGATGTACATATTTTTACAAATTAGTATATTTACCTAAGCAGATATAGCTATTCTTGAATAATTTTTCTCAAGTAGAATTTTGTGGACAATGTTTAGATCCCCATAATGATTACTGTTAAAAAATGAACCAAGAAAACTCACCCATCCAAGTTATTTAAGTTTCAGGGTCAAATGGTTGAATTTCTTTTAAATCCCAAAAAAGTCTTGGGATTTGAAAGATCCTACTTTCATCAGAATTATTTTCCATGCTTGTTAAAAATGAAGATTCCTTTGATCCAAGCCTGATCTGCTGCATCAGAGTTTCTGAGGAGGGAACCATAATTTTAAGCTGCCCTGCTGACTCTCTGCACGATAAAGGTCCAAGATTATCATCACATCACACAATGTGGCCTATGTGACTTGGCAATTGCTTCAAAGTCCATTCAAGAAAGAGACCACACACATTGCTTACTGCACAATGGTTAGGTCTTTCATATCTCTTTTTCATTTAATCCTCACTACAGCCTGGTAAGGCAGGAGATGTCCCCAAGGTCACCTTAAGAGGTAACAAATGTCTCCAAAGAGTTGCCGGGAGTCAAATTTAAGTCTGCCTAATTGCAGAGTCCAGGAAACTCCATATGGAATTTCCTAAAAATCTGCTTTATCTTCTTCCATTTTTGTTCATTTTTGTTTACTAAATTGTCTATCTTCATGGAAGGCCAGAGAAACTAATGCAAGGGATCTAAACTAAGGCCCACTAATAGACTTCAGCGATGTTTTATTGAGTCAATGGCTGCTGAAACAAACAGACAACCATGACGAAACACTGTGTTTCCGCAGCATGCCAGATCAAAGAGACACAAGTGCATGATGTAAAATCGAAGTAAAACATCAAAATGATGAGCATTGTGTGCCACATTACTTAACAGCCTAAATCTGACAAGCGCTGCTTGCAAGGCCTTTTTATCTCCATGTCTCCTTGCCTTTTATCTGCTGGAAGTCTTGCAAAAAATAAATAAAATCGTAAATAAAATAAATTAAAATAAAATAGAATCTTCCTTTCCTTTAGATCCCAAACAAGTCTTGAGATTCTGCCTATCTTCAAGATACCACAAGTCAATACAACAGTAAAGAAAGAATGTATACTGGTTCCTTTGATTTAATACTTGACATTCCTTATAGTTTTCCTGAGTAAAGGAAAGATTTTACATTCACTTATATTTGACTGTTAGTTGTAGCAACTTTTTATACCACATGTCCTTGCCATCCTCCCTAAAGTTACTTCATTTAATGCCTTCTTTATGGGCTCATTTTGTATTATCTTTCTAAACAACTAAAATCCCGTATGTCTTCCCTATCATTCTGTGACTGTTTTATTCTCCAACATCTCCACTTTCCTAAGCATCATTTTTACAAGGTGAGAAAGACATATCCCAAATAACATTAGGATTTTTACAAATTGAAAAATAATTACCTCATTCTATTTGATAGCATTATTCATAAATCTCGACACAGCTTAAACATTCATATCTCCTCTACAGACTTACATCTTAAAATATATGAAAATGCTATCTTCTGATCTAATAAGGAGAGGCTTTGGATTTCTGTGTTTATTTCTAACATTGACTGGAAACAGAAATGTCACTTAACCTTTCTATCTCAGTTTACTTATCTGCAAAATATTTGTAGAATTTATGTTTAAAGAACCCTAAAGGCCAAAACTAAGAATTCAAATGACATGTCAATTATTTTGATTCTTTGTACACTTTTTGGCACTGCTAAGCATTCTTTTTCTTGCTATAGAAAAACAGCAGGTTTTTATCATAGAGCTATAAAATAGTCCCTGGCACATTTTCAAATTTGTATGTATATAAAATATCTAGATAGGAGACAGTTATTTCTCTATTCATATCTACAAATTTTGAAAAATATATCTTTTATGAGATCTAACTGTTAATTCTTGAGGAATTTCAAATATTAGGACTGGTTAGAAAAGATTCACAGGTCAGCTGAAAATATGCTTTAAAAGAGGTATACGGATATTCTATTTTATTTGTAGAATTACTGTAAGTATATTTTAAATGCCTAAAGGAAAATATAGAAAGACATGCACTAAAAGCTAGGATAGGGTGTTTTGAAATGATAGCATTATAAATGATGTTCTTTCCTCTCATAATTTCAAGTTTTAAAAAATAATATGGAACACTAGAATAAAAATGGAAAAAAAACACTTAATTGAAGGAAGTCTAGTCCCTGTCTAAAGGTAAATCTGTGTTCAAAATTAAATTTGACAAATTAGTAGAATGACTTATGGAATACAGAACACAAACCAAGAGAATAAGTAACTTGTACTGTATCACTGACAGTAGTGCCATAATCAGGACTATGCAAAGCACAGCATGTTATCAAAGAGCCCCATTATTGTAAACACACAATCACCACCCTCAATCACATACTTGGAACCAACATAAACCTATTCTTGCCCCTTCTCTAAATGGATATATAGATAAATCATTATCACATCACCATTATCATAATTAGGGCAAAAACATACAAAGCACTTACTTACTATGTGCCAGGCGCTATTCCAAGCATTTAGATACTAATCTCACTCAATCCTCACAACCCAACTTCATTTTACAGATGAGGAAACTGAAGAATAGAGACATTCACTAACCTTCCCACGGCCACCCGACTTGAGCCCGCATTTGAGCTCAGGCAGTCTCACTCCAGAGCCCATGCTCATAACTGCTACACCATGCTGCCTCTGAATGAACCGGATAGATGAACACTATAAACTGCAGAAGTACTAACTATAAACTCTGAAGAAGTCATGCTGGATTTGGAATATCAAAGCAACTTAAGTCTCTCTAGATGTATGAGATCTGGTAGATTCTGAAGATCTCTGTACGCTAAAAGTCAGGTGCCAAATATCAGTTGCCAAAGGCAATGCTGGGGACACTGTTAAGTCTGGAAGACCAAGTTGACTGCAAAGTCCTATTTCCTCTCTGCTCATTCTTTGTCTCCTTTTAACCCAACCATCTGGAGCCCACGTTTAAATGTTCTTATTAGGGAAATACAAATCCAAACCACAATAAGACACTACTTTGCATACCCACCAGGATGGCTATAGCTTTTTTTAAAAAAGTCATAAAGACATGGCAAATTGGAACCCTCATACATTCTGGTGGGAATGTAAAATGGTGCAGTTGCTATAGGAAATAGTTTACTAGTTCATCAAAAAATTAAACACAGAATTACCACTTGACCCAGCAGTTTCACTTCTAGATATATACCCAAGAGAAATGAAAACTGGGGTTCAAACAAAAACTTGTATGTAAATGTTTACAGTAGCATTATTCCTAATAGAAAGTGGAAATAACCCGAAGTTCCTGATGAATAAATAAAATGTGGTATGTCCCCACAACGGAGTGTTTTACAGTCATACAAAGGAATGAAGTATAATTACATGCTACAACATGAATGAACTTACATTATGCTAAGTGAAAGAAGATAGAATACAAAAGGGTATATACTCTATGATTCCATTTAGACAAAATATCCAGAATAGGCAATCCCATAGAGACAGAAAGTAGATTAGTGGTTGCCAGGAGCTGGGAGGACAGAGTTTGGGGAGTAACTGTTAATAGGTATGGGGCTTCTTTTAGAAGTGATAGAAATGTTTTGAAATTAGAGCACGGTGATGGCTGTACAACACTGTGAATGTACTAAATGCACAATGAATTGTATACTTTACGATAGTTAATCTTGTGTTACATAAATTTTATTTCAATAAAAATCATTTTTTAAAAAAATGTTGATACTCCCTGGGGTTCTATTTTGTTTCTCACCAACAAGACAGTTTTTGTAGGTGATCTCACTTACTCTCATTCACATTCTTGACAGACTCCCACAAACCAGCCTACCAAATTTTGTAAAGGGAAGTGTAAAAAGACCTCCCCTTTTACACTCTAGGATGTTACTGACCTGGTCTTCCTACTCTTATCTAATTGCCAGGGGAGTATGTGAATTACATTAATAATTCAACATAAACTTATTAAAGGCCTACTTCATGCTTGGATGGAGTTTTAGTTTCTAGAGATGGAGGACTGCCCTCAGGAAACTATCAATCAAGTAAGTACACACATACACACACATATACATATCAACAAATGAGATGATCTAGGAAGAAAAATAAAGCACAGTATGGAAAAAGAGTAACAGGGGCTCCTTTAGGAGGTGACATTTGAACACAGATTTGAATAAAGTGAGAATTCTAGGCATGGAAATGCCAGAAAGAAAAAGTGCTCTAAGCAAGTAAGACTGCAAGTGCAAAGGCCCTGCAGAAATAACATGTTGGTTGGTCAATTTTTGAGAAAGAGCAAGGGTTCCTTCTACCTGACAAGCCCTGAGTCAAGGAATGATCAGTAGGAAACTAGGTCTGAGAAGTCACCTGGCAGCAAATCAGAACTTAATTCCACATGACGGAAGCCACTGGAAAGTTTCAAGCAGGAAAGTGGCACAATCAGACATGATTTAAAAGGATCTTGTTGTTTTTACCAGAAGAGAGGCAAGAAGAGAGTAGCTGGCAAGCCATTCCATAGAGCAGGAAAAGTCATCTCTAAAATTAGGAGACTGAACTGCCCAAGAAAATATAGGATTGCAGGCAGTGCTACAATTTCACTTAAGGACTGTGGTTATTATATCAAGCTGGACTAGTCAGCATAGATGTTTTTCTGTAGCTTCCTACTCCAGCCGAGTCAGAGGAGCTGGAATTAACCAGTTACAGTTTTGCCAAGCATTGCCGCTCATTCCAACTGGGAGGTAGTAGAACACACAGCAATTAGGTGGCCATAGGACTGGTGAGAAATAGGTGATCAACTCTAGTGAAAAGCAGCCACACTGAATCTGGCAGGTGACAAAAGGGTGCACCCAGCCTGGAGGTTCTGCTCAAAGTCTTCAGGTGCTAAAGGATACCACCCTATTTCCTGCCCTCCCACTAGATGTGGGTGGTCAGACAGTGTGTGGCAGAAGCAGTAAGGTGTGCCTCCCCTATGGTGGCTGAAAAGCAAAGCAGTGCTGGAAGTGTTCCCACTTTGTAACTGTGAAGATGGGTCCCTTGCAAGGCGACCTGGGGGCCTTTTCTTCCAGTGTGCTGCCACTGTGTTCCTCTGGGTGCTGCAGCAGGCCTGTCTGAGAGGTAAATGGCTAGCACTGTGGAAACCAGGAGAAATGCGGAGTGATGCTGCAGGAACGTGGCGGGAGGTGGGGGTAGGGGGTTCCTTGGAGTAGTATTTCTCAAGTGTGCTCCCACATAGAAAACATCGACCTCCTAATGGGGTCTAGAAACACTTGCTAAAAAGCAGATTCAGGGCTGTCCAAAGGGATTCAGGATGGAGTCCAGGAATGCGCACATTGCCTAACAGCCTAGGTGGTTTTTACACATGCTGCAGATTGAGAAGGGCCTCCTCACAGGGGCCTTCTTCCCTGTTTGCGAATACGAAGGCTTCTGATTCCTGAATGTCAACTTTGTACTCATCTGCCTTAGAGAGTGCTCTTCCTGTCTTTAATGGGATTTTAGTTAATTCTCTCACTGTTTCATAAGAAAAAATTAGGATTTTCCTATTATTTCCAGAATTTTTTTCCTATTTCTTTCCACAATTTATTTTACTAATTTTGTTGACCCAAACTTCCAAAAGAATACTAAATAGCAGCTGATAAAGAATATTCTTATTTCTTACTTGAATGGGAACACAGCTAGTATATACTCATTAAACCTTGTAACAACAAAAAAAACAAAACAAAACAAAAAACACTGACAGTGTGGACAGAGGAAAATACTTTTAGGTTTAGAATAAGATCTACTGGATTTAAGTTCCAGCTACTAGATCTATAAAGACTTTGGACAAGAAGCCTTATGTTCTGTAAGAGCCATGAGTAACAAAAACAATTTTGTCTGTAGCAACTTTCAACTTTATTTAAGTGACAAACCAGTTGAAAATTATTACCCTTTTCATGAAATATAGCATATCTATGTACTGATGGACAATTTTCAAATAGATATATATGTACACACATACACTTTGTAATTCAAAAACATACAATTTTTTTAAAAATATAAGTTTTTTTTTTTTTTTTTTTTAAACAGGGTCTCGTTCTGTCACCCAGGCTGGAGTGCAGTACATGATTATGGTTAACTGCGGTCTCAACCTGCTGGGCTCAAGCAATCCTCCCATCTCAGTCTCTTCAGTAGCTGGGACCACAAGCGTGTGTCATCATGCCTGGCTAATTTTTTTTTTCTGTAGAGACAGGCACTGTGGCCTAGGCTGCTCTTGAATTCCTAGGCTAAAGCAGTCCTCCCAACTCAGGCTCCCAAAGTGCTGAGGTTATAGGCACGAGCCACTGTGCCCAGCCACTTTTAACTTTTCGATATATATTTACTAAATACTGCATGCTAGTAATCTAAGCAGAATCTTAAGTACTAAAAAACTTATGGAAAATATGGCTTATTATTTCTATGAGTTGTAAGAATATTCTTATTATTTAATTCCAGCAGCAGATATTATCTTTGGTTAAAGGTTCTCTGAGAAGGCACTTTGAAAACAACTGGTATAGAAAATCCCTCAAGTCCTTCCCAGCACCAAAAGGATTCATGAGACGAGCTCTAGAAAATACTTACAAAACTTCTGTCTCTCCATTATTTTAAGTCCACAAGCATATGTTTTTGAAAAGTTTGTTAAAAGTATAAAAAGCATGAAAGTATAAAAGATACAAACATACTGGATTTTTTAAAAGAGGGTTTACACTCCTTTTAGATAAATTAATTTTATAATGTCTATAATAAAAGATTCAAATGGACGATTATGTTAGCACTAAAATCTTCCAAGAAGTTTAGAAACTGTTTGCTTTATTACAATGTCCAGTCCAGGCATCTACTCCAGTGCTTTTGCTGATCAGAATTAACTATCAACTTTGGATGTTTGCCCACTTCACATACTCCCAAAAGTAACATGGAGACATTACATCAGCGGTATTGCAGAAAGATTAATGTGCTTGGTTTGTAGATGCAAACTAATTATACTTACTGCATACTTCTAGTATTCTGTCTCTTTTACTCAAATCTAAATGAATTTAGTCATACATTTGCATACAGTTTAATGATAACAGTAATGTGTAGTTAATAGATACTCACTGGAACATAAAAAATTTACTTGGCATTTTTCCAGCTAATTGTTTTTACAGCTTGACTTCACTTTATACATTAGGTGCATTCATAAAAAGGTTTACATAAAGCAAATATTTTCATACTAAATCCCATTTTCCCACTGTTGCCCAATATTAAATCTTGAGTTATATTTCTATAGGAAAATGCTGGCTCCAACACATCATAAAAATTATAATTAAAAATCTAAACATATATGCCAAGGAATAGGTACATTTAATACATTATTTTATACAACACTTTATCTTCTCACCTGTGATAAGAATCTAAAAGAAAATCATTTTGTTTCATAGTTTCACAATCATCAGAAGGACACATATGTTTAAAAAAACAATTGCAGGGTTTTAAAGTAGCTTCATAGAAACTGAAAGTAGAAATATAATTTATTAGCTGGAACTGCCACATGGAGATATCCTGTAAGATTTTAGGCAATGCAAGCAGTCTCAGATTATTGACAGTAATCATTTAACCATCTTAGAAATTTCTTCGGCTATGAGTAATACACTTTAGGGGGTTCATTACAATCCAAACCAGATGATTTACTGGAATTATACAGATTATCTGGAGCCAATACCACTGTCTGACTCTAAGCCCACTTTTCGTTTTTGAGGCAGGGTCTCCCTCTGTCACCCAGGCTGAAGTGTAGTGGTGCGATTATGCCTCACTGCAGCCTCAACTTCCAAGGCTCAAGAAATCCTCCCCAAGTAAAAGGGACCACAGGTGTGCACCACCACACCTGGTTAATTTTTTTATTTTTATTTTTATGTTTTATAGAGATGCTTTTCAGAGAAATAGGAAAAAGAACTTTGCTCAACTACCTGGATCCTTTCATACTATTTAATATCAAAAGTGTAAAAAAAGCAACATTTGCTAAAATACTACAGTACTTGGAACTTTTAGAAAACTCTTCCACTTTTAAAGTACTTTGGATTGTTAAACAATTCATAATTTTCAGTCATTTTAAATTAATTTGTAAATTTTTTCCTGCACAAATCCTCTGGGGAATGTACTATGTGGATTTTAATTACCTACGCTCTCCTTTTCCTGCACTGCTGCAGATACTCAAGGTATGCTTTTACATCAGTTAGTCAGTGTGAACTGTGGCTCTTATTCCAGGATGCACACTAAGCTGAGAACTATCGAATCCTCTTTATCTTTGCCACGTACCCTGAAGTAAAACACAGCAACAAACAAGGGAGACGATATTGGTAAAGAGACAATACTGATAACCAGTCTGACTACCACACATAGAAAGGAGGCTGAAGTAATACTTAGAGCTTTGAAAGGCTAACAGTTTTGGCCTCGGGTTATGATGGTTTATTCCTGTTCACAATATGGATACACGTACTTTAGTCACACTAAATACAAAGTGTGGCCAAAGACATTCTTTTCTGTGGATAAAATAGTTTTTGAAGATATTCTGAAATAAGTCAGTCATCATGACATCCTACTATTCCCAAAGAGTGGATGTTTACATGAGTTAGTGTAGCATAGCAGAAAAAGCACAAACTTTGATGACATATTACTCCTGGGCTGGAGGGCCAGCTCAGCCCTTCACTGGCTGTGTCACCCTATGCAAGGTACATGCTGTGTCAGAACATAGTAGCCCCAGGAAATCATAGTTGTTGCCCTCTTCCCCTTTTGGCAATTAATCCATCAGCCTTCTTTGATATTCTACAATGTTTCCATGGAGATTCAGCATCTCTCAGGCTTTTTTTTGGTTATTCCCTGTAAATAATACCCTTAGCCACCAGCTCCTGGGGGAGGTCCAGGAAACGTCTGTGGTTATGCTGGCAGAATCTCTAGACTTTCATTTCATATGGTCAGTGGCACCCCCAGTTTCCCATCAGTGCTTGTAACATACCCAGAAGAACACCACTTCATGCCTGTCTAGGAGACCTGACGTTTTGGTCACTCAAGAATGCCAATCTAGGCCAAGCAGAGTGGCACACACCTATAATCCCAGCACTTTAGGAGGCCAAAACCGGAGGATCACTTGAGGCCAGGAGTTTGAGACCAGCCTGGCCTAAACAGCAAGACTGTCTCTACAAAAAACGTAAAAAATTATCTGGGCATGTTGGTATGCCCTTGTAGCCCCAGCTACTCAGGAGCAAAGGCAGGAGCACTACTTGAGTCCAGGAATTCAAGGGTACAGTGAGCTCAGCATCAAATGTACCCTTGTGGTTGATTACCACTACACACTAGCCTGGGCAACAGAGTGAGACCACATCTCTAAAAAAAAAAAAAAAAAAAAAAAAAGAGGAATAAAAAAAGAATGCCAATGCAGTTCAAAACACCAAGCAGTGTGCAGAAGATAAGCTGATAAATTCAGCTATTATAAAAACCAGTAGAAACCAACTAAGTAAATCTCTGGAAGAATTTAACATAAAATAATAACATTACTACAATTTTTAAAAATTCTCTTTTTCTTATGTCTTAAAGGTCGTTTATTTACATGTTTGGGATTCTGTTCTATATAGTCTGTTCTGTGACCTGTCAGTCAATTACAGTACAGGAGTCTAGTAACTCATTTATCTTTAAAGAAGTGCATCTTGACCAGAGAACATGAGAATGTCAACAAATTGTAAGGAAATAAAGCAAGTTGGTCAAGGTCCTTGTAACTGAAGCCAAGAAAAAGCCTGGGAAATTAATGAATAATAAGCTCCCAGGAAACTCAAACTGAAAAAAGCAGTAAGCCATCATGAGAATAATACCTGAGATGATTAAATATATAGTCCAAACATTACGGCCTATGATCCTACATCTTATCCACCCACAAAAGAGAACAGCCAAAGAGCCGAAGTTGCTCATTTTTATCTTAATGAGAGAGAGGAGGGATAAGGGGGAGGCAAGAAGGCGGGGAGGAGAGGGAGGGAGGAAGACAGAGGGAGAAAGGGAGAGAGAGACAGCACACGAACATGAGCAAGAGAACAAGGGCAAAAAATACTTGCTGATAGTAGGTATAATATTAAGAATATTGTATTATATTGCATTAGAAATACAGACTATTGAAAGCCAACATAAAGAACTGATTTGGATTTAGAAAAGATCAGAATATAAGATAGTTTTATTTCCATTTTAAAATGAATATGTAAACAACTATTAAGTTCAGTACCTTAAAAAAAAAAAAAGTCGGCCGAGCACGGTGGCTCAAGCCTGTAATCCCAGCACTTTGGGAGGCCGAGACGGGCGGATCACGAGGTCAGGAGATCGAGACCATCCTGGCTAACCTGGTGAAACCCCGTCTCTACTAAAAAATACAAAAAATTAGCCGGGCGAGGTGGCGGGCGCCTGTAGTCCCAGCTACTCGGGAGGCTGAGGCAGGAGAATGGCGTGAACCCAGGAGGCGGAGCTTGCAGTGAGCTGAGATCCGGCCACTGCACTCCAGCCTGGGGGACAGAGCAAGACTCCGTCTCAAAAAAAAAAAAAAAGTCTTGCTGCCTTTATTGATTTGGAGAAAGCCTGCCACATATTCTTACAAAGACAGGATGTCAAGCAAACCAATAAGTCATTCAAACCCAGTGTATATAAGGTTCCTTAAGTATTTGAGAAAACAACATGGAGAATTCTGAAAATCTGAGACCCACATGGGAGTAAAGAAAGAATGCATCTTAAGCAAATTTTACTTGTTGTTCTCTGTTATCCTGAAAAATTCACTCAAGAGAACAAAAAAAAGTTTGCAAATAAGACCATATAATCTTATTTGCAGAGGATGACACTTCTTATGAGACTTAGAAACCTGCAATACAATCTGAGCTTGTAAGACTCTGAGAACTCCAAAGCAGGACAGTGATCAAGACTGACAAGAGTATGACCATGGTGATCTCTCAGGAAGCTAAAATCACCTCAGTTATGTATAAGAAATTCTGGCCAGAAACTGAACACTTCAGAGCTGGTGAACTCATGATAAAATCAAACAGATGAAGAGCTAAACTTATAATCTTAGTTGTCACTTGACTCTTGTTTTATCAAAATATAATTCTAATATAATCAAAATAAGTATATCCTGTTACTTCTCAAATTTAGAAAGGCCAGATTCCCCTGCAAATGCTTAAGAACCCTGTATTAGACCTCATAATTCCTCAACAAAGGAAAAAGTTGAGTAAATGATACGTATGCTATTCCAGGAATAGTGTTCTAAGGCTACAAAAGGGATGATTTCTGCTCATACACAGGGAAAAAGGGAGTCATATTCACTGACACCCTAGGGTATGGTATCTAGCATGATACCCAGCACTTAAAAGGAGTCCACTACATATTTGTTAAATGAAGGATAGGTTATAGCTAACAATTACTAACTGGTTTACTATATGCTGGCACTGAGCATGCAGTAACTCATCTAATCCTCACAATAGCCTGATAAGGCAAATACATATTGTTATCATTTCCATTTTACAGTTGAAGAAACTGAAAAACAGAGAAGATAGGTTGCTTGGCCTAGGTGGAGCCAGGTTTCAAATGAAGGTAGAGTGGCTCTACAGCCCCCCTAACCACAATACTACATTACTATATTCCTCTCAACGTAAAAGTGAATGATTGCAAGGGAGAGATAGGACCAGCAAGGGCCAGGTTCTCAGCTCTGTGGGAATAAAGCAATCAGGACTAGGAGACGGACAAGTTCAAAGTGAAAGGATGCATGTGAGACCGGACAGGGAAGTGCTGGGAGTGAATGCACTTTGTGACTGCAGACTCCAAGTACCTCTTAACACTGGGTATGATCTGACCTTGAGGCAGGTACATGATGAGGATGGGCTAGATCAGTGGTTTCATCTTTGCCTATATACTGGAAGTGCATGAGGAGCTTTAAAAAATACTGAGCACAAGTCAGTAAGAAAAAGACCACTGAGGCCAGTCACGGTGGCCCATGTCGGCAATCCCAACACTTTGGGAGGCTGAGGCGGCTGGATCACCTGAGGCCAGGAGTTCAAGACCAGTCTGGACAACATAGTAAAACCCCATCTCTACTAAAAATACAAAAATTAGCCAGGTGTGGTGGTGGGTGCCTGTAATCCCAGCTACTCAGCAGGCTGAGGCAGAACTGCTTGAACCCAAGAGGCAGAAGCTGCAGCGAGCCGAGATCATGCCACTGCATTCCAGCCTGAGTGACAGAGCAAGACTCCACCTCAGAAAAAAGAAAAAGCCCACTGAATCAACACAAAAAATAGCACAGGTTATATACACTTACAGACCACAGAAAAGGAGATATAAATGACTTTATGCATATGAGAAGATGTTTGACCTCATTCATAATTAAAGAAATGCAAAATAAATGCCAAAGAGGTATCATTCTTCACCTAATTATACTGGTAGAAAACTCCAAAACATTCAAAACAGCCTCATCTCTAGTCTAGATTACTGTAATAACCTCCCAACTGCTCTCTTAATCAGCAAAATGGCTCTTTCAAAAATTAAAGTCAGATCACATCACTATGTTGCTCAAAACCTACACTGGCTGGGGTGGACGGATCACGAGGTCAAAAGATTGAGACCATCCTGGCCAACATGGTGAAACCCTGTCTGCACTAAAAATACAAAAGTTAGCTGGTGTGGTGGCACACGCCTGTAATCCCAGCTACTCAGGAGGCTGAGACAGGAGAATCGTTTGAACCCGGAGGAAGAAGATATAGTAAGCCGAGATCGTGCCACTGCACTCCAGCTTGGTGACAGAGCAAGACACCATCTCAAAAAAATAAAAAATAAAAAAAAACCTACATTGGTTTTGCATTTCATTCAGAGTAGTAGCCAGAATCTTTACAGTGGCCTACAAGGCCTTACATAAATCTGGCTCCCAGTCATATCTTTGGCTTCTTCTTACACCACTCACGACTTCACTTACTCTTCTCTAGACACATTGGCTTCCTTTCTGCTCCTCAAACTCACCATACAAGCCTCCACTTTAGGGCCTTTACAATGGCTGATCTCCTGCTTCTCCCCCAGACATCCTCAAGGCTCACTCTCTCACCTTCTTAGAAGTCTTCATTCAAATCTCACCTCTCAGTAAGACTTCTCTAATTCAAATTGTGATTCCCATTCCTTAACTCAAATCAGGCCCTACTCTTCCTATATAAGCACTTTTCACTTTCTAATCTACTATACAATGTACTTGTATTTATTTTTTATTTTCTATCTCCCCCAACTAGAATGTAAACTTCATGAGGACAGAAATGTCTGTTGATGTACTCCAAGTACCCGTAAGAATGTCTCACCATGTGTATGTATAAAGATATATTCTGCAACACTGATAACATCAGAAGATTCAAAACAACTAAATGTCCATGAATACAGGACTAAGAAGTTAAATAAATTACAGAGAAATCACACAGTGGGATACTAAACAGTTCTTAAATAAATAAAGCAGTAACTCTATTTCCAGTATGGTCAAGTAAACTCTCACTGAACTGATTCTCCTGCAGGAAACGATAAATTCTGAACAAACTGTAAAAAACAAATCATCTAAACGTACCAAAAAGTGAATGAAACAGGTGGACACTGGAGGCAAGTTAACATCTGGAAAAAAAGAGCAACATAGGATACATTTCTCTCCCTTTTTTTTCTTTTAATAGCTTGAATTTGAAGGCAGGCCCATCTATTCCATGTGAAATAGCTAAAATGCCACTAGAAAACAGTCTTACTGGTTTGAAGACCCAGAGATAAGGGCTCATATTCCACAGCTTCTGGAATATGAAGGAGGAATTATTAGAAATAAAAAATCTGAGGCCGAGCGCGGTGGCTCACGCCTGTAATCCCAGCACTTTTGGAGGCTAAGGTAGGCAGATCATGAGGTCAGGAGTTTGAGACCAGCCTGGCCAATATGGTGAAACTCCATCTCTACTAAAAATAAAAAAATTATCCAGGCGTGGTGGTTGGCAACTGTAATCCCAGCTACTCGGGAGGCTGAGGCAGAAGAATCGCTTGAACCCAGGAGGCAGAGGTTGCCGTGAGCCAAGATCGTACCCCTGCACTCCAGCCTGGACAACAGAGCAAGACTCTTGTCTAAATAAATAAATAATCTGGAAAGAGAGGGAGCTTCATATTCTACGTATAAAACTGTTTGAATCTCTATCTGACCCCTGAACCACACACACAGTCCTGGAACCAATTCAAAGAAACTTAGCTAAGAGATTAGAATTCGAGGTGCCTGTCACCCAGTACAGAAAGAAGTTTTGTTGAGATTTCAGCCAACTAACTACCTGCCTAAAAAATTTTTTTGGCCAGGCATAGTGGCTCACGCCTATAATCCCAACACTTTGGGAGGCCAAGGTGGAAGGACTGTTTGAACACAGGAGTTAGAGATCAGGCTGGGCAACATAGCAAAACCCCATATCTACACAGATGCAAAAAATTAGCTAGGCATGGTAGCATGTGCCTATAGTCCTAGCTACTCTGGAGGCGGAAGTGAGGGTATCACCTGAGCCTGGGAGTTGGAGGTTGCAGTGAGCCAAGATTGCACCACTGCACTCCAGCCTGGGTGACAGAGTGAGGCCTGTCTAAAATACACACACACACACACACACACACACACACACACACACACTGACTTCAGAGGAACATAACAGAATCTAGGTTCTACAACATATAATTTTACAATGTCCAGAATACAATCCAAAATTATTCAACATATGAAACAGGAAAAAATGATCCATTTCCAAGAGAAAAAAAACTATCAGTAGAAAACTATCCTGAAATGACGGAGATGTTAGAATTAGCAGCAAGGGGCCGGGTGTGGTGGCTCATGCCTGTAATCCCAGCACTTTGGTAGGCTGGGGTCGGTGGATCACTTGAGGCTATGAGTTCAAGACCAGCCTTACCAACACGGCAAAACCCTGTCTCTACTAAAAATATAAAAATTAGCCAAGTGTGGTGGCACACAGCTGTAATCCCAGCTACTCAGGAGGCTGAGGCATGAGAATCACTTGAATCCAGGAGGCAGAGGTTACAGTGAGCCAAGATCATGCTACTACACTCCAGCCTGGGTGACAGAGGAGACTCTGTATCCAAAAAACAAAAAAAAGAACTAGCAGCAAAGTTATACTATGTTCAAAGAGACCAAAAAAAATATGCTTTTAATGAATAAATGTATGGAGAATTTCAGCAGAGACAGTAATTATAAAGAGTAGCCAAACAAATTCTAGAATATGATATTCAAATTTAAAATTCACTGGATAGACATAATAGCCGAAAGGAGATGACCAAGGAATCAAGATTAATCAACAGAAATTATACAACCTAACTATTAGAGAGAAAAAAAGAAGTTAAAAAAATGAACTGAACCTTAGGGACCTGTTAGACAATATAATGGTCTAACAGAAGGAAAGGAGAAAAAGAGGGGAACAGAAAAATATTAAAAGACATAAGATCCAAAAATTTCCTTTGGTAAAAGGCATATTTACATATTCAAGAAGCTCAGTGAACTAGATTAATATAAAGAAAACCACACAAGATATATTATAGTTTAACTGCTAAAATCTAAAAAGACATATTATTTACGGGGAACAACAATTCAAATGATGCCTGACTTCTCAAGAGAAAAAGTCTGAGGCTAAGAGACAGTGGAACAACATCTTTAAAGTCTTTATAAAAGTGCTGAAAGTAAAAAAAAAGAAAAACAAAAAGAAAGCTGTCAACTTCGAATTCTATATTCAATGAAAATATTCTTCAAAAATGAAGGCAAAATAAAGATGTTTTCAGTAAATAAAAATTCAGAGAAATCATTGCCAGAAGACCTACACTACAAGAAATACTAAAGGATGTTCAAGCTGAAGAAAAGTAAAGCCAGACAGAAACCTGGATCTTCTGAGAAAACAAAAACAAAAACAAACACAAACACAAAAACAAAACAAAACGAAACAAAAACATGAGAAATGATAGCTATGTGGGCAAATAAATTCAAGACCTTTTTCTCTTAATTTCTTTAAGATACAGACTAAAGCAAAAAATGGTAACATTGTGGAAGTTATGATCTATATAGATGTAATACAAATGACAACTATATATGGGCTGGGAGTTAAATAGACCTATATGGCTGCAGGGTTTCTAAAATTTTCATAATCAACTTAGAAAAAATAATGCAGCTTCTTATATACTGACACGGAATGCAGTTCAAGGTATTTTTCAAAGGAAAAAAAAAAAACAGATTCAGAATACTATTACAGAATGATACTTTCTTAAAGCAAATACATATACATATCCAGAGAATATCCTGAAAGGATAATACATGAAACTGACAGGGGACAGGGGCAAAATCGGGTAACTGGAATGCAGGGGTGGCATAATATTTACATTAACATTTGAATTTATTACATTTTATACTGTATAAAATAAATACAAAAAATTAAATACTCACGAAAATCAAAAAATAAAGGCTCTGAGAAGTTCTACGTAAGAAAACATTTAAATTTTCCTTGATCCAGCATTTTACAAACCTATATGACTGTAGGAAACTGACTCTTCTCCCTTTTTCAAATAATAGCTATTTCTATCCCAACAGTGACTGGTATTGCTTACACCATATTAAAAAACACTTATTTTTTTAAATCAATTTTTTACTAGTTGTACCAACTAAATCTAGTAAGAATATGACTCAGGTCATATGATATCATTTCATATTAATCTTTAGCTATTAAAATATATTGTGGCATCTTGTTATGGAATCATTAGTATGTTCAACAAGCAATTTTTTATGTTTTCAGAAATAGTTGATATCATTCAGTTTGGACAGTAATAACAGAGGTACCTAATGAGTTTTTAAAAATAAGTAAGCATGGGACAGTGACTGAATTTAAGAATATATTGGAAAATATTAAGTCTAGAACTTTAGTGGATGGAATTTTATTAGACTGCCAGTGAAACTGCAATTATATTTGAAGTTGCTCTGATGGACTCTTTAAAAAAAAAAGAATATTTCAAATGACCTGAGTCATATTCTTACTAGATTTAGTTGGTACAACTAGTAAAAAATTGATTTAAAAAAATAAGTGTTTTTTAATATGGCGTAAGCAATACCAGTCACTGTTGGGATAGAAATAGTTAATATGAAATGATATCAACCATTTCTGAAAACATAAAAAATTGCTTGCTGAACATACAAATGATTCCATAAGAAGATACTACAACATATTTTAGTTGCTAAAGATTAATATGAAACATAATCATTATTTTGAAACAAAAAAGAAAAACCCACAAATTCTTGTTAAAGTTCAACAGATATTACTTAAATTGTAGTATCTTGGTTTTAACAATTTAACAGTTTAATAGTGAAAATTTTTTCTATGATACATTAATTTCACTGGTTCCTTTGAGTTTCTAAATCCACTTGACAATTTTCTTTAATAGTGTATTTTATTCAATTTATCTTTGTACCTACACTAACAAAGGAAAAAGAATACAATTTGTGAATACCTAGAAATTCCTTAATCATGGAGATTGTATACAATTGTTTCTATGCTCTTTGAAGGGAGGACATGATACTAGTTTCATCTGTGCTAACAAGGAGAATTTATTACTAAAAGATCTGGGGGAGGAGTGAGATGCTAAAATGAAAGACATGGAAGCCTGGCAACACATTCTAGCCTAGCTGACCCTTCCTAAGAAAAAAAGATAGTACTACTAGTAAGGCGCTAATGAGCCATACTTGGTATCCTCATGCTCAACAACCTTCTCAGATCACTCAGGTTGAAAATAAACTTCTGTATTACAACTGAAACCAAAAATTACACTGAAAAGGACGTGTTTAGCATCTTAGAGGCTCCTACATATTTAAAGCTTCTTCTTTAAAATTCCATGTTTTAGATGTTTGAACAAGACATCAATAATTCCATTATTCTTGCTCTGGTTTGATATTATTTTTACCTCTCCCAAACCATAAAATTTGCAAAATAAAAAATTCAACTGCAAAATTATTCAATATTTGGAAACGAAAATTTAACAAACCCTCTTAAGAACCAATACGAGAGCTATCAAATAGAATACAAACAGATACTTAAAATTTTAGAAACTGGTAACAACATTCAAATCAAAGAGGTGAAGTATTCCAAGAATATTTACTCCAGTTGTGTTAGGAACAAACTAAATTATGACTTCCTTGGGCCAACTAAATCCAGTAAGAATAACATTCTGTTGCTAATACGATCATTTGAAATAATTATTTTTGAAAAGAACTTAGCCTATCAAAGTCAACTTCAAATATAAAAGTGTTCCCCATCAATCAAGTGTATAGAAACAATATAAAATTAGTCAAATTTTATTTTACAAAGATACTTCTCAAACCCAAGAGCTTCCTATAATAATATACAACATCATATAGTGTTTACTGATTAATAGGAAAAAAGAAGAAAATTAAATGAAATTAGAATAAAATATATAACTTCTACCAGAAAAAAAAAAGAGACTAGAACCAGCAGGGACAAATAAGTGGAAATTATTAGAAGACACTGACTTAAAGATTTGGTTGTATATAAAACATAGCTCCCTATATTTCATATACCTAAACTTATAAAATAATCCCATAAACTCTATTATTCCTTAATATAGACTAGAAGAAACCCACAAACATTCTGAAAGCAGCCAAACTGCAAATATTTTAGGCTTTGCAGGCCATAGGGTTTCTGTCACACCTTCTCAATACTGCTGTTGTATTGAGAAAGCAGTCATAGACAATATACATCAACAAATGAAGGTGGTGGTGCTCCAATAAAATTTATTTTTATGGACACTGAAATCTGAATTTCATATAATTTCTACACATCACAAAACAATCTTCTACTAATTTTTTTCAATGATTTTTAAATATACAACCTTAGATCATGGGACATACAAAAAAAGAAAGCTGTGGGCCCTAGACTGCCAACCCCCTGCCTCATCTAGAAATACACGAAAAGTAGTTACTAGAATACTTTCCAAACATTCTTTCTAATAATTGAGTATCAATAATGTTGCATTTTTACTATGCCATTATTTTTACCATATGTAAGTTCTAAAACAGTATAATCTGCCAAAATAATGACGGAATCAAAGCTAAGAAAGCTAAAATGAAGTATTCTTAATATTTCAAAGCCACAAAAAAGAAGCAATAAAAAAAAAAAAAACAGAAAAGTGTTGTTTCATTACACATTCCTAGGTCATAAATTTCACATAGACTTAAACTAACTCTATATAATACTTGCCCACTGAGTGATACAAAGTTATTAGTTACACTATGCCAAATTTAGAATTTCATTAATTCCAAAAGTAATATAGGATTAATATGTGGCCAAAAAAATCTTGGAGACTGGGTGAGATGGTGAAACCTCATCTCTAAAAAAGACACAAAAATTATCCAGGCATAGTAGCACTTGGACCACCTGGTCTATATCAACGAGCTACTCGGGAGGCTGAGACGGGAGGATGGCTTGACCCCAGGAGGTGGTGGTTGCAGTGAGCCAAAATGGTGTCACTGCACTCCAGCCTGGGCAACAGAGTGAGACCCCTGTCCCCCTACCCCTGCAAAAAAAAGAATCCTGGTAGTTTCATAGTTAACACTGTTTCATATGGTAATACTGAAATGTCTTAGAAAACTCAAAGGACAAGGTTGTGAAACTGTATTTTAATTATAGCTTAACTTTAACTAGTTGTTAAGATCTTGAGCAAATCATGTCAGCCAGCATTTCCTAAAGTTTGCCCTGTATCCACAGATCATTCATTAATTTAACAGGATCTATGGCCAACTGAGTCTGAGAAATGCTACACATTATATACATTTCTAGAAGATTTATAATGTACCTAAGCGTATCATAAATTCTGAAAAATTCCGCAATAAAGAATACTGTTAGTTTAATCTAGAATTGTCCAAACTTAACTACTTTTTGTGTGTCATACTTATTAACATCCAAAAAAACTAAAATTTCTTAAAACACACTTTAGAAAATTTTCTAATCTCTAGTCAAAATCAGATAAACATCCCTTTGGTTTCTAAATTTTAGAATTTTGTGAGACTAATTCTAAGTAGTAATTTTGTGAAAGCTGTTCAACTATTAAGTTCAGGTTTACAAACCTGGAACCTCTGGATCAAATGTACTCCTTTATACTCCCACTATGAACTTCCTCTTCTAGAGCACTTATCTTTAAGTAGAAATAATTTCTCTAACTTTCTAGACTTACTCTTTAAGTGGGAGATGGAACCATCCGAATTTCTTGAACACTTAGGAGAGTGCCTGGATCACTCACTAAATGTGTTTCGGTTCTGGTTTTGTTTCTATTTTACTGCAATAATCTCCCACTTGATCTACCCATAACCACTCTTGCCTTTCCCATACTGCTTCTCTATGCAAACATGGTCAGGTCTCCTCCACTAAAAAACTTTCATCTTTGCCGGGTGCGGTGGCTCACGCCTGTAATTCCAGCACTTTAGGAGGCCAAGGTGGGCGGATCATGAGGTCAGGAGATCAAGGCCATCCTGGCCAACGTGGTGAAACCCCATCTCTACTAAAAATACAAAAATTAGCTGGGCGTGGTGGCATATGCCTGTAATCCCAGCTACTCAGGAGGCTGAGGCAGGAAAATCTCTTGAACCCAGGAGGCGGAGGTCACAGTGAGCCGAGATCGCGCCACTGCACTCCAGCCTGGTGACAGAGCAAGACTCCATCCAAAAAAAAAAAAAACAAAAAACTTTCATCTTCCACTCTTCTGAAAATGAAGACCAAATTTCGTAAAATAGCCCTGGAGGATCTAGTCTCTGCCTACCCTCTCCTGCTTTTTACCTCTTTTATCACTGCTTCTCTTTATTTTATCTGCTTTAGCCACACAAAGCTAGTAGAGATGAAACTAGTCAGCATAGAGAAAAAAGCAGAGCAGGAGCCTGGGGAATGTCAGGGTAGGGTAGGGTGAAGTGGGTTGGGGTGAAATGAAAGGCAAGACTGAAAAGGTTATATTAGACCTTAGCAAATGAGAGGGAACAGAAAATACCTCTAAAATAGGAGTATACCTGACTTGGAACAGTAGGGAGCAGTAGGTGGGTTACAGAAGTAATAGAGGTCTGAAACAGCAGAAGCTTTATGCAATCAACTCCCATGGTTATCTCTCTCATCTAGATCTCTCCTGAGTCCAGTCTCCTATATGAAACATGTATTTGACAACTCCTCTTGGATGTCTTACAGACATGTCTATCCCTGAAGCCTTAACTGCACTCCAAATCTGTTTCTTCTCCATTCTTTCCCATCTCAGTAAATGGCAGTAACCTCTATCCACTGGGAAAAGCCAGAATCCTAAAAGGTTCTCCCACTAAATTTAGAAAAGACATGAAATTCCCATTAAACATCCTCCACACTAGGTAGCTATAGTCTTTAATGAATATAGCAAATATGGCAAAGACCCTAATCCCCTACATACAGTACTCCGTTAAGTATTACCACCCACTCACATATTACACACATACAGGAAGGAAATCACTTACATCTGAGTCCCAATCAAGGAGTTCACATTCCTATGGGGGCAGAGGCTAGGTGAAGTGGGACACTGAATCTGCATATCCTCTGAAATACCCAATGTCCATCTAAGACAAAATGGTACCTGTGCCCAGAGGGTTAGCCCAAATAATATTAATAGCTTCGAACTAAGAGGTAGCCACCATAGAGGAAGAGGTGCTTATGGCCTCTAACAATAACAAATATCAAAAACAGGAGGTCCAGTGAGCCCATCAAGCAAGATCAACATCCCATACACCTGTACTTTTATACTCTAAAAAAAGATGGGAACACAGACTAGGAACTACTGTCATGTTTGAAAATGCCCCCATGTTTGTTGTCAGTGCTACTGTCTGTTACTTCATGGTAACTAGAAACAAACTCCACAACAAAAATGACAATAAATTATGGTGTATTACTATAGTAGAATACTAAGTAAATTTATTAAATAGTTGTACACTTAGTTACATGGAAACTCATAACATATTCTGAAGTGAAAGCAGAGTATATAGTTTGCATAAATACATACACTCATTAAAATGCTACAGCTGTACCTCTGGTAAGCCAAAGGTTTGTATGGGCTTGTCCTAGAAAGCAGGAAAGTGAGGAACTAAGAAGGCAAAACGAAAAATTAGAAATAGATTTTGAAAAGTATGTTTTACCAAACTTACCTGACAAATTTAAGAGTAGTGAAATTATACATAGTGTATTCACTGACCATGATGGAATCAGACTAAACATCAATAACAAAGACAACAGGAAAAATCTCCAAACACTTGGAAACTACACTTCTAAAATAATCCGGGGGTCAATGAATTATCAAGGAAATTTTTAAACTGAACGAAAATAAAATACAATATATTACAATTTGTGAGATGCAGAAGAAAAATTCGTAACACTAAATACATAGATCAGAATTAGCCAGGTGTGCTACGTAGTCCTAGCCACTCAGGAGGCTGAGGCAGGAGGATCACTTGAGCCCATGAGTTTGGGGCTGCAGTGAACTATGATTATGCCACTGCACTCCAGCCTGCGCAAGGGAGTAAAAGAAAGGAAGAAAAGAAGAAACGTCTCAAATAAATAATCTAAGCCCACACCTCAAGAACAAAGAACAAGAAAGGGGAAAGTAAATCTAAAGAAAGCAGAAGGTAGTAAATCTAAGAATAGAAATCAATAAAACTGGAAACAGAAAAAAAACTATAGATAAAAGCAATTACACAAAATCTTGGTTCTTTGAAAAGAATAATAGAACTGACAAACTTCCAGCAACACTGACAAAGAAAAAAGACACAAATCATCAATATCAGAAAAGAATCACAGATTATCACTAGAGACCCTGTACACATCAAAAGAATAAGGGAATACTAAGAACCATTCTACACACAGAAATTTGACAACTTAAGACAAAATAAGCCAAATCCTCAAAAAGCACAGCTATCACAACTTATCCAACACGAAGATGACTTGAAAAGCCCTATAGGTATTCAATAAATTGAATTCACACATTTAAAACTCCTAAAAAAAGAAAATTTCCAGATGTGGGTGTTTTCAGGAAGAATTCTGCCAAACTTTTAAAGATGTAATGTCAACTCTATACAATCTCTTCCAGAAAACAGAAGAAGAGAGAATGCTTCCCAACTCTTTTTATGGAATACAACAGTACCCTGATATAAAAAATCAGAAAAGAATGCCAAAGGGGTTATGGTGAGGGGAACTACAGACAAATATCCTTCATGACTATAGAGACAAAAAGCCTTAATAGAATATTAGCAACATACATAAAGACTCTTAGATCATGACCAAGTATTGTTTATTACAGGCATACAAGATTGGTTCAGTATTTAAAATTCAGTCAATGTAATCTATCACATTAACAGGTCAAAAAAGAGAAAGCACATGATCAGTTAATTGATGCAGCAAAACATTTAACAAAATTCAACACCCATTCATGATAAAAATTCTCAAAAAAACTAGGAAGAACATGTCCAATTGGATTTAAAATATTTACTAAAAATCTACACCTAAAATCAGACTTAATGGTGAAAGACTGAATGTTTTGTACCCAAGATCAAGAATGAGGCAATGATGTCCACTCCCACTACTCTTCAAGCACTGTGTTGTAAACCGTGTTGTAAACACAGTGCTTGAAGATCTAGCCAGTGCAGTAAGGTAAGAAATTAAACATGTATTAGCCCATTCTCACATTGCTATAAAGAAATACCTGAGAACAGGTAGTTAACTGGCTTATGGGTTTGCAGGCTGTACAGGAAGCACTGAGGCTTCTGCTTCTGGGAGGCCTCAGGAAACGTACAATCATGGCAGAAGGCAAAGGGGAAGTAGGCACATCTTACATGGCCAGAGCAGGAGGAAGAGAGAAAGGAGGGAGGTGCTACACTTTTAAACAACCAGATCTCACGATAACTCACTCACTATCACGAGAACAGCACCAAGGGGATGGTGCTAAACCATTCATGAGAAACCATCCCCATAATCCAAACACCTCCCACCCCACCCAACCTCTAACACTGGTACAACTGAACATAAGATTTGTGTGGGGACACAGATCCAAACCTTATCAAAATGAAAGGCAAGCAGATCAGAAACCAAGAAATAAAAATGTCCCTATTTAAAGATGGAATAATTGTCTGTGCAGAAAGAAATGTATTTTTTAATTACCTAGAACTAATAAGTGAATTCAGCAAGTTCACAGGACACAAGATCAAAGTACAAAAATTGAAATGTATGTCTATATACCAGCAATAAATACATGGAATGTGAAAGTAAAAATACAAGAAAAGATTTATTCTAAAATTTACATGGAAAGGCAAAGAACACAGAGTAATTCACACAATTTTGAAAAAGAATAAAGTATAAGAAACCACTCTATTTTATTTTAACACTTATTATGTAACTTCAGTAATCAACACTGTGAGGAGTTGGCGAAGAGACACAGAGTTCAACAGAACATAACAGAGAACCCAGAAACAGACACACACTAGTGTGGCCAACTGTCTTTATACAAAGGTAAAAAAGCAATTCAATGGAGGAAGGACAGCTATCCAACAAATGGTGCTGGAACAAATGGATAACCATAGGCAAAAAACCGAAACAAAAACCCTTGACCTAAACATGACACCAATAAAAAGAAGCTAACTCAAAATGTGTATTTAAATGTAAACCATAAAACTTTTAAAAGAAAACCTAGGAAAAAACCTTTGGGGATCTAGATTTGGTGAGGAGATTCAGACATGACACCCAAAGCACACTCACAAAAAAAAAATTGATAAACTGGACTTCATCAAAATAAAAAACTTCTGCTCTATGAAAAACTATGTTGGCCGGGCGCGGTGGCTCAAGCCTGTAATCCCAGCACTTTGGGAGGCCGAGACGGGCGGATCACGAGGTCAGGAGATCGAGACCATCCTGGCTAACACGGTGAAACCCCGTCTCTACTAAATGCAAAAAACTAGCTGGGCGAGGTGGCGGGCGCCTGTAGTCCCAGCTACTCCGGAGGCTGAGGCAGGAGAATGGCGTAAACCCGGGAGGCGGAGCTTGCAGTGAGCTGAGATCCGGCCACTGCACTCCAGCCCGGGCGACAGAGCAAGACTCCGTCTCAAAAAAAAAAAAAAAAAAAAAAAAAAAAAAAAAAAAAAAAACTATGTTAAGAGGATGAAAAGACAAACTATAAAAAGGGAGAAAAGATTTGCAAACCACATATCTAACAAAGGATTCATATCTAAAATATATACAAAACTCTCAAAACTCAACAGTAAAAAAAATAATTTTATAGAAAATGTGCATAAGAGAGACATTTCACCAAAGACACACAGCTAAACAGACACACAGATACACACACACACACACACACTTACGCATATGAAAAGATATTTAACATCCCTAACCATTATGGAAATGTCAATTAAAGCCATAATGATATATCACACACCTATCAGAACGACCAAAATAAAAATATTGACAACCACAAATGCTGGGGAGGATGAGGAGAAACTGAATCTCTCATACATTCCTGATTGGGATGCGAGACAGCTCAGCAACTCTGGAAAATAGTGTAGCAGTTTCCTAGAATACTAAACATATATTTACTACACAACCCAGGTATCACACTCCTGTGTATTTATCCCAAAGAAATAAACATTTACATCTATACAAAATCCATACATATTCATAGCAGCTTTATTTGTAGAGCTAAAAACTGAAGAAAAACAAAACATCCCTCAATAGGTGAAGGGTTCAACAAACTGTGGTACACAGAACACTACTCAAAAACATAGTATTCAAAAAGTCACATACTATGATTCCATTTATGTAATATTCTTGAATATTAGAGACGGAGAACAGATACATGGTTGCCAAGGGCTAAAGATGGTAGGGAAGCAGAGGTGAAGGGAAGACTAGTAAGGGACAACATGAGGGAGAGCTTTGTGGTGACAGAATAATTCTGTATTTTTTTTTTTTTTTTTGGAGACAGTCTCCCTCTGTTGCCCAGGCTGGAGTGCAGTGGTGTGATCATAGCTCACTGTAGCCTCAAATTCCTGGGATCAAGCAACCCTCCCACCTCAGCCTCCCAAGTAGCCAGGACAACACACATGGACCACTATGCCTAGCTAATTTATTTTTATTTTTGTACAGATGGGATCTCACTATGTTGCCCAGGCTGGTCTCACACTCCTGGCCCCAAGCTATCTGTCCCACCTGGGCCTCCCAAAGAGCTGAGATTATAGGCATCAGCCACCATGCCCGGCCAAGTTCTGTATCTTGATTGCTGCAGTGGTTGCATGAATCTACACGTGATAAAATGAAACAGAACTACAACACACACATTTACCAATGTCAGTATACTGGTTTGAAATATTGTCCTATAAGTCTGTAAAATGTAACCAATGGGGGAGACTGAGTGCAGAGTACATGGGCTTCTGTGTGCCATTTTTACAACTTTCAGTGAATCTCTAATTATTTCTAAATAAAAACATTTTTTAAAGGAAGACAGAAACAACTAAATCAATAGTAATTAGCTACATTCTGAAGTTTCCGAATATGTATCTTGAAAATTTACATCCCACATATACTATCATTCCTAGTATTTTCTTGAATGATTTTATTTCATGGTGATCTTTATTCTAGAAAAAAATACGTTTTGAAGTGAGGCTTCAATTATCTTACTTCACAGTATCCAAAATACCCAATAACAAAACTATTTCATAAAATGGGTTTTAGAATTTTACAGAAATAGATTTATAATCCAATTCTATAACTTACTACATAAATGACATGAGCAAATTAAACTTGAGTCTCTGTTTCTTCATAACTAAAACAAGGATAAAATATATATACTTTGGAGAACTACCATGTCTGTGTATACAGAAACTGGCAGTGTTCTACATACACTGGACTACATAACTTTTACTGTTACCATCTTATCTCCCTGAAGGTAACACACATTCCTATGGGCAGGAGCAATTTCACGTATTTCCCTTGAATCACCTTACTGCTGTCAGCATGGTGATAAGTATACAAAAAATACTCAACATGCAATTTTCTTTGAACTTTTAACCTCTGCCATTAAAATTACCCTTTTTCTTTACTGTAAATGGTTATACCTTGACTTTCTGAAAAGGGCTAGGTTTGGAGTCTTTCAGGTGTGTTTTGTTTTTCAAATGCGAGTTTTCTTGTTTTTGTTTTTTAGAGACAGAGTCTCTCTCTATCACACAGGCTGGAGTACAGTGGTACCATCATAGCTCACTGCAGCCTCAAACTTCTTGGCTCAGGAGATCCTCCTGCCTCAGCCTCCCGAGTAGCTGGGACTACAGGCCTGCATCACATGTCCAACTTATTTTTTAATTTTTTCTAGAGACGAAGTCTTGTTATGTTGCCCAGACTGGTCTCAAACTCCTGGCCTCAAGCAATCCTATCACCTTGGCCTCCCAAAGTGCTGGGCTGCCAGGCCAGCCTCCAATAAGAGTTTTTTGATGAAGCTAATATGTAGTTTCTAAAGGCATCAAGCCAAGAAAGACTAGTTCAACGGTGTAATAGTTCAGAGATGCAAAACACAGACCGAGATTTCCAAACATTCTGCACATCCCATATTCTTGTTTCTAACTCAGTCAGTGGAAAATATTTTTTTGATAGCCAATAAGTGGCATTTTTCCAGCGTCTCATCACTTCATAGAGATCATTATTCTTGCTTATCATTTAAGAATCCTATTTGTATTTAAATTGACTAACACTGCTACCCATTACCAGCTCCAGGTTGCTGACCCTGATCTTTTGCAATGTTCTGGAAATTATTTCTATACCCACCTATTCCTCATTATATTTGTTCCATCACAACAGAAATTATAAAAAAGATAATACCAACCCCACTCTGTAATTTGGTATCTTCTTTGAAGAATTTATTCTGCTATTTCCTCTCCTAGTTCTAAACTCCTAAAAGGAACTGTCAAGTAACCATCAAATAGGATTAATAAACTCAACTGTAATACTGCTCACTAAGCTTCTCTTACTCATAAAAGTCATATTAAAATGTACTGTGAGGGACAGTGCAGTTTGTATGATATTATCATCAATATATCACAACAAAAGTTTCAAACAAAACACTTTAGATATCTTTGAGAAGGTTTTAGATATCTTTGAGAGCATACTACTCAAAGATGCTCTATACTTTTTATTAGTTAAAATGTCTTCTACTATATATATACACATATATATAGTGCAAAGACAGTACAGAGTTCCCATATACCCTTCATCTAGGTTTCCCTAATGTTAGCAACTGACAAAAACAGAGTAACACTGGTCAAAACTGGAAACTGAACACTGATACAATAGTATTAAGTAAATCGCAGATTTTATTCAAAGATTTTATACTTTTTAAGTAACTGGTGACACTGGACTTCTAGATATGTTGGGGATAACTGAATATCCAGATGTCTTGGGAGAATTTCTATTATCATTTCTAATTTAACATGCTCCCAGCTGCTCTATGATGAGCTTTGATTCTCTATGAGAGCATGGAGTCACGGTAACATAGAATCTTCTGTTGGATGAAACCTTGGAAGTCATTTAGATAAATATTTTTTAAAGTATAAACTACGACCCATTAACAGGTCATATAATAAATTTAATAAACCACAACTATATATATATATTTTTTTTTTTTTGAGAGGGAGTCTTGCTCTGTTGCCTAGGCTGGAGTGCAGTGGCAGGATCTCGGCTCACTGCAAGCTCCGCCTCCCGGGTTCTGGCCATTCTCCTGCCTCAGCCTCCCAAGCAGCTGGGACTACAGGCGCCTGGCACCACGCCCGGCTAATTTTTTGTATTTTTAGTAGAGACGGGGTTTTACCATGTTAGCCAGGATGGTCTCGATCTCCTGACCTCATGATCCACCTGCTGTGGCCTCCCAGAGTGTTGGGATTACAGGCGTGAGCCACTGCACCCAGCCCACAACTATAATTTTTAATAAAATAGAAAATATTAGAGTATAATACAGATGTTAAGGGTATTACTGCTTCATAAATCTTTTGTTTTAGTGATATTTGTTAAAATGTATATCTGTGTGGATGTAGGTATTTATGTACCAGGTCATATTATTTTTAAAAATTCCTTAGCACAGGCCAGAGACAAAAATGTTTTAAAAGTCACTCATCTATATCAAACCAAAGAAAGAAAGTTCTCTTTAATATTCCTGACAAATTATAACCCCCATCTCTAACTAAACACTATTAAAGGTAGAATATTTGCTACTTATACATCAGACAGTAATACGTATTAGGAAATTTTTAATGTGGAACCAACATTTCTCTGTTGACTTTTGATCTACAACTCACAAAAAGGGCGGGTTTTTTCCTTCTAAAGAAAAATACTGTGCAATCCTATTTCTTTTTTTCATCAAATCAGTGAACAGAAGTTGTTACACCTAGAAATCAAAAGTTCCAAAAGAAAGTTTCCTTTTCAGTTCCCAAGAAGAGACTCTAAAAATAAAGGGCAATAATAGAAGAACAGAAAATATATATACGTAAGGACTCTAAACGAAAGAATAGAAGCAATGCCAAGCAAAAACATCAAGTCAATGAAAGAACATCTTTGTAGAAATGATATAAATAGTGGATCCTGCCCCTGGCCAGCCCCGCCCGGTCTTCCCTCGGGCCCACCTGACCGCCATACGTCCCTCCTCCTCCCCACCTCGTGGCCAGCAGCAGCCCTCTAACTTTGGCTCTGTGGACTGGCTCTCCCAAAACAGCTGCTCACACCCCCAGGCCTGCCGACGTCTCCCTGAGGAGCCTCCCTGGCCCGGGTCAGGCATCCAGCTCCTAGGAGGCCCCTCAGGCCGTCAGCATCACAGAGGTTAGGTCCTCAAACCTGCCTCCGCCGGAGAGGACCGTGGCCGTGTAAAGGGCCAAACACCTGGCGGGCTCCCCGGCGTCCCCACAGTCTTCACCACGGAGCAGGTCCGCGCCTTGGAGAGCGTCTTCCGGCAAGACCAGTACCTGGGCCCTATGGAGCGGAAGAGACTGGCCAGGGAGATGCAGCTGTCGGAGGTCCAGATAAAAACCTGGTTTCAAAATCGCCAGATAAAATACAAACGGCAAATGCAGGACTCCCAGCTGAACAGCCCCTTCTTGGGGGTCACTCCACATACCCCCGGCTTTCCACTCACCGTCTTCTAGCCTTGCCAAAGGCCTGCAGCTGCTGTGCCCTTAGGCGCCACTACCTGGGCCCCAGGTTCTGATGCTGCCCACTGGCTCCTTCTGGGATCTCTGCCAAACGGAACAAGAGGCTCTGGCCTCTGAGTGGGCTTCCTGCTGAGGGCAGCCTCTGGCCTATCACCCTGCAAAGCCCAGGAAGTGGCATGCATACGCTGGGACCAGCCCTGTCCGCGGGACCCTGGGGCCTGGTGTGCTCTGCTGGAGACAGGGGACGCATTTTGAGGAAATGTCTCTGACTCCAGGCCTCCCATACACGTGGTCTGTGCAGATCGCACCTGGCGCCTACACGGAGGACTCGGCTGTTCTGTTTACACTGTGGCGGCACCTCTCATCCTGACTCAAGCAAAGGTTCTCAAGATTTCTGGAGAATATATTTATTAAAGCCACCTCTTCACCGAAAGTTACCAAAAGGGTCGGTTTGGGAAGTAAATGAAGGGTCAGTGTACAGAGTCAAACGCAGAAGTGGGCTTGTTATGAGTAGGGCTTTCAGCATAAGATAAAAGGATAATTTGTTTTTTTTTAAAGTGTTGGAAAAACTGGTTTGCCAGTTGGAAAAATAAAGGTTGTAAGCTTTGTGTGTAAAAAAGAAAACCATGAAGGATTGGAAGGGGGAAAACAAAAAGAAATTATATAAATAAAATTATCAAACTCAGGCAGATAATTTCATAGACGTATGCATTACTTACTAGCAAATCTTCTCATTTTGGAAAATGTTTCACTTTTTAATTTTTTTTAAACACACAAAGAAGAAAAACTTCCACATTCAAAAGAAAGACTAAACCATGCACAAATGAACCCTTTCTGTTTCCTTTAACAGACAAGGAAGTGATTTCATGAAATTTATTAAAACTGTTATTTCTGGCCAGGCGCGGTGGCTCACGCTTGTAATCCCAGCACTTTGGGAGGCCAAGGCAGGCAGATCACGAGGTCAGGAGTTCAAGACCAGCCTGGCCAACACAGTGAAACCCCGTCTCCACTAAAAATACAAAAAAAAAACTTAGCCGGGCGTGCTGGCGGGTGTGCTGGCAGGCGCCTGTAATACCAGCTACTCGGAAGGCTGAAGCAGGAGAATCGCTTGAACCCGGGAGGTGGAAGTTGCAGTGAGCGGAGATCACGCCATTGCACTCCAGCCTGGGTGACAGAGCAAGACTCCGTCTCAAAAAAAAAAAAAAAAAAAGCTGTTATTTCTGTCCAATCCCAAACAACCAAAGCAACCAAAGTACTTCATGTCATTAAATATATATGTGTAACACACTTACACATACATATATATAGATATTCACCAAACCTGTATTGAACTATCTGGCCACTTCATACTACTCAAAAGGCAGATTCTTAGCAAAATATATGACAGACAAAAATGAATTCTGAAGTAAAAAAATCCACCAACTAGATAAAACTCAATATACTCCACACTTAAGGGGACATCTTAGGGCTTAATTAAAGCCCTGCTACTCTTACTTTGCCCCAAATTCAAACTATAGTATCAGTTTTCAAGATAATAGCAATTGAAAAGCATTAAAGAAAGGAGGAAGCAATATGCAAAGGTGCACTAACAAAAACAAGAAATAAGGCGACAATCTGACTGCCAAGAATGATTTGGAAAGTAACTAAAAGCACATTTGAGTACTCTAGAAACAGATGTCTAGGATTATCTGGTATAAGGACAAACCGTGTATATATCTCATGAGGCTTATGATAATACTTATTGTTTATAAGGTTGACAATGAGTCAACAGGAAGGATTCTTTATGCTAAGAATTGTGGCATTTTCTATTTAAGGATATAAAAAATATACGCCATAACTTTTAGAAATTATTTGTATCCAAAATTACTGAACTAAGTAAAGTTTTAGTTTCCAAAAAAAAGTGAATCCTCAGCAATGTGAGGAAGCTAGCTGTCCAGAACAATTGTCCCTAAGGAGTGTGGTTAACTGTAATTCTTACCTTCTTCTTTACTTCTTTCAAAAGTTCTACGACTATTTAAATTATCTCATAATCTTTGATGTTAATAGAGGGTAATGTGTTTTAGGTTGTGGGGACCAGTATTTAAATGACTGGACATAGAACTACCTGAGGAAGTTTTAAAAAACACTAGGGTTCAAGCTCTGCAATCAGAAATTCTGATTTAATTAGTTGAGATAAAGTCTGGGCATCAGAATTTTTAAAGCTGCCCAGGAAAGCCTGATGTTCTGTTAGGGTTGGGAACCGCTTAGGTAAATAGTTTTCTTCATGACACCTTTAGGAATTTTTAAGAGAGATACAGTATGCAGCATTTCCAAAATTTGTCTTCAAATCCCTTTTACCATGGAACATCTTATACAACACTGACTTAGGTAACGCTTCATCTGAAAATCAAGGTGAATATTAAGTTTAGAATCAAGTTGTATAACTTTTGAATTTCGTAAAAGTTCTAATGTGGTTAGGAAGAAGGAAGGGGAGGGAAAAAAGAAAAGGAGGACTTACTTTATCTTGCTACCACATTTTTTATATTACAAAAATTCCAAATGAAATATTTTAATTTTAACTTAAAATTTCACAGTTTATTTTAATCATGCTTATATTAAGCCTGTGACTCAAAAGTATTTACATGTTGTGAAAGTTAATTCCAAAGATAAAACCATGCTGCCCTCTAATGGTTCAAGATAAATATTTTTACCTATACATACTAGTAAGGTGATAAATACAATTTTATTATTTTATAAATGGGAGGATTATATTATATACTAGAAAAGAAAAAAAAGATTTTAATTTTTGGTATAACTGAGCTCAAAAAATTAACTATGACTGCTATGTTCAAGCTCAAGACCCTTTTAACTGTCCAGGCACGCTGGCCGACCCCCTGTAATCCCAACACATTGGGAGGCCAAGCCAGGAGGATTGGTTGAGCCCATGAGTTTGAGACCAGCCTGAGCAACACAGTGAGACCCCATCTCTACAAAAAATAAAAAATTAGCCAGACATCACGGTGTCCCAACTACTAGAGAGGCTGAGGTGGAAGGATCACTTGAGCCCAGAAGGTCATGACTGCACTGAGCCATGATCGTGCAACTGTACTTTCAGCCTAGGTGACAGAACAAGACTGTCTCAAAAAAAAAAAAGAAAGAACTCTTTTAATTATCAAGCCATTTCTTAAACTACCATATTTGCCTATGCATGTGTAAATCAGGATAAAAATGTTCACCTTGTCTGCATTCTGCAATAGCCGTATCTAATTTAGCTTCTTTTTCAAATAAATCTATGGCAATAGTGTTCAAATTTGAATGCTCATACCCCACAAAAAAAAATTTAGAAAATTACACATATTCTTGCATATTTCTTCTTATAGCTAAAGTTTTGATTCACATTTTAAAAATTTCATTAAGTACTTGCAAAAGAAAATTAGAAAATTACAGTAAATTAGAAAAGTAGTTTCTAATTTACTGTAAATATTTACATCTTAAAATAAAATTATGTCACTCTTTTAAGTGTATCCAAAGAAACTGAACTATCAAAGCAAGCTGACATCCATCCTTATCTACTTAAAAAATACATAAATTCTGTTAAATACAACAGAAATTTTACACCAGTTGTATCTTGTTTAACTTACATTTTACTGCACTTTCTCCAAATAATTTTATCCTAATTTCATATTTTATAACTAGAAGTCTTTTATTTCTCATTCTACCATAATTCTATGAAACAAAAATGGACATATTAATTACAATTATAGATCATATTTCCATGTAAGTTAAAAAATATTTTGTGCAATGAGCAATTATTGCAATTATTAGCAGATAATGAAACAAATATTATAAATTTTAATACATAATTTTTTAATTCCTTTTTATTATTATTATTATTTTTAGACAGAGTCTTGCTTTGTCATCCAGGCTGGATTGCAGTGGCGGGATCTCAGCTCACTGCAAGCTCCGACTCCCGGGTTCACACCATTCTCCTGCCTCAGCCTACCAAGTAGCTGGCACTACAGGTGCCCACCACCATGCCCGGCTAATTTTTTTTTGTATTTTTAGTAGAGACAAGGTTTCACCACCATGTTAGCCAGAATGGTCTCAATCTCCTGACCTCGTGATCCACCCGCCTCAGCTTCCCAAAGTGCTGGGATTACAGGCGTGAGTCACTGTGCCCGGCCACGTAATTTTCAAACAAAAAGTAAAATATTAATGGATATGAATCTCACTGACATTTATAGACTTTTTTTCTTTATATTGATGTATCTAAAAAAGAATATTTCTTACTGCTAAAATGAGATAGGTTCTCAATTCTACTCTTATTTCACTTATTTCAGGTATAATCACTAAGAAATGTAATTCACATTAAAAATTAAATCACTCTGAGTTTTGTTATAACAAGGTCACTCAATTTTTTCTATGCCAAAACATACACTGTGATCTACCATCAGAATATTTTTAGTGATGTGGCAACTGATGTTAGGTCCCTTTACAATTTGTTGAAAGCAAATAACTAGAAACTACCTGACTTATGAAGGATGCATTACACATTTGCTACAATTATTCAGTTTCTCCATTTCTGGGAAGTATTCCAAAACAGTATTACTATGACTTATCAAATGATTATGAATTATATCTGCTATTGTTTCCCTTAGCAGTTTAATTTTATATACTCCGAAAGGGTAGAAAACATCAAAACACTGTTAATTTCAATATCCTTTTGCTAAAATAACATGTTTTATAAAATGCTTTCATCTTATCATACACTTCAAATATATTCTGCCCAAACGGTAGAGCAGCATACAGTTTTGGTAAACACCCACTGTCAACCAAATGCCAAATCAGACTATCAAAAAAAAAAAAATCTGCCTTTATTTCTCAACTCAAATACATTTCAGGCTTAAACAAAAAAGATTTTAAACTTGTCTCATAAAACAAGGCCCAAATATACACTATACACAACAGACACCAAAAACAGAGAAGGGCTAAAAAGTTATACTAGCTTAATGAAAACAGAAAGCAGTGATTGTTATGCTGATTATCAGACAAAGCAGAATTCAAGCAAAAAGGTATTAATGGCTAACACTAGGTATTAATGCTCAAATCTACAATTCTTCAGTGATATATAACAGTTATAAATACCTATGCACCAAATAACGCAGCAGCCACCGGAAGCCAAAAACTACAGGAGATGCAAGGGTATATAAACAGAAGCACATAAATACTAAGACATTTTAACCCCCCACTCTCAGTACAAGACAGATCAAGTAGACCAAAAAAAAAAAAAACACACCATATAAAAGACCAAAGCAACAAAATCTTACAGAAGATGTTATGTTTATATGTGTGTACACATGATCCTCCATTTGATCTCAAAGAAAGCATAAGGAGGTGCCACAAGGTGGAGATATTACAGTCTCAAATCAAAATACAACAAACTAGAAATTAATAACAAAATTTTAAAAAGCAAAGGGCCCTTCTACTTGAAAAATAAAACCTTTATTAAACAATTTGTACATGAAAGGGAAAATACAAACTGGAAAAACAATACTGAAAGAATAATGAAAATACTACATAGTAGAAACTATAGTACAAATGGAAAACAATGGTCAAAGGAGAATTCATAACCTTCAATAGTTATAGTAATAAAAGTATTCAAATAAATGAATTAAATTCAACATAAATTTTTAGAAGGCATATAATATTACTAATTTTACATCAGATTTTATTTGCTCATTTTTTTCTTCTATATTTATACTGGTATTAGATTGAAACTTCCTTTTCTGTACTGTCTTTACCAGGTTTAGGTGTCAATGACAACTTTATTTGCTAAAAAGAATTCAGAGGCTGGGTGCAGTGGTTCATGCCTGTAATCCCAGCACTTTGGGAGGCCGAGGCAGGCAGATCACCTGAGGTCAGGAGTTCGAGACCAGCCAGGCCAAAATGGTGAAACCTTGTCTCTACTAAAAGTACAAAAATTAGCTGGGCGTGGTGGCACACACCTGTAATCCCAGCTACTCGAGAAGCTGAGGCACAAGAATCGCTTGAACCCAGGAGGCAGAGGTTGCAGTGAGGCAAGATTGCACCACTGCACTCCAGCCTGGCGACAGAGCAAGACTCCATATCAAAACAAAAACAAAAACTATTTAAAAGGTACAATAGTCACACTCAGTAACATGGGGTTTTAAGAAGTATCTTGGGGGGCTGGGCACAGTGGCTCACACCTGCATTCCCAGCACTTTTGGAGGCCGAGGTGGGCAAATCACCTGAGGTCAGGAGTTCGAGACCAGCCTGACCAACATGGTAAAACCCCATCTCTACTAAATAAAAATAAAAATTAGCCGGGTGTGGTGGCCCATGCCTGTAGTCCCAGCCACTTGGGAGGATGAGGCATGAGAATCTCTTGAACTCAGGTAGGGGAGGTTGCAGTGAGCGAAGATCATGCCACTGCACTCCAGCCTGGATGACAGAGCAAGACTCCATCTCAATTTAAAAAAAAAATATCGCCGGGCGCGGTGGCTCAAGCCTGTAATCCCAGCACTTTGGGAGGCCGAGACGGGCGGATCACAAGGTCAGGAGATCGAGACCATCCTGGCTAACACGGTGAAACCCCGTCTCTACTAAAAATACAAAAAACTAGCCGGGCGAGGTGGCGGGCGCCTGTAGTCCCAGCTACTCTGGAGGCTGAGGCAGGAGAATGGCGTAAACCCGGGAGGCGGAGCTTGCAGTGAGCTGAGATCCGGCCACTGCACTCCAGTCCGGGTGACAGAGCGAGACTCCGCCTCAAAAAAAAAAAAAAATATCTTGGGAAGTTTACCACCATTTATCATAATGTTTCTATGAGAAAATGCATTCTAAGTTTCCAGTAACCAACATAAAAACAAAGTTTGGAACATGGCCTATTTGATGATCACCCAAAATCATACCCAGAATTTATTAGACACAATATTACATTTCCAAGAAATTATGTTATTGCAGAAACTTCTATAAACATGTAACATAAACCCTCATTAACAGTCAAAGCAAATTTGTTTTAAAAACCATACTTATGCTGGGCATGGTGGCTCATGCCTGTAATCCCAGCACTTTGGGAGCCCAAGGCGGGTGAGTCACGAGGTCAGGAGTTTAAGACCAGCCTGGCCAACATGGTGAAACCCTGTCTCTACTAAAAATACAAAAATTAGCTGAGCATGGTGGCACGTCCCTGTAGTCCCAGCTACTCCAGAGGCTGAGGCAGAAGAATCGCTTGAACTCAGGAGGTGGAGGTTGCAGTGAGCTGAGATCAAGCCACTGTACTCCAGCCTGGGTGACAGAGCGAAACTCCATCTCAAAAAAAAAAAAAAAAACAGCAACGAAAAAAAAACCAACCATACTTAAAATTCTTTCTAAATCCAATGGACATTAAAACTTCACAAAACCTTTACTGAAAATCAGTATTTGAAGAAAATGCATAAAAAGTGATTGAGTATTAAGGAGAAACAGCTGGTGGATAACATTGTTTTTTGATTCATAAAGGAACCCTCCAAAACAAAGCAGAAAAAAAAACTTCAAAAGTTTCAAAATTTTTAGAGCAATGACTGGCAACCTATATAAATCTTTCAGAATTCTGAATACTGAAAGCCCACGTATTTATATGTCACATGACATTAAAAAGAACTTCACGGCCAGGCTTAGTGGCTCACACCCATAATACCAGCACTTTGGGAGGCCAAGGCAGGTGGATCACCTGAGGTGGGGAGTTCAAGACCAGCCTGACCGACATGGAGAGACCTGTCTCTACTAAAAATACAAAATTAGCCTGGCATGGTGGCGCATGCCTGTTGTCCCAGCTACTCAAGAGGCTGAGGCAGGAGAATTGCTTGAACCTGGGAGGTGAAGGTTGCAGTGAGCTGAGATCGCGCCACTGCACTCCACCCTGGGCAACAAGAGCGAAACTCTGTCTCAAAAAAAGAAAAAAAGAGCTTCATAATTTAAACTGTCATTGTACCCAGATTTTTTTTTAAACACAATAAGCATTGTTAAGCAAGATTTTGCTCAACTGAACAGAAAATAAAGGTATTTGTGAGAGAGCATTGCTTCAAACACAAAATAAACCAAGTATTGTATTTGTTTTTCAGAGCTTGAGCAACAGATTAATAAAATTAGCCTCAAATAAAAGAATAGAGAACACTATTCATTTCACCCATTCTAGATAGACCCCTTGTTGTAAAAACACTTTTAAAATTAAGAATTGGCTCTGTTGACTTATGCTTTTGTTTTTGTTTAAAGGGGATATGAAAAATGTTAAACCTTTTGTGACATATCCTGTAATCCCAGCACTTTGGGAGGCCAACGTGGGCAGATCACAAGGTCAGGAGTTCGAGACCAGCCTGACCAACATGTTGAAACCCTGTCTCTACTAAAAACACAAAAATTAGCTGGGCACAGTGGTGCGCGCCTGTAATCCCAGCTACTCAGGAGGCTGAGGCAGGAGAATCGCTTGAACCTGGGAGGCAAAGTTGCAGTGAGCTGAGATCATGTCATTGCACTCCAGCCTGGGCGACACAGCAAGACACCGGCTTGGGGAAAAAAAATTGTATTTAACAAACACACAGGTATTTTAAACAGTCTCTAATCTAAAATTAAGTGGTGATCCCTGCGCCTGCCTGGCTGCCTCTAAAAGCAGAACAAAGGAGCATGGAGTCCTGAAGTTCTATCATGGTAAATGTATTACCAAGTTATTAGTATCTGAATACTAACTCTGTGGCAAGAAAATAGACTAGATATTCCTTGGGAATGAACGTTAAGAAAGCTGAAAGACCAAAGATAAAATGAATGGCTACCATGCTAGACAAGGCAGAAGAGGTATGTGTATAAAATGCTGCATATAATTACACAAGGCCACAGATTTTCCAAAGCTCATGTTTAAATCCTAACTTAATGACTCCTTATATAAATGCACAGTTTTCTAAGGGAGAAATGATTCTCTGGGTTACAGTGGCAGTATTATTCCAGGGTCAACTAAATTTTAACCACGGGCCAAAAATATTCATATGTAATAGAGAATCAGCCATTCCTTCTATAAAGCATATACCCAGAAATAATAACAGAATCACAGCCTGATTTTATTAATTTTTTTAATTAAGCAGACGTAAATTCTTTTAAGTTTCCCACAGTAACAACAGGAACAACAACGTTCCCACAGTAACAACAACACAGTATAACAACAATTGTACAAATACACTGATATTTAGATTATTTAAAGGAACTCAAAACACTACGGTAAAGTAAGGTAAAGGGCCATGCATAGTCACTGAATTACTTTATTAAAACCTGAAAACAACACTGTAAGGAAGCATTATTTATTCTCCTAACTTACAGGTGAGTTAACTGAGAATTAGAAGTCGAATAACCTGCTCAAATCCACACAGCTATGATTCCAACTCCAGAGTTTGTACTTGTAACGAAACAAGTTAAAATGCAATAAAGGCTAACAATTATAACAACAATTAGTGCACAAAGGCAGAAGCTAAGCAACTGAACCAGCCTATCATTCTGTCCTCAAACACCCTATAAGGTAAATATCATTTTAGCCTCTAGAAAAACATTTACAATGTTTCTGGCCAAATGCTTCAGAAGCAAAAACCTGGCGCTTTCTTATAAATATTTTTAGCCTCAAAGAAAATGGAGGATTACAAAATGTATTTTTAAAATCAATGTTATTGAGGTAAAATTTACATTTAATGAAACGTGCCTATTTTAGGCTCATAGTTGGATGAATTTTGACATACACTCATATTAACAATCACCAAAATGAAAATACAGAACATTTCTATCACTCCCAAAAGTTTCCTTGTATAGGAAATTCCCACCCCCCAAATCTAGGCAATCAAAGAACGTCTTTCTGTCACTATGGATTAGTTTTGCCTATTCTAGAATTCCACAAAAATAGAATCTTACAGTATCTACACTATGTATCTGTCCTGTCTTCTTTTGCTCAGCATAGTTTCTGAGATTCATGCATATCATTGGATGAATCACAAGTTTTCCTGCTGAATAGTATTCCAAGTAATTGTTATGTTACAGTGTAACCATTTACCTAGTGGTAGATATTTGGGTTGTTTCCAATTTGGGGCTACAAACATTCATGTACAAGCCTTTGAATGGCCACATATTTTCATTTATCTTAAATACCACATGGAATTTGCTGGGTGGTAAGATAAGTACTATATGCTTAACTTCATAAGAACAGAATAAACTCTGACAAGGTGCCTGTACCATTTTATATCCCCAGCAGCAATGTATGAGACTTCCAGTTGCCCCACCATGACACTAGGTGTTGTCGGTCTTTTTAAACTTTAGCTATGGTTTTAATTTGCATTTCCCTGATGACTAATCACTTTGAGCATCTCTTCATGTGTTTATTAGCCATTCTTATCTCTTCTTTATTGTCTATTCAAAAATATTGTCCAGTTTTGTCTTATTAATGAGTTGGAGGTATTCCTTTATATATTCTGAAGTCCTCTTTCAAATACATGTATTACAAGCGTTTCCTTCTAATCTATGTCTTGCTTTTTCATTTTGTAAAGTGTCTTTCAAGTACCAGAAGTTTAAATTTTGATGACATGTAATTTCTCAATTTTTGCATGATCCATGCTTTTTGTGTTCTAAGAATTGTCTATTTCCAAAGTAGCAAAGTATGTTCTTCTGGAAATTTTACTTTAACTTTTACATATAGGTCTAAGGCCCATTTCTGAATTATTTTTGTCTACGATGTGAAGTCAAGGTTCAGGTTTTTTTTTTGTTGTTGTTGTTGTTGTTTTTTTGAGATGAAGTTTCACTCCTGTTGCCAGGCTAGAGTGCAATGGGGCAATCTCAGCTCACCACAACCTCCGCCTCCCAGGTTCAAGCAATTCTCCTGCCTCAGCCTCCCGAGTAGCTGGGGTTACAGGCATACACCACCATGCCAAGCTAATTTTGTATTTTTAGTAGAGACAGGGTTTCTCCATGTTGGTTAGGCTGGTCTCGAACTCCCAACCTCAGGTGATCCACCTGCCTTGGCCTCCCAAAGTGCTGTGATTACAGGCATGAGCCACTGCGCCCGGCCCAGGTTCTTTTTTTTTTTTTCTGTCTGAAAGGTCAATTATTTTACTATTATTTGTTGGAAAGAGTATCCTTTCCCCATTAGCACCTTCACTGGAATTTTGAAAGAATTAAATGACCATATGTGGACTGATCTATTTCTTGCTTCCATATTCCAGAGATCAGCAAACTTCTGTAAAGGGCCCGATATAAAATATTTTGGGCTTTGCAGGCCATATGATCTATCACATCTATTTGACTCTGCTGTTGTAACACAAAAGCAGACTATAAATAAGCAAGTACATACAATACATAAGCAAGTGACTGTGGCTGTGTTCCAGTGAAACTTTACTGACACACACTAAAATTTCAATTTCATTTAAATGTCATGTGTTATAAAATATCATCTTACTTTTAATGTTTTTCCAACCATTTGCAAATGTAAAAAACATTACTTAGTTTGCAAGTCATACAAAAACAGACAAGCCAGATGTGACCCATGGGCTATAGTTTGCCAACTGCTGTATTATTCTGTCCCACTGATCCACATATCTGTCCCTATGTCAATTTTCTGTTGTCTTGATTACTGTGGCTTTATAGCAAATCTTTAAGTCAGGTGGTGTGGGCCAGCCAATTTTGTTTTCTTTTCAAAATTGTTTTGGCTACTGCAGGTCCTTTGCATCTCCAAATGTCAGCACTACCTTAATTTTATCAAAGAAAAAAATAAAACCTACTATGATTTTGATTACAATTGCATTGCATCTCCACATTAACTTTGGGAGGATTGAAATCTTAAATAATAGTCTTCTTTAATTTAAGCAATATTTTATAGCCTTCAGTATACAGGTTGTGTACCTATTTTATTAAATTGATCTCTGAATATGATGTTTTCATGCTATTTAATTCCCCAACTGCTCATTACTATTTAGCAGAAATACCATTGATTTTTGTATACTAACCTTGCAACTTGTGGCCTTACTAAACTCATTTTTTCAGTAGCTTTTCAGTAGTTTCTATTTAATATTTTCTACATACAGAATCATGGTGTCTATGATGACAGTTTTATATCTCCGATTCCAATATTCCCCCATCTGTTTCTTCTTACTGTTGCACTTGATAGTACTCAAGTATAACGTGGGGTTCTTTGTTGTTTTTTTGAGGCGGGGTCTCACTGTGTTGCCAAGGCTGGAATGCAGTGGTGATCACAGCTCACTGAAGCCTTGACCTCCCAGGCCCAGGCAATCCTCCCACCTCACCCTCCCAAGTAGCTGGGACTACAGGCACACGCCAACAGAGATGGGGTTTGGTGATGTTGCCCAGGCTGGTCTCAAACTCCTGAGCTGAAGTAATCTGCCCGCCTTGACCTCCCAAAGTGCTGGGATTACAGGCATGAGCCATACCAGTCCTCAAGTATAATGTTGAACAGAAGTTATAACAGTGTGTATTACCGCCTTGTTCCTGATCTTACAAGTATTCAGTCTTCCATTATAGACCATAATGTTACCTAGCGGTTGTTTGAAGAAGCCCTTTATCAAATTAAGAAAGTTCTCTTCTGTTCCTAGTTTGCTAGTCTATATCATTAATGAGCACTGACTTCTGTCAAATGCTTTTTCTGAACCTAATGAGATACTCATATGGTTGTTCTCCTTTATTCTATTAATTGGGTTAATTACTTTGATTACTGAATACTAAACTCATCTTGCTTTCCTAGAATAAACTTCATTTAATCATAATATTATTTAAATTTGGCTGAATTTAATTTGCTAATATTTTGTTAAGAATTTTTATCTGGCTGGGCATGGTGGCTCATGCCTGTAATCCCAGCACTTTGGGAGGACGAGGCAGGCAGATCATTTGAGGTCTGGAGGTCAAGACCAGCCTGAGCAACATGCTGAAATCCTGCCTCTACTAAAAATGCAAAAAATTAGCCAGGTGTGGTGGCACGCACCTGTAGTCCCAGCTACTCAGGAGGATGAGGCACAAGAATCGCAAACTCGGGAAGCAAAGGTTGCAGTAAGCCAAGATCACGCCACTATACTCCAGCCTGGGCAACAGAGCAAGACTGTCTCAAAATAATAATAATAATAATTTTTATATCTGTGATCATGGGGGATACTGATCTTAAGTTCACTCTTCTTCATCCTTGCTTTGGTAACTTGTTCAAATTTTCTTCTCTGGTTTATGAGAGTTTTAAAAAGACAATTTATTTTTAATGCGTCTTTGTTATGGGTTTAGGTTAATTTCTCCCAAATAAAAAGATCCTAATTTAACATTAATGTTAATAATTGAACACTATTTTAAAATATATAAGGATTTTAAAAAGTATCTTGCTGCCTATCTTTCAGTTCTACATCTATAAAGTGATATCTACATGAAGTAGTATCAGTTTAAGAGTTCTGACACACATTCCATGTGTAAAGCATATGAGAAAAGAGAAAAGAATATATTCCCCAAACCAAGGGATGTGCTATACAAAAGGCAAAGTTCTATATCTATTGAAACAAATTGGGTTTTTCACCACTTTATGCTTACTTCATTTATCCAAGATAATTTAATGTTGTATACTTGTATGACTTTTTCCTATTAGGTTGAACATATGAAACTGACATATTTGTAGGTCAAAGAAATGTCAAATATTGGCAATTTCATATGGTTTAACCTCTAATTTAATGGCCTTGGAATAGTAACCAAAGTGAGCTCATCCAGTCTGTATGTTGTTTGATCAGTATACAAGCACCATCTGGTGGCAGAAACCAGAACTGTAGGTTTGTAACTGTTCATATCACTGCTGGTACAAATACAGTCATCTCTAGTCATCTCTAGGTTTCTGTGAGGAACTGGTTTCAGGACCTTCATCCCTACCCCCTACAGCTACCAAAATCCACAGTTGCTCAAGTCCCTGATATAAAATGGTGTGGTAGTATGTGCATATAACCTATGCACATCCTCCCATATACTTTCAATCATCTCTAGATTACTTATAATATCTAATACAATGTAAATGCTATGAAAATAGTAGTGACACTGCATTGCTTAGGATATAATAACAAGAAAAAAAAAGTCTGTACATGTTCAATACAGGTGCAACCACCCTTTTTTTCCTGAATATTTTCAATCCACAATTGGCTGGATCCACGAATGCTGAGCCCATGGATACAGAACCCAGGGATACAAGCGGACAACTGAATATTCAACATCAACTGTTCTACTTTCCAATATGCTTTTTAAGAGGGCATTACAAATGAGTGAAAAATCTTATATTCAAAGTTTGAACGATCTCAGAATTTTAAATAGCACACCAACATCACAATACTTAGCAACAAATCATCAGCCTATATAACATAAACTGAAATATAATATACAAGCTGTTTTCATAAATCAGAATCTTGGCTATTAATTTTACTGATAATTAACATAACGCAATAAAGTCCATTTGGATGCTTCAAAAGTTTCTTTCGCCCTATCGAATTTCCACTGATAACAATCACTATCTGTAAAATTATTTCCATGTCTCACAGATTTATTTCACAGAGGTACAAGGAAAAACCAAGAAGCCTTAAGTAAGTGTCTAACTCTGGCCATAGAAACAAGTAACTTTTAGGCAAAATAGTCCAAATTATTTTCTTCTTGTCTAATTTGCTATGACTCAACATATGTTAAAAGAAAATAACTTGACCAACCTAGCTATAAGAAATTGGACCAAGAACTGGATACACTAGCAAAAGGTAACCTTGACACAAAATATACTGAACACATCTAATGAGGGTGTATACCATAAAATTGTTCCAAACTGAGTGTTAACAAATAAATAAACCCTTTGGGGAAGAAAGGATACATCTTCAACGAACAAAGAGCCGATGGGTCACTCAAACTTGGGTTGAATCCTAAACTGCCATTTTCTTAAGATGTATTACACAAACCTATTCTGAAAGCTCTCGATGTTCTACTACCTCTTGCCACATCTACTTCCAACAAGTCTTTAAAATCAAAGATAATCTTTGCTACCCTTCATCGTGGCCATAAAGAGTGATAAAATGACTCCTAAATACTTCATAGGCAATTTAAATGCAACACAGTGCAAATTAAACTCTTCATCTTTCCAAAAACCTGCCCCAACTACTCTTGTGGTGAAGAGTATTACTAGTCATCCAAATATCTGAAGTTATCCTTAATACCCCAAATGCAATCAAGTCTACCTTCTAAATATCTATAGACACTGTCCCTTCCTCTCCATCTTTACCACTCCAGGCCTGCATCACATTATGCCTGAATTACCACAACATCTTTGTAATTCTTTATCCCTTCAAGTTTCAACCAGTCCAACCTACTTTCCACATACTGCCAAAGCAATATTCCTAAAACATATATCCAATTATTTCATCCCTCAGCTTAAAATTCTTCAATGGCTCCCAATCACCTTCAGAATAAAATCCAAACCACGTGGCATGGGCACTTCAGGACATTCAAATTGGGGCCCTGCCTAGACTTCACTCTTTTCATTCCAGACTTACCAAACTGCTTGTAAGTCCATGAATGAACTAAACTTCTCAGGATTCCTAGCCTTTGTTCCCAAAATCTATATTACTTTTCCTTGCCCTCCTCACCTGGCTAAATCCTAGTTAACCTTAAAGATTCAGTTCATTCCTCCTGGAAGGCTTCTTTGGTGCCCCAATCTGGGTGGGGTGCTTAGTTCCTTCCTAATGCTTCCATAGCACCATTAGGGCACATCTATCATTCTTTCTTTTGTTTTCCTCTTCTACTAAACTTAGTCTATTAGACTGCCTGTCTTTCCTCAAAGTCTCTACTCAAACACAACATGTGGCAATGAGTAGGCATGCAATAAATGTCTGCTGAATGAAGATGACCTCACGAAAGTCCTTCATTTGCTATTACTATCTCTGTTTTGCAAATGAGGAAATTAATGGAGGTCCAGAGCCTTGTGCAAGATCACTTAACTAAAAGCATCAGAACTAGGAACTGAACCAAATGTTCTGACTGTAATGGAAATAATTTTCTCTCAAAATATTTGCTTTTGAGGAACCACTCCATAAAATAATTGTACCCTGAAGAGTAGTTTGGATGGGGCTAACCTGTTTCTCCAGGTTGGACATATAACCCAGGCTTGGCTAAAGTAAAGTATCTCCCTACCCCCAACCGAGTTTGAATGAGTAATTCCAGGATGGACAGTTTACTCCAAAGTATTTGGGGGGACTTCTCTAATGACTATCAAAAAAAACCCAAAAAACAAAAACTGCACCTTCTTCAGTACAAGTCTACAGACTATACAGTGTATGAAGTACAGCAAATGGGAATCAGCTTATTTGAAAACAAAGTAGAGAAAAAAAGAAGCAAGAGCTAGAAAGAGAGAAATAGAAAATGAGGAAGAAGAACACTAAAGTCCTACATCCAACCATGCCTGAATCTCTCCCCAAGAGATATCCCAGTTACGTAGGTCAAAAATTCCCATTTTCACATAACCTAGTTTGAGTTGTGGCCCTTTGGAAATCTGCACCAGCAGACCAAGGGGCCATTTGATCTGCTGGTCTGTCATTCTGGTCATTTGCCAAGCAATAATACTTTTTTCATCTATGAATATACAAAATTGAAAAATTGTCTAATTTCAGCCATTCTATTTCTCTACTGTACATAATTTTTATAAGAAAGATGGGAGAACAAAAGCACAAAGTGTTCTCCAAACTTTACCTTGTACTTTGTCAAATGAATTTTTATATGTTTTCTGCTTTATAATATATCTGTGACTGAAAAGTACCTGAAATGATAAAGAAAAATACATAACCGGATGTAATTATTGTCAAACATCTTGGGCATAATAAAAGGAGACAGGTACTTCAGAATCCAAGTTGTATCTACAGAGTTTGCTCATGGATAAATGCTTTTTTCTCCACTCATCATTAAAAAAGAAAAATTCAGTTCTTCTTAGGCCTTTGAATGAGTTCCAGTGGAGAAACTGCATCAGTGAAGAAGACGGGGAAAAACAGTATAGGTAATACCTGATTTTGCTTAATATTACTTTAAGTAGAAAATAAAAGAACCTTTTCAAAAATCCCTCTAGGCCGGGCGCGGTGGCTCAAGCCTGTAATCCCCAGCACTTTGGGAGGCCGAGACGGGCGGATCACGAGGTCAGGAGATCGAGACCATCCTGGCTAACAGGTGAAACCCCGTCTCTACTAAAAATACAAAAAACTAGCTGGGCGAGGTGGCGGCGCCTGTAGTCCCAGCTACTCGGGAGGCTGAGGCAGGAGAATGGCGTGAACCCGGGAGGCGGAGCTTGCAGTGAGCTGAGATCTGGCCACTGCACTCCAGCCTGGGTGACAGAGCGAGACTCCGTCTCAAAAAAAAAAAAAAAAAAAAAAAAAAAAAATCAAAAATCCCTCTAAATGATACCTGTTTCTTGGACTTCACCTTTCATTCCCTGCCTTAAGAAGCAAATTATTAATCTGGGTTCTGACAAGGAGAAGAGCATCTCCTTGGATCTTTGGCTCCAGAGTCCCTGTAATCCAATCAAGTGTTGTCATCTATAAATTAAGGTCATATGAGAAATCATGGTTTAATAGCCTACTGAGTAACGGTTAGGTCTGCACTTTTGTGAACAGAAAGAGCTTTTCAGTTGAAACATGGCTTGGTAGCTTACTAGTACTTTCTGATATTCTTTTTACCCTTTTTTGTGATCTACAGAAAATCATAAAGACACTCCAAAGAATTGAAGGGAAAGTCCACATTATCTATTCATGGAATGGCCCAAGGCACGCCCGTTATTTATGACTTTGGAGAAGTCATAAATAAAATTACTGTACCCCTCACGACAACCATAAGAATTAGATCTTGGAACTAGAAACTGCCAACAAAGAAAAAATGCCAACATTCTTAACAGAAAATCTAGAAAAGAAAAAAAGAAAATCAAAACCACATGATCCCTGTCTAATTTCACATACTAACTCCTCTCTCCCTTGGTTCACTCTGATCAAGCCACACTAGCCTCTTGAGGCCATGCCAGGCATACTCCTACTGCAGGGGCTTTGTACTTGCTATTTCTTGAGCCTGGAATACTTTCCCTTTCTCTCTCTCTCTCTCTCTCAAAATTCACACTGCTTTTTCTCTCTCTTCCTTTGAGGTCTTTATCAAAAGCAACCTTCTCAGTGACTAACCACTTCTTATTGACTGACTACCTCCCCTACAAGAACATGAGCTCCACAAGGACAGGGATTAGTGTCTGACTTTTCATTGCTTTAGCACCAGACTTTTTAAAAGTAATAGATTTAGAAGTAATAAAAGTAGTTTATTTCCATTTAAAAGTAATAAATTCACTAGTCAGAACTGTAGCAAAATTCAACAAAGGACCATAGATATCAAAATACAACAAATATAAAGATGTAATACTCTCATAAATCTATTTACTAGAGTACATTAGCAATAAAATAAGTATACAATAGCCGAAGTGTTCCTTACTCAGGTGACTAAAGATATCTATTGTGCTGAAGTGGGCAACTAGCTTTATTTATTTACATTGGGGAACCTCAGACTAAACATAAAGGCAATGGGTATATTATACAGAAAAAGAGAAAATAAAACAACTACAAGAGAAATGTGTGGTCCTTTGTGCCTCCTGTATGGTGTAGACACCGAGCTGAGGGCTGGGAAGCCTGCCATTGGATGCATCACAATTAGAAGCAGCGATGTTACAGGAGAGAATGAAATATACCAAGGAAGCCAAGAAAAGCTGAGGGTTTAGGCCAGTTAGCAAGGGGAAGATGGTAGATACACTCTGGAAGCGTTACCTGAGGGAGAAAAAATGCACCAGACACCACCAACTGCCAAGTTTCCATGCCTGTTGGACAAAGGACATGACCACAAAGAAGAGAGGAACTAAAGGACAACACAAGATGCCTCTACAGAGGTGAGGTATATAGGTGCCTCTTCCTTCCTAGCATACAGACAGCTCCCCCAGGCATACCTGAGAGGAAAAGGTAAGGGCAGAAGTCTAATACAGTGTGCAAATTCTTCTTAGATAACCTAAACAATATTTAAAGGAACTATTTACAATTGAGTAGGACTAAGTTTTAAACGGATACAATTAAAGCTAATTTTTCCCCTAGCAAGCAAGAAACCAAAAAGTATCAGATTATTTATGGACTCAATAAATATTTTCTCTACATACCTACGTCATATCAGTAAATACACAAAATCATAACAAAAGCATCAGCAAATATCTGATCAAATGTAGGAAAGAATTTCTTAGGCATAAAAGAAGTGACAGAAATAAAGAAAAAACAATAGATTAGACCACATAAAATTTTAAAACTATAGGATATTAAAAACAAATACACAATTAAAAGCCAAATTTTTTAAAGCAGGAAAATTACAACAAATAAAATAGACTGAAGGTTAACATCCTCAATACATAAACATTTGAAAACTGGTGAGGCAATGGAATAAAAATTAGCAATTAAAATAGACAAATCAAAAAGGATAAATAACTAACAAACATCTAAAAAAAACTGTTCAGCCTCGCTAATAATCAATAAAATTGAATTTTAAAAACTACTACTTGATGGCCAGGTGCAGTGACTCATGCCTACAATCCTAACACTTTGAGAGGCCAAGAGAGGCGGATTACTTGAGGTCAGGAGTTTGAGATCAGCCTTGCTAACATGGTAAAACCCCGTTTCTACTAAAAATACAAAAATTAGCCAGAAATCACTTGAACCCAGGAGGCAGAGGTTGCAGTGAGCTGAGACCGTGCCGTGGCACTCCAGCCTGGGTGACAGAGTGAGACTTCATCTCAAAAAACAAACAAACAAAAACTACTTTTTAACTATCAAAGAAGACAAAAACCTTTTTAACTCAGTGTTGTCAGAGTAGAATAAGCATCCTCACATACTGTAAGAAATTAGTACAAACTTTAGTGCAATTGGGCAATGCTTTATTCTTTTTAAAGAATATTCCCCTTATAGTAATATAAGGAAGGAAATAATCAGTGTCGTGAACAAAGATTTACATAATGATTATTTACTGCAGCTATCTTAACAAAAAAGGGGGCATGAGGCCGGGCGCAGGGGCTCACGCCTGTAATCCCAACACTTTGGGAGGCCGAAGTAGGAGATCATGAGGTCAGGAGATCGAGACCATCCTGGTTAACACGGTGAAACCCCGTCTCTACTAAAAATACAAAAAATTAGCCAGGCTTGGTGGCCAGTGCCTGTAGTCCCAGCTACTCAGGAGGCTGAGGCAGGAGAATAGCGTAAACCCGGGAGGCGGAGCTTGCAGTGAGCCAAGATTGCGCCACTGCACTCCAGCCTGGGCGAAAGAGCAAGACTCCCTCTCACAAAAAAAAAAAAAAAGTGGCGGGGGGGGGGGGGCAGGGCATGAACAACCTAGATAAAAAAATAGGCATACATTTATATAACTTATGAAGCCATATGAAGCATTATGTAGCCATCAAAAATATTTCATGCCAGGCACAGGGGCTAACGCCTGTAACCCCAGCACTTTGGAAGCCCGAGGTGGACAGATCACTTGAGGTCAGAAGTTCAAGACCAGCGTGGCCAACATAGTGAAACCCCATATCTACTAAAATACAAAAATCAGCCAGGCATGGTGGCATGTGCCTGTAATCCCAGCTGCTTGGAAGGCTGACGCACAAGAATCACTTGAACCAGGGAGGCGGAGGGTGCAGTGAGCCAAGATCACATCACTGTACTCCAGCCTGGGTGACAGAGTGAGACTCCATCTCAAAAAAAAAAAAAGAAAAAAGAAAAAAAATTCTTAAATATTTGACAAATGGCCAATATATTAAGTGAAAAGAGAGCACTGTATTATATATACAAGATACACAAATTATGATATATCCATACAAAGTACACTATCCAGCAATAAAAAAGGGCAAAACCCAGATATAAGCGACATGGATGAATCCCAAAACAAGAAAATCATTATACAAGGTAAAAGAAGCCAGACGCACATAAATACTGTATGAATCTAGTTATAAAAAGTTCATTAACAGGCAAAAAACTAGTCGATGATAATAAAAGAGTGATTATTTCTGGGAGAAGGGTGTGCCAAGGACAAAGAGGTCTGAGGAAACTCTCAGAGGTGATGGGAACATTCTGTATCTTGATCTGAGTGGTGATCACATGAGGATATATGTATGTAAAAAGTCATCAAATAAAGTATAAATACATATATACATAAATAAAATAAAGTCATCAAGAGGTATACTTAAGATTTGTACATTTTACTGTATGTCTATCACACCTTCATAAAGTAGTACAAAAATTGCACATAAAGGACAACTTCTACTTGGTTAAATATATTTAAATGCAAAGAAAAAAGAATGTAAAGTACATGAAAATATAAAAGGCAGCAAATTCTAGGATTACACTATTTACATTTTTTCTTTTTTCCCTATAAATTACAAACATTCATGTTCATTAATGTATTTAGACAAATCAAGAAAAAAACTGAGCTCTGCCTGGTAAATGAATGAGAAAGTCAACTGGGAAGTCAACACTATAAACTGTGAAATGACTTTAAGACTTAGTCTTCCCTGCAACAAATACAGGGCCCTCATGACACAATAAAAACTAGTTCCTTCAGATCTTTTACGTTTGTAGGGGTAGGGGAAAAAAAAAAAAAGTAGTTCCTGAAAACTGGGTTTTTTTTTAAAACTGGTACTTTTTTAAGTTATTCCTTGTGAACTTGCTTTATCTAAATTCCATGCAAAATGCCCAAGGTCAATTAGATTTACAATGAAATATTCTTTTGAGTTTGAGAAACTTTTACAACATGCATAATAATTAAGAACAAAACCAAAAAAGACATACAAACCTCTGATTGTACATGCCCCGAAAGTTGTAATTAGCTCTATAATTTGGGAATGGCTTTGGATCTAATGGCCTGTAGATGGCAGGCTCTCCCCTTTTCATAGCAAGCCCATTCAGTTCCACAGTTGGAGTTATACTGCCTGTTTAAAAAAAAAAACATTAAAGGCACACAAGTGAAATATCTTTACAATAAAACATGCAAGTTATATTTATACTATGCTTAATTACCATGGAAGAAGGTAAGAATGGATGGACCACCTGTATGATTTTCTAAGAAACTGCATAAACAAAGTAAAAAACCAAGAATATTGCTTCTAATAAAATCTTGGGATTTTGCAATGTTTTCTGTACATTAATGACAACAAAATTGAGTGTGCAATCACTACTATTAAAACATAATAAAAAGAAGATTCTTAGATTGCTAACCATGAATATTATTTTTTAAAGTACTGAACTTCACCATTACTTACCCCAGAAAGCTTGCATGTATTGAATCATTAAAAACATCATCTGTGAATATTTTTATTTATACTTTCGTAATTAAATAACTAAGCATTGGCAATAAAGTCATCAGTGGTTCTTGGACTTATCTAATGAAAAGAGCTTTTTGAATTTTTTCTATAACCAACAAAACAGAGTAAATATAAGCAATGCTTCCTGAAAGAAAAATGTCATCGAATGTATTCCTAGCAAATATTAAAGACACGTACAAGCAGCATTATCGATAAAAGCAAAAGACTGAAAACAACCCAAACAACCATCAATGCAGCAACAGTTATATAAACGTCCACAGCATAAAACACTGAACAGCTATAAAGGAGAAAGACTACTACAACCTTGCTTTTTTTTCTTTATTTCACTTAATGTACCTTAGAGGTTATACCTTAACCGTGTAGGGTATAATATTAAATGAAAAAAAGCAAGGTACCAAATAGTGTGTGCTTTACATTATCTTTTGTCTAAGAAAGGTGAAAATGAAAATATAAATACGTATTTGCTTACTTTTTTTAAAGAATAAACCCAAAACTAAAAGAGAAAAAAAAATTACTTAGGAATGGAAGCTGTGTGTCTCTGAATGTACACTGTTTCATAGATTTTATTTGGAAAACATGGATATTTTTGCATAATTATAGAAATCAAAATTTCATCCAAAAGGGGTGGGGGAGCAATCTCTAAAATCAAAAGAAAACTGAAACTACATCTATCTACAGTGACTTAACCACAGAGAGAATTATTTCAAAAGACTTTAAACACTGTAAAATAGCCATGAGATCCTAAAGAGAAAAAAAAATCTTAAACTGTTTTCAGTAATCACATTGTTAGTAACAAGTAATATGCTTTTACTTAAGTCAAACAAAATTAAATAGAAATGGAGACAACGTAATCTCTAAAAAGAAAATGAAGCAATTAAAAGCTAATAGTGAATCAGATTGGTGGCCCTAATCATACAAAACATAGTTATTTCAAATAACTTTAAAATACAGTCAAATAACCACATATTCTAAAGTTTTTTTAAACCCTGCAATTAAATCATAAACTGTTTTCAGTATTCATGCTGTTAGTAATACTGGTGTCCCTGTCTCAGTGCAATTGCTATTACAAAATTATTATATATATACATACACACACACACACACACACACACACACACACACAAAACAGATTAAAGAATTAATGTCAGAAACAAAGATTTTTAGTATAAAGAGACACAAATATAAAATCAAATACATTACATAAAACCCTGTAGTCTTAAATCCTAACTGAAAATATCAGAATGAATTCATGATGTATTTTCTCTTAAAAAAAAAAAAAAAGTACTAGGTATTTCCTAGCTTAAATATCCACTTAAGAGGCCTAAAAGCCATAACCAATCCATTAAACAATGAGGATGGCCAGAATCCAGTTTGCTTTATCATTATCATTTCCCAATTTTTTTAAAAAAACAACAATTCTTGAAGAAATGGCTGCTTCCCAAGCATGATACTGACAAATAAAGGGAAAGAACTAAATACTTACCTTGAATTTACAGAATAATCAAACTCAGAGAAAACAGATAATGAGGGAAATGTTCTTCATCTGTTAGCTAGAAGGACTGCAGCTAATAAATGCAGAAGAAATGACCCTCCCATCTGGCAACTACTGATAAAATAATGGATCTTCTCAGCAATGAGCATCGGCAGGCTTCTACAACCATTAGACCAACTAGGGAACTTTATGGGAAACATGATAATGGATGAACCAGGCTAGGATAACTGGACCTACTGATCTACTTAAAAATCACAAAATAAAAACAAGAAATTAAATGCCTTCTGATGTAGTACAATAGGAAGTAGACAAAACTACCTATAAAACAATTACCAAAAACTTCAAATCTGAATCTATATAGCCTCTAGGTTATCCGTTTACAAGAAATACAGGGCACAGGCAAATAGACCGTACACCACCACAAGTATACCATCAGCAAAACCATAGAAATTTTAAAGGACTAGTGACCTGGTTTCTTAAACAAATAATCGATGTAGAAAAATAAAGATGAAAAAGGATTCTGTATCTTAAAAATACTAAACAAACTAAACAGATGTTATCAACCAAATGTAATAAATAATCCTCATTTTAATCTTTATTTAAGTAAATGAATTATGAAAAAAGCGAGGTCAGACATGGTGGCTCATGCCTATAATCCCAGCACTTTGGGAGGCTGCATTGGGGGAAGGGGGCAAAGAGATCACCTGAGACTAGGAGTTTGAGGTTATAGTGAACTATGATCATAACACTGCACTCTAGCCTGAGTGACTGAGCGAGACCTGTCTCTAAAAACATATTTTTTTTTAATTTTAATGAGTCAATAAGAATAAAACTCAATTTTAATGAGTCAATAGTCAAAATATTTATTTTATTTAAATAAAAGTTAATTTAATGAGTCAAAATTTAAAAGTCATAAAATTTTTTAATTTTAATGAGTCAATCTGAACTCTAGATATTTTTTATTATTAAGGAGTTACTGTTTTGTTTGCTTGATATTGGGATTAGTTTTTTAAGAGTTATCTTAAAATGCAGTATGTATCTTTAAAGATACATTTACAGATGAAGTAATATATCTGAGATTTGCTTCAAAGTAATCCAGGGAGAGACAGAAGAGAAACAAGACTGGCCAGCCCCAGTGAGTTGATAATTGCTGAAGCTGGTGAGGGGTCCTAGGGACATTCACTATCTTATTCTCTTTACTTGTGTAAAACTCGAAAAATGCCATAATTTTTTTAAAAATGTAAAATTATGTCAAAATATTTTAAGTACCAAAAGCATATTTAGTAAAACATATGTATATATGTTCTAACAAATCATGCAGATGAATATAAAGCTTTTACAGGAAGTGAAATTCATTGTAAATTCTGTAATATTTCATTTGAATCATGCCTTTGTACCACACACTTAAGATCCCATTCATTACATACAAAAATGGGTCCACTTATTGCACCAAAGAAACTGGGGTGGCATAAAGTACCAGCCAAGGGGAGGCAGAGACTGACACAAATGTAAAATTGGCATCCAGATTATAAGCAACCCATCAAGAGTCAACACATTGCTCATCTCATTTCTAAAGAATTAATGTGAAAGCACTGAAGAGTATAATATCAGGAATAAAATCAAGGTTAAGAAAAGGAAAAAGGGAAAAATAAAGCAAGAAAGAAGATAGCCGAGGAGGAGGAAAGAAGAACAGCAAAGAAAAGTTAACCTAATGAATATTAAGTCCAATTAGTCCAAATCCCTAATTTAATATACACACTTAACGGCAAATCAAAGTCAAGCCTAAAGAGACTCTCTGTTCTTTCTTTTTCTTTCTTTCTTACAGAATTTTACTCCAGGCTAAGTAAAATGCACAAACCTTAAGTATATAGCTCAATGAATTAGTACATATGTAAACACTTATGACTACTGTCAGATCAAGATATGAACATTTCCATTACCCAGAAGGTGCCTTCAGCCTCTTTCCAAGTCAATATCCACCTTCCCAGGTTACCCATTCTGACTTCAGGCATTATAGATTTGTTTGTCTCTTCTTCACATCTAAACATGCACCACTTTCCATCTTGCTTCTTTCACTCAACATAATTTTGTTTGCATATATTAGTATTTTAAGCTTTTTAAATCACTAAACAGGCCGGGTGCGGTGGCTCATGCCTGTAATCCCAGCACTTTGGGAAGTCGAGGCGGGCGGATCACGAGGTCAGGAGATCGAGACCATCCTGGCTAACACGGTGAAACCCTGACTCTACTAAAAAATACAAAAAATTAGCCAGGTGTAGTGGCGGGTGCCTGCAGTCCCAGCTACTCGGGAGGCTGAGGCAGGAGAACGGCGTGAACCTGGGAGGCGGAGCTTGCAGTGAGCTAAGATTGCGCCACTACACTCCAGCCTGGGCGACAGAGCTAGACTCCATCTCAAAAAAAAAAAAATCACTAAATAGTATTCTACCGAATGAAATACCACGATTTGTATTTTGGTGTTGATGGAACATTTGGGTTGTTTCTAGTTTGGAGCTATTATATATAAAGCTACCTTGAACATTCTTTAATAAGTCTTTTAGTTTTAGATGAGGAAAAAAAAAATAACAACAAAAAAATGCTGGGTCACAGAGTAGGTTTATGTTTAACTTTATTAGAAACTGCCTAACAGCTTTCCAAATGTATTTTTTAAACACCAGAGCTGTCTATGCCTTTAAAAGTTAAAATTTTAGATTTCATAAAGATTTCAGTTTAATTAACATGCTAATCTGTTGTCCAAGATTTATGTCACTTTGAATTCTACTTTGCAATAATCACACAGTCACAAATAGCATAAGATTCAAATGGGAAAAAATAAGAAAATGAAAAGCTTGAAAGATTTCATCATTTAAGGAAGGCAAAATAAGAAATATGTATGAAAATCACCAATGAGGTGATTTGAATGCACTGTTGAGATGTACTGTCTGCCACTCATACCATGAATTGTATTTTAAAATAGATAAAAGTGTTGTATTTATATCATTTAAATAAATAACCTCATATACATTCCTCATTAGAAAGGAAGACTAAAGTGCATTTTCTTAGAAATGTTACAAACTGGTCTTAGTGAAGGAAAGTAGAAGAGAAGCAGAAGAGCAAAAACCATGCTGAAAGATTTCCAACTCCTAAAGCAAAGTATCTCCATCTCTTTCACACAGAACTAGACTGACACCCCCACATGTGCATACTTTATATATACAATATAAGTACTTTATATATACAATAATGCTTTCATAGAAAACATTTACAGAGTAACTTCAAACTATGAGATGCCTCCAAGTAACGTTAAATACTATTATTTTGAGTGTGTGAGAGTTGGATTCAGGCTTCATAAAGATAATCATCACATAGGGTGTCTTGTGTATTATACGGCTATAATGTTATTTTGTTTTGGGTTTTTTGGTTTGTTTGTTTGTTTGTTTTTTGAGACAAGGTCTTGTTATGCCACCCAGGCAGGTCTTGAACTCCTAGGCTCAAGTGATCCTCCTGCCTCAACCTCCCAAAGCGCTGGGATAACAGGGTGCGCCACCTCTACCGGCCAAGGCTATTGTGTTGACACTATAAACACACCATCAATTTTTTTTGTGGTTCTTAGATATATTAAAGGAAATTTCTATATTTACCAGTGATAAATACAAAAAGGCTAATTAGGAGTACAAATGTGCGGCCGGGCGCAGTGGCTCAAGCCTGTAATCCCAGCACTTTGGGAGGCCGAGACGGGCGGATCACGAGGTCAGGAGATCGAGACCATCCTGGCTAACACAGTGAAACCCCGTCTCTACTAAAAACTACAAAAAACTAGCCGGGCGAGGTGGCGGGCGCCTGTAGTCCCAGCTACTCGGGAGGCTGAGGCAGGAGAATGGCGTGAACCTGGGAGGCGGAGCTTGCAGTGAGCTGAGATCCGGCCACTGCACTCCAGCCTGGGCGACAGAGCGAGACTCCGTCTCAGAAAAAAAAAAAAAAAAAGGAGTACAAATGTGCGTAAGAATTTCAGATTCCTATATGTGGAGTGTAAAACAAAATGCTACAACTAGTTTTCAAAAAGGAACATGTTACTAACACTTAGAACAGCTCTGTAGAAAGTTAAAAAAAATTCCAGGAAAATAGCAGTCACTGAATAAATATTTGTTGAATAAATAAATTGATTAACTGAGAAACCAGTGATTAATTGAGAAACCAGAGCTCCATGGAGAAATGGCTGGCTCCAAGGCTGGGGCAAGCAAAATAAAAGATGACCTAGCAACACTTTATTATGCCCGAAAATAAAAATGTCCACAGCATGATGAAGAAATATCAAAAGGGCAAAAGAGTCAATTGGAGGGTCTGTACCAGCAGCCAAACCTGGAATAATTTAAGCAACAAAATAGATAACAATAGCAACAAATTATAAACCTGTAAGTAGAACAGGAATCCAAGAGGCTAGAGTGATATAAATAAGCAAACAAAAAGATGAGGGAAAAGCAAAAGTACAAAAGTTAATTGGGTACAATGCCAATTAACAAATATAAAAAAGAAAGTGGAATTTTTAAAATCCCCCTTTGGCAACCTTCAGGGTCATAACAGATTCAGACAAGAATCATCAACAGATGCTAAATCTGGAAGGCGAAAGAAAGCTTGATGAGGAGCAGAATATTTATACATACATATATATATACACACACACACACACACAGGCACAAAATGTCTCCTCAGAAAATACTTATCACTTACTATTCAATAACAAAACATACAGATTAATTAACTTTACAGCAAAGAAGCCTGGCCTACTCCTCACCACATGACAAAAGTCATCACCGATGGGACAAGTCAATCTCAGGTGTCTCCTGATACAAAGCACTAAGGTAAGTCCAAGTCATTTTTGTGGTATTCATGCTAAAATGCATAAATCATGAGGAAACACCAGACAAACTCAATTGAGGGGCATTCTACAAACTCTGTGGTTCTGTACTCTTCATAAATGTTATGGTCATAAAAGGTAAGAAAGACTGAGGAACTGTTTGTTACAGATTGAAGTGGAATGAAGAGAAATGTTAAGTACATGTAACACATGGTTTTTTTTTTTTTTTTTTTTTTTTTGAGGCGGAGTCTTGCTCTGTCTCCCAGGCTGGAGTGCAGTGGCCGGATCTCAGCTCACTGCAAGCTCCGCCTCCTGGGTTCCCGCCATTCTCCTGCCTCAGCCTCCCAAGTAGCTGGGACTACAGGCGCCCGCCACCTCGCCCGGCTAGATTTTTGTATTTTTAGTAGAGACGGGGTTTCACTGTGTCGCGAGGATGGTCTCGATCTCCTGACCTTGTGATCCGCCCGTCTCGGCCTCCCAAAGTGCTGGGATTACAGGCTTGAGCCACCGCGCCCGGCCAACACATGGTTTTGATTAGATCCTGGAGCTGTAAAGGTTTGGGATGATTAGGTTTGGGATGACTCGGATGAAATCTGAAATGGAGTCTGTGGATTAAATGGTAATATGGATCAAAGTTAACTTCCTGATAGAACAGTGTACGTGTCCTTAAGAAATACACACTGAAATATTAAGGGGCAATGGGACATCATGTCTACAACTTATTCCCAGATGGTTCAGAAATGCTATCAATGCGGAATAAGGGTGAAGGATACATGGGAAGTCTATGTACTATTTCCACAAATTTTATATAAATCTGAAATTACTTCCATAGTTTAAAAAAAAATAAAAGGGAGAAAGCAAAACAGTTCTGTAATATATTCCCTACTACTAACAGATCAACCATGCTGTAAATGAACTTAACTCCTTGTTAGGATATAACTTCTTTTTATGACCCATCTATACACTGTGGAGTCAAGACTGGATCTTTCCTCCACAGACCTATTACTTCTCAGTACTGAGTTACAGTCACCAGATTTACAACAAAGGTGCCACAATACTGCAGAGGGGAATGGACTATCTTTTCAATAAATGGTGATGGATTAAACGAATGTCCATATATTTTTAAAATGAAGAAAAATATTGAACTCTACCTCACATCATACATTAAACTCAATTCCTGACAGATTGTAGATCTAAACTGTAAAGATCTAAAAATACTGCTTCTAAAACCAATATGAGGTTATCTTCATAAACTTGTAGGAGACACAGGTGTATTAAATGGCACACCAAAAAACCATTAACCATAAAGGAAAAGATTAATAAATTAGCTTCCATTAAACAAGATTTTCTTTTTTTTTTTTTTTTTTTGAGATGGAGTTCTGCTCTGTCGCCCAGGCTAGAGTGCAGTGGCTCAATCTCAGCTCACTGCAACCTCCGCCTCCCAGGTTCAAGCGATTCTTCTGCCTCAGTCTCCTGAGTAGCTGGAATTACAGGTGCGCAGCATCACGCCTGGCTAATTTTTCTATTTTTAGTAAAGTTGGGGTTTCACCATGTTGGCCCGGCTGGTCTCAAACTCCTAACCTCAAGTGATCCACCCACCTTGGCCTCCCAAAGTGCTGGGATTACAGGTGTGAGCCACCACACCTGGCCTCATTGAAAAGAACTTCTATCCACCAAAATGCACCCTTAGGAGTATAGAAAGATATTTGGAATATACATAGCTGACAAATGATATGAATCCAGAATATGTAAGCACCCTACAAGTCAATAAAAAGTAGAAAAAAATTTAAAACAGACAATTCAGATTTTTAAGTGGGAAAAACATTCCAAGCAGCACTTTACAATAGAGGCTAGCCTAATGCCAACAAGCAAATGAAAAGATGCTCACCTGCATTCGTTATTAGAGAAATGCAAATTAAAAACACAATGAATTACTATTATACTTCTCAGCATAATAGCTAAAATTTTGAAAGCTGGAGATATCCAATGCTGATGAGGATGTGAAGAGCTCTCATACTGCTGGTGGGAAGGTAAACTGACATTCTTTGACATTATGTATTAATACCAAATACATTCATATCTATGACCCAACAGCTCCAATCCTAGATATATTCCCAAGAGAAATGTATGCATGTAAGAATACTGTTCAAAGTAGTATCATTTCTAATAGCTCAAAACTGGAAACAATTCAAGTATGTATAACAGTAAAATGAATATGTAAATTATGGTATACTTACACAATAGAATACTACATAGCAATGAAATAATGTACCAATAAATGCAACATAGATGACTGTCACAAACAATATTGAGAAAAATGAGTTACCACAAGAGTCTACTGTCTGATTCCAACAAGAAGGCACAACTAATTTGGTAGAAATCAGAATAGTGGTTTCCTTCAGAGTTGTTTAACCGATTGAAGTGAGCATGAGGGAAGCTTCCACAGCACTAGTAAAACATGTGGTAAAGTATTCACAGCATAAAAATTCATCAAGCTCTATAATTGTAATGTGCCCTTGTCTGTATATAATATTATACTTTATTTTAAAAGTTTACACCAAATAATTTATTCATTCTCTCAGCTCACTACAACACTCAACCATGGAAATTCTTATCTCCACTGGGGCCTTTCAGACACTCTCCTGTTTCCTTCCTTTGACTCTTGCTGGTTTACTTCCTGCTATAATCCTCTAAATATGGACTTGACCCAGAGCTCAGCATACAATAAACTGCTCTTGCTTTACATTATATGCCTTAGACAGCTTGTTCTGTTCCATTCCAAATGCCACTCTCAACACTCCTGCAGAGCGGGAGGCATACAGTACTCAATGTATATGAGTCTCTTTCTTTCTTCACCCATAAACTATGGCAATGGTTTCTTTGCTTTTAATATCTCCCACCTTCCCTTTACATGTCAAACTGAGCTTCCTAAAATACTCCTTTAAATGTATCATGCACTACTCATGAATATAAATTCCTCCCAACTACATATAAAACTTAATCTCGTAAAGTTGGCATTCAAATTGTCCCAATTCATTAACTACGTCTCCAGTCTTACCTCCTACTAGTCATTTACCTGCTCTAACTAAAAACCGTCTATAACAATTTTTTTTTTTTTTTTTTTTTTACCAAATCCATTGTCCAGATTCCTACTTCAAAGCCCTTCCTCATAGTATTCTCTCTGGCTATAATATTCTTTCTTCTCCTCTATAATTGCCTACTTTTCGTTCAAGACCTGTATCTTACTTCAACTACTTCAGTCCATGTTTATCATTACCTGTAATACTGATGGCTGTTATTGTCTACTTGGCACTTAATCTTTACCATCCAGTTCTGTGTTCATATGTAAGATTGTAAGACCCTCACTGAAAAGCACAATGTTGTATACCTCTTAGATATGTAAAAAGCAAGTGTTAAATAAATCATGGTGGTGGTATGCTACTAATGATCAACCAGTATTCTAAAGAGGCTTTTAAAAATTAAAGATGTAGACAATCTTTTAGGAACTTCAAAATGAAGAGAATAAGTTTTTTTTTTTTCTATTGTAATATTTTGGCTTATTTAAGCTTCATAAATACGGCAATCAGTTGAACAGAAGCAAAGAGACTTGTAATCAGAAAGCCATGGATTCTGCAGAGTAGTCCTTGAAAGAACAGAGTATGCCAACCTAGCACAGACCACATGAGAGTGAAACAAGTGTCAATGTGATTTGATTATGAATATAAGCAAGTAGACAATGATTAAATAGATTTTAGAGTTATTGTTGACAGGCACAAAATCTTTTTTCTAACCTCCATAACAAAAATGCCTAAGGCAAAATTAATATTGACTAGAAGGTAACCACTTGAATTAATCAGTTAACAAATGAATGAGAAAATGGATATATAGCAGGTACTAAAGTTATAGGAATTCCATTAACCTAATGTTATCAATTAATACACTATGTCCAAAATACAGGTTTGCCTTTCCCAACAGATAGCGAGACATATGGATTCACTGAGGTCACCTGGAGAAAATGGTGGGTATCAGGCAGGACTAACTTGCAGCTCCCACTCGTGGGGACAAAACAGCACGTGGAGACTCACAATGTAAACTCTGCTCCAAGAACCACCACAAGAACATACCAGGAAAACCAAAAGAATGCACAGCCACTACTCCATGAAACACTGTGAGTGCCCGAAGTGTGAGAGGGGGAAAGTCTGCCTCCAAACACACATCTTCACTGGGGAACCTAAAAATCCAGATCACAGGAGAAGAATTTAACCTTACCTAGGGCTGAAACAAATTTAGAGAGCCGAGTGAAATATAAAAATAGAAGCAGTAGGTCAGGTGTGGTGGCTCATGCCTGCAATCCCAAAACTTTGGGAGGCCAAGGTTAGTGGATCGCTTGAGCCCAGGAGTTTGAGACAAGCCTGGCCAAACATAGTGAAACCCTGTCTCTACTAAAAATACAAAAAAAAAAAAATATATTAGCTGGGCATGGTGGTGCACACCTGTAATCCCAGCTACTTGGGAGTCTGAGGTAGGAGAATTGCTTGAGCCCAGGAGGCGGAGGCTGCAGTGAGCCAAGATCAACGCCACTGCACTCCAACCTGGGCGACAGACCAAGACTCCATCTAAAAAAAAAAAAAAAAAACCAACAAAAAAACTAGAAGCAGCAGTGGTAAGAGAGCCCTGTAGGCACTTCCAGTCCCCAGGGAAGCCATTTTTTTTTCTTACTTTTATCTCACAGGGGTCTTTGGGGAGGGCAGTCAGTGGAAGTGGGGAAGTACCACAGTGAGAAAGACTTCTAGCTGAATGCTGTAATAATTTTGACCGAATGCAAATTTTCTTGGGCAGAATCTGGGCGGGGTTGGGGGGAATAAGGTGCCAATGGAAAGTACAGATATGAGAACAGAAGCCATGGCAGGCAGGGAGGGGCAAGGCCTGAAAGCCCTGCTTGCTTTCTCAGCAGGAAGGCTTGTAGCCTAGGGCAAATGCTTTTTCTGCAGACACTACCCAATACCAGCCTGGAGTCCAATAGCTCCACTGGGTACCTAGACCCAGAAGAAAAATAACCATCGCTGCAGTCCAGCTCTCAGGAAGCCCCATTCAGAGGGGAAGGGGGACAGAACCACATCAAGGGATCACCCCGTGGGATAAAAGAATCTGAACAGCGGCCACTGAGTCCAAGATCTTGCCTCTGAAACCAAGAATAAATATCTGAATTACCAGAAAAAGAATTCGGTAGGTTGATTATTAAGTAGCTCAAGGAGGCACTAGAAAAAGGTGAAAAGTAACTTAAAGAAATTTTTAAAATAATACAAGATATGGATGAAAAAAAGTTCCAGAGAAATAGAACCATAAATAAAAAACAGTCACAACTTCTGAAAATGAAAGACAAACTTAGAGGCATGCAAAATATACTGCAAAGTTTCACCAATAGAATTAAACAAGCAGAAGAAAGAACTTCAGAGCTCAAAGACAAGGCCCAATCAAATTAACCCAATCTGACACAGACACAGGAAAAATAATTTTTAAAAAAAATGAACAAAGCCTCCAAGAAGTTTAGGATTATGTTAAACGACCAAACCTAAGAATAACTGGTGTTCCTGAAGAAGAAGAAAAATCTAAAAGTTTGGAAAACTTATTTGAGGGAATAATTGAGGAAAACTTGCCTGGCCTTGCTAGAGCTCTAGACATCCAAATACAAGAAGGTCAAGGAACACCCGAGGAATTCATCGCAAAAAGATCATCACCTAGGCACACAGTCAATCAGGTTATCTAAACTCAAGTCAGAGGAAATAATCTTAAGAGCTGTGAGGCAAAAGCACCAGCTAACCTATAAAGAAAAACCTATCCAATAAATAGCAGCTTTCTCAGCATAAAATCTATAAGTCAGAAGGGACTGAGGTCCTATCTTTAGCCTCCTTAAATAAAATAATTATCAGTCAAGAATTTTACATCCAGTGAAACTAAGCTTCATTCATGAAGGAAAGATAAAGTCTTTTTCAGGCAAACAAACGCTGAGAGAATTTGCCACTACCAAGCCAGCACTACAAGAATTGTTAAAGAAGTTATTAAATCTTGAAACAAAGCCTCAGAATACACCAAAATGGAACCTCCTTAAAGCACAAATCTCACAGGGTCTATAAAGCAATAACACAATGAGAAAAAACAAACAAACAAACAAACAAAAGGTATTCAGGCAACAACTAGCACAATGAATAGAATAAACAGTACCTCACATCTCAATACTAATGTTGAATGTAAATGGCCTAAATGCTCCACTTAAAAGATACAGAATGGCAGAACGGATAAGAATCCACCAACCAAGTATCTGCTTTTTTCAAGGCACTCACCTAACACATAAGGACTCACATAAACTGAAGGTAAAGGGGTAGAAAGAGATATTTCATGCAAACAGACACCAAAAGCCAGCAGGAGTAGCTATTCTTACATCAGATAAAACAGACTTTAAAGCAACAGCAGTTAAAAGAGACAAAGAGGGACATGACATAATGATAAAAGGACTAGTCCAACAGGAAAATATCACAATCCTAAATATAAATGCACCTAACACTGGAGCTCCCAATTTATAAAACAATTACTACTAGACCTTAATAAATGAGACAGAGGGCAACATAATAATAGTGGGGGACTTCAATACTCCACCGACAGCACCAGACAGGTCGTCAAGACAGAAAGTCAACAAAGAAACAACAGACTTAAACTATATCCTACAACAAATGGATTTAACAGATACATACAGAACATTCTACCCAACAACTGCAGAATGCACCATCTATTCATCAGCACATGGAACATATTCCAAGTTAGACCACATGATAAGCCACAAAACAAGTCACAGTATATTTAAGAAAATCAAAATTATATCAAGTACTCCTCTCAGACCACAGTGGCATAAAATTGGACATCAACTGCAAAAGGAACACTCAAAAGCATGCAAATACATGGAAATTAAATAACCTGCTTCTGAATGATTGTTGGGTCAACAACGAAATCAAAATGGAAATTTAAAAATTTGAACTGAACGGTAATCGTGACACAGTTTATCAAAACCTCTGGGACACAGAAAAAGCGGTGCTAAGAGCAAAGTTTACAGCACTGAACGCCTACATGAAAAAGTCTGAAAGAGCACGAATAAGACAATCTAAGGTCACACCTCAAGAACTAGAGAAACAATAAACCAAACCCAGCAGAAGAAAAGAAATAACAAAGATGAGAGCAGAACTAAATGAAATTGAAACAAAGAAATACAAAAGATAAATAAAACAAAAAGCTGGTTCTTTGAAAAGATAAACAAAATTGATAGAACATTAGCAAGATTAACCAAAAAAAGAAGACAGAAGATCCAAATAAACTCAATTAGAAACAAACAGGAGATATAACAACTGATACCACAGAAATACAAAATATCATTCAAGGCTACTATGAACACCTTTATACACACAAACTAGAAAACCTAGAGGAGCTGGATAAATTCCTGGAAATATACAACTCTTCTAGATTAACCAGGAAGAAACAGAAACTCTGAACTGACCACAGCAAGACTGAAATGGTAATTTTAAAACTGCCAGCAACAATAAAAAAAAGCCTTGGACCAGACGGATTCACAACTGAATTCTAACAGACTTTCAAAAAAGAAATGGTATTAATTTTATTGGCACTATTCCAAAAGACAGAGAAAGAAGAAATCCTCCCTAAATCATTCAATGAAGTCATTATCACCCTAATACCAAAAACAGGAAAGGACGTAACAAAAAAAGAAAGCCACAGACCAATATCCCTGATGAACAGAGATGCAAAAATCCTCAACAAAATATAAGATAACTGAATCCAATAGCATATAAAAAAGGTAATTCACCATGAACAAGTGGGTTTCATACCAGGGATGCAGGGATAGTTTAATGTCCACAAGTTAATAAAGGTGATACACCACATAAACAGAATTAAAAACAAAAACCACATGATCATCTCAACAAAGAAAAAACATTTGACAAAATCCAGCATCCCTATATGATTAAAATCCTCAGCAGAATCGGCATAGAAGGGACATACCTTAAGGTAATAAAAGCATCTATAACAAATCCACAGCCAACATTATACTGAACAGGGGACAAGTTGAAAGCATTCCCCCTGAGAACTGGAACAAAACAAGGATGCCCAATTTTACCACTTCTATTCAACACAGTACTGGAAGTCCTAGCTGGAACAATCGACAAGAGAAAGAAATAAAGGGCACCCAAATCGATAAAGAAGAAGTCAAACTGTTGCTGTTCACTGATGATATGATTGTATACCTAGGAAACCGTAAAGACTCAACCAAAAAGCTCCTAGATCTGATAAATGAATTCAGTAAAGTTTCAAGATACAAAATAAATGTACACAAATCAGTAGCTCCGCTATACACCAAAAGTGACCAAGCTGAGAATCAAATCAAGAACTCAATCCCTTTCACAATAGCTGCCAAAAAAAATAAAATACTTAGGAATATACCTAACAAAGAAAGTGGAAAGAACGCTACAACAAAACTACAAAATACCGCTGAAAGAAATCACAGAGGATACAAACAAATAGAAACACATCCCCAACTCTTGGATGGGTAGAATCAATATTGTGGAAATACCATACTGCCAAAAGCAATCTACAAATTCTATTCAATTCCCATCGAAATACCATCATCATTTTTCACAGAACTAGAAAAAACAACAAAACTAGAAAAAACAATTCATATGGAACCAAAAAAGAGCCCACATAACCAAAGCAAGACTAAGCATAATGAGCAAATCTGGAAGCATCACATTACCTGACTTGATACTATATTATAAGGCTATAGTCTCCAAAACAGCACTATACTGCTATAAAAATAGGCATATAGACCAATGGCACTGAATAGAGAACTCAGAAATAAAGCCCAATACTTACAGCCAACTGATTTTCATCACAGCAAACAAAAAATATAAAGTGGGGAAAGGACACTTTCCCCACTTTATATTTTCAACAAATGGTGCTGGGATAATTGGCAAGTCACATGGAGAAGAATGAAACTGGATCCTCATTTCTCACCTTATACAAAAATCAACTCAAGATGGATCAAAGACTTTCTAAGACCTGAAACCATAAAAATTCTAGAAGACAACATTGGAAAAACTCTTCTAGACACTGGCTTAGGCAAAAGCTTCATGACCAAGAACCCAAAAGCAAATGCAACAAAAACAAAGATAAACAGATGGGACTTAGTTAAACTAAAAAGTTTCTGCACAGTAAAATAAATAATCAGCAGAGTAAACACACAACCCATAGAGTGGGAGAAAATCTTCACAAAATATGTATCTGACAAAGGACTAATACCCAGAATCTACAAGGAACTCAAATCAGCAAGAAAAAAATAATGCCATCGAAAAGTGAGCTAAGGATATGAATAGACAGTTCTCAAAAGAAAATACACAAACGGCCAACAAACATATGAAAAAGTGTTCAACATCACAAATTATCAGGGAAATGTAAATCAAAACCACAATGCAAAACCAGCTGATATGGTTTGGCTGTGTCCCCAACCAAATCTCATCTTGAATTGCAATCCCCATAATTCCCATGTGTCAAGGGAGAGACAAGGTGGAGGGAATTTGAATCATGGGGGCGGTTTCCCCCTTGCTGTTCTCATGGTAGTGACTGAGTTCTCATGAGATCTGATTTTTTGTACGTTTGGCAAGTTCCTCCTTCAGTCACTTTCTTTCTTGCCACCTTATGAAGAAGGTGCCTGCCTCCCCTTCACCTTTCACCATGACTGTAAGTTTCCTGAGGCCTCCCCAGCCATACAGAACTGTGAGTCAATTAAACTTCCTTTCCTTTATAAATTACTCAGTCTCAGGAAGTTCTTTATAGCAGTGTGAGAACAGACTAATACACCACCTTACTCCTACAAGAATGGCCATAATTTAAAAATAAAAAAATAATGGATGTTGGTGTGGATGTGGTGAAAAGAAACACTTTTTTTTCTTTTTTTGAGAGGGAGTCTCGCTCTGTCGCTGGCTGGAGCGCAGTGGCCAGATCTCAGCTCACTGCAAGCTCCGCCTCCCAGGTTCACGCCATTCTCCTGCCTCAGCCTCCCAAGTTGCTGGGACTACAGGCGCCCGCCACCATGCCCGGCTAATTATTTTTGTATTTTTAGTAGAGACGGGGTTTCACCATGTTAGGCAGGATGGTCTCGATCTCCTGACCTCGTGATCCACCCACCTCGGCCTCCCAAAGTGCTGGGATTACAGGCGTGAGCCACCATGCCCGGCCGAAAAGGAACACTTTTATACTGCTGGTGGGAATGTCAGCTAGTACAACCACTATGGAAAACAGTAAGGAGATTATCTTTAAAGAACTAAAAGGAGAACTACCGTTTGATTCAGCAATCCCACTACTGGGCATCCACCCGAGGAAAAGAAGTCATATGAAAAAGACACTTGTATATACATGTTTATAGCAGCACAATTCACAATTGCAAAAACATAAAACCAGCCCAAATGCCCACCAATCAATGAACGGATAAAGAAAATGTGGTGTACATATATACCACAGAATACTACTCAGCCATAAAAAGGAATGAAATAATGGCATTTACAGCCACCTGGATGGAGTTGGAGACCATTATTCTAAGTAAAGTAACTCAGGAATGGAAAACCAAATGTAGTATGTTCTCACTTATAAATGGAAGGTAAGCTATAAGGACACAAAGGCACTGAGAATGATACAGTGGGTCAGGCATGGTGGCTCACACCTGTAATCCCAACATTTTGGGAGGCCGAAGTGGGTGGATCACAAGGTCAGGAGATCGAGACCATCCTGGCTAACATGGTGAAACCCCGTCTCTACTAAAAATACGAAAAAAATTAGGCCCGGCATAGTGGCTCACGCCTGTAATCCCAGCACTTTGGGAGGCCGGGGTGTGTGGATCATGAGGTCAGGAGATTGAGACCATCCTGGCTAAAACAGTGAAACTCCGTCTCTACTAAAAATAAAAAAAATCAGCCAGGCATGGGAGCACATGCCTTTAGTCCCAGCTACTTGGGAGGCTGAGGCAGAAGAATTGCTTGAACCCAGGAGGCAGAGGCTGCAGTGAGCCAAGATCGCACAACTACGCTCCAGCCTGGTGACAGAGCGAGACTCCATCTCAAAAAAAAAAGATACAATGGACTTTGGGGACTCTGAGGGAAGGTTGGGAGAGGGATGAGGAGTAAAAGACTATGCATTGGGTGCAGCATACACTGCATGGGTGATGGGTGCAACAAAATCTCAGAAATCATCACTGAAGAATTTATCAATATAACCAAACACCACCTGTTCCCCAAAAACTATAGAAATAATTTAAAAAATATATATATATATAATGTTGTTGGTATTGTATACAATGAGAACAACTCTTGAAAATTATTCTTAGGAGCTTAAAATGAGAACAGTCATTTACTTAGCAGTATTTTACATGCAGGTGGTTTGGGGAGTTTGTGGTGGGGTTTCTTTTTTTCTGAGACAGAGTCTTGCTCTGTCACCCAGCCTGGAGCCTAGTGGTGCGATCTCGGCTCACTCCAACCCCCGCCTGCCAGGTTCAAGCAATTCTCCTGCCTCAGCCTCCTGAGTAGCAGGGACTACGGGTGCACACCACCATGCCCAGCTAATTTTTGTATTTTTAGTAGAGACGGGGTTTCACCATGCTGGCCAGACTGGTCTCGGAATCCTCACCTTGTGATCCGCCAACCTCGGCCTCCCAAAGTGCTAGGATTACAGGCATGAGCCACTGCTCCCAGCCAAATTTGTGGGTTTCTTAATAAATGTCAAATAAATGTTCTAAACTGAATATCAAGAGCCAAGCTCGGTGACTCACACCTATAATCCCAGCACTTTGGGAGGCCGAGGTGGGCAGACCACCTGAGATTTTTAGTAGAGACAGGGTTTCACCATGTTGGCCAGGCTGGTCTCGAACTCGTGACCTCACGTGATCCACCCACCTCGGCCTCCCAAAGTGCTGGGATTACAAGCATGAGCCAACACACCAAACCTCCTTCAGTTATTTTTATGCTACCGCCTGTGTGTGTGTATAGGCATGGGCATATGTGTACTATTAATACTTGCTCACTCTGTTACTGGCCTGCTATAAATGAAACATACAACGAGCAGAACACATAGCACACAACATAACAGAAGGAGTCAATGCCATACCTGGGTTATTGTTAACATTACTTTTGGGTGGCTTCTGAACCGGTTTGGGAAGCGTAGATTCAGTCAAAGCTTTATTGGCAACAGCCTGTTGAGCCTTCTTTATACTGCTGCCTTCGGATTCCCATGTCTGCTCACCAAGACTCAGCTGCACTGAGAACATCTTAGAAAAACATAAATGGACAAAGAAAACATTAAGAATTTTCCAAGAAATAAAATGGGCTATCTGAGAGAAAAATAAACATCATAGAATCAGAATTTTAGAGCTAGAGGTGACCTTACACACAGATCATATGCAACAAAATCTTACTCTACCTAGTGAAGAAATTTTAAGAGAGTACCAAATTCTGTTCTATCCTATCCAAAAGCTTAGTAGCAGACCTAGGTGTACATTTTGGGTAGAATAAATCGAGAAGCAATCTTTCCTCTAAATGGAATCACAATGTTAATGTCCTTCAAATGGTCCTCAAAAAAGTAGAATAAGTACAAAGAATAAGAGAAAACTGTAAAAGAAGCCAAAAGACCATGTGTCTATAATTTATAAAATCTAATTCCTTGAATGTTACATTTAGCACAATCTAGGCAATGAGTCAGGCAATTCTATTAAATATTATACTACAAAAAACTCTGAATCTCCACAACAAACATTGAGCCAATCACTAAATTCTGTCCATTTTAACATCATAAATATTTCTCAAATCTTTCTCTCTCTGCCAACTGGATCCAGCCTTTCATCATCTTTAGCTTGGACATAATATTCTTCCTACTGCTAAAACTATCTTTCTAAAACGCAAATCCAATTTCATCACCCCAATTAACAGCAGGTTAAAACCCTTCAACTGTTCCTGTTTTAGCATGGCACAAAGGCTCTACCTGTGCATCCTCATCTCACACACATCCTTCCTCTCACATGTCCTACATTCCATTCTCACTCTATTTCCATATGAGCCCCCAAACCTATTCTTCACCTTTAAAATTTAGAATCAAGTTACATGATATGCACATAATTGGTTTTACTCCAGACTGCTTATTACTTTCTAGGAATACTAGGGATTAACTTAAAATTACTTATTAATTACAAAAAATATGTATTATTGCAGAAAGGAGATCAGATACCTTTACTAAGTCAGCATCACCAATAATCATGCAAATTGACATCATGTACCCCCGATACGATCCAATGAGAAGTACACATCAATAACCATGTAGTAATCTTGGCCAAAAATGTTTAATCTGAATCTAATCATAGGGAAACAATCAGAGAGATCTAAATTACAGGATATTCTATAAAACAAATGGCCTAGGCTCCAAAAATGTCAATGTCATAAAAGGTTTAAAAAAAAAAAAAAAAAAAAAAAAGGCAGGGAGGACATTAAAGAGACATGAAAAGACATGATAAATATAACTCATGATCCTTGATTATATCTGAAATGGGAAGGGGAAAAAAAGCTATAAAGGACATTTAGAGGACAATTGGGGAAATGTGACTAAGAACTATATATTAAGTAATAGGTTTAGCCAGCATTAAATTTCTTGTGTGATTAATAGTACTGTGGTTATGAAGAAGAACGCCTTTAGTCTTACAAGATAGATATGTAAGTATTTAAGAGTGAAGTGTCATGGTAGCTGAAATTTACTTTCAAATTGTTCAAGGAAAAAGTGTATGTCAATATAGAGGGAGCCAGAAATAAAGTAATGTAGCAAATGTGGCAAATAAATTAACAATCAGTGAATCTAAAACATACATGAGTGTCTATTACACCCCCTTTCCATTTTTTTTTGTAGATTTTTAATTATTCAAAATAGAGAATTGGGATTTGTCATTTGAAATTCACAACATAAACATACCTGTTTAAAGTGATTAATTTTTCTTTTATTCTAATTCAGTTTAAAATATATATCTAAAATGTATCTTTGATATCTCTCTGGTTTCACAATGATTTTTCAATGACTAGCTCTTTGTTTTCCTTCAAATTTTGGTATTTAACAAAGAACTTTGCCAAAAATAAGAAAGTTTGAAGGTTTCACATGATATATATAATATATATAATCTTACATATAGCTCATATGCTTGAAAACAGAAATACCCAAATAAATGACCTTGAGATTCCTGATTGCATCAGGAAAGCATATTAAATTTACTCTGCATGTCTCCAGATCTGACCTCTGCTAAACAACAATCACATAAATCTAATTGTCTACTTGGTATTTCCAGAAACTCAAGAGGTAAAAGGTCAAACAAAACATTGCCTCCTCCACTCTACCCGGTCCAAATCAGTTCATACCTCAAAATGTTTCATCCATTATCTCCCAACAGTTCAGGTTCAAACCTCATTAGTTTCCTTTATCCTTGCCTTCCAAAGGCTTATTTAACATCTCATAACTCTCCTTGTAATTTCTATTGTCACCTCCTTAGTCTAAGGCTCCTATATACTCAGACTCAGTATACTTCATTTAGCTCCTGTCTCTAATCTTTCCTGCCTCCTAATCATCCAGATGTCACCATTTTCCCAATCTCATGAGCCAGACACCTTTGAGAGGTCTTCCCTGCTCTCCTGTTTCCAATTAACAACTATTGATTCAACTTAAATGTTTTTCAGACCTGGCCTCCTTTCTTTATACTAAGATATATACATGCACCAATGTCTTAGTGGAGAATATCAGTACCTCTCCCCTAAACTATCACAACACCAGCTGTGGCATATAAGAAATATGTATTTGGTCTGTAGCCCTGGTTCCTAACACAGAGCTCCCAAAACCTTGTAATTTCTCGAGGGACAGGAGAGCTAGGAGCATTTTTGTTCTAATATTTGGTCTTTGATCCCAATTTCTAACACAGAGCTCTTAAATTCCTTGGAATTTCCCGGGTGATAGGAAATTTGTATTCTAATGAGCCAACTCTTGGTAGGCCCCTGGATAGAGAGCTAGTCTGAGGGCTAGTCACCAGAAAAACGAAACCATGGTTAGAAACTTCATTTTTAGCCCCACTCCATTCCTATCCGCCATGGAGGAAAGAGGGGCTGGAAACTGAGTTAATAATCGATCATGACTATGTGATGGAGCCTCCATAAATATCCCTAAAAGATAGGGTTCAAAAAGCTTGCAGGCTGGTGAATACACTGAGGTGCTGCAGGGTGGCACACCCAGACAGGGCTTGGAAGCTCCATTTCCCTTCTCACACACTTCATCCTATGTACTTTTTCTTTTTTTTTTTCCCCAGAGATAGAGTCTTGCTCTGTCACCCAGGCTGGAGGAGTGCAGTGGCACAATCTCGGCTCACTGCAACCTCCACCTCCCAGGTTCAAGCGATTCTCCTGCCTCAGCCCCCCAAGTAGCTGGGATCACAGGCACACGCCACCACGCCCGGCTAATTTTTGTATTTTTAGTACAGATGGGGTTTCACCATGTTGGCCAGACTGGTCTCGAACTCTTGACCTCGTGATCCACCTGCCTCAGCCTCCCAAAGTGCTGGGATTACAGGCGTGAGCCACTGCGCCCAGCCCTTCTATGTATTCTTTATCTGGCTGTTCACCTATATACTTTAGAATATTCTTTATAACAAAACTAGCAAATATAAGTATGCATCCCCCTGAGTCTTGCGAGCTGTCATAACAAATTATGGAACCTGAGAAGAGGGTGCTGGGAACCCCCGGTTTACAGCCAGTTGGTCACAAGTTTAGAAGACCCAGATTTGTGACTGTCATGTGAGGTGAGAGCAGTGTTGTGGGACTGAGCCCTTAACCTGCAGGGTCTACACTAACCATGGGAGGTTAGTGTCAGAATTTAGTTAAACAGTAGGACCATCCAGTCAGTGTATGGGGACAATTGGAGAATTTGCTGGCGTGGGAAGAAACCCCACATATTTAGTGTCAGAAATGAAGTGTTACAGCCAGGTGTGGTGGCTTATGCCTGGAATCCTAGCACTTTGGGAGGCCAAGGTGGGAGGATCACTTGAGCTCAGAAGTTCGAGACCAGCCTGGGTAACACAGAAAGAGCTTGGCCCTACTAAAAATGTAAAATATTCTCCAGGCATGGTGGTGTGCACCTGTAGTATTGGCTGCTGAGAAGGCTGAAGTAGGGGGATCCCTTGAGCCCAGGAGATCAACGCTGCAGTGAGCTATGACTGCACAACTGTACTCCAGCCTGGGCAACAGAGCAAGACCTTATCTCGAAAACGAATTTTTTAATTAAAAAAAAAAAATTTAAGTGCGGTGTTGAAAGTATAGAAAAAAAAATTTCTTTCTACTATCTTAAAGCAGTTCCCTTAATATCAGACTTTCCCATTAAAACTACCATTCTCGCCACCATCAACATGTACTTTCTGTAAAATTTAAGTATTTCCAATGGCAATCCTAAGCTTTTCTAAAAATCTCTCTTAAGATTCCTACTACAGTAAAAGTTTAGTAGTTTTAAGACGGAATGCTGGAGACACACTGTTTATGAATTTAAGCCACGGCTTGACCATTTACTATGTACAACACTGGGCAGTCAATTATTCTTTCTAACTTTCAGTTTCTTACCTCTTTAATGAAATGGGGCCAATAAGAACACATGGTTAGTTGTGAAAATTAGGACAAAACGGTGTAAATGCCCCCATTTGAAAGTCAGAGATTGTCAAACTAGATAAAATGTAAAATCAAACTACATGCTACCTAAAAAAAACTGTACTTCAAATATAAAAGCACATACAGTTTTAAAGTAATAGGACAAAAAACATATACTCACATAAATCAAGGAGAAATTAGAATGGCTATATATATCAGACTAAGTGGATTCCAGAGTAAAGACTGTTACCAGTGGTAACAAAGGTCATTTCATATGAATAAAGAAAGTAATTAAGAAGACATTGTTATCCTAAACATTTAGGCACCTAATAACACAGCTTAAATAAACGAAGCAAAAACTGACAAAACTTAAACTAGAAAATTGACAATTAAAGTCAGATTTAATACTCCTTATCAAAAACTGATACAAGCAAAAAAAAAAAAAAATCACCAAGAATATAGTACAGTTGAACAACACCATCAGCTAACACAATCTGATCAACACTGTTAGAATACTCCAACCAAGAAAAGTAGAATATACACTTGTTCTCTATTGTTCACAGAGCATTTACCAAGACAGACCATTTTCTGGGCCATAAAATAAGTCTCAATAAATACAAAGAATTCAGACCACACACAAAGTATGTTCACTGGGTAAAATTACAGAGCAGGGTAGAGTAAAATTACAGAGGAGGGTGGAGCAAGATGATGGAATAGAAGCCTATACCATTCATCACTCCCACTGGAACACCAAATTTTAACAACTATGGACACAGAAAAGCACCATTACAAGAAACAAAAATCAGGTGGACAGTAACAGTACCTGGCTTTAACTTCATATTGCCAAAAGAGGCATTGAGGAGGGTAGGAGAGTCCTGAATTGCCAACACCAACCCTCTCCCACACTCCCAGCAGCAGCTATGTGGTGTGGAGTGAAAATCTGTACACTTTGAGAAAGGAGAGCACAGCATTGGAAAACAGTACATTAAACTCAGTGCTGCCCTGGCACAGCAGACAATGAAGACATGCTGGGCTCAGCCAGCACCTGCATAGGGAGGGAGGATCTGGACCAGCACGAACCGGAGGGGAATTGCCCATCATAGCAGTTGGAACTTGAATTTCTTGGCAAGACTTGCCACCACAGGCTGAAGTGCTCCAGGGTCCCAGATAAATTTGAAAGGCAGTCTAGGACACGAGACTATACTTCTAGGCAACTCCTAGTGTGAGGCTGGGCTTACAGTGAACTAGGATGGCACACAACCTAGGGAGACACCAGCTGGAATGGCTAAGGGAGTGCTTATGCCATCCCTCCCCTAACCCCAGGCAGTGCAACTTGTAACAGCAAAAGTGTCTACTTCCTTCTGCTTAAGGAGAGGAAAGAAAAAAGAGAACCTTATCTTGCATTTTGGATATCAGCTAAGCCACCATAGGATAAGGCACCAGGCAGAGCCGTGAGGCCCCCATTCCAGGTCCTAGCTCCAAGACACCATCTGTAGACACACCATGGGCCAGAAAGGAACCCACTGCCTTGAAGGTAAGAACTCAATCCTGGCAGGATTCATTACCTGCTGACCAAAGAACCAATGGGTCCTGAATAATCACCACTGATACCCAGGGAGTATGCAGTGGGTCCTGGGCTCTGACATGTGCTGGTTTCAGGGGTGACCCAGCACATTCCCAGCTGTGGTGGCTATGGTGAAAGATTCCTGTTTAAGAAAAGTAGAGGAAAAAGTAAAGGGATCACTGTCTTGTGCCCTAGGTACCAGCTCAGCCACAGTGGGGAAGAGCAAAAAGCAGGCTCTTGGGGTCCCCGAGTCCACATCTACACTGGACAGCATTTCCAGATCTACTTCAGGGAGTCCACTGCCCTGAAGGGTGAGCCCATGGACCAGTGGTGGTGTTGGTGGCCACAAGGAGAGGGTCCTGTGCCTGTGGAAAGGGGAGGGAAGAGTGGGAGAACCTTTGTATTATGGATTGAGTGCCAGCTTAGCCACAATAGAAGAAAACATCAGGTAAATTGCTAAGGTTTTTGATTCCAATCCCTGGCTCTCAGACAGCATCTCTGGACACACCTGGAGCCCGGGGAAAAACCCGCCACCCTGAAGGGAAGGGCCTTGGGCAAGGCCAGTGCTGTGCTGGCTTCAGGTCTAACCCACAGCAATCCCAGGATGATGACCACAGAGGTGCCTGCATCACCACACCCCCAATTCCAAGTGACTTAGCACTTGTTTGGGAGAAAGTAAGGAAAAAGAGCAACAATCTCTGCCTGGTAATCCTGAGAATTCTTCCAGATCTTATCCAAGGTTGCCAAGGCTGTACCTCTAACAAGTCTCCAAAAGCCACAGCATTGTTGGGATCGGGGCCCAAGTCCCTTCAAATTCCTGGAAAGCCTTCCCAAGGACAGGCATAAACAAGCTCAGACTCCGAAGACTACAGTAAATACCTAACTGTCTAAAGCCCAGACACCAACCAGTATCTACAACCATCAGCACCATTCAGGAAAACATGACCTAACCAAACGAACTAATATAAAGCACAAGGGATCAAACCTGGAAAAAGAGAGATATATGACGTTTCAGGCAGATAATTCAAAATAGCTGTTTTGAGGAAACTCAAAAAAATTCAAGACAACACAGAAAGGGAATTCGGAATTTTTATCAGATAAATTTGACAAAGAGATCAAAACTAAAAAGAATCAAGCTTAAAATGCAACTGTTAAAATGCAACTGACATGATGTGGACTACATCAAAGTCTCTTAACAGAACTGATTAAGAAGAAAGAATTAGTGAGCTTGAAGACAGGCTATTTGAAATTACACAGTTAGAAAAGACAAAAGAAAACAAAAAGCAATGAAGCACACCAAAAACATCTAGAAAATAGCCTAAATGGGCAAATCTAAGATTTACTGGCCTTAAAGAAAAGGTAGAAAAAGAGGTAAAAGTAGAAGGTTTATTCAAAGGGATAATAACAGAGAATTTCCCAAACCAGAATGATAACAACATTCAAATACAAGAAGGTTATAGAACACCAAGCAGATTTAACCCAATGAAGACTACCTCAAAGCATTTAAGAATCAAATTCCCAAAGGTCAAAGATAAAGAAAGGATCCTAAAAACAGCCAGACAAAAGAAATAAATAACATACAATGGAGCTCCAATACAATTGGCAGCAGACTTTGGTTTTTTCGTTTGTTCTGTTTTGTTTTGAAACAGAGTCTCACTCTGTCACCCAGGCTGGAGTGCAGTGACACGATCTTGGGATCTTGGCTCGCTACAATCTCCACCTCCCGGGTTCAGGCAATTATCCTGCCTCAGCCTCCCGAGTAGCTGGAATTACAGGTGTGCACCACCACACCCAGCTAATTGGCAGCAGACTTTTCAGTGGAAACCTTAAAGGTTAGGAGAGTGTGGCAAGACATATTTTAAGCGCTGAAGGAAAAAAACTTTCACCTAGAATAGTATATCTAGTGAAAATATCCTTTAAGTATGAAGGGGAGATAAAGACTTCCCCAGACAAACAAAATCCCAGGGATTTCATCAACACCAGACTTGTTCTACAAGAAATGCTAAAGGGAATTTTTCAATCTGAAAGAAAAGGATATTAATGAAAGAAGAAATCATCTGAAGGTACAAAACTCACTGGTAATGGTAAGCATATAGAAAAATACAAAAGAGTATAACACTGTACCTGTGGTGTATAAAGTACTCTTAACTGAAGTAGAAAGATGAAATAATGAATCAATCAAAAATAACAGCTACAACAACTTTTCAAGAAATAGTGAAGTAAGACATAAAGGGAAACAACAAAAAGTCAAAAAGCAGACAGCAGGGACAAAGTTAAAGGGTAGAGTTTTTATTAACTTTCTTTTTGCAAGTTTCTTTATGCAATTGTGTTAAGCTGTCATCAGTTTAAAATAATGGGTTATAAGATAGTATTTGCACCGGCGCAGTGGCTCACACCTGTAATCCCAGTACTTTGGGAGGCCGAGGCAGGTGGATTGCTTGAGGCCAGGAGTTTGAGACCAGACTTGCCATCACAGCGAAACCCCATCTCTACTAAAAATAGAAAAATTAGTCAGGCGTAGTGGAGCACACATGTAACCCCAGCTACTCGGGAGGCTGAGGCATGAGAATCACTTGAACCTGGGAGGCAGAGATTGCGGTGAGCCAAGATCACGCCACTGCACTCCAGCCTGGGAGACAGAGCAATACTCTGTCTCAAAAAAAATAATAATAAAATTTTAAAAAAATAAAAAAATTTAATTTTAAAAAGATAGCATCTGTAAGCCTCATGGTAACGTTGAATCAAAAAACATACAACAGATACACACACACAAAAAAAAAGCAATAAATTAAAGCATACCACCACAGAAAATCCTTTCACTAAAAAGAACACAGGAAGAAAGGAAAGAAGGAAGAAAAGACCAAAAACCACCAGAACACAAGTAACAAAATGGCAGGAGAAAGTTCCTACTCAGCAATAATAACACTGAATGTAAATGAACTAAACTCATCAGTCAAAAGACAAAGAGTAGCTGAATGGAGGCACAAACAAGATCCAAATGATCTGTTGCCTACAAGAAACACCCCACCTATGAAGACACACATAGACGGAAAAGAGAGGGATGGAAAAACATATTCCATGGCAATGGAAACAAAAAAAGAGCAGACATAGCTATACTCGTATCAGAAAAAGGAGTATAGATTTAAAGACAAAAACTCTAAGGAGAGACAAAAAAAGGTCATTACATAATGATAAAGGGGTCAATTCAGCAAGAGGATATAACAATTGTAAATATATACACAACCAACACTGGAGCACTCAGATACATTAAGCAAATATTATTAGAGCAAAAGAGAAAGACAGACCCCAATACAACAGCTGGAGACTTCAACACCCCACTTTCAGCACTGCACTCCCAGAAAGAAAATCAACAAAGAAACATCAGAGTTATTCTGCACTCTAGACAAAATGGATCTAATAAATATTTACACATTTCATCCAAAGACTGCAGAATACACATTTTTCTCCTCAACACATAGATCATTCTCAAGGATAAACCATGTTAGGTCACAAAATAAGTCTTAAAACACAGAAAAGAAAGAAAGGAAGGAAAGAAAGGAAGAAAGGAAAAGGAAAGAAAGGAAGAAAGGAAAAGGAAAGAAAGGAAGAAAGGAAAAGGAAAGAAAGGAAAGAAAGGGAAGAAGGGAGGAAGGGAGGAAGGGAGGAAGGAAGGAAGGAAGGAAGGAAGGAAGGAAGGAAGGAAGGAAGGAAGGAAGGAAGGAAGGAGAAAGAGAGAGAGAGAAAGAGAGAGAGAAAGAGAAAGAAAGAAAAAGAAAGAAAGAAAGGAAGGAAGGAAGGAAGGAAGGAAGGAAGGAAGGAAGGAAGGAAGGAAGGAAGGAAGGAAGGAAGGAAGGAAGGAAGGAAAGAAAGAAGGAAAGAAAGAGAGAAAGAAAGAAAACCTGAATTAATATTGAGCATCTTCACTGACCGCAATGGAATAAAACTACGAATCAGTAACAAGAGGAATTTTGGAAACTACACAAACACATGAGAATTAAACAATATGCTCCTGAATGACCACTTCAATGAAGAAATTAAGAAGGGAATTGAAAAATTTCTTGAAACAAATGATAAACCAAAGCCTACAGGATACAGCAAAGGCAGTATTCAGATGGAAGCTTACAGCTATATGCACCTACATCAAAAAACTGGAAAAGGCCGGGCGCGGTGGCTCAAGCCTGTAATCCCAGCACTTTGGGAGGCCGAGACGGGCGGATCACGAGGTCAGGAGATCGAGACCATCCTGGCTAATACGGTGAAACCCCGTCTCTACTAAAAAATACAAAAAACTAGCCGGGCGACGAGGCGGGCGCCTGTAGTCCCAGCTACTCGGGAGGCTGAGACAGGAGAATGGCGTGAACCCGGGAGGCGGAGCTTGCAGTGAGCTGAGAGCCGGCCACTGCACTCCAACCTGGGCGGCAGAGCAAGACTCCGTCTCAAAAAAAAAAAAAAAAAAAAAAAAAAAAAAAAAAAAAAAAAAAACTGGAAAAATTTCAAACAAACAATCTAACAATGCACCTTAAAGTTAAAACTAGAAAAATAACAGCAAACCAAGCTCAAAATTAGTAGAAGAAAAGAAATAATAAAGATCAGAGCAGAAATAAATTTGAAATGAAAAAATGATACAAGATCAATAAAACAAAAAGTTGGTGTTTGAGAAGATAAACATAATTGACAAACCTTTAGCCAGACTAAGAAAAAAAGAAGGCCCAAGTAAATAAAACCATAGATGAAAAAGGAGACATTACAACTGATACAACAGAAATTCAAAGGATCATTAGCAACTACTATGAGCAACTATATGCCAAAAAATTGAAAAATCTTGAAGAAACAGACAAATTCCTAGACACATACACCCTACAAAGATTGAACCAGGAAGAAATCCAAAACCTGAGCAGACCAGTAACAAGTGAGGAGATCAAAGCAGTAATGAAAACTTTCCCAGTAAAGAAAAGGCCGGGACCCAATAGCTTCACTGCTGAATTCTATCAAATATTTAAAGTGGAACTAATACCAATCCTACTCAAACTACTCCGAAAAACAGAGGAGGAGAGAATGCTCCCAAACTCATTCTATGAGGCCAGTATTACCCTGATACCAAAAACCAAACACACATCAAAAAAAAAGAAAAAAAGAAAAAAAAAAACCCTATAGACCAATATCTCTGATGAATATTGATGCCAAAACTCTCAACAAAATACTAGCAAACCTAATCCAACAATACATTTAAAAGATCATTCATCACTACCAAGTGGGATTTATCACAGGGATGCAAGAAACCAATCAATGTGACAAATTATATCAACAAAATGAAGGACAAAAACCATACATTTCAATTGATGCCAAAAAAGCATCTGATAAAAGTTCAACATCGCTTCGTGATGAAAACTCTCAAATAACTGGTATAAAAGGAACATGCCTGAACATAATAAAAGCCATATATGACAGATCCACAACTAGTATCATAATGAGCCTTTCCTCTTAGGTCTGTAACACAACAAAGATGCCCACTTTCACCACTGTTATTCAAAATAATACTGAAAGTACTAGCTAGAGCAATCAGACAAGAGAAAGAAAGAAAGGGCATCCAAATTGGAAAAGAAGAAGTAAAATTATCATTGTTTGCAGATGATATGATCTTATATTTTAAAAAAACCTAAAGAGTCCAACAAAAAACTATTAGAAAAATAAACAAATTTAGTAAAGTTGCAAGATACAAAATAAACATACTAAATCAGTAGCATTTCTATATGCCAACAGTGAACAATCTGAAAAAGAAATCAAAAAAGTAATCCCATTTATAATAGCCTTAAATAAAATTTAATACCTACGAATTAACTCAACCAAGGAAGTGCAAAATCTCTACAATAAAAATTACAAAACACTGATGAAAGAAACTGAAGAGAACACAAAAAAATAAATTGGAAGAATCAAAGCAACCTATAGACTCAACGCAATCTCTATCAAAATATCAATGACACTCTTCAGAAAAATAGAAAACACAATCCTAAAATTTATATGGAATTCACAAAAGACCCAGAATAGCCAAGCTATCCCGAGCAAAAAGAACATAACTGGAGGGACCACATTACCTGACTTCAAATTACACTACAGAGCTATAGAAACCAAAACAAAATGGTACTGGCATAAAAACAGACACACAGACCGACGAAACAGAATAGAGAATCCAGAAACAAATCCACACACCTACAATGAACTCATTTTCGACAATGGTGTCAAGAACATACACTGGGGAAAAAACAGTCTCTTCAATAAATAGTACTGGGAAATCTGGACATCCATATGCAGAAAAATGAAACTAGACCCCTATCTACTGCCATATACAAAAAAATCAAATCAAAATGGATTAAAGACTTAAATCTAAGACCGCAAACTATGAAACTATTACAAGAAAACATTGGGGAAAATCTTCAGGACACGGGAGTGAGTAAACATTTCCTGAGTAACACCCCACAATCACAGGCAAAAATGGACAAATGGGATTACATCAAGTTAAAAACCTTCTGCACAGCAAAGGAAACAGTCAACAAAGTGAAGAAACAACCCACAGAATGGGAGAGAAATATGTGCAAACTATCCATCTGACAAGGTATTAATAATCAGAATATATAAGAAGCTCAAATAACTCTACAGGAAAAAAAAATCTAATCCAATTTAAACAGCAAACAGGTATACGAAAAGATGCTCAACATCACTGATCATCAGAGAAATACAAAACAAAACTACACTGAGACACCATCTTGCTTAAGTTAAAATGGCTTTTTCCAAAAGTCAGGCAATAATAAATGCTGGCAAGGATGTGAAGAAAAGGGTACCCTCATACGTTGTTAGTAGGAATGTAAATTAGTACAACCATTATAGAGAACAGTTTGGAGGTTCCTCAAAAAACTGAAAATAGAACTACCATACAACCCAGCAATCCCACTGCTGAGTATATTCCCAAAAGAAAAGAAATCATATATTGAAGAGATATCTGCACTCCCATGTTTGTTAGGAGTGCTTACAATAGCTAAGATTTGGAATCAACCTAAATGTCCATCAACAGATGAATGGATAAAGAGTGGTATTTATACACAATGGAGTACTATTCAGCCATTAAAAAAGAATGAGATCCTGTCATTTGCAATAACATGAATAGAACTGGAGGTCACTATGTTAAGTGAAATAAGCCAGGCACAGAAAGACAAACATTGCATGTTCTCACTTATTTGTGAGCTCTAAAAATCAAAACAATTGAATTCACAGAGAGAGAGAATAGAAGGATGGTTACTAGAGACTGGGAAAAGTAGCAGGGAGGATGAGGGGATGGGATGATGGTTAATGGGTACCAAAAAAAAATAGAAAGAATGGATAAGACCTAATATTTGACAGCAGCACACAGGGGGACGATAGTCAATAATAATTTAATTTTACACTTTAAAATAACGAAAAGAGTATAATTAGATTGTTTGTAACACAAAGGATAAATGCTTGAGGCTTTGGATACCCAATTTCCATTATGTGATTGTTATGCACTGCATGTCTAATCTATGTGAAATATCTATGTGAAAAAAAGATTAGTAGCTGCCTGGGGTCTCAGGTACAAAGAGAGATGATTACAACAAAGAATGAGAAAATTTTGTGAGACAATGGAAATGTTTGTCTTTTTTTTTATCTATGTCTTTTTTTCACATAGATATTTTGGTACATGCAACGTACCAAATACATTGTATGCATTGTATACATGAGATACCAAAATATCTCATGTACCACATAAATATATACACCTCATAAATATATATACCTACTATGTACCCACAAAAATTAAAAAATAATTTTTAATTAAAAAAGAGACAAAGAACATTATTACTGATAAAAGGGTCAATTCATCAAGAAGATAAAACAACTATAAACATATGCACCAAACAACAGAATAAAGAACTCTCAAAACTGAATAATAAAACAAACAACCCAATAAAAAATAATGGGCAAAGATCTGAAGAGACACTTCACTAAAGGTACACACTGATGACAAACGCACAAAAAGATGGCCAACATTATCAGTCACTACGGAAGTGCAAACTGAAACCACAATGAGATACCACCACATATCTATTAGAATGGCTAAAATTACAAAGGCTGACTATATAACCTGTAGGCAAGGGGGCAGAAAAACTAGAACGCTCATACACCGCTGAGGAGAATGTAAAATGGTACAACTACCTTCGCAAAAAAAATCTGGCAATGTCTTAAAAAGTTAAACATGCATCTGCAATATGTTCCTGGCACTCTTATTACCAAAGAAACAGAGAAAATAAAATAGAGAAAGAGAAAAGGTAATATATGTCTGATATGGTTTGGGTCTGTGTCCCCACCAAATTTCATGTTGGATTGTAATCCCCAATGTTGGAGGTGGGGTCTGGAGACTGGATCATGGGGGTGGATTTCTCATGAATGGTTTAGTGCCATCCCTTGCTACTGTCCTCACAATAGTGAGTTCTCATGAGATCTGGTCATATAAAAGTGTGTGGGACCCCCACCCCACCCAATCCCCACATTGCTCCTGCTTTTACCATATGACATGCCTTTTATTTCCACCATTATTGGAAGCATCCTGAGGCCCCCCCAAAAGCAGATGCTACTATGCTTCCTGTAGAGCCTGCAGAACCATGAGCTAACTAAACCTCTTTTCTTATAAATTAGCCAGTCTCAGGTATTTATAGCAACACAAGAATGGACTAATACAATGTCTATATGAAGACTTGTATACAGATGTTCAAATTAGCTTTATTATAATAGCTAAAAGCTAAAAACAATCAAAATATGCATCAACAGATGAATATCCAAAAAACGAAGTGTGCTATATCCACATAATGGACTACTACTCAATAATAAAAAGGAAGAAATACTGACACACAAAAAACATGAGCAAACTCAAAATAACTATGCTAAGTGAAAATAGTCTGGTAGGAGTACATACCACTATATGATTACATTTATATAGTTTTAGAAACTGCAAACTAGGCCGGGCGCGGTGGCTCAAGCCTGTAATCCCAGCACTTTGGGAGGCCGAGACGGGCGGATCACGAGGTCAGGAGATCGAGACCATCCTGGCTAACACGGTGAAACCCCGTCTCTACTAAAAAAAATACAAAAAACTAGCCGGGCGAGGTGGCGGGCGCCTGTAGTCCCAGCTACTCGGGAGGCTGAGGCAAGAGAATGGCGTAAACCCCGGAGGTGGAGCTTGCAGTGAGCTGAGATCCGGCCACTGCACTCCAGTCTGGGCGACAGAGCGAGACTCCGTCTCAAAAAAAAAAAAAAAAGAAAGAATAGAAACTGCAAACTAATCTATAGTCACAGAAAGCAGACTAGTAGCTGTGTGGGGTCCCAGGTACAAAGAGAGATGATTACAACAAGGAACAAAAAAATTCTGTGGGACACTGGAAATGTTTGTTCTTTTTTTTCCACATAGATATAAAGCAGAAACAATACTTTTGGCATGGGTTAAATTATGAAAGAAATCAGTTTGCACTGCTTCAAAAAATGTTCTCCCATCTTTTTAGTATATTCTCTCTCACGACTCTTTACTACATTTCCCTTCCACTATCCTTACTCTCTTATCCTATACTTCCACTGCAAATGTACATAGAAAGAAAATGATGGGCCGGGCGCGGTGGCTCAAGCCTGTAATCCCAGCACTGTGGGAGGCCGAGACGGGTGGATCACGAGGGTCAGGAGATCGAGACCATCCTGGTCTACACGGTGAAACCCCGTCTCTACTAAAAAATACAAAAAAAACTAGCCGGGCGAGGAGGCGGGCGCCTGTAGTCCCAGCTACTCGGGAGGCTGAGGCAGGAGAATGGCGTAAACCCGGGAGGCGGAGCTTGCAGTGAGCCGAGATCGCGCCACTGCACTCCAGCCTGGGCGACAGAGCTAGACTCCGTCTCAAAAAAAAAAAAAAAAAAAAAAAAGAAAATGATGATTTCATCGTGTCTGAAAATTATGTATTCAAGAGGCACATCCTACAGCTCAAAATCTCTGTTCTAGCTCGATACGCATCCAATTGATGAAATCCCCTCATATAACAATCCCTACATACAATCAGCCAAATTCAAGATGTAGAACATTTTATAGGACAAATTACTCTATTTCTGCAACAAATCAATGTCATAGGAAAGATGGGATGGGGATAAAGGGAGTGTTAGTATTAATAAATAAAAGAGTCCAAAGAGACATAGCTACCAAATGTAATACACAATCCTTGTTTGGACCCTATTTGAATAAAGCAAATGTAAAAAGACATTTTTAAGTCTAGTAAAGATGGATACAGATGATGTATTACATAATATTTGGGCTTATTAATCTACTCATAATGACGGTGCAGTGGGCAATTTTTTTAAAGGTCCTTATCAGTTACAGATGCATACCAAAGCACTTATGAGTGAACAGACATAATTCTTTAAAAAACTTCAGTTGAAAAAAGTGGGTAGGGGGTGGTAAATAAATTTATCTTGGCAAAATATTGATAATGTTGAAGTTTAACATTGGTGTCTATTTCAAATTTTTCATAATAAACTAAAATTATTTTTTTGTTTTTGTTTTTTGTTTGTTTGTTTGTTTGTTTGAGATAGAGTATCCCTCTGTCACCAGGCTGGAGTGCAGTGGTGCGATCTCGGCTCACGGCAACTTCCACCTCCCACATTCAAGCAATTCTCCTGCCTCAGTCTCCCAAGTAGCTGGGACTAAAGGCGCATGCCACCATGGCCAGCTAATTTTTATAGTTTTAGTGGAGACAGGGTTTCACCATTTTGACCAGGATCATCTTGATCTCCTGACCTTATAATCTGCCCACCTTGGCCTCCCAAAGTGCTGGGATTACAGGCAAAAGTAAGATCTTAAGATGTTGGTGGGTTTCATAATGAATGTTATGAGACAAAGCTCCTAACAGCATGATATGCACCTTATTTATTTTCAGCGCAGGAACAGTGCCTGTCACATAGTAAGTACTCAACAGACCTTTTACTAAGTGGTTGTTTTAGTCCTATATATGACTAATAAGCAATGATATAATTATTTGAGTACCTCCATCATCAACACAATGCTTAAGAACTTACAAATCGTCACTCCATTATACCACTTTATGAGTATTATATTACTCCATTTACAGATAAGAAAACTGAGACTTTAAATTAGTTGTTCAAGGTCACACAAGCTGGGCAATGAAGGGCAAAGATCAAGCTGGGCAACTCTAACAAAGATTTTTTTTTAAAGACTATTTGGCTTCAGGGCCGGTGAATGACACTACCTCCCTCAGTGATACCCATTCCAAAGTAAACCATCTCAAAGTATCAGCACTAGTGCAATTTACTTGAAACTTAGCCATGCCTACCAACAAATTATCAGAATAGGAAAATAATGGAAAAGAAGAAAATACCATTGTATGTTATTCATGGCTCTCTTCCTCATATTCTAATTAAAACAGCCTTCTTTTGAGATTTGAGCAAACCAAAACAATAATCTGTAGAAAAAATAACTGTATACAGGTACCTAGGAAACAAAGCAATATTATAATAACTCCCATTATTATAAGGTATACTAACTTGTTTCAGAGTTCAATTAAAAACTGAGCAGAAAAATAAAAGAAGGCAAGGCAAAGATTAAAATAATTATTTTTTTAATAGTCACATATTAAAAGTTGTTCAGAATCTGTGATACTCAATGGGGGAAAGAGGAAAGCACATAAATGTAAGATAGGTCACTACCTGTCAGCATGATATATGAGAAGATAATTCCATACCACACTGAAGACATTAACCTCTGTCCTGCGTTTCCCAACTCTGGTTGTACTTTCATTTCAGAGCTTTAAAAAATTCCTGATATGTGGGCTTCACCCAAGACTGATTAAATTAAGGGGATGAGACTCAGGCATAAGTATTTTTTTTTTTTTTTTTTTTTTTTTTTTTTTTTTTTTTTTTTTTTTTTTTGAGACGGAGTCTTGCTCTGTCGCCCGGGCTGGAGTGCAGTGGCCGGATCTCAGCTCACTGCAAGCTCCGCCTCCCGGGTTTACGCCATTCTCCTGCCTCAGCCTCCCGAGTAGCTGGGACTACAGGCGCCCGCCACCTCGCCCGGCTAGATTTTTTGTATTTTTAGTAGAGACGGGGTTTCACCGTGTTAGCCAGGATGGTCTCGATCTCCTGACCTCGTGATCCGCCCGTCTCGGCCTCCCAAAGTGCTGGGATTACAGGCTTGAGCCACCGCGCCCGGCCATAAGTATTTTTTAAAGCTCCCAAAATGATTCCAATTAACAGCCAAAGATGAGAACCACTTACCACATATGTCAGCGTATGTGTAGTATGTGTGTGAATTGCTATATAAATGAAGTACCAACAAAAAAAAAAAAAAAATTTTTTTTGAGACCGAGTCTCACTCTGTAGCCCAAACTGGAGTGCAGTGGTATGATCTTGGCTCACTGCAACCTCCACTTGCCAGGTTCAAGCAATTCTCCTGCCTCAGCCTCCCAAGTAGGTGGGATTATAGGCACATGCCACCACACCCTGGCTAATTTTTGTATTTTTAGCAAAGACGGTGTTTTGCCATGTTGGCCATGCTGTTCTCAAACTCCTGACCTCAAGTGATCCTCCCGCCTCGCCCTCCCAAATTTCTGGGATTACAGGCATGAGTCACCACGCCCCGCCCCAAGAAAATTAATGAGTTAAAACTAGGTTTAAATTTTTCTTACCAGAGATCATCATTAATTTCATTAAAATACATTTTATGTCTCACCTAAAGGCCACTGATAGACATGCATGAATGAAAATGATTTTGCTTTTCACAAAAAGGATCCAGACTTAGCCAATTAGGATCAATATTAACTATATTATTATGTAAACTCATAAATATCATGTTTCACTCAAGAACATGCCAATTATTCTAGTACTCTTTTACAAAATAAGCAAGCTACAGGCTAAGAGGGGTGGTCTATCACCAAAGCACCTATAGCAACAGGCACAGGTTGGCAAAAGGGATCTCCAAATCTCCTTAAAACCAAGGGAATCCTGGGACCCACTGTTGTCTACTTTCATCACAACAAACCTGTTTAGCCTTTAAAACCCCAACAGTGAGACAAGGAGATAGATACAAGGTCAGTTCATAAACCCTTCTAAAAATTACAATGGATTCCTAAAGAATTTTAAGGAAATCCAAATCCTCCTAAGAGTCCTCCAGAAACTTCCCAGGTAGCCTGGCCTTCCTTTACCATATACAGAGGATAGGGATGGTGTCACTAACTGTTAAGAGTAGTCTAGCTCTTCACTCTTGGGAGAAGAAGGCAGAAGAAGCAAAACTGGAGAAATGGCCTTGAAGAGGTGAAATGGGTTGGGATCCAGGACACAATGGAGGAGCTGGGCAAGTCAGCTGAGGGTACCTACATAAAAGGCACACAACATTTAAGCAGGTTAAAGAGCTATGTGAGGATTGGGGAAAGTGAGGAAGAGTAAAAAGCTGGCAGAATCAATGGATCTGCAGTATGAAAGGACTGTGAAAGTCAAATTACTAGAGGGAATGAACTAGAAAGTTAGGAGGCAAGTTTACAGAAAGATGAAAGACTGAAATTAACATTATGCAGTTATTGGTAATGATAAAGTCAAGAATGTGATTATAGGCATGAGTGGCTGAAGGAGAGTAGAGAACAACATCACTGGAGACGTTAAAGCAACTGAAAGGTCAACATATTGGAACAATCATCTGTTTAGGTGTTGAAATCACCAAAAATTAAAATGGGAAATGCTGAAGAGAGTGAAAGTGAGCCATAAGAAATGTGATGTAATCACCCAGATGTGACTATCATGAGGCAATGTATGCATCATGAGGCATGTCTGCTAACACGAAACTCAAAACTGGGGAATTGTCTCAAGGAAGAATACCTGGAACTGGCAATGAAGAGCAAAGAGTACACACTACAGGGACCAAGAAATGTAGAAGAGTAAAATACACACCCATAAATAAGCTCAGTCTAGCACAAAACTAATAACCAACATATATTACTGTACTACAACACAGTAACAGCTACCACAGAGAACTACAGGTCCTGCTGGAGGCCCAGTAGAGGGATCAGAGGTTTCACAAACGTGTGGAAGATGTAACATGGAGCTGAGTGTTCAACAATTAATAAGGGCAAAAGGACCTTCAAGGCAGAAAGACAATACAACTTAGGCAAAGGCAGAGAGATTTGAAAAGAACATGAAGCATTCTGAGAAATGCAAACAGTTCAACATGATTAAGTGCAGAATGAGTCAGAAAGAGAGTTAGGACATATACCTAGAAAGGTAGACCAAGGCTACAACTATCTTTTCTGCTAAAGCAAGAATAAAAGATATGAACAAATTAAATTGTTGCCCCTAAATCCTTCATAAAAACCACTAATAGAAAACAAAATTGATAAACTGTAGTTTCCTCTTATTTTCCTTAGTTTGTAGGAGATGCTAGGATGCAAATAACCCAACAGCCAGTTGCTTTAAGAAGTTTATCAACCCCTAGAGAACAAATGCTGCCACATTATACACAAATTTTATGATCATTATGATAATCTCCAATAGCCAAGATTTAAATGTGCTACAGGAAATTATGCACAACTAAGATATTTTAAGCAACTGAAGAGCTCAAACATAAATACATTAGTTGTAGATTTGTAACATGTATATATGCAAACATAAATGCATACAGCTATAAATAAAAATTGCTTTCCATCTAACAAAACAATATAAGTGAATGTAGAGATAATAACAACCGTGGTATATACCACTTTTATAAATGATTAATGTTAGAACTAAATATCACATTGGAAAAAATATTTCACTAGGTAACTGTTGGTATATTTACTCTGTCTCCATTTCTACTTTAGCAGCTGTGATTTAATGGAAAGCACACCATACTTGAGAGCCAAAGAAAATACATTCAAGTACTGGCACTGGCACTTGTGAACTATTAAGCAAGTCACTTAACTTTCCTGTGCCTGAGTTTAATTTACAAAATAGAAATCAAAAATCCATATCTCATGTGGCTTTATTAAGATTTATATGAAGTACCACATCTAAAAGAGCTTTGTAAACCATAGTGAACTACAAAATAGTTTAGTTACATACTTTGAAATATTATTAATGTAGAACTAAAAGCCTTCAAGCCATCCGCCAAACCCCCACTCCCCAAAATAAAGCACAATTAAAATCTGAGATGATAAATCTGTTAGTTTGATTAAGTATGTCTCACCACCTCTCTTCATAACCTTACCTTTGAATGAGCAGGCCCTCTTTCATTCAGAAGTTTATACTGGGGTTGGACTCTATTGAAACGGGCTAACTCATTTACCAGACACATTGCAGTTTTCTCTTTTGGGTTTGCCATTTTATCTTGGAGAGAAGCTGTAAATAAAAAGGCTATAAAGTTTTTGTGAAGAATGACTTTACAAAATGGAAGAAAAACTAGTTTTGACTTTGTTAGATTGAAGGCAGATTGTATATTTAAATTATTTTCATGAATGTTGTATTTTAAAAATTCAAATTACCTAACGTCTTCCATTACATGCAACAAAAATAGGTATCACAGTTTAAACGATAAATTAAGGTAAAATTTTTCCTAAATACCTAAGTTGTTCTATGTATATAACAGCATGCTTAAAGATTTTAAAGTAAATTTATAATTTTTTATTTATCTTATAAACTTTCCCCTCAAAAACTTTACTAGAAACACATGTTTCCTGGTTCTTATTACTATGAAACTAGATTTTGTCTACCTTCTTGATCCTTTCATCTCAATTTTTTTCCTTCTCATTATGAGGCAGCATGTTAGAAAAAGCTCTAGACTTGGGAATCAGGTCCTAAGTTTAAGTACTAGCTCTTCCAACTACAATTTTTCGGTAACTCTAAGCAAATTAACTTCCCTTTCTTTCTGTTTTTTAAAATAAATTTTCAAAGTTGTAAAAAGAATAATTTAACAAGTGCCCATGTAGCTAACACCCAGTGCTTATTAACCATGTTCCATGTTTAACTCCTATTAAAAAAAAGATGATATTCCATTCCTGTTAAGTTCCTTATATCTTTTATAGATTATTGATGTATGTGGTTCTATACTCACATAAATGGTATTATAGTATTATAATAAACATTCTCACAGTTTACTTTCTTCACTCTTCATTGTGTTCTCAAGACTTTTACTTATATAGATCTAGCACATTAATTTTAACTACCATAGAATTTCTATTGCAATATTGCACCAGTTTTCTTATCACTCCTCTACTGAGACACTGGGTTGTTTCCAATTCTTCATTCTTAAAGAGAGCATGCTGTCAAATAGCTCTCAAAATGACTATACCAAATTACCTTCCCCTACCATTTCTCCTCAAGCTCAAAAACATGGAATATAATCAAGTATTTTAATTTCTGATAATTTGATATTTGACAAATAGTATTCCATTATTGTTCTTTGGATATTTTTCTCCACTACTATTTTTTGTTTGTTTGGGGTTTTTTTGTTCGGAGACAGAGTCTCACTACGTTACCCAGGCTGGACTAAAACCCCGGGCTCAAGCTATTCTCCCTAATCAGCCTCCCAAGTAGCTGGAACTACAGGCTTCTATCCTTTGTTTTTTTTGTTTTGTTTTTCTTTTGTATTATAGTTTTCAACTTTTCCTTTTATGGTCTGTGCTTTTTACGTCTTGTTTAGGAAGTCCTCTCTAACCAAAAAGGTCTCAATGATTTTACTTAAACTCACTAAGCTTTCTTTCCATAAAATAAGGGAAATAAATCTAACCCGCTTAAGTCCCAAAGTTGTGAGATTAAGAGTTGTAAATGTATGATGTGGTTCTAAACTATATCGCAAATACAAGGTACTATTATAGCTTCAGAATATTTTTCTAATACCACATTATTTTATCCTATATTTTTCCTTTCTCTCATTTATAGACACACTTACTTTTTTCTTTCACTTCCCATAAAAAAAAGCCAAAAAATATTTTAAAATCTAAGCATGAAACATACAAGTGGATTCCTTCCTGCTCATTTAAACTATAGTCACAATAAATACAGTTCAATTGTACTCACAATGAGAATACTTAAAATGAATGAAAATGGCTGGCTTTAGGAACTTCATCTACAAACTTCCTAGGCCAAAATTTAATATTAAAAATAATATTCTTTTACATTTCTAATACTCTTAACAGGCCCAATAATTTGTACAATGGCTTGATTGTGATCATTATGATTAAGAAACTATTTTACATGAAAACTACATAAGCACCTGGTAAGACATAAGTAAAAAGAAAGAGACTCTAAGCAACGAATTGTAGGGCCAAGACAGCTGACAGCAGATTCTACAATTAAGCCATTTTAAGTGGTTTCCAAACTAAAAAACAAAAACAAAAACAAAAACAAAAAAAACCTAGTAATTATTACCTTTGGGAAAAGTACAAAAAAAAAGTCAAGACAGTTTTGAGAAAACCTGCATTTTACCTATTCCATTGTGTATCACACAAAGTTTATAAAACATTCTGTTCAATTTGGAAAGTCAGTCGATATAAGAAAATAAAAGGTAACCTGAGACTCTAATCAGTTTTGGCTTTTACACACCATCGCATGAATTCACGTGCAACCGACAGCACAGCCAATTTAATATCAAAGAGCAAAAGCAGAATAATTGGTTAAAAATGAGAAAATATTAAAGTCTGATAAAAATCTGCCAATTTTGCATAACACAAATAGTATTTATACTACCACTGTGTAATTTTCAAAATTCAATAATGCTGAATATTCATCTGCTACAATGCAAAAAATATTAGAAGCATACAAACATAGCGTGAAAGTTTTATACTATGAAAATTGCTAATAGCATAGGTTCTAAACATATTAAAAAGCGATTTAAATGGTTCATTTATAATGAAACCCTGTTTGATATGAAAACCTAATCTAAATCCTTTTAACGAAAATGTTAACAAATAACACGGTATAAAACTTATATTCCATTAATTCTGACTTCCTGCTTCATAAAAGTTAACATGAATCCAATAACACATTTTAATGGGTGACTGAAGTTTTGGTGTGAGAAGTGTCCAAGATCCCACTTTGATGAAGCTTCATAATTAAAATCAAAATGTTTAAAGTCGATAAATTAGGAAATAATTAGTTATAGTTGTAACGTTTTATTTTTAAAACAGATTAAAACAAATAGTTGTTCCTTTACTTAATGAGAAATCTTAACAGCATTCCTACTTGACAGAGCTCAGTAATACAGCAATAACTTTTAAATTACACAAAAATTTGGATAGAGCATCTATAAAAACAAACTGGTCTATAAAATCTGAGACACATAAGCTATATAAATCTTTTTTAGAGAAGTCAACAGTGCAAAAAAGTTAGAAATGCATATAATGTTACATAGGCAGACATTTTCAAAGACCTATAGATGCTATCACTGAAGATATTTTGAAATAGGCTTCAAGTCAGTTTGGTGGCTGGAATAGTAGAGACCTACTTAGAAGTAAATAAAATTAATAAAAATGGATTCACAATCTCAGACTCTGCCACTTTGAAAGAGCAACTGCCACATGATGGTTAAGAGCCTGTTTTGGATATCTCTGTCACTTACTAATATCTGTGTGACCTTGAGAAAGTACTTAAATCTCACTTTTCCACAGAGTAAAATAGAGATAATAGTTGTTCTTATCTCACTGGATAATTGTATGGATTGAATAAGATGATACCAAACACTGCTAACAATGATTAAAAATTATTCTGATTTAAACATTTGTTACAACAATTACACTATCATCAAATATTAAACCAGTGACATAGAAAGTCATGAAAAAAGAGTTTGTAAAACTAAGTAAAAATATTCTTAGCTAAAATATTCTGTTAGGATAAATTGATTTTATTCATACAAATAAACTTCTTGGCTGGGCGTAGTGCCTCACATCTGTAATCCCAGCTACTTTGGGAGGCAGAGGCAGGAGAATCACTTAAGGCCAGGGATTTGAGAACAGCCTGGACAACACAGTGAGACCTCATCTCTACAAAAAAATAAAAATATTAGCCATATGTCATGGTACATGCCTATAATTCTTGATACTCAGAAGGCTGAGATAGAAGGACTGCTTCAGCCCAGGAGTTCCAGACTGCAATCCAGCCTGGGTGACAGAGTGAAATCCTCTCTCAAAACAAAATAAAACAAAAAACAAATATATTTCTGTAGTAGTCTGTGAAAAGCATGTATTTGTTATTATTTTTTCCACTGACTTATAAACCCATAAGCTTGTTTCCACTAAAAAATTCTCAAATATGATATAAATTATATTAAAGGTTTATGTGTGCTAGGAAATATTGTACCTTCACTGATATGAAACTTGATTAGATGTAACTTACAACTTTGATAAGAAACACTGGTAAAATACATATTTATAATAACAGTATTTGCACAGCCAACAAAAACATAAATATATTCTATTTTTAGATTCACTCTATTTTCATGTTTCCACAAAATGTCCTGGACTCTCTGGAATGTGAATCTTCATTCTGCCTGTTCATTTGTATGTGTAGGAACCAGTGAACAAACACAGAAACTGTGTTCAAGTCATTGAACAAGCTACAAAATAATGTAGCTCAGTTTTCAATGAACAGGCAAAATGATCTGTACCCAAAGGAGTTCAGTCTGTAGAAGAAACAGACACAGACAATAGACAAACACAATAAATCATAATATAAGTACTATAATAAGGCTGTTACAGAAACTCCTTAGACAAAGGCGGTATGGAAAGGCAAATTTTAAGAGGTAGTGATTAGATAAGGAAAGCAAAAGTTCACTTAGGTAAGAAGGGAAGATGAGAGACAGTCCAAGTTTTTCAAGAAGTATAGACACAGGAGAAAGCACATAAAACACATAACTTTCTGGTAAATGCAAGCAGACCACTGGCAGAATACAGAACGCGTGAGGAAGAACAGTAGAATAAAACTATGTGACCGGAATTCACTAGAACACTAAAAGTTTCCTAAACCAGAACTTAAAGTAGCAAACATTTCTTGTAGTAGCTATATTCCAGCCAGAACTATTGCTAGTGAGGTCACAGACTACCTCACTTCGCAAAGCAAATCATTCCGAGGAATCCTTTCCATCCTTGGTCCCAGAAATGACTTCAACACAGTTTCTTTTATTTTTCTTTCTTTCTTTCCTTCCTTCCTTCCTTCCTTCCTTCCTCCCTTCCTCCCTCCCTCCTTTCCTTCCTTTCTTCTTTCCTTCCTCTCTCTCTCTCCCTCCCTCTCTCCCTCCCTCCTTCTTTCCTTCCTTCCTTCCTTCCTTTCTCTCTCTCACCTCTCCCTCTCTCTCTCTCCTCTCTCTCTCTCTCTTTCTTTCTTTCAGACAGAGTTTCACTCTTATTGCCCAGGCTGGAGTGCAATGGCGCGATCTCAGCTCGGCGCGATCTCAGCTCACCGCAACCTCCGCCTCCTGGGTTCAAGTGATTCTCCTGCCTCAGCCTTCCGAGCAGGCTGGAATTACAGGCAAGTGCCACCATGCCCGGCTAATTTTGTACTTTTAGTAGTGACGGGGTTTCTCTGTGTCGGTCAGGCTGGTCTCGAACTCCTGACCTTGGGTGATCCGCCCACCTCGGCCTCCCAAAGTGCTGGGACTACAGGCATAAGCCACCACACCCAGCCTTAAACACAGTTTCTATGTCTCCTTACTGGTTCCCCTTTGTCTATTCTCTGCTATTGGAGTGAACTCATCCTAATTCCCAAGTAAAATAAGAAAGAAAAAAGTCAAAAGAGCAAAGGACCCTGTTCATGGGCTCTTGCCTTCTAGGAGCAATGTGACAGGTATGTCCACAGCTATTAACTAAAACAAACCTTCTGTTTTCTAATTAGACCCTAACATAAGGCTGTCCAAGCAAAATTATCGATGAAATTACCCAGGCATCAAACTGCTCCATTTTTAACAGTCTGTCCATTAGGAAAAAATTTCAGTTCCTCTCTCACATAAACACAAAGATAAATTTCAGAAATATTAAAATGCAAAATACAAAAATATCACAAAAACTAAAGGAAACTTGGCTAAATATCTGTCATACTCCTGTAACACAGAAGGCCTTCCTAGATATGAAAAGGAACCTAGAAGCCATAAAGGCAAAAACTGATAGTTAACAACATAAAAATATAAAACCTCTATTAAAAAAACCATACCACCTATGACACTAAAAAAGAATCTATGTGCTGGGGAAGAAATACTTGCAATATGTGAACAAAGGCTGGGCGTGGTGGCTCATGTCTGGAATCCCAGCACTTTGGGAGGTCAAGGCGGGCAGATCACCTGAGGTCAGGAGTTCCAGACCAGCCTGGCCAACATGGTGAAACCCTGTCTCTACAAAAATACACAAATTAGCCAGGCATGATGGCGGATGCCTGTAATCCCAGCTACTCGGGAGGCTGAGGCGAGAGAATCACTTGAACCTGGGAAGTGGTTGGTGGCTGCAGTGAGCCAAGATCGCACCACTGCACTCCACCCTGGGCAACAGAGCGAGACTCCGTCTCAAAAAAAAAAAAAAAAAAGTGAAGACCAATTGTTAACATTCATAAAATAAAAAGATAATATAAATCAATTTTTTTAAAGCCAATAGGAAAAAAGGACAAAGATACACACAATTAATTCACACAATTTCTTGAGTAAACATACCTATTCAAAAGAATGTTAAAGAGCCTGGCCAACATGGTAAAACCCTGTTTCTATTAAAAATAAAAAAATCAGCCAGGCATGGTGGCGCATGCCTATAGTCCCAGCTACTTGGGAGGCTGAGGCACCAGAATCGCTTGAACCTGGGAGGTGGAAGTTGCAGTGAACCAAGATGGCACCACTACACTCCAGCCTGGGCAACAGAGTGAGACTGTCTTAAAAAAAAAAAAAAAAGAAAGAAAAATTCAAATTCCAATGATATATAATTTTCCCCTATTAAGACTGATAAAAGTTTTTTTTTTTAAATAATCATTTAAGTATTAACAAGTATGTGGGGAAAATGTGTGTGAATTCTGTTGGTGCAAATACAAATTAGTACAAAATTTTTGATGCGCAACACTGATTAGTTTCAATTGTACCTATCTTTAAAACAGCAATTATTAATCTGAGGATTCATACTACAGGAAGATGTTTGCAATGATAATCTGGAAAACTAGACCACAATAGCAAAAACTATAAATAAGATAAATATTAATATTTACCAAAAATTGATTAAATAAACTACATGAATTATGCAGCTTTGAAAAGAGAAAGAGGTACAGTGCTTATGAACCGACATAGGAAAACTCTGCAAACGTGAATGACGAAAGTTACAGCAGCTTACTGCCTGATCATATATTTATCTTTTTTTTTTTTTTTTTTTTTGAGACAGAGTCTCCCTCTGTCGCCGAGGCTAAAGTGCAGTGGTGCGGCGTGATCTCGGCTCGCTGCAAGCTCCGCCTCCCAAGCTCAAGCGATCCTCCTGCCTCAGCCTCCTGAGTAGCTAGGATTACAGGCATGCGCCACCATGCCCGGGTATTTTTTTTTTATTTTATTTTTTTTTTTTTAGACGGAGTCTTGCTCTGTAGCCCAGGCAGGAGTGCAGTGGCACGATCTTGGCTCACTGCAAGCTCCACCTCCTGGGTTCAAGCCATTCTCCTGCCTCAGCCTCCCGAGTAGCTGGGACTACAGGCGCCCACCACCACGCCTGGCTAATATTTTGTATTTTTAGTAGAGAGGGGGTTTCTCCATGTTGGTCAGGCAGGTCTCGAACTCCCGACCTCAGGTGATCCACCCGCCTCGGCCTCCCAAAGTGCTGGAATTACAGGCGTGAGCCACCACGCCCGGCCAGAGTAAGTTCTTTCTAGTCTTGACAGTACCACCACTGTCCTGAAAAACAGAAAAATAATGCTCAAGGATCTGATTCAAAGTAAGCCATGCTGTGCCTCCATCTCCAACTTTTCGAATGAAGCTATCTAGAGATTTCAACAGGACAAAGACATAGTGTGTCCTTAACAGTATTTAGTTTGGTCAGTCTTCTTAACTTCAGCCATTCTAAATATGTGTATAAGGATATCTCAGATTTTAATTTGCATCTCCCTAACGAATACTGTTAATTAACTTTTTTTCATTTGCTTATATGCCATCTGTATCTCCTGTGGTGAAGTGTCTGAATATTTACCACGTCTTTTTTTTCTTATTGCTGAATTTGAAGAGTTCTTTATACATCCTACATACAAGTTATTGATTAGACATATGCTTGGTAAAGATTTTCTTCCAGGCCAGGCGCAGTGGCTCACGCTTGTAATCCCAGCACTTTGGGAGGCGGAGACAGGTGGATCATTTCAGGGCAGGAGTTCAAAATCAGTCTGGGCAACATGGTGAAACCCCGTCTCTTATTAAAAATACAAAAATTAGCTGGGCATGGTAGTGTGCGCCTGTGATCCCACCTACTCAGGAAGCTGGGGCACAAGAATCGCTTGAGCCCAAGAGGTGAGGGGCTGCAGTGAGCTGAGATGGTGCCACTGCACTCCAGCCTAGGGAACAGAGCATGACTCTGTCTCCAAAAAAAAAAGTAGTAGGAAAAAGATGAATTGCTAACAATGTTGGAGCAAATGGACAGTCACCTTGGAAAATAATAAAGGGGAATCACTAGGAAGAAAATAAAATTTTTTTTCCCAAACTGTGGCTTCTCTATTCTCTTGCCAGTGTCTTTTAAAGAGCAGATTTTAATTTTAATAAAGTCTAATTTATCAATTTTTATAGTTTGTCCTTTTAGCAAATATCTAAGAAATTATTACCTGAGGTCTAAAAATGTTTTTCTCCTGTTTTTTTCCATGAACATTATAATTTTAGGTTTTACATTTAAGTTCAGAAGCCATTTTGAGTTATTTTTATACACAGTACAAGGTATGAATCCATTTTTCGTATATCAATATCCAATTGTTTCCCATTGTGGAAAAGGCTACGTTTCTCCCACTACATTGTCTTTATGCCTTTGTCAAAATTATTAGTTATCTACATATATCTGAGTTTATTTCTGGACTACCAATTCTGTTTTCACTGATTTTTTTTTTTTTTTTTTTTTTTGAGACGGAGTCTCACTCTGTCGCCCAGGCTGGAGTGCAGTGGCATAATCTCGGTTCACTGCAACCTCCGCCTCCTGGGTTCAAGCGATTCTCCCGCCTATTTACCTACTTTTATGCCAAACTATTTTTACTACAGCTTTATAATTCTTGAAATTAGGTAGTATTGGCTCCCACACTGTTCTTTTTCACAGTTGTTTAAAGTTCTTTAAATTTCCATACTAATTTTAGAATCACCTTGTGCATTTCTATAAAAAAGCCTGCAAAGATTGTAATATGTTTCTTAAATCTATTGAGTAATTTGGTGAAAATCAACATTTTAACAAAGTTGAGTCTTCCAACCCATGAACAGGACATACAGTCACTTCTCAGTATTGAGATAATAATATCTCAATGACTGTTATGTGAATTAGCAATTATTGAACCAATGCTCCCAGGAAAACTAAAGTATTAGGTTCTTGAAAGCTTCTGGTCACATTTTTCTGAACTGATCATACGTCATGTTTTATGTGTTTCTGTTTAAAGACTTCTTGTTTAATATGTATTACTAACGTATGTTATTGATTCATTAACATTGAACTCACGTCCAACAGTACTGTTTAACTCTTGCCCGAATAAAGCTTATCTAATACACATATTTTCTCCGTAAGGCATATCAGAGCATCCTTGTACTTAGAAACACTATATGGCACTTAAACATTACATTTTAAACATCATTTTAAACATCAAAAAAACCATCTTTGTAAACATCAAAATAACCAACAAAAAGCACAAACATGCAAAAAATGCAGTACTAAATAAACCAAGAAAGGGCTATTTGCTTACAGTATGAAACTAAAATAAGAAAGCAGAGCACTGTCTTGTTCGATCCCATCTGGGTATGTGTGCACTGGTTAATTCAAAATGTTTTGCCCCTGCGGGTGTCTGAGAATGACCACAAAAGCACTGCAAGTATTGGTTTTGGGGTTACAAATAAAAAGTAGTAAGTCAATTCTCAGGTAAGGTATCCATGAATAATGAGAATCAACCGTATCTTATTTAGGTATCCTTTAATTTCTTGCAGCAGTATTTTGTAGTTCTCATTTTCTTTAACATATTTTGTTAGACTTATCCCTAAGTAGTTCATATTTTTGATGCTTTTGAAAATGCTACTCTTTTATTTTCATTTACGACTATTCTCTGCTAAGGTATAGAAACACAATTGGTTTTTGCATAGTGCTCTTCTATCCTGCAACTCTGCTATACTAATCCATTAGTTCTTGTACGATTCCACCAGATTTTCTACATAGACAATCAGGTCATCTGTGAATAAGGACAGTTTTATTCATTTATTTCCAATCTGAATACCATGTATTTCCTTCTCTTGCATGATGGTATGGGCTAAAACCTCCATGGCAACGTCAAATGGAACTGGTTAAAGTGGACATCCCATCTTCTTTTTTTAAAAAAGTGTCCAGTTTTGGCCTGGTGCGGTGGCTCACGCCTGTAATCCCAGTACTTTGGAAGGCCAAGACGGATGGATCACGAGGTCAGGAGATCGAGATCATCCTGGCTAACCCGGTGAAACCCCATCTCTACTAAAAAATACAAAAAAATTAGCCGGGCATAGTAGCGGGTGCCTGTAGTCCCAGCTACTCTGGAGGCTGAGGCAGAAGAATGGCGTGAACCCAGGAGGCGGGGCTTTCAGTGAGTCGAGATCGCGCCACTCCAGCCTGGGCTACAGAGCGAGACTCCTGTCTCAAAAAAACAAAAAGTGTACAGTTTTTCACCAGTAAGTACAACGTCAGCTAATAAGGTTTTTCACAGAAGCACATTAGCAGACTGGGAAAGTTCACTTCCTCTCCTAGTTTGGCGAGAGTCTTTAAGATACTGAATATTGGATTTTATCAAATGATTTTTCTGCATCTATGGAGATGATCATGTGATTTTTGCTTTTTAGTTCGTTAATATAGTGAATTACACTACTGATTTTTTTGAACATTAAACCAACCCCACATTCCTGGGATAAACCCTACATCGTCACGACATATTATCCTTTTAATAAACTGTTGAATTAGATTTAATAAACTGTTGAATTAGATTTTAATAAACTGTTGAAACTTTGTTTAGATTTTTGCAATTATATTTATGAAACATACTGGTCTGTAATTTCCTTAAAATGTGTTTGTCTGATTCTGGTATCCCAGTAATGCTGGCATCATGAGCCTTGTAAAAAATTCCTTCCACTTCAGTATTTTTAAAAGCATATAAAATTGATATTATTTTTTCCTTAACTGGTATAATTCACCAGTGAAACTATCCGGACCTAGAGTTTTCTTTGTAAGTAGACTTTTACTACAATTTTTATTTCTTTAACACATGAAAAGCTACTCAGCGCCAGGCATGATAGCTCATGTCTGTAATCCTACCACTTCAGGCCAAGGCAAGAGGATCACTTGAGCCCAGGAGTTGGAGACCAGTCAGTGCAACATGGTGAAACCTTATCTCTACAAAAATTAAAAATAAAAAAATTAGCCAGGCATGGTAGCATGTGCCTGATATCCCAGCTAGGAGGCTGAAGTAGGAAGATCACTTGAGGTCAAGGCCACAGTAAGCTATCATCAGACCACTGCTCTCCAGGCCTGGGCGAAAGTGAGACCCTGTCCCAGAAAGAAAAAAAAAAAAAATAAGCTATTCACGTTATCCATTTTCTTCTTCCTCCTTTGGGATTAATTTGCTCTTCTTTTTCTACTCTTGTTAAGATGGAAGCTGAAGTCATTTGAGTTATTTGAGTTCATTCTTCTTTCAAAATATATACATTTGGTGCTATAAATTTCTCCCTAAATACTGTTTTAGTAATATCTTCTAATGTTGTATTGCTGTTGTCATTTAGTGTAAAATACTTTCTAACTTACTTTTCCTTCTTTTTAAATCACAGATTACTTGTACTTTTTAATTTCCAAATATTTGGAGATTTCCCAAGAATCTTTCTGTTAATGATTCCTAATTCCACTGTAATCAGATAAAATTTTTTAATCACTTGAATCCTTTTGAATTCATTTAAGACTGTTTCATGGCCAGGCACCGTGGCTCACACATGTAATCCTAGGAGTTTGGGAGGCAGAGGCAGGAGGATCACCTGAACCCAGGAGTTCTAGACCAGTCTGGGAAACACAGTAAGATCCCAATACTACCAAAAAAAAAAAAAAAAAAAAAGAATATTAGCTGGGTGTGGCGGCACACATCTATAGTCCTAGATACTTGGGGAGCTGAAATGGAAGGGCTGTTTGAGCCCAGGAGGTCAAGGCTGCAGCGAGCCACAGTGGTACCACTACACTACAGTGTGAACAAAGCAAAACCCCACCTCCAAAAAAAAAAAAAAAAGAAAGGTGCTCTATGGCCCAAAATATGGTTTATCATTGTAAATGTTTTGTATAAACTTGTGAACAAATGTGTATTCTACTCTTTTTACGTAGAGTGTTCTATAAATGCAATCAGGTCAGGTTGGTTAACAGTTATCCAAGTCTACTATATCTTTGATGATTTTCTGTCCACTTATATCAATTACTGACAGGGGTTACTAAAATCTCCAATTATGACTGGATTTCTCAATTTCTCCTTGCATTTCTATTAGTTTTTGTTTCATGTGCTTTGAAGCTTTGTTATTAGGTGCATAAACATGTAACATCATTATGTCCTCTAAACTGACCTCTTTACCATTATAAATGAAAATGACCTCCTTTATCCCTGGAAATATTCCTTGCTCTGAAATATACTTTGATATTAATATAGCCACTCCAAGTTGCTTTTGACTAGGTTACCATATTATGTCTTTTCCCATTCTTTTAACCTATTTATGTTTATAAACTATTTCTTGTAGGCAAGCATATAGTTGGATCTTGCTTTTATATCCAATCTGACAAATTCAGCCTTTAAATTGGAGTGTTTACATGATTTACATTTAGTTTGATTATTCATATGGTTAGGTTTGATTCTATCCTCTTGCTATTTATATTTTTTATATTTATTATATATTTGGTGTTTGTTCCTTTTTTCTTCTTTTTTGACCTTTGTTGAATTATTTTGTGTGACTCCATTTTATCTCGTTTTTATTAGCTTATTATTGTAATTCTCTTTAATTGGCTTATTATTGTAACTCTCTATTTTGCTATTTTAGGGGCTAGAGTTTATAGTATACATTTTTAACTTACCACAGTTTACCTTCCAGTGATATTATCACCTCACACAGAGCAAAAGAATCTTATAACAGTATACCTCCATTTCTCTCTCCCTGCCTTTTAGCTATTGTTATCATGCATTTTACTTTTAGGTAAGTTATAAACCCCACAACAGCTTGTTAATATTTTTTGCTTTAAACAGTCAGTTATCTTTTAAGGAGATTTAACTAATAAGAAAAAAAAAATTATGTATTTACCCAAGTAGTTACCATTTCCAGTGTTCTTTCTTTCATGTAACTCCATATTTGCATCTGGTATCATTTTCCTACTGTCTGAAGGATTGCTTTTAAATTTTCTTCCAGAGGGGAAACGTTAGCAATAAATTATTTCAGCTTCTGTGTTGTAAACATCTTTAACTCATCTTTGCTTTAGAAACATATTTTTGTCAGATATAGAATTATGGATTGGCATTTTTCATCTTTCAGTACTTTAAAGATGCTTCCCCCAGTTTTTTTGCTTATATCGTTTCTGATAAATCTATTAAGATAATCATCTTTATCTTTCTTCCTCTACACACAAAATGACCATACCTCTTTCTCTGACTGCTTTTGAGATTTTCTCTTTATCATTTGCTTTCAACAATTTGATTATAATGTACAGTAAGTCCTCATTTAACATCGCCAATAGGTTCTTGGAAGCTGCAGCTTCAAGTGAAACAAAGTAGAACAGAACCAATTTTACCATGGTCCAATCGATATAAACAAGGGTTAAGTTCCTACAGTGTATTTCTAGTTACAAAAACATCACCAAACTTCTAAATAAATACCAAAACGCTTCTAATATTAAACAATGAAATAAACGTGAGCTACACATACACTTAAGAAAGATTAACAAAAACAACTAAGATAATTATTTACCCAATTTTTCTAGTTCAGGGTCACAGGTGGTCAGAGCATATCCTAGCCGCTCAGGGCACAAGGCAGAAACCAGCCTTAGAGAGAGGATGCTATTCCATACTAAAGTGCACGCGCACGCACACACACACACACACCGACTCATTCACTCATACTGGAACAATCTAGAGAAGCCAATTAACCTAATGTGCACATCTTTGGCAATCGAGAGAAGCCAATTAACCTAATGCTCACATCTACCTAATGTGGGAGGAAACTGAAGTCCCGGAGAAAACCCATGCAGACATGGGAAGAACATGCAAACATCACACCAGTCGTGGCTCCAGCCAGGAATCAATTCTTTTTCTCTCATCAACATCATGACAAAATGATGTTAAAAGTAACATTATTTGAGGACCTGCTATACCTTGGTGTAGTTTTATGTTTCTTATACTTAAAACTCATTTAATTTATCTGTAGGTTTATGGCTTAAATCTAAAACATTTTTGGCCATTATTTCTTAAAATACATTCTTCTGTGTATTACTTCCTTTGAGAACTATAATTATTCATCTATTTGGCTGCTTGAGTGTCCCACAGCTCACTGACTTTTTTTTCTTTTTTCTCTATGCTTCATTCTGGATGGTTTCTATTGTTCTGCCTTCAAGTTCATTCGTAATTTTTTCTGCAATGTCTAATTTACCATTAATCTCATACCGTGTATTTTTCATCTCAGTCGTAGTTTTCATCGTTGTAAGTTTGATATGGGTCTTTTTGTCTCTTCTATATCTCTAACTCTTTGAACATATGGAATACAGTTATAATGTTTTAATGCCCTCTGCTAATTCTATCATCTGTGTCAGTTCTGTGTCAATTTTGATTGATGATTCTCATAATTATGGATCATATTTCATGCTTCTTTGCATACTTGGTGATCTTTCACTGAATGACATACCCTGTTAATTTTACCTTGCTATATGACTCCTATCTTTTCGGACTTTGTCCAGGGATACAGTTGAGTAATTTGGAAATAGTTTGTTTAAGTCTTGTTTTTATAATTTACTAGTTCGCTCCAGAGCAGCAACATCTTCTCAACTCAGAGTCTGCCAGGCTCCACAACTCAGTTTCTACTTTCTATGTCACATGCTGGAAAATCTCTCACTGCAGTAGGCCTGGGCAATTGTAGGACTCACCTTGTTTGTTTCTTCTCTCTCAAGATTCACTGACCTGAATGTCTTAATCATTGTTTCTACATATTTTGTTTTTTTTTTTTTTGGAGAAGAGGGGTAAGATTGTTTCAAGAGGACAGTAAACACGATCCTTGTTACACCACATGGACCAGATGAAAAAGTCCCCATCTGTCCTTGTATATTTAATCTATCTGTGTCTATTTAAAATGAGTTTCTTATAAACATCGTAAATATACGTCCCTGACTTACAATGGTTCACCTTATGATTCAACTTTACCATAGTGACAAAATGATATGCACTCAGTAGAAACCATACTGAAGTACCTATACAAGCATTCTATTTTTCACTTTCAGTATCACGTTCAATAAATGATGACATATTTAACACTTTATTATAAAATATGCTGTATGTTAGATGATTTTACCCAACTGTAGGCTAACTTAAGTGTTCTGAGCATATTTAAGGTAGGCCTGGCTAAGCTATGATGTTCAGTAGGTTGTGTGTGTGTGTGTGCATACATATATATGTATATATATTTTTTTGAGACAAGGTCCCACTCTGTCACCCAGACTAGAATGCAATGAAGACATATAACTCACTGCAGCCTTGACCTCCTGGGCTCAAACAACCCTCCCACCTCAGCCTCCCGAGTAGCTAGGACTACAGGTGCACACCACCACATCCAGCTTATTTTTGTATTTTTTGTAGAAACAGGTTTTCACCATGTTGTCCAGGCTGGTCTTGAACTCCTACGTCCAAATGATCTGCCAGCCTTGGCCTCCCAAAGTGCTGGGATACAGGCATGAGTCACCATGCCCAGTTAATTACGTGTATGAAATACATTTTTTACTTTCAACATTTTCAACTTACAATGGGTTTATCAGGACCTAACACCACCATAAGTCAAGGAGCATCCGTATTTGAGTCTTGCTTTTCTATAGAATCCGACAATCTTTGCCTTTTAAATTGAGCATTTAAGTCATTTACATTTATTATAATTATCAATATTACTAGATTTATATCTACTGTTTTGCTAATTTTTTGTCCTGTTATGTGTTCCTTTCTTCATCTTTATCTATCTTCTTTTAGACTGATTATTTTTTAGTATCCATTTTATATCCTACATAGGCTTACTATTCTAATTTTGTCATATAGGAATTGTAAAACATACACAGCCTACCTTCAAATATCATACCACTTCATGTATGATACAAGCACCTAAAAATTCTGTACTTCCCTACCCCTTACCCCATTCTTTATGCTACTTACATCAATTAATTTCTATGTATAAGCCCTCAAGGCATTGTTAGTACTTCTGTTTTAGTCAATTATATTTTTAAAAGTCAAAAATGGGCCAGGTGTGGTGGCTCACAGCTGTAATCCCAACACTTTGGGAGGCCAAGGTGGGTGGATCACTTGAGGTCAGGAGTTCAAGACCAGCTTGGCCAACACGGTGAAACCCCATCTCTACTAAAAATACAAAAATTAACCGACCATGGTGGCTCACGCCTGTAATCCCAGCACTTTGGGAGGCCGAGGCAGGTGAATCACTTGAGTCCAGGAGTTGGGAGACCAACCTGAGCAACATGGCAAAATCCCTTCTCAACAAAATATACAAAAATTAGCTGAGGATAGTGGTGCATGTCTGTAGTCCCAGCTACTTGAGAGGCTGAGGTGGGAAGACTGCTTCAGCCTGGGAGGTCAAGGCTGCAGTGAGCCATGATCATGCCACTGCACTCCAGCCTGGGAGACAGAGCAAGACCCTGTCTCAACAACAACAAAATGTTTATTTCAATACCACCAATTTTCAGCTATTTGATTACGATGTGCTTGGTCAGTTTTCTTTGTTTGTTTTTTTTTTAAATATTCCTTCTACTTTAGGTTGACTTCTTACCATCATCTACAGGTTTATAGTTTCCACTAAACAGAGAACAGGGGTTCAAAGTCATTATTTCTTAATGTCATTCGCAGCAACCTGGATGGAACTGGAGACTTATTCTAACTGAAGTAACTCTGGAATGGAAAACCAAACATCATACGTTCTCACTCATAAGTGGGAGCTAAGCTTGTGAGGATGTAAAGGTGCAAGAATGATACAGTGGACTTTGGGGACTTGGGGAAAGGGTGGAAGTGGTATGAGGTAGAAAAGACTACACATTGAGTACAGTGTACACTGCTTGGCTGATGGGTGCACCAAAGTCTCAGAAATCACCACTAAAGAACTTATTCATGTAACCAAATACCACCTGTTTCCCAAAAACCTGTTGAAATAAAATAAATAAATAAAAGTCATTATTTCTTATAATATTTTCTGTTGCCCCTCCCTTCTACTAGGACTCTAATTACACATGTCTTAAACCACTCGGTATTTCCCACAGCTCATTGATGCTCTGTTTTTTTCTTTAGTCCTTCCACCCTGTGCTTCATTTTGGATAGTCACTATTGTTACCTATTCAAGCCTACTGATGTGTGTCTTATCTGCTATTAATCCCATCCAATATATATTTTATTTCAGATATTGCATTCTTCATCTCTATTTTTATATCTTCTATGTATTTCCACATCATCTTTCTGTTTTCCCCTCGCTTCTTAAACATTTAGAGCACATTGGTAGCAACTCTTTTTATATCTTTGTCTGCTAAATCAATCATCTTTATCATTTCTGGGTCTCTATTCAGGAAATTTTAAAATCCTGGCTATGGGTCATATTTTCATTCTTCTTTGTAAGCATTTTAATATTTTATTGAGGTAAAATTGACATAAAATCTAATTAATCCATTTAAAGTGAACATTCGGCTGGGCACGGTGACTCACTCCTGTAATCCCAGCACTTTGGGAGGCCGAGGCAGGTGGATCACTTGAGGTCAGGAATTCAAGACCAGTCTGGCCAACATGGTGAAATGTCTCTACTAAAAATACAAAAATTAGCTGGGCATGGCGGCAGCTGCCTGTAATCCCAGCTACTGGGGAGGCTGAGGCAGGAGAATCCCTTGAACCCAGGAGGTGGAGGTTGCAGTTAGCTGAGATCACGCCACTGCACTCCAGACTGAGCAACAGAGGGAGACTCTGTCTCAAAAAAATAAATAAATAAAAAATAAAGCGAACATTCCTGTGGTACTTAATCCATTCACGGTGTTGTACAACTACCACCTATACCTAGTTCCAAAACACTGTTATCACCCCAAAAGGGAATTCAGTATCTATTAGGCAGTTGCTTCTCATTCACCCTTAACCCCAGGCCCTGGCAAGCCAACAATCTGCATTCTGTCTCACAGATTACCTATTGTGAATATTTCACATAAATGGAATCATACAATATGTGACCATTTGTGTGTCTTCTTTCACTTAATATGTTTTCTAGGTCCATCTGCATCGTAGCACATATCTGTACTTCATTTCTTTATCGCTAGACAATATTTTATGGAATGTAGACTACTACAATTTGTTTACTCATTCATACACTGATGGACATTTGGGTTGTTTCCACCATTTAGCTAGTGTAAATAGTGCTGCTATGAACATGTGTGGTCATGTATTTGTTTGAGTACCTGCTTTCAATTCTTTAGGGTATATACCTATGAGTGGAATTGTTGAGTCATATGACAAGTCTATGTGTTCCTTTGAGGAACTGTCAAACTTTTTTCCCACGGAGGCTGAACCATTTAACATTCCCACCAGCAACATATAAGGGCTCTAGTTCCTCCACATCATCCTCAAAACTAGTTACTGCAGGTCTTTTGATTCTGGCCATCCTAGTAGGTGTGAAGTGGTATCTCACTGTGGTTTTCGTTTGCATCTCCTTGATCACTAATGATGTTGAGCATTAATGATGTGTTTATCTTCTTAGAGTAACTGTCTATTCCAAGTCCTTTGCCCATTTTTTAGGTGAGCTTTTTGTTGTTGTTGAGCTGTTAAGTTTTCATTCTTGTATTTGGCCATTGGTCCATTATAAGTTAATTTTTATACATGGCATGAAGTAGGGGTCCAAATTTATTGTTTTGCATGTGCATCTCCAGGGGCCCCCAAACCATTTGTTGAAGAGAGTATTCTTTCCCCACTGAATCATCTCGGCATGTTTGTTAAAAATCACTTGCCTACAGATATATTAATTCTGGACTCTCAATTTTATTCTATCGGTCTCTACATCTATCCTTATGCCAGTACCACACTATTTTGATTATTGTAGCTTTGCAGTAAGTTTCATAATTGAGAAATATAAGTCCTCTGGCTTTATTCTTCTTTTTCAAGACTGTTTTGGCTATTTGGATCTGTTGCAATTCCATATGAATATGAGGATCAGCTTTCCAACTTTTGCAAAAAAAAAAGGCCAATGGAATTTTGATAAGAGATTGCATTGAACTTGGAGACTGCTTTGGACAGTACTGCCATCCTAATGGCAATGTAAAGTCTTCCAATTCGTGAACACAAAATGTCTTTGCACTTATTTAGGTCTTCTTTATTTCAACATGTTTTGTAGTTTTCAGTGCACAAGTCTTTCGTAAGGAAGTCGACTCCTTTAGGCTTCTGGATGCTACTATAAATGCAATCTTTTTAAATTTCTTTTTGGACTGTTCATTGCCGGTATATAGAAACACAAATTTTGTGTGTGTGTGTTATATTGTACCTACAACTTTGCTCAAGTTATTTATTAGCTTTAGCAGAGGTTTTTCTGGATTCTTTGGGATTTCTATATACAGGACTATGTCATCTGCAAATAGAGACAGTTTTATTTCCTTCCAAATCTGTATGTCTTTGTTTCCTTTTCTTGTCACACTGTTCTGGCTGTAACTTCCACTATAATTTGAATAACTGTGGTGAGAATGGGTATCCATGCCTTGTTCCTGATCATAAGGGCAAAGATTTCAGTCTTTTACTATTGAGTTGGATATTAGCTGTGGGTTTTTTCATAAATGCTGAATGTTGAGGAAATGTTAAAAAAAAAAAGTTCCCTACTATTCCTAATTTTGAGCACTTCTATCACGAACAGCTGCTGAATTTTGTCAAGTGCCTTCCATATCAATTGAAACAATCATGTGGGGGTTTCCCCCCTTCGATCTATTAATGTGTTGTACTACACCACCCTTACATTCCTGGGAATAAGTCCCACCTGGCCATGGTGCATATTCCTTTAAATATGCTGCTAGATTCAGTTTGCTAGTATTTTGTTGAAGATTTTTGCATCTGTATTAATAAGGAATATTGGCCTGTAATTTTCTCATTATGTCTTTGTTTGGCTTTGGTATCAGGGTAATAATACCGGCCTCAAAGAGTGAGTTAGGAAGTATTCTTATTCTCTCCTCTCCAATTTTTTGGAAGAGTATGAGAAGGATTCTCATACTCTTCAAATATTTAAATATTTGGTAGAATCCACCAGAGAAGCCATATGGTACTGGACTTTTGATTGGGAGTTTTTGTTTTGTTTTGAGATAGGGTCTCACTCTATCACCCAGGTTGGAGTGCAATGGCATAATCATGGATCACTGCAGTCTCAACCTCCTAGGCTCAAGTAATCTTAGTTTGGAAGGTTTTTAAACTAATTCAATCTGTTCACTTGTAAGTCTGTTATATTTTCTATTTCTTCTTCTGAGTCAGTTTTAGTAATTTATATTTCTAAAATGTGTCCATTTCACATTTCTAAATTTCTAAAAATGTGTCCATTTCATGTAGGTTATCTAATCTATGGCATAAAATTGCTCATAGTATTCTCTTTAATCCTTTTTGTTTCTTTAAGGTCAGTAGTAATGTCCCCGTACTCACGTCTAGTTTTAGTTATACCTCTCTGCACTTTTTCTGTGTCAGTCTAGCAAAAGGTTTGTCAGTTTCATTGATCTTTTCAAAGAATCAAACTTCTGGTTTCACTAATTCTCTATATTATTTTCCTATTCTCTATTTCATTTATCTCCACTCTAATCTTTATTTACTTCCTTTTTTCTGGTAGCTTTGCATTTTCTGGTTTCTTTAAGATGTAAAGTAAGGTTATTTATTTGAGATATTTCTTATTCTTTTATGTAGATGTTTATTGCTAATAATTTCCCTCTCAGGACTGTTTTCACTGCATCATTTAAATCACATATATTGTTTCCATTTTAATTTGCCTCTAAGTATTCTCTAATTTTCATATATTCGTAAATTTCCATATATTTGTAAATTTTCCAGTATTCCTTCTGTTAATCATTACTAACTTCATTCCACTGTGACTGGAGAAGATGCATAGCATGATTTCAATCTTTTTAAATTTACTGAAACTTGTTTTGTGGTCTAATATAGCCTGGAGAATGTTTCATGTACACTTTAAAAGAATACATATTTTGGCAGGGTGCAAGTGGCTCACGCCTATAATCCCCGCACTTTGGAAGGCCGAGGCAGGTGGATCACCTGAGATCAGGAGTCTGAGACCAGCCTGGCCAAGACGGCAAAACCCTGTCTCTACTAAAAATACAATAATAGCCGAGTGTGGTGGTGGACACCTGTAATCCTAGCTACTCAGGAGGCTGAGGCAGGGGAATCACCTGAACCCCAGAGGCACAGGTTGCAGTGAACCAAGATGAAGACATTGCACTCTAGCCTGGGCAACAGAGCGAGACTCCATCTCCCAAAAAAATAAAAACAAACAAACAAAAAGAAGAATATATATTTTGCTGTTGCTGAATGTTCTGTGTATGTCTGTTAGGTCTAGCTAATTTATACTGCTGTTCAAGTCCTCTAGTTCCTTAGTGATATTCTATCTAGATGTTCTATCCATTGCTAACGTCGAAGCAAGCATTTTGTGACTGAATGACAAAAACTAAATTTTACATTGTTGGGTTCTGAATTTTGTTGTATTCTTCTAAACTGTGTTTCGGTGCAATTAAGTTACTTGGAATCATTTGGAGCCCTCTGAGGACTCTTCCCAGTGCCCTACGTATTCTACGACATCCTTTACTGTGCTTAATAGGAACACGACTATTTGAAGCCTTATGTGAACTCTGGAAATTGTTTTTCTTAGTGCTTTCCAGAAGTGCTATATTTTTCTCTGGCCTCAGGTAGGGCCTGTCAAGCATCTACGAAATCAGAACTCAGCAAAAGACTCCAGGAGAACCCTCTGGAGATTTCCAAAATGCATGCTCACTTGTTCATGCTCTCTTGCTTTTTAGTGTATGCTTCCCCAATGCCAATCCCAACCCCCACAGCTCTTTTTTCTCTGGTACTCTGCCCTGCAATTCTAACCACCTTGATCTTCCCAAATTTTTATCTTTGTCTTTTTATCTCAGTAGGACTGCTGGGCTCTGTTTTGGTTCCTCCACACCTTGCACTGCAACCAATAAACTGCCTCTAGGCTCTGCAGTAAGCTGTTACAATTGAAGGGCTTTACCCTCATTTGTTCCTATTCTCTCAGGGATCACAGTCTGGTGCTGCCTGTCACCAATGTTTAAAAGCTATTGTTTATATATTTTATAAATTCTCAAGTTATTTAAGGAGGATGAGTACATTTTTGCTACAAAACAAATTACCTCCAATTTTGTGGCTTTAAAAATCAAGCATTGGCCAGGCACGGTGACTCACACCTGTAATTCCAGCACTTTGGGAGGCCGAGACAGGAGGATCACCTGAGGTCAGGAGTTTGAGACCAGCCTGCCCAACATGGTGAAACCCTATCTCTACTAAAAATACAAAAATTAGCCAGGTGTGGTGGTGCACGTCTGTAGCCCCAGCTACTCGGGAGGCTGAGGCAGGAGAATCGCTTGAACCTGGGAGACAAGAGGTCGCAGTGAGCTGAGATCATGTCACTACACTCTAGCCTGGGCGACAGACCAAGACTCCAACTCAAAAAAACTAAAAAAATAAAAATAAATAAAAAATTTCTTTTTTTCACACAGTTTCTGAGGGTTGGCAGTCAGGGAACTGCTTAGATGGGTAGTTCTGGCTCAGGATCTCTCATGAGGTTGCAGTCAAGATGTCAGCGGGACAGATGTTTAGGACTGGAAGCCTGACTAAAGCTGGGACATCTGCTTCCAAGAAGGCTCACTCACATGCTGTTGGCCAGAGGCCTCAGTTCCTTGTTGGCTGTTGGCAGAAGGCCTCAGTTTCTCACAGCATGGGCCTCTCCATCAGGCCGTTCACAACATGGCAGCTAACCTCAGAGGGAGTAATCCAAGGCTGGGGGTAGTAAGGGAAGGAGGCGGAGTCATATTTGTTTTATGAATAACCTATCCTGGCCGGGCGCGGTGGCTCACGCCTGTAATCCCAGCACCTTGGGAGGCCGAGGCGGGCGGATCACAAGGTCAGGAGATCGAGACCATCCTGGCGAACACGGTGAAACCCTGTTTCTACTAAAAACACAAAAAATTAGCCAGGCGTGGTGGTGGGCGCCTGTAGTCCCAGCTACTTGAGAGGCTAAGGCAGGAGAATGGTGTGAACCCGGGAGGCGGAGGTTGCAGTGAGCCGAGATCGTGCCTCTGCACTCTAGCCTGGGAGACAGAGCCAGGCTTTGTCTCAAAAAAATAAATAAGGCCGGGCGCGGTGGCTCAAGCCTGTAATCCCAGCACTTTGGGAGGCTGAGACGGGTGGATCACGAGGTCAGGAGATCGAGACCATCCTGGCTAACACGGTGAAACCCCGTCTCTACTAAAAAAAATACAAAAAAACTAGCCAGGCGAGATGGCAGGCGCCTGTAGTCCCAGCCACTTGGGAGGCTGAGGCAGGAGAATGGCGTAAACCCGGGAGGCGGAGCTTGCAGTGAGCTGAGTCTCGACAGAGCGAGACTCCGTCTCAAAAAAAAAAAATAAAATAAAATAAAATAAAATAAATAAATAAATAACCTATCCTAAGAAATGATCTATCACTTCCATCATGCTCTATTGGTTCCACAGATAAACCTCAATGTATAATGTGTCTGGGGATTATACCATGGTGTAAATACCGGGATGCAGGGATCATTGGGGGCCATCTTGGAAGCTGGCTACACATAAAACAAATCCAGTTCCCATTATACCAGCATAGGCGAAAGTAGAAGTCTTTCTTACACATTTTAACCTCCTGATGTTTACTATTTTTCTTATCCCCTAACTGTAGGCTATATCCTATGGCTACAAGAGAGATGAGCAGATTATAGATCCCCACACCCAGTCTTGGAAAGAAAAGTAACTACTACTAAGTAGTAGCAACTTTTAAGAGAAAAGAATAGAGTTCCTGGTGCTTGTGGCAAGAAGCAGGAGGACCTCGAAGCCAATGTGGGCTTGAGAAAGTGGTTCATTCCCCCAAATACTTTACTCAAGTATCTACCTAAATGTCTGCCATCTGCCCTCCTTTCCCACCAATTTCCAGAGTCAGGCAGCAATAGCCAACAGCAATATTAATAGCCAAATTAATAGCAGTAGTAACAGGAGCAATGCTAAGCATTTTGCCTTTGTTATCTCAATTACTCCTCACAACAAACCTCTGAGATAGCCATCATTATTCTTTAAACTCTAGACTTTGTTTCTTGGTAATCATACTCTGGTCTCACACTATCCAGTGTAATAAAAACTGTCTTTTTTTTATTTTTTTTGTAACACCTAGCTCCCTCTTGCCCTACAGGGTTCTCCTACTCCTTTGACACAGAAAAATTCTGTCTTGTCCTGCCGTCATCCCTTCCACTTCAGTTAGGCCTTAAAGCTTCTTCTTAGCTTCCATGTTCCCAACATCTACTACCAAACCTCACTAAAAAGAACTACCAGACTACTTTGATCCCTGTAAATTCCCAGTTGCTAGGCTCTCCCAATACAACAACTGCCTAATATAGACTTTTCCAATTCCTTAGGACACACTGACCTGTCAAGTCTACCTCACTAGCTAATCTCCAAAACTTGGCCCTATTTCAGCTACTCATTTAAAAATATTATTCACAGCATGTATCTTCGTAATTTACATTTGCTGTAGCTTACTGTTAAAATGAGTTCCTTTTCCCAGGGGACCTATAATTAATGATCCGGGAGAAAGGACCAAAATATACCATACTCATACACATTATGGTACCCCAGAAACTAGTATACTCCTATTAGTTATCTGTTGAATAATGAGTAAAAAGTATAGAGTAATGATTATAAATACTAACTCAGAAAATTATCAGGGGACATAATCCAAAGAATGTTATTTACAAATAAAAAGAAATAGATGACAGTAGACATATATAAGCAATTCACAAAAGGCAAAACACGAAAGAACAAGAACTATTTAAATATTACAGAAACACAAAGTAAAATATCACCTTTTGTCAGACAGATTGGCAAAGACTGAAATTTTGTCAAGGAAGTAAGGAAACAGGTAGATACACTTCTGGCAGATATAACTTTGTCTTTTGGGGGGCTATACACCAAATATCTTTAAAATCCACATACATCTTTGACTAGTATTTCCATTTCTAATAATTAATTCTAAGAAAATAATTAGACAAACAGATGTATATTACAATAATTCACTATGGCACTAACTACAACACAAAAATCTGTCCAACAATAAGGGCTTTGTTAAATTTTAGTACATCCAAACTAAGAATTATTATTAAATCACTTCAAAACATTACATATTGTATAAACCCAGTTTTTAAAAAGTAACATATATTCACATAAAAACATACCTGCATAGAAAAAAAATCTAGAAGTATACACCCCAAAATGTTACCAGTGATTATCTCTGTAAAAGAAGTGGAATTTTTTGTGACTTTTTTTGTTTGTTTTTTGGGTTTTTTTTTTTTTTTTTTTTTTTTTGCTTATTACACCTAATTTTCTATAGTAAGCATAAGTTGCAGATGGATAATAACACACATTCTTAAAAGGCAAAAACAATAACTACGATCACAATTTAAAGGCAGAAAAGTGCTATTATCTTAACAGAACATGGAACATTCATGTTCCATGATAATACTAAAGTTAGGCAAAGTTAATAACAAATAACCTAGTATTCGATAGCCTAGTTTTTAATTAGTTTTAGTAACACATATGGAAGAATCTGTTACAAATAAAAAACTATGTAGCCCGGGCGCAGTGGCTTACGCCTGTAATCCCAGCACTTTGAAAGGCCAAGGTAGGCAGATCACGAGGTCAGGAGTTCAAGACCAGCGTGACCAACATGGTGAAACCCCGTCTCTACTAAGAATACAAAACTTAGCCAGGCATGGTGGCGTGCGCTTGTGATCCCAGCTACTCAGGTGGCTGAGGCAGGAGAATTGCCTGAACCCGGAAGGCGGAGGTTGCAGTGAGGCGAGATCATGCCACTGCACTCCAGTCTGGGCAACAGAGTGAGACTCCATCAAATAAATAAATAAATAAATAGCAAGCATCTAATTCAGGTGTCTTCAGAAAACAAAAGACTTTCCAAACAAAAATGTAGTAGTAATCCTAGAGACAATGTTGAAAATCACATAGTAAAAATCTCAACTGTTTCAAACTGAGAATCAACTTAAGTCCCCTTTGCATGCCTAGGGTCTCATTCTGTTAACCAGACTGGAGTGCAGTGGCATGATCACAGTTCACTGCAGCTTCAACCTCCCAGGCTCAAGTGATCCTCCACCCCAGCCTCCCAAGTAGCTGAGACTACAGGCATGTGTCACCATATCTAACTTATTTTATTTTTTGTAGAGATAAGAGTCCTACTATGCTGCCCAAGCTGATCTCGAAATCCTGGTCTCAAGCAATCCTACCACTTCGGCCTCCCAAAGTGCTGGGATTACAGGCATGGGCCACTACACCTGGCCCTTGTACACATTTACCTTGAGAACCTTCACTGTTATGAGAAAGTGGTTGCCGAGAAAGTAAGATTCAAAAATCACTCATGAGTTTAAGAATTCAACTCTATGTTTAGCTGAAGAGAATCTTTATCTCAGACTTGAACAGTTTGGGGGATGACAGTTATAGTCAGTAACAAGATGGAGGGGTCTCTTAAATTATTCTAGGAATACACGTCTCTTAAGGTTGAGCATCCCAAATCCAAAAATCTGAAATCCAAAATCTCCAAGATTTCAAACTTCTTTTGTACCAATATAATGCTCAAAGGAAATGCTCATTGGAGCATTCTGGATTTTGGATTTCTGGATTAGGGATGCTCAACCGGTAGGCAAAATTTCAAAATCTAAAAAAATTTGAAATTGGAAACACTTCCGGTGCCAAGCATTTTGGATAAGGAATACTCAACCTGTACAAGTTAAGTATGTATATCTCCAGGCACTGTGTACAATTTCTAGCCAACATCCAGGGAATTGCTTGTGGCCATGTAGAGCATTGCCTAGGAACTGTTTGCAGTGCCTGATTCAACATGACCTGCAACACAGCCAGTTAGTAAATCCTCATTAGGACTAATCCATAAACTATAATTTTCAATGAAGTTGGCTGGCATAAAATGATAATTTCCAAATGTCTGTGGCAGAATATGAAAAATTATTTTAACTCTAACCAAATAATTTTAGTGGCAACTTCACACCTATAACAGTTTGCAAATAAGGTCTCATAATGCTTCCACTGGGATTTGAGAGCAGCTGTGAGGAAACAGGAAGCACTAAGTACAGGACAGCTCTACGATTTCCTTAAATTATTAGTAATGTTTTTGATTAAACTAATTTTTGTTGCACAAGGAAAGTTTCTAGAAAACCAAATAACAACTTTACATGAGGGAGAGTTAGTTGCATTTGTGTAACACAGCAGCATATAACACCAAAACTGACGACATAATTACGTGCTTATTGTTGAAAAATAAATATCTCCTTGCTTTAGCGACAACTCTAGCACCATTCATATGTTCATACACCCAACAAATAAATGTATGAAAACTATTTACATTGTTTATTCTAGGACCTGGGGACATAACAGTAAACAAGAAAAGTCACTGTCTGTCTTCATGAAACATACTAACAAGGGAGACAGATGTTAAAACAAATAATTACATATTTGACTATAACTGCAAATGTCATGTTATTAAACTAAAGAGCAAGTGCTATTACAGCATATAGCAGGACTGCAGTCAAGCAAGCCAAACCCAGGGTAGGGGAAGAGAGGTCCAGGCAGAGGAAATCTGTGCAAATCCCTGCAGCCAGAACAACCTTACCCAATCTAGGAACTGAAACAGTCCAGTATAACTGAAGCATTGAGATTATTTCTTGGGCACACATTAAGTCTAAGATGTATAAAGACATCCAAGAGATCAAGGTGGTAAATGCTACATGAGTCTGGAGCTTAGAAAAAGAGGTCTAGGCCAGGTATAAACTTAGAAGTCATTAGCTTAGAGGTGGCATGGGATGCACAGGAACCAGAGATTTCTTAGGCAAGGTGAGCAGGACTATATATCAGAGGGCAGGGGGTCAAGATTACTTTCTTTATTTTTTTTGGAACGGAGTCTTGCCCTGTCGCCCAGGCTAGAGTGCAATGGTGCGACCTCAGTTTACTGCAACCTCTGCCTCCTAGATTCAAGCAATTCTCCTGCCTCAGCCTCCCAAGTAGCTGGGATTACAGGTATGCACCACCACAACCGGCTGATTTTTTTGTATTTTTAGTAGAGATAGGGTTTCACCATGTTGGCCAGGCTGGTCTTGATCTCCTGACTTCAGGTGATCTACCTGCCTTGGCCTCTCAAAGTGCTAGGATTACAGGCCTGAGTGACTGCGTCTGGCCAAGATTACTTTTTTTTTTTTTTGAGATGGAATTTCACTCTTTTTGCCCAGGCTGGAGTGCAATGGCACGATCTTGGCTCACCACAACCTCCGCCTCGTGGGTTCAAGTGATTCTCCTGCCTCAGCCTCCTGAGTAGCTGGGATTACAGGCATGCACCACCACACCTGGCTAATTTTGTATTTTTCAGTAGAGGGTTTTTAGTAGGGTTTCTCCATGTTGGCCAGGCTGGTCTCAAACTCCCGTCCTCAAGTGATCTGCCTGCCTCGGCCTCCCAAAGTGCTGGGATTATAGGCGTGAGCCACTGTGCCCAGCCGATTATTTTTTTAATCACAGGAAAAAAAAAAAAGTTTAATTACTTCTCTCTTGATTTGCAATCAAAAGAAATAAAATTACTTTGTTTCTTTATCTATTTTTTTTTTTTTAAGAGACAGGGTCTCACTATGTTGCCCAGTCTGGCTCGAACTCCTGTGCTCAAGAGATTCTCCCATCTCACCTCCCAAAATGCTGGGACTACAGGTGTGAGCCACCCAGCCTGGCCAAAAATATTTTCTAACACTATAGTTATGATACAATGTTCTATTTAACTGGGAAAGGTAAAATTAAATGTATAAAGTTCTTGGGAAAACCTCAAGAACTAAGAAAAACACTTCTTTCAGTGAGTCTAAAGTATTAAATGCTGTAGTTTATCAGAGCACTTCCTTCTAGAGTTTTCCAGTGCCCTGGAAAGTGAATCTTTTTTTTTTCAAACAGATACAACTACTTCACAAGATTTGTCACTAAAAATGCTTTGAGTCTACAGAACTGCCACCTATTGAAGCTATATCATGATAAGCATTCTGAACACATTAACAAGTCCTAAAGGGATGTGACATCAAGAAGAACAGACAAACCTTCTGCCTTGCACAACCAGAAGTTATCAACTTTTAGAAGATCATTCTAATCCTTAAACAACCTGCCCTACACAGCCTCCAATGATGACTATACAGTAGGTAACTGTTTTAAAAAGTGATGAGTCAGGTTATAGGTATAGAAAAGAAAAGCTGAGTTAAAATGTTCCACAATTTACAGCCAAAGCACAATGTACGCATGAAAAATGTCTTAACACAAACTCACCTGATTTATTTGAAGCATGTTAAGACAATATTGACCAAACTGCTGTATCCCTCACGGCTCCCAAAACTGGAAAATGAAAATGAAGAAATAAAGTTCAACTTAGTTGACAACCTCCATGACTGGTATTTTAAACACACGCCCTTGATAAAAATCAAACTTAAAATGTAATTTATCCAGATCTCCGTAGAACTTTCTATGATGATAAAAATGTTCTGTACTTGTGCTGTACAATCTGGTAGTCATTAGCCACATGCAGCTACTGAGCACTTGAAATGTGGCTAGAGCAGTGAAGAAAATAAACGTTTAATTTTCTTTCATGTTAACTTAAATAAGCACATCACTAGTGTCCACCATACTGGACAGTACAGATTTGAACAAAGCTTCTTCTGCTTCTAGACTTCTAAGACAATCCCAGCAAAAGTGAAGCTGTTAAAAATAAATCTGAGAGTTTCAGGTTAATATTTAACATATACTCTCTTTTTGCAGTCCTGTTTTAAACAGCTTTGTTCCCATTTTCTATACGATAAATTAATCCTAAAGAAGATGCAACACCACAAGTATTCTCTTAGATGGTATGGAAAAGAGCATATAGTACCATTATCTTGCTGAATACTTTACTTTTCTCTGTCATTTTGTCTGTTATCATCAGTATAAAAATAGTACGCATAATAAAATGTCAGGCTGGGCACAGTAATCCCAGCATTTTGGGAGGCCAAGTTGGGTGGATCATTTGAGGTCAGGAGTTCGAGACCAGCCTGGCCAACATGGTGAAAACCCTGCCTCTACTAAAACTACAAAAATTAGCCGGGCATGGTGGCAAGCGCCTGTAATCCCAGCTACTAGGGAGGTTGAGGCAAGAGAATCACTTGAGCCCGGGAGGCAGAGGTTGCAGTGAGCCAAGATCATGCCATGGCACTCCAGCCTAGGTGATAGAGCAAGACTCCATCTCAAAAAAAAGAAAAAAAAATTAATTTAAAAACAGATGCCAATGAAGGGCAGGAAAGTCCAAATTATAAACAAATAAATCATGAGATCTTGTAATGAAAAAAAGTTCATATAAAACATAAATTATGTACGGACCTCTCCCCTAAAAATTATCTAGAAAGCAACAATACAATTGTGATACACAGCAAAAGGCCTATATCTAATCACTAGTGGAGAAACTTTTATGTTGTTAAATTTTAATACTGAACTTGCCCTTAGAAGCAAATGTTTTGTAAGTACACACACACATACACAAACACACACTCATATTTGGTTACCATTTTTTCAAGATGACAAACTAGAGTCAATTCAAAATGACTCTGAAAACTTTTAATATTTTTCTTACAATGTGTCCACAGCATCTGCAATCTGCATCAATTTTTATTTCTTTCTAATTACTTTCACATTTCCTATGAGAATGGGATGCTGTATAAAGAGCACAAGGCCTGGGTATTGGTGAATTTGAGTTTTAGTCAAAGTTCTTCAGGAGATTACCTTCTGAGCCTTGGTCAAATTACTTTGTGTATCTTTGAGTTCTTCTTTTTCTCTCTTCTTTTTTTTTCTTCAATCTTTAAAAAGTAAGCTAAAGTCCTTGCGGTAGGCAGCCTCTAACAAATAGAATATAGCAGAAATAATGAGATACCACTTCCAAGATTAGGTTATAAAAATTATTGGGCGTCACCTTCTCTCACTCATTTGCTCAGAGGGAAGCAGATGCTAAACTGTGGTGCCCTTTGGAGAGGCCCACAAGGCAAAGAACTGAGAAAAGCCTCTGGCCAACAGCCAGTAAAAATTGATTTCTTCAGTCCAAGAGCCCCAAGAAACTGAACCCTGCAAGAGCCACATGAATGGGTTCAGAAACATCTTCCACCAGGAAAGTTTCCAGATGCGACTGCAGCCCCAACTGACAGCTTGACTACCACCTCTTTCATGAGCCACAGGCATCCAGCTAAGCTGCACCCAGATTTCTAACCCACAGAAACTGTAAGATAATGTTTGCTGTCTTCAGTCCTTAAATTCTGGTGCAATGTGCTATGCAACAATAAATAAGACAATCCTGTCCAACTCTATAATTCAATACTCCTATGGTGTTTTAGGTATTAATATTTGGATAGGCAAAAAACAAAATAAAATCCCTGTTCAACATGAGCAAATGAGTAACATTAGGACTTCAAAGTGGCAAATTATAAAACTTAAACATTTACATTTTCAATTCAAAAAATGAGATTATTAACAAGTGTAGCATTAGTCATACGGTGTTAAAATACACGCACTTTCAATAAGAATGGAGTATCTCATTAAAAAAATACACTAGCTATAACTAAAAATACAAACACAACCAATCATCTTTTTTTAACTGAAAACAGTTCATTTAAAAAGTAAAGTGTAAATAACCACTAAACCATCTCAGTGATTTAGTGTCCCTTGCTTTCTAGAATTTAACATTACTGGTCGGGTGCAGTGGCTCAGCTTGTAATCTCAGCACTCTGGGAGGCCGAGGCGGGTGGATCACCTGAGGGCAGGAGTTCGAGACCAGCCTGGCCAACATGGTGAACCCCTGTCTCTACTAAAAATACAAAAATTAGCTGGGTATGGTAACACACACCTGTAATCCCAGCTACTCGGGAGGCTGAGGCAGGAGAATCACTTGAACCCGGGAGGCCGAGGTTGCAGTGAGCCAAGATCATGCCACTGCACTCCAGCCCAAGTAACAGAACAAGACTTCGTATCAAAAAAAAAAAAAAATTTAACATTATTAAGCATTCACCAACTTTGAAAAACTCCATTTTGTCTTTATTAGTATAAACTTGTAAAGTTACAAACGCTTATCTACAGATCTCTATGTATTTCTTCAATATCAGAGACTGGTAACACTGGTGGCTGATTCCAAGACGTAAGCACAGTAAGATATTGGGGTACCTTTTTGAAAGTTCTGGCCGGGCGCAATGGCTCACGCCTATAATCCCAGCACTTTGGGAGGCCGAGACGGGCAGATCACGAGGTCAGGAAATCGAGACCATCCTGGCTAACATGGTGAAACCCCATCTCTACTAAAAAAAAAATACAAAAAAACTAGCCGGGCGAGGTGGCGGGCACCTGTAGTCCCAGCTACTCCGGAGGCTGAGGCAGGGGAATGGTGTAAACCCGGAAGGCGGAGCTTGCAGTGAGCTGAGATCCGGCCACTGCACTCCAGCCTGGATGACAGAGCGAGACTCCGTCTCAAAAAAAAAAAAAAAGTTCTAAACTTTTTTTATCCTTTTTTTGAGACGGAGTCTCGCCCTGTCACCCAGATTGGAGTGCAAGAGCTCCATCTCAGCTCACTGCAACCTCCACCTCTCACGCTCAAGCAATTCTGCCTCAGCCTCTCCAGTAGCTGGAGATACAGGCACACACCACCATGCCTGGCTAGTTTTTGTATTTTTAGTAGAGAGGGGGGTTTCACCATGTTGGCCAGGCTGGTCTCCAACTCCTGGCCTCGGGTGATCCATCCGCCTCGGCCTCTCAAAGTGCCGAGATTACAGGCGTGAGCCACGGCGCCCAGCCTGAAAGTTCTAATCTTCTGACATAGAAAAGATATTCCATGAAGTAACAAAAAAGAAAACTTTATGAACATAAAATTAACCATACGATTTAAATATTCTGTATGCCTTTTCTTCACAATATAAAGAGCTGTATAAATTAAAACACATGAAACTAATATGTCTATAACAGCACTCTGTCATTGGCTAACATTCTGAAAATTATACTTTTTTAATCACACCAGTTATATCAGACTTACATCAATTTAAAAATTGTAATTATACCATGGACAATTCAGAATGCTCACAGTGGCGCAGTGTCTTTAAGACTCTGTTTCTACTTTAAAGATATGCCCAGTCTACTGTCATATATTTTAAACAATTTGCTAAAATATCAAGATATATCAATAACATGCAGAGCAGTTTTATACTACCTATGGTTTCATAAAATCCACTTCCTCAGCAGTGCAGGGTGCAGTGGTTCACGCCTGTAATCCTAGCACTTTTGGAGGCTGAGGCAGATGGATCACTGAAGTCAGGAGTTCGAGACCAGCCTGGCCAACATGGCAAAACCGTCTCTACTAAAAATACAAAAATTAGCTGGGCGTGGTGGCATGCACCTGTAGTCCCAGCTACTCGGGAGGCTGAGGCAGGCAAATCACTTGAACCCGGGAGGCGGACGCTGCAGTAAGCGGAGGTCACGCCACTGTACTTCAGCCTGGGTGACAGAGTGAAGACTCCATCTCAAAAAAAAAAAAAAATTAAAAAAAAAATCCACCTCCTCTATCAAAAAAGTTTCCAGCTACAGTTGATTCCAATTACAACTAAGTACTTTTAGAGAAATGTATCCTCGTGTCCCAGAAATGCCCTATCTGGTCAGGCATATTAGGACAGGCAATTCTAGATTCCAAACTACTAAATGAAAACAGGCAGGACAGTTTATAGAGAGAGGGCACTACAAACTGGGGAAGGCGTGATGCTCATGAAGAATGGTCCAACCTGTAACTGCAATGTACTGCTGATGTAAGTCGTACTTTAATTATGAATTATCTTGCCCATCTGAGAAATTAAAAGCTGCACAAAAATCTAATCACCAATAATTAAACTACTTTATAAAAGGGCACTGTTATTAAATATGTATAATTTTATATCAGCACCCATCCTACAGTTGATAGGCAATTCTCACTTAAATGTCTTATTTGACAACATGAAAAGCAAAAAAAATTTACTATCCCTATTCTTAAACTACAAACTGCTATGAAACTATCAATTCAATGCTTCTTACTTTAAAAAAGACATGGCATCCTTTAAATAGTTTTTTAAAATGTTTTTCATTTTGATTTTTTAAAGTAGGTACCCAAAAACACTGCTTTTATGTAAGGAAAATGGAAGTCTTACTTCACAAACTATTCTAGTGGAAAACTCTAAATACCACAGGCCAGGGGAAAAAAAGGAAACTAACATTTATCAGGCAACAATTGTATAAGTTAGGTGCCACATTTTGCCATTTTTACATCAACTCATTTAATCCTCATCATCTTGGAATGTGGGCATTATCTCCATTTTTCTAGAGGTTGGGTTATTTGCCTACAGTCACGCTGCTAGGTTTACAACCCAGTTCTTTCTGGCCCAAAGTCCCCTTGTCTTCACTATACACCAAATTATAGACGACCTGCCTTCTTTTAAAAATTTTTTTTTTTTTTTTTTCCTGAGACTGAGTCTCGGTCTGTCACCCAGGCTGGAGTGCAAAGGCACGATCTCAGCTCATTGCAACCTCCACCTCCAGGATTCAAGCAATTCTCCTGCCTCAGCCTCCCGAGTAGCTGGGATTACAGGCGCACACCACTACACCTGGCTAATTTTTGTATTTTTAGTAGAGACGGGGTTTCACCATGTTGGCCAGGCTGGTCTCGAACTCCTGACCTCCTGATCCACCTGCCTCGGCCTCCCAATGTGCTGGGATTACAGGCATGAGCCACCGCGCCTGGCCAATGTTTAGAGTTTTCCCTCTTTATGATCTGTACACATAAATGATCCCAGCACCGAACGTGTACAAAACAAAAGGAGATAATAATAGGAATAAAGAGAAGGGTAGGCACAAAGGGAAAAAAAAAAAAAACGTACCGTATCTTTTAGAACCTAAACAGGAAAACCGCTCTGCCTCGATTTCTGGATTGTTTGTATATTTAAAGCTTGATGACTATCTTGGATTTTTTTATATTCACATTATTTCTTGAAAAGCAAACCAAGCCACTCTTCCTAGCACTTCATTCCAGACAAGCCAAGTTAAGCTAAAATGTAAAATTTACATGGTTTTCCAAGCTCAAGTGTTTAGGAGTTAAGGACCACAATGTATGTAACTTACTCCTAAATGGTCCAGGGGAAAAATATTTTGTGTGTGATAGAGAGCAATAATAAATGCATAAAATGTTAACAGGTGAATCTGAATAAAGGTTACAAAGATATTATTTGTATTATTCTTATTCTTGCAATTTTTCTGTAAGCTTAAACTTACTTCCAAATAAAGTTAAAATTTAATAATTACACAGCATTCTATTTGAAATTAACAATACGTACTTGGATTATACAGCAACGTTCTTACAAATACAAAATACTGGTTTTTACGGGAAAAAATGCAGTAATTTGTGAGCAAGTATGTACCATATCCTACCAACTAATTATCACTTAGGAGTAAATTTCAGACTAGCCTACCATATAATGAAATGTGACAATGGTAACCTGACTTGAAACCATAGCAGGAAAACACAAACACACCACATAGTTTTGCATAACTGCTTCGCAAATTTAATACAGGCCTGCTGCAAAAAGCAGCAATCTACAATTAAAGTGATATGTGATATCTCTTGTTTGCAGTAAAATACAAACTGAACAATGAAAACCTGGTCATATTACAAAACAGAGATGGAGAATAAGTCTTGGTTTTGGTAGTTTTATTAAATAAGATTTTTCCACCGCAGCTCAGTTCACAACAGTATACTTGAATCATCTAAAGAAAGCAAGGACGGGGAAGAAATATCCTGGAGAAATGTTGAAATCTTTTCTCCTCCAAGGTTACTATCACCCTGCCTGCCCATCCCAATTTGATTTCAGGTATTCACTATGCTGGTCTGAAACACAGGATGCATCAGAAGCCAAGTAATGCTCAGCGAAAGTTCACCAAAATTGTGAAATCAAACATTAAATAATAGACGTTTTCAGTTGACAGTAAAATATCTTTAAAGGATCATCTCTAGCCTTTCTTTCTGCAGGATCCACCCACTTTAAAATCCTTTGGTAAATTCCCAGGTCTACCCTAATTGATGATCCCTCTCTATCTGCTCAAGCAGTTCTTAACCCTTTGGAGTGGGGATAGGGGAAGGGGGACATCACAGCAAATATGGACCCTTACCAAAGAAAATTATTCACAAATGCAAAATTCTACACACATGTCCAAAGACTTTCAGAACCCCACGGCCATTATCCCCACCCCTCCCTAAGAATCCCAGCGTGGCGTGCTCCTCGATAGCCTCTGCGGAGCAACCCCCGCCCCCAGGCCACAGCCGCCGGCTCGCCCTCGGAGAGACTGGAGTTCCTGCTCTCACACAGCAGATTCCGTAACTGAGCTTTGTCTCCTCGCCCAACTCCCTTCACCCTGGCAAGGTCACTACCGTCAACTACCCCTTTAAGCCGAGCCATCACGGTAGGAGTTCGTAAGAGCCACAGCAGAACTTGCCTGTCATAGGATATATTTTGTCCCCTCGGCCCCACCTACCCTCCCATTTCGGCAAGTTACGTCTTTACCACTCGCCCATTCTACAGAAATAGCCGCCGCCGCCACCCTCCGGCTCGCCCCGGCCCCGCCGCTCCGCCTCCAGCGCCCCCAGGCCCATTCCCCGCAGACCCTCCCCAGGCCGCCCTCCCCTGCCCTACCCCAGGCGCTCCCTCTCCCTCGCAGCCACACCGTGGCTGCACTCGCCGTCCCCTCTTCCGGCCGCTACCACCCCGGCCCCCTAGAACCCCAGCCTCCCGCGCCCGCAGCCGCGTTCCTGCCTCCCCCACCTCAGCACCCCGACTTGGCCCGGCCTCCTCGCCTTCCTCCCGGCTCCTCCCCTCAGGACACCTGTGTCGTCCCACCCCCTCCGCCACACACGCCCCCACCCCCCACCCCAAATCCTTCGCCTCCCGGTCCTCCCTCCCCCGCCGGTCTCCCCTCCCCCCTGCTGCCCTGAGAGAGCCCGAGGTGGGAGGGAAGGCGCGGGGGAGAGGAGGCCGCGAAGGGGGCCGCTCTTCTCCGGGTTCCCCGTGCCGCGGACCTGCAGGGCTCCCCAGCGCCCTCTGCCTCCTCCGCCGGCGGGGCGGAAGTCGGGGTCTCCCGGGCGCCCCCGATGAGGGTATTTACCTTCTTGCCGGGAACACTTTGCAGACGGCTCCAACATTGGCAAACACTACAGAGAACTGACCCCGCTCGGCCGCCGCCGGCTTCCACCCCTCTGGCTCCCCGCCCCCCGCCTCCGCCCGCCTCCGCCCGCCTCCCGGGCGCTCCCGCCGCGCCCTCCCGCGCTCGCGCCGCGCGCCCCCGCCTGCGCAGCCGCTCCCGTGCCCCAGCACGCCCGGCCGGCGTGCGCGCCCGGCAGCGGCTCTATCTCCACTCCGCCTCCCGCCGGCCCGCGACCAAGCGCAGCCATTGTTCGCGACGCAGCTCCCGCCCCCTGGCGGCGGCCGGGCCCCCCAGCTGCAGGCTCTGCGGGGCTAGCGGCGGCGAGTTGGGCCCCTGGGCGAGGGCCGTTCCCGGGGGCCTTGGGCAAGCGGGCGAGCGACTGCGCTAGGAGCGCGCCCAGTCCGCAGTCTCCTCGTCCCCGGCGCGGCTCCCCGCCCCCTCGTCTGCCAGGGGTGGGCCTGGGGCAGCCCCTTCCACACCTGCAGTCGGCAACTTCCTTCCCCGCCCGACTGACCGTCTGCTCTTTCTGGTCCGCACCCTGTGCTCTGATTCCCCGCTCGTACCTTTCCCAGGCTCTCAGGCTGCCCCTCTGTGCTGTGCAGGGGACGCGCGACCATCCCGCGTCTGCTCCGGCCGCCGCTGTGCGACACACGGTTTAGCGGATCCTGCACCTTTCCAGACGGGGGAGGGGGCGAGAAGGAGGTTGCTTTACCGTCTCGCCCAGCAAACACCAGGGATCCGTAATCACCTGCTCGCCAAGACCCGCGGCGTGGCCAGACCTCCTCCTCCACCGAAAAAATTAGTCACATGAAAAAGAATCCTTGGAGCCAAAAATGAGAACCATTGAAAACAATGCCCTAGATCCTAGATTTATGAAGCAGGAGTGCCAGAAAACAAATTACATCTGGATTCGTCCTGGTTTTGATGTGGATTACTTTTGTCTAGATAACTTCAACCCAGTTAAGCTCGATGAAATTGAACACTTCGTTTAGTAACGGGCACCAAAAATAATCTGACGATAAAAGAAATTTCTAAATAGAACTATTAGTGTGCTTTCACAAACTTATTCATTTGCAACGTTATTCCTAGAGTTTCTTCCCGGTGTCACTTCTCTGAGAAATGTCTCCCAGGCCGGTGATTTCAGTCATCATCTAAAACCAATCTCCTGTCTACACTTGGGAAGGTAGTATGTGTCCTGGTTAAAAGCAAGGGCTCCAGAGTCAGATAACCAAGGCTGGATATCAGCTTACTAACTGGAGAGGAGACTACCGGCATGTTACTTATCCTGAACCTCAAGAGGAGACTACATGTGATATTTTGTATTTAAATGTGACAATATATATGAAGCCCTTTAAACAGGGCCGGGCATGTAGTACCTCTCCTGGTACAATGTTAGCTACAGCTGTATTTTTCCTCCCAGAACTCTTTCCTATGCTCCTTTTTCCCTCCTTTTCACCTCTACCAGTTCCCTCGGATTGAACATGTTGCATCCTTCCTAAATTTGCAGCGCTCCTTCTAGCGGTTCACGCACCTAGTCAGCATTCTAATACAGTCATGCCTTACCTAGCCATAGGCAGATGTTCTGAGGAACGTGTCATTGAGCGATTTTTGTTGTTTTGTGCACATCATAGCGTGCTCTTACGCAAACCTAGGTAGTCTAGCCAACTACTCGCTTTGGCTATATGGTATATGGCTGTTGCTCCTAGGCTACAAACCTGTAGAGTGTTACTGTGCTAATACTGTAGGCAATTGCAACACAAGGTATTTGTATCTAAACATAGAAAACGTACAGTAAAAGAACTGTATAATCTCTTTCTTTCTTTCTTTCTTTTCTTTTTTTGAGACGGAGTCTCAGCTCTGTCACCCAGGCTGGAATGCAGTAGCGCAATCACAGCTCACTGCAACCTCCACCTCCCGGGTTCAAGCGATTCTCCTGCCTCAGCCTCCCTTGTAGCTGGGATTACAGGCACATGCCACCACGCCCAGCTAATTTTTGTATTTTTAGTAGAGACGGGGTTTGACCATGTTGGCCAGGCTGGGCTCAAACTCCTGACCTCAAGTGATCCTCCCACCTCGGCCTCCCAAAGTGCTGGGATTACAGGGGTGAACCACTGCCCTCGGCTTAAAGAACTGTATAATCTTATGGGAGCACTGTTGTATATGCGGCCCACCCATCCATCACTGACGGAAAGAAGTTGGACCAGAAATTGTTGAATCTTTTGAATGAATACGTTACTTTCCCACCAGCCATACGAAGGATCAAGCCACCTGCCTCTGTGTCTTTCCATAAGCTATTCTCTCTCCCTTCAGGCTACCTCTTCTCTCGCCTGGTGAACAAAAAATCTTTCGTGGCATTCAAAAATCACCTTCTTGGCCGGGTGTGGTGACTCACACCTGTAACCTCAGCACTTTGAAAGGCCAAAGCGGGCAGACCACAAGGTCATGAGTTCGAGAACAGCCTGGCCAACATGGTGAAACCCCCATCTCTACTAAAAATACAAAAATTAGCTGGGCGTGGTGGCACGCACCTGTAATCCCAACTACTTGGGAGGCTGAGGCAGGAGAATTGCTTGAACTCGGGAAGCGGAGGTTGCAGTGAGCTGAGATCATGTCACTGCACTCTAGCCTGGGCAACAGAGCAAGACTCCATCTCAAGAAAAAGAAAGAAAAGAAAAGAAATCACCTCCTTGAGAGGCATTCTCTAACACTCCTCTAAGCAGGCCAGTGCTCTTCTCTTGTACCTCTCTTCTCTGATATTGTAGGTATGTTAGAATTGTGTTTTCTAGCCTGTCTGTATCTACCAAACATTGCATTGTTGACGGGCAAGCTCTGTGTCTCATGCATATCTGTAGTCCCAGCATCCAACAGCAAGTAGGTGGACAGTAAATCCTTTGGTATAAATGGATGAGTTTATACTTTTGGAAATAACTCTGAAGTGGTCAGATTTCATTCTCTTTGATTTGGATCATTAAAGTTAATTGAAAACTTTATCTCTCCTGTAACTGTTCCTCATGACTGATTTTCAATCATTGGTAAACCCCAAATAGAATGAAATTTTCTAAGTCACAATTATCAGAAAGGAAATTGTTTTTTAACTTGAATCAGCACTTTCAGTTGCTCAAGCTATATAGCATCAGTACATGAAATCACCTGGGTGACATGGAAATCCACACACCACTCTACAATCATTTTAGGATTTACTTTAAAATAAAATAATTGTATAGGAGTTGAAAATAATGAATATTTAAAGAGCAGTGGGCCAGCCGGGTACAGTGGCTCACACCTATAATCCCAGCACTTTGGGAGACTGGCCTACCACCTGAAGTCAGGAGTTCGAGACCAGCCTGGGCAAAATGGTGAAAACCCCATCTCTACTAAAATTAGAAAAACTACCTGGGCATGGTGGTGTGTGCTTGTAGTCCCAGCTACTCAGGAGGCTGAGGTGGGAGGATCACTTGAGCCTGGGAGGCAGAGGTTGGAGTGAAGTGAGATCACATTACTGCACTCCAGCCAGGGCAACAAAGCAAGATCCTATATCAAAAAATATAAATAAATAAAGAACAGTAGACCTATTAATAGGCAGCTGATTAAAAGCAACTGAGGCCAGGCACAGTGGCTCATGCCTGTAATCCCAGCACTTTGAAAAGCTGAAGTGGGAGGATCTCTTGAAGCCAGGGGTTTGAAACCAGCGTGGGCAGCAAAGTGAGACCCCACCTCCATTTAATAAAAATAAATTTAAAATTAAAAATTTTTTTAAAAAGCATCTGATTTATCAACACATTTTTACCAGTTACCATGCAGTGAAATGTTCAAGCATCAGGAAAAAGATAATGCTTTCAAATTCACCATTATTGGATTTGAGCAGTTTGAATGGGACAGATTCCAGAATCACAAACTCCAGTTTCCTTCTATGTCCTCTTCTTTCTTATGTTGTATCTTATATTATGATGCCCTTTTTCTGATATTTATTTTCCTGTAAATTCATCTAGCCCCCCAGCACCCACCATAGAAGTTACCCTCCTTTATTGATGATATCTGAATTTTTTTTTTTTTTTTTTTTTTTTTTTTTTTTTTTTTTTTTGAGACAGAGTTCTTGCTCTCGCCCAGGCTAGAGTGCAGCGGTACGATCTTGGTTCACTGCAACCTCTGCCTGCAGGGTGCAAGCGATTCTCGTGCCTCAGCCTCCTGAGTAGCTGGGATTACAGGCATATGCCAGCAGACCTGGCTAATTTTTGTATTTTTAGTAGATACAGTTTGTTTTGACATGTTGCCCAGACTGGTCTTGAACTCCTGGCCTCAAGTGATCCGCCCTCCTCGGCCTCCCAAAGTGCTGGCATTACAGGAATGAGCCACTGCATGGCCCTGAATTTATTTTTGTCACTACACACTCTTTATGTGTTTCTTCTACTATATCTTAAGCTCCTTGAAGGCAACAACAATGACTTTCTCTTCTTTGTTTCTCTGGGACTTAGCACAGTGCTCACTAAATGCTTGTCAAATGAAGGGATTAGCAAATTTGACCAATATTTACTGAATACCTACTATGTGCCAAATACTATTCTTGGCCTACAGATGTATAGCAATGAAAAAAATCTGCAAAATCTTTGTCCTCGTGGAACTTACAGGGGAATGAATGAATAACAAATGCATGAAATAAGCACTTCCAAACATTGTATTTTACCTTTACTAGAATACCATTCTGAGGCCGGGCACAGTGGCTCACGCCTGTAATCCCAGCACTTTAGGAGGCCGAGGCAGGCAGGTCACGAGGTCAAAAGATAGAGACCATCCTGGCCAACATGGTGAAACCCCGTCTCTACCAAAAATATAAAAAAATTAGCCGGGCGTGGTGGCACGCACCTGTAGTCTCAGCTAGTTGGGAGGCTGAGGCAGGAGAATCAGTTGAATCTGTGAGGCAGAGGTTGCAGTAAGCCGAGATCGCTCCACTGCACCCCAGCCTGGGAGACAGAGGAAGACTGTGTCTCAAAAAAATTTTTTTTTTTTAATTCCCAATGTATTTATGTGTTTACTAATAAAATTATTGCTCGAAACTCAACTTGTTTTCATAATAATGTCAAAATAATTATTAGGGTATTAGCCACCTAAAACACTGCTAAAAAACAGTAGAAATAAATTATGTTACAAAATAGGCTGGTGCCATGGCTTGTGCCTGTAACCCCAGCATTTTGAGAGACAGAGACAGGAGGATTCATTGAGGCCAGGAGTTCAAGACCAGCTTGAGCAACATGGCCAAATCCTGTCTCTACAAAAAATAAAAAAGTAGCTGAGTATAGTGGTACGTTTCTGTAGTCCCTGCTACTTGGGAGGCTGAGGTGGGAGGACCACTTGAGCCCTGGAGGTCAAGGCAGCAGTGAGCCGTGATCAAACCACTGCACTCCAGCCTGGGCAACAGAGAGAGAACCTGTCTCAAAAGAAAAAAAAGGTAATCAATTATGTGTAAGAAACAAGCAGGTATATGAAAAAATGCTCAACATTACTAATCATCGGGAAAATGCAAATCAAAACCACAATGAGCTATCATCTTACCCCAGTTAGAATGCCTGTTATCAAAAAAAACAAAAGATAAATGCTGGCCAGGATGCAGAGAAAAGGAAACTCTTGTGCACTGATAGTGGGAATGTAAATTACTACAGCCATTATGAAAAACTGTATGGAAGTTTCTCAAACAACTAAAAATAGAACTGCCATACAACCCAGCAACCACCACTGTGTATTTATCCAAAGAAAAGAAAATATATAGCGAAGAGATATCTGCACTTCCATGTTCATTGCAGCACTATTCATAATAGCCAAGATGTGAATCAACCTAAGTGTCCATCCGTGGATGAGTAGACAAATAAATGGGTATAATGGAACATTTTTCAGCCTTATAAAAAGAGATCCTACCCCTTAAGACAAAATATATGAATCAAGGATATTATGCTAAGTGAAATAAGCCAGACACAGAAAGACAGATACCACATGTTCTCACTCATACGTGGGAGCTAAAAAAGCTGATCTCATGGAGATAGAGAGTAGAATGACAGTTACCAGAGGCTGGGAAGGGTGACTGGGGGAAATGAAGAGGGATTGGTTAATGGATACAAACATACAGTTAGATAGAAAGAATAAGTTCTAGTGTTCAATAGCACAGTAGGGTGGCTATAGTTAAAAATAATTTATTATATATTTTTAAATTGCTAGCAGAGAAGATCTGAAATGTTCTCAACACAAAGAAATGATAAATGTCTGAGGTAATGGATATCCCAATTACCATGATTGATCACTATACATTGTATGCACGTGTCAAAATATTACATATACCCCTTATATATGTACAGATACCATGTATCAATTAAAAAAGAAAACTCTCAACTAATAAGAAAAAAAGAATAAGGAAACAAAAACATACTTAATGAAGTATGGAAAGATTCTTTTTTAAATCTTTTTTTACCTCCTGAGACGGGGTCTTGCTCTATTCCCCAGACTGGAGTCCAGTGGCACAATCATGGCTCACTGCAGTCTTGACCTCCTAGGCTCAAGTGATCCTCCCTCCTCAACCTCCCAAGTAGCTGGGACTATGGGCATGTGCCACCACGCCTGGCTGATTTTTTAAATTTTTAGTAGAGACAAGGTCTCACTATGTTGCCCAGACTGGTCTTGAAATCCCAAGCTCAAGTGATCCTCCTGCCTTGACCTCCCAAAGTGCTAGAATTACACGTGTGAGCCACACTGCCTGTCCTCTTTTAAGTCTTATGGTACATGGTGTTCAATAAGTTTTTTTGAATACAAATAATAGGAACCGGGTGTGGTGGCTCATATCTGTCATCCTAGCACTTTGGGAGGCCAAGACAGGAGGATCACTTGAGACCAGGAGTTCAAAACCAGCCTGGTCAACATAATGAGACCCTGTCTTTACAAAAAAAAAAAAAAAAAAGTTTTTAATTATCTGGGCATGGTGGCATGCACCTGCAGTCCCAGCTACTCAGGAGGCTGAGGTTGGAAGATCCCTTGAGCCTGGGATGTCAAGGCTGCAGTGAGCTGTGATGGTACCACTGCACTCCAGCCTGGGTGATAGAGTGAGACTCTGTCTCTAAAGAATAAAATTAAATTAAATCAAAAACAAAAATAAATAAAAAGAAAAAATTTGCCAAGCATGATGGTGCACGCCTGTAGTTCCAGCTACTCGGGCTGAGGTGGGAGGATCTCTTGAGCCTAGGAGTTGAAGGCTGCAGTGAGTCATGATTATGCCACTGCGCTCCAGCCTCAGAGTAAGGCCCTATCTCAAAAAAATAAATAAGTAAATAATAGGGACCCAATTATGCTTGTAATGACTTTTCTTTTTTCTCTATATCTATCATCTTGTCTCTGAATTTTTTTTTTCTTGGAGATATTCACATTTTCCACCATGCCAGAAATTTGGTCATCAGCCAGTCTATCTAGTATTTTGATTCTAATTTTTTCCTTAAATTTATAATGGCATTGTTTAAGTTGTGATTTCATTCTTAATTAAAATGCAAGATAAGATAGCTTACAGTCTGCCTTTCAACTCAATCTATGTTTTATCATCTGTAGGTTGAAGGTTTTTTAATAGAATAGACAGATTCTACAAACCTTGGCTTGTCCTTGTCAGGTAACCTGTTTGAAGAGTCGTCAGCTGCCACAACAATGAGTCAGGACTTTCATGACTAAGTCATCCTGGGACCCCATGGAGAACTCTAGTGGGGAGGAGAGTGAGGACTGAGACAAGCCCAGAGAGGTTCTCATCCTCTCTGTGCATCCAGTGGTCACCAACAATATAAAAGTGAACCAACTGCAGCCACAGGGGGAGAGCCCCCAAGAATTGCCCCCACCTGAAAGACTGCAACACACCACGATGTGGGATTACACTACTGTGGAATTGGTGGAGCTGGGAAATAGGTTCAGACATAAGAGGAGCATCGATAGCAGGGTGGCTGCTCCATCTAGGAGATGTGAGGATGGAGGGTATTGTACTCCCCAGACTCAGGATGAGTAAAATGGCATCCATTAGAAAACCTATCAGAAAAATACGTTACATTTTTCTGTAGTGCAAAGCCTTCATAGAAATAGTCTTCTGTTCCATGAGGTATTTTTCTTTTGACTTGAGTTCTTCCTTGATCTTTTGAATACAGTGTTCCATTTATTTATTTATTTAGCTATAATAATGGCATAATTTAACATACTTTATTCTTATTTTGTTCATATTTAATCTCGAAAACTGTACCCAGATCCTCTATTAGCTTAGCTTTACCCAGTCTAATGGGCTTTCGGAGAAAATAAGATTTTATTTCACTAGTTTTTAGGAGTGGGAAAAGGTCTAGAACCTGGTTTTATTCCACCCTCTTTACCTTAGATATCTAATACTTTTCTTTGAACTTTACAATACATTGTATATGTAACAAAACCTAGAAGTGTAACTTGTTAATTATTATTTAAATGTCCTTGCAATGGAAATAAATTTGTGACATCTCTGCACACAAGAGAAGGAGGAGGGGGCTAGGGGAGAAGGGAAAGATGGCAAGTATTGCTTTTTAAACAAGTACAATGACTTATTTAAACACTTCTTAATCGTGACTGTTTTGGCAGACATCATCTTAGCTTCACTTCATCTTTCCTTTCCAATAACTTTTCCAAAAGACTTCATTATAAACTTCATAAAACATTCTTTTTCTCTTGCCATTTATAAAGGAGGAAAAAAACTAAAAATTTTGGCTATGTATACCTGTATTGAAGAGGAACAATTCCAGGAACTGGGGATGAAGGGGCAGACAAGTAGATTGGCCACACACAATGGCAGTGATACAGAGAAACTACAGACAACATCTGAACAATTTTCTGTCGTTTCTCTGTATCACTGCCATTGTGTGTGGCCAATCTATTAATATTTCTCTGTCCCTTCATCCCAAGTTCCCGGAATTGTTGCTTCTCATTTTTTTCTTTTCTTGGCTAATTGTCAATGGCATTCTGAATTTGAGACATATTGCAGTTTAATAAGGCACTCCAAAATGTAGCAGCTTTTCAAGCAACAATTTAATTTTGTCAGTTCAGGCAGGACTCAATATCTTGTCTCTGCCCCATGCAGTGTCAGCTAAGGGCACCTCAAAGGCTGGGAGCCCAAATCATGTAAGGACTTACTCATATCTTTTTTTTTTTTTTTTTTTTCGAGACGGAGTCTCACTCTGTTGCCCAGTCTGGAGTGCAGTGGCGCGATCTCGGCTCACTGCAAGCTCCGCCTCCCGGGTTCACGCCATTCTCCTGCCTCAGCCTCCTGAGTAGCTGGGACTACAGGCGCCTGCCACCACGCCTGGCTAATTTTTTGTATTTTTAATAGAGACAGGGTTTCACCGTGTTTGCCAGGTCAGGATATGGTCTCGATCTCCTGACCTCGTGATCCGCACACCTCGGCCTCCCAAAGTGCTGGGATTACAGGCGTGAGCCACTGCGTCCGGCCAGGACTTACTCATATCTGTAGTTGATGATGGTTTGCCACTGGGACAGCAGCTGGGGCTGTCAACCAGAACACCCACATGTGGCTTCTCTATGTATCTGCAGATAATGCTGGGGTAGGACTTAGAGAGGAAGGAATACACCCTGAGTTTGGACACCTCACAGCATGGTGGCTGGGTTCCAAGAAACAAGAAGTAAAAGTCACCACTTTCTTAAAGCCTGGCCCAGAATTCAAATATGCTTTGAATTCTGCCATATTCTACTGGTCAAATCACACAGTCCAGATTCAAGGGGAGGGTACCTGATTCTTTCTTTCCATGGGAGGCACATCAGAGGATCTTAGAATCACATTTAAAACTCCACACATTCTCCTGTAATCCCAGCACTTTGGGAGGCCAAGGCAGGCGGATCATTTGAGGTCAGGAGTTCGTGATCAGCCTGGCCCACATGGTGAAAATCTATCTCCACTAATAACGCAAAAATTAGCTGCCCATGGTAGCAGACGCCTGTAATCCCAGCTACTCGGGAAGCTGAGGCACAAGAATCGCTTGAATCTGGGAGGCAGAGGTTGCAGTGCGCGGAGATCATGCCATTGCACACTAGCCTGGGTGACAGAGTGAAATTGTGTCTGAAAAACAAAAACAGAAAGCAAAAAAACAAAAACAAAACATACCTCCACACATTCTCTGAAACATATCACCGTGTCTTTTCACTGTATTGCTCCTGTGTTAATATACAGGTGACACAGAAAATTTCCTTCCATTGGTACCTACACATGTCTGCATGAATCATCTCAGCTGGCTTAATTCATTTAACACCTTTCTTGTGCTGAAGACAGATATGCACACCTGCACTACAGAGATTACAAACACCAGATTGAAGTGGAACAGGCCTTACTAGTCTTTTTTAGTCTGTTCTTCTTCCCAGGTCAAGGGGGGATGCTTCAGGCAAGTTGAAACAGTCAGTAGTTGCAGTAGCAGCTGAGATGAAGGAGTAAGTTGGAAGCTGGAAGAAACTCCCAGGCAGTAACATGCAATATGTAACAGTTTAGTCATGGCCTGTTTCTGGGACATGCTGCAGCTGAAAGTGGGCCATGATCTCAGTAGGGAAATGGCCTAGGGAGGGACCAACGGAAGGCTGTCTGACAAGGTTGGGTCAGGCTAGTAGTGTCAGAGTGCTCAGTACCCAGAGCAAGGTTTGTTCCTTCCTCTCTCAGCCCTACCCCAGCATCACCTGCAGGCCTGAGCCCTTCATTCATTTTCTCATTGAATAAACATGTCTGCCAGTGGCAGTGCGGCCTGCTGGTATGTTCAGATATTGTCTCTAGTCTCTCTGTATCACTGCCACTGTGTGTAGCCAATCTGCTTGTCTGCCCCTTCATCCAAGTTCCTGGAATTGTTGCTTTCTCCATCCTGTTGACTGCTCTCCAACACACACACACACATACATACACACACACACACACACACACACACACACCCCACATACCATTTGTTTTTTTCCCTTTTTTTTTTTTCCCGAGACAAAGTCTTGCTCTGTCACCCAGGCTGGAGTGCAGTGGTGCAATCTCGGCTCACTGCAACCTCCACCTCCCAGGTTCAAGCAGTTCTCCTCCCCCTGCCTCCCGAGTGGCAGGGATTACAGGTGCCCACCACCACACCTGGCTAATTTTTTTATTTTTATTAGAGATGGGGTTTCACTATGTTGACCAGGCTGGTCTCGAACTCCTGACCTAGTGATCCACCCACATCAGCCTCCCAAAATGCTGAGATTACAGGTATGAACCACCATGCCCAGCCTCTCTTTTTTCCTTTTCAACTTTTATTTTAGAATCGGGGGTACACATACAGGTCTGTTACAAAGGTATATCACACACACACCATTTTTTAAGATCTAATATACAACTTTCTCCTATCTAGGACCTGCTGGCCTCTATGCCTAGGGCTGAACCCAGTGCCTTCTTCCTCTCCTCTAAGGACATCTTTGTTTAAGTGTTGTTCCAGACATCCATGAACAATAAAACCACAGCTACCTTAAGGCTTGTATGTTGACCCACTCTTTTCCTTTCCTCCTCCCCTCCAGCTTTAACCACCAACCTTTACTTAGTTTGAATTGAGTTTATGATACCTCCTCAGAGTTGTTCTAACCTTTTGGGGACCTCTGCTCCTAGCTCCCTAATTTGCTTGGAACTGCACTAAGAAGTATACCCTTGACTTTTCCAAAGTCACTCTGGCCGAATCACCACTATGCTATATGGTGCCTTTGTGAAAATTTTTTTTAAAGTGCCTCTCTGGATAGTCACAGATATTTAAGCACAAGTGTTGTGGAGTAAGCCTCACCTTTGTGCCTAGAGAAAAGGAGTGAGCAGAACATGCACAGTCTAAGGTATTTTGTTTTGTTTTGAGACAGAGTCTTGCTCTGTTGCCCAGACTGGAGTGCAGTTGCACGAACACAGCTCAATGCAGCCTCAACCTCCTGGGCTCAAGCAATCCTCCCACCTCAGCCTCCCGCATAGCTGGGACCACAGGTGCATGCCACCACACCCAGCTAAATTTTTTTTTTTTTTTTTTTTTTTTTTCAGTTGAGACAGGGTCTTGTCATGTTGCCCAGGCTGGTCTTAAACTCTTGAGCTTAAGTGATCTACCCACCACAGCCTCTCAAAGTGCTGGGATTACAGGCATGAGCCACTGTGTCCAACCAGTCTAAGGTATTTTGTTATAGCAGCCCAAATTTACTAAGAGAGAGCCCGTTTGCTGGGGCTTTTGTGAACAAACAATGCAGAACACTACGCATATTGTCTTTGGGCTATCAAGCTCGGTCAATTCCCTTAAGCTAGTTGGTAGCTTACTCAATACCCTTACCTTAGAAATGGTCTAGAGGCTGGACACAGTGGCTCATGCTTATAATCCCAGCACTTTGGGAGGCCAAGGAGGGAGGATCACTTGAGCCCAGAAGTTTGAGACCAGCCTGGGCGACATAGCAAGACTTCATCTCTACTAAAATTAAAAAGAAAAAAAAATAGCCTGGTGTGGTGGTGCACGCCTGTAGTGCCAGCTACTTTGGGGACTGAGGTAGGAGGATTGCTGGAGCCTGGGAAGTTGAGGCTACAGTGAGCCCTGATCATGCCACTGCACTCCAGCCTGAATGATAGAGCGACCCTGTCTCCAAAAAAGGAAAACAGAAATGGTCTAGTCTTTTCTGTTTCACTCCCATGTTGGTGCCACTTTTCCACTTCTAGTTAGTGTCTGTCTCCCCCTTCTTACAAGAACAGAAGGAATTAAAATACTCGTCACTAGATCCTATCAGGTCACAATTTTCCCAGCACTTCCTTTAGCGACAGGGTCAATGAATACTGTCAGAATTATCCTTGGATCCTCTAAAATCAGAACACAAAGCCAGAACCAGTCTAAAGACAGGGCTAGCAATATTAAGCATGGAAAATTTTAACCTATGGATTCCCAAATTCTAGATCATAAGCAGGACTGATCCAGAACGTCATGTTACATAATTCCCTGGAGTCATTACACTGGACATTAATAGATGTTATGTCAGTAAAGAATTCTTTAATTAAATACGTCCAAGAAGCTGTGAATTCAACAAAGTTAAAGAAGCATGGCCTGGTGCAGTGGCTCATGCCTGTAATCCCAACATGTTGGGAAGCTGAGGAGAGAGGATCCTTTAGGCCCAGGAGTTAGAGATCAGCCTGAGCAACAGAGTAATACCCCATCTCTACAAAAAAAATTTAAAAAATAGCTGGGCATGGTAGCGCATGCCTGTAATCACTTCTACTTGGAAGGCTGAGGTGGGAGGATTGCTTGGGCCCAGGAGTTGGAGGTTGCAGTGTGCCACTGCACTCCAGCCTGTGTGACAGTAACACCCTGTCTTTATAAAAATAAAATAAGAAGTTTTTTTTTTTTTAAATTGCAGAACTTCTCAAAATCTTCTGCCAATATAAATGAAGTTTGCAAGAAAGGGATAGGACCTGTTCTGTACCCCAGGCCCATTTGACCATAGGAACTTTTTGGCAGGAAGCACGTCAGTGGAGCACATTTTGGGAAACCCAAAGGCACAGTTGGAGATCAAGCAGAAGGACTCTACCTGTAGTGGAAAAGAAGTCTCTGATGTTCAGCTAAGAATGGGAATATTTCTGGTAAAATGAAAAAGATCATTACATTGCTAATTTTGCCTCCATCTTTAACCATCAATTGACTTTTATAGGCTTTCTCTCTGTTCTCTAGTAGCTCTACTTTCTTAATGCTTAGCTTTAAAATGTCATCTTGGACTATTGATGGTCCATTCAAGATGTACAACACCAACTCTGGAGGCAGGTGATCACCAACCTTTCATTAGAAAATAAACAGCCAAGACAAGTAGAAGACATGACAATGTCTACAAACATAGATTTCAATGCTTTAAAGTAGAGGCCAGCTGGGCGTGGTGGCTCACGCCTATAATCCCAGCACTTTGGGAGGCCAAGGTGGGCGGATCACAAGGTCAGGAGTTCTAGACCAGCCTGGACAACATAGTGAAACCCCATCTCTACTAAAAATACAAAAATTACCCAGGCGTCGTAGTGCACACCTGTAGTCTCAGCTACTCGGGAGGCTGAGGCAGGAGACTCACTTGAACCCGGGAGGTGGAGATTGCAGTGAGCCGAGATCTCACCACTGCACATCAGCCTGGGTGACAGTGCAAGACTCTGTCTGAAAAAAAAAAGCAGAGGTCACAAAAATAAATAAATAAGTACATAAATAAATAAAAGTAAAGCAGAGGTCAGTGAATCAAATCTGGTCTGCTGCCTGTTTTTGTAAATAAAGGGTTTTTGAAATATACCTATGTTCTTTCATTTATACATTGTCCATGGCTGGTTTTATAAATCTGTAGAATTGAGTACTAATAGAGAATCCAGGGCCCCACCAAAACAAAAATATTTCCTATATAGCTCCTTATAGAAAAGTTTGCCAGCCCCTACTTACAAGAGAAAATAGGCCAGGTGCGGTGGCTCACACCTGTAATCCCAGCACTTTGGGAGGCTGAGGCGGGTGGATCATTCGAGGTCAGGAGTTTGAGACCAGCCTGGCCAACATGGTGAAACCCCATCTCTCCCAAAAATGCAAAAATTAGCCAGGCATGGCGGCATGCACCTTTAATCCCAGCTACTTGGGAGGCTGAGGTAGGAGAATCACTTGAACCCAGGAGGCAGAAGTTGCAGTGAGCAGAGATGGCGCCACTGTACTCCAGTCCGGGCGACACAGTGAGACTCCATCTCAAAAAAAAAAAAAAAGAGAGAGAGAAAATGAAAGGGATGTTAGTTCAAAACTCAATATGTGTCCTTTTCAAAGTCATATTTCAATGAGTTTTGCTAAGTTGAAAATAATGCAATTAATGATACTATGTGTACTGTAGCCATTTCTGTGTAATATGAATCATTTCCTTTCTCTTTTCTTGGATAGCTCCTCTTCCATATATAAACCTCTCTCCTAAATTTGAAAGGCATATGGAAATCACTTTTTCAAATTGGTACTCCTGGCTTAAAATGGCAGACTGAACACATCCATTTATCTCTCCTCCCTCCAAAATCTTATTACGATGAAGTGAAGAATTTAAAAGGCATATGCCCACAAAAACAAATAGAAGAAACAAAGTGATGGAGCAATGATAACGAACTTAATGAGTCTGGAAAGCCGAAGCCTCACTAACCAATACAAAATGAGCTGACTTTACAAGAAGAATCCCGGCAAAGCTCAGGAACGGAGGCACCAGATAGTGTTTAGAGGAGATAAGGCATCAGGCTTATAGCATAACTGAGGGAAAAATCTGTATAAGGAACCGTTAAATTAGTTTCCACCCCCGCAGCAAATATCTCAACAACTCTCTTGTCTCAGCCTCCCAAGCAGACAGGAGGTTTATTTTCTGGTGAAACTGACCCTGGAAAGAGGCCCAGGACTCACAAACACCAGGCAGAGAGCTGGCAGCAAAGGTAAAAGACCGACGACAGACTCGGTAGAGGTGAACCCACCTGACACACACACGAAAACTTCCCTCACCCTCTCCAGCTACTCGTTGTCCACGGAAATTCATTCTCCTGTCTTCCACGATGATTGAGTTATAGCTGGGTAGATAGGATGTCAGGCTGGGAGCACACAGCCAGCTCACTGAGGGTAAGTGTGACCACACAAGGAAACTCACCGGAGGAATGGACACAGACACGTTCCTGCTCCTCAATTGCTCCCTGCTCCTCTTTTCTCCAGCCTAAGCATACGCTAGCCTGAGGCCCTGTTTCTACCACAAAAAGGACAATGCCCTAGGGCAGTGTTTCTTTTCTTTTTTCTTTTCTTCCTTTTTTTTTTTTTTTTTTTTCTGAGACAGGGTCTCACTCTTTCTCCCTGGCTGCAGTGGTGTGATCTCAGCTCTCTGCCTTGATCTCCTGGGCTCATGTGATTCTCCCACCTCAGTCTCCTGAGTAGCTGGGATCACAGGCATGTGCCACCATGCCCAGCTAGTTTTTTGTATTTTTAGCAGAGATGGGGTGTCATCATGTTGCCCAGGCTGGCCTCAAACTCCTGACCTCAGGTGATCCACCCACCTCAGCCTCCCAAAGTTCTGGGATTACAGGTGTGAGCCACGGCATCCGCCTAATTTTTGGATTTTTAGTAGAGACAGGGTTTCACTATGTTGCCCAGGCTGGCCTCAAACTCCTGACCTCAAGCAATCCACCTGCCTCAGCCTTCCAAAGTTCTGGGATTACAGGCGTGAGCCATGACGCCTGGCCTTTTTCTTTTTTAAAAAAAACTACTTTCATAACAAATTAGGAAGCTTCTTTCTAAGGTGATGAAATGATCTGGAATTAGGTTGTGGTGATGGTTGCACAACATACTGAAATACACTGCATTGTACACTTCAAAAGGGTGAATTGTATGGTATGTGAATTATTGTATCCCAATTTTTAAAATACATGGAGCTAAGTATCAGTAGCCATAACCAAAATAGGTGAGAAGGACCAGTGTGGTGGCTCACGCCTGTAATCTTGAAACTTTGGGAGGCCGCAGCGGGCAGATCACTTAAAATCAGGAGTTTGACACCACCCTGGCCAACATGGTGAAACTCCCTCTCTACTAAAAATACAAACATTAGCCAGGCGTGGTGGCACGTGCCTGTGGCTCCAGCTACTTGGAGGCTGAGGGTGGGAAAATTGCTTGAACCCGCCCTGCACTCCAGCCTGGGCAACAAAGTGAGTCTCTGTCTCAAAAAAAAAAAAAAGAGAGAGAGAGAAAGTGGTAGCCTCTGGAAAGCTCAGTTGGCACATAGGAAGAGATAGAGCTGATAACTCCTGCTTTTTCTTATGTCTTGTGTTTGACATTTTAAGCTATATGCATACATTACTTTGATAAAAATAAAACTTACTTTTGAAAATCACCATCACAAGTCTCCCCAAGCCTCAATGGAGTCAGTATTGAAATTAAAACAATGTTAGTTAATTATGTAACTCCTTTCCAAAAAATGGCTTTTTACTTTTGGATAGTATTGGAATCTGTTTTCCTGCCTGAACAATATTTTCTTGAATTTAAGATCTAGGAAAGCATTGGGAAAAGGAAGCACAGAAATAGAGGTGGCACTGGTTAAATTTAAGCCAAGAAGAATCTAAATTCAGGGAAAAACTTAGGTTGAGCCAAGAGCTTTTTACTTATAAAATTGGTTAAACGCTTATGCTTGAAAACAAAGAAAAGGAAAGTATTAAATTGTAAAATATACTCACTTCCCAAATGAAGACAGGAATATTCTGATTGAATGTGAAATCAGAAATAAAGTACTTAGCAAGCACCCGAGAACAGTTTGTCTTAAACTAACTATACTGAAGTACTTTTTTTTTTCAATCATGGACTGATACTTGTATAAAACACAATAAAAATGAATTACTAGGTCAGGTGCAGTGGCTCACACATGTAATCTCACCACTTTGGGAGGCCAAGGCGGGCAGATCACCTGAGGTCAGGAGTTTCAGACCAGCCTGGCCACACGGAGAAACCTTGTCTCTACTTAAAATACAAAACTTAGCCGGGCATGGTGGCAGACGCCTGTAATCCCAGGTACTCGGGAGGCTAAGACTAGAGAATCACTTAAACCGGGGAGGTGGAGGTTGCAGTGAGCTGAGATCACACCATTGCACTCCAGCCTGGGTGACAAGAGTGAAACTCTGTCTCAAAAAAAAAAAAAAAAAAAAGAATTACCAGAAAAATGAAATAAAAAAACAAACACATACAAACAAGGCTGAATTTTCATTCTTAGCTTAAACAGGTATAATATTACTCTGACACATTGCTAAAAATGTTTCTAAATATGTATTCTTAATTTTTGTACTCATCTGTTCATAAACTGTTTGTTGTTTTTTAGGGACAGGGTCTTGTTATGTTGTCCAGGCTGGTCTTGAACTCTTGCACTCAAAGGATCTTTCCACCTCAGCCCCCTAAGCATCTGGGACTACAGCACATACCACCGTGCCCAGTCTTTATAAATTGCTAAAAAATGGTTCATATAGGCCAGGTACAGTGACTCACACCTGTAATTCCAGCACTTTGGTAGGCCGATGTGGGTGGATCTCCTGGGGACGGGAGTTCGAGACCAGCCTGGCCAACATGATGAAACCCTGTCTCTACTAAAAAATATGTAAAAAATTAGTCGGGTGTGGTGCTGGGCACCTGTAATCCCAACTACTCAGGAGGCTGAGGCAGGAGAATCTGTTGAACCTGGGAAGCAGAGGTTGCAGTGAGCTGAGATCATGCCACTGCACTCCAGCCTGGGCAACAAAAGTGAAACTCCATCTCAAAAAAAAAAGTTCATATAATGGCACAGAGCTATGGACCAACTTTGAAAAGCACAGCTCTAGAAACTGTGGAATTAGATCCTTGCAATTATTGAATAAATCTTAAAATAGTTTCAGAAGCAAGAGGCTACTAGAACCAAAAATTTAAAAATAGCAAGGAAAATAAAATTGTCTAATAGTTCTGTATCAGAGCATTGAATAAAAACCATTCACTTATAGAAAGGGCTGCAATTATTTTACAATGGCAAAAACTGGGTGCAAGCTAAATGGACATCAATGAGAGATGGTTAAAAGTCATAATACATCTTTACTATGGAATTCAGCATAGTTTTTGTTTGTTAGTTTGTTTTTGTTTTGTTTTCTGAGTTTGAGTCTCACTCTGTCACCCAGGCTGGAGTACAGTGGCTCCATCTCAGCTCACTGCAATGTCTGCCTCCCAGGTTTAAGTGATTCTCCTGCCTCAGCCTCCTGAGTAGCTGGGATTACAGGCACGTGCCACCATACCCAGCAATTTTTGTGGTTTTTTTGTAGAGATGGGTTTTCACCATGTTGGTCAGCCTGGTCTTGAACTCTTGACCTCAAGTGATTCACCTGCCTTGGCCTCCCAAAGTGCTGGGATTATAGGTGTGAGCCATTGCGTCTGACGTGCATAGATTTTAAAAGAAGATGTATTCAGAGGTATTGGCCTGGCAAAATGTTCTTGTTACATTATTGAATGAAAACACACAAACAAAAACAAGTTCCACAGCACTGTATATAGAATGCAATCCCATACATTAGAGGGGGAGCCCAGGCTATGTGTACATATTTACATTGCAAAAGTGTAGAAAAATACCTGAAAAGAGACGCACCAGACTGTATACCTTCATTACCCTTAGGAGCTGGGAGAAAAGGGACAGAAAGTGAGAAACTTTCACCTTTTACTTTCACCAATAGTTCATTCATTGGACAAACATGTACTGAGCACCAACTGCCCTAGGTGGCAGGAAAATAACCACAACAGATGACAATCAAGTAAGCAAAGAACTTGAAGGAATGTAGAAAAACAGGATGGAGAGAGGAAAAGGTGAGGGAGGAAGGGAAGGGAAATAAAAGCAAGTTCCAGAACATTAGAGAGTATTTTGTCCCACATATTAGAGAGTGGGCCTGGCTATATGTCAGTATGTATATAGTGAATGCGTTGGAGGAAGGTGGGAAGGGAGAGGAAGGAGGGAGGAGAGGAGAAGAGAGAGAAAAGGAGGAGAGGGAAGTAAAAGGAAAGAAAGCAAGGAGGCAGGGAAGAATGGAGGAGGGTAAATTTCAGATGGTTTGAAACCAAAGCAATGAAAGGAAAAAAGAGTGACTGGGAAAAAGGCAGGGACCAAGTAGTGGCGCTAGTCTAGACACCATCATCAGAGAAATGCCATAGGAGCTAAGAAAGTGGACAATGAAGGCTGGGCTCGGTGGCTCCCTCCTGTAATCCCAGCACTTCGGGAGGCTGAAGTAGGTGGAACACCGGAGGTCAGGAGTTGGAGACCAGCATGGCCAACATGGCGGAACCTCGTCTCTACTAAAAATACAAAAATTAGTCGGGCATAGTGGCGCATGCCTGTAATCCCCGCTACTCAGGAGGCTGAGGCAGGAGAATTGCTTGAACCTGGGAGGTAGAAGTTGCAGTGAGCCGAGATCGCACCATTGCACTCCAGCCTGGGTGACAGAGCAAGACTCCGTCACAAAGAAAGAAAGAAAGAAAGACAATGAGAAGAGATGGGCAAAGAGCCTTGAGAAGTGTAATCTGTGTGCCAAGTATATACATCTGCTTCAGCAGGCATCCACTACTATTAGATTTTTTTTAAACCAATAAAACGTTTCCATTTTTATTATTATTATTATTATTATCATTATTATTATTATTATTATTATTATTATTATTATTATTATTATTATTTTGGAGACAAGAGTCTTGCTCTGTCACCCAGACTGGAATGTGGTGGCATGATCTCAGCTCACTGCAACCTCTACCTCCTGGGTTCAAGTGATTATCGTGCCTCAGCCTCCTGAGTAGCTGGGATTACAGGCGCACACCACCATGCCCGCTAATTTTTGTATTTTTAGTAGAGAAGGGTTTCACCATGTTGCCCAGGCTGGTCTCGAACTCCTGACCCCAGGTGATCTGCCTGCCTCAGCCTCCCAAAATGCTGGGATTACAGGTGTGAGCCACTGTGCCCGGCCTCAAATATTTTCTAATTAAGAAAATGATCCATTGTAGAAGTTCTATAGCATTTTGAACTCTGATCTCATTTTCTCATGGAAACAAATATTCTAAATGGGTATTGGGCTCCTAGACCAGACTGCAGAAGGCTATTTAATCCTCAAAGGCTATGTGTAGTGAACAGATGGTGGCTGCTAAAATGATAGCTCCGTGTTCTAATCCCTGGAACCTGTGAATATCACCGTATATGGCAAAAAATGTGACTCAAATCCTGAAAGGAGAAGTTTATCCCAGATTATCCAGTTAGACTTTATAAGCAATCACATGGATAAGAGAAAGGAGGGGAAATTTTGGGATAGACACAGAGAAGACATACAGAAGAGGAGGAAGCAATGTGACTACAAAGGCAGAGACTGGAGTGATGCGACTGTAAGCCAAGAAACACTGTCTCTACTAAAAATACACCATCTCCACTAAAAATACAAAAATTTGTCGGGTGTGGTGGCGGGTGCCTGTAATCCCAGCTACTCAGGAGGCTGAGGCAGGAGAATCGCTTGAACCCAGGAGGTGGAGCTTGCAGTGAGCTGAGACTGCACCACTGTAATCCAGCCTGGGCAACAGAGTGAGACTCCTTCTCAAAAATAAATAAATAAATAAATAAGTCAGTCAGGTGTGGTGGTGTGTTCCTGTAGTTCAGCTACTCAGGAGGCTGAGGCATGAGAATTGCTTGGGCCCAGGAGATGGAGGCTACAGTGAGCCGAGATCACATCACTGCACTCCAGCCTGGGCAACAGAGCAAGACTCTGTCTCAAAAACAAAAAACATCACAAAACAGAAAACTAAAACAAAACATAAAATGAATAAAATTGAGGAAAATTTTAATTAATCTTTATTAGAGTTGGGGTGGGGGAGAGCAGGTTTAATTAATAATGGCTGGCCGGGCACAGTGGCTCAGCCTATAATGCCAGCACTTTGGGAGGCCGAGGTGGGCGGATCACGAGGTCAAGAGTTCAAGACCAGCCTGGCCAACATAGTGAAACCCTGTCTCTACTAAAAATACAAAAATTAGCTGGGCATGGTGGTGCGTGCCTGTAGTCCGAGCTACTCGGGAGGCTGAGGCAGGAGAATCACTTGAACCTGGGAGGCAGAAGTTGTGGTGAGCCAAGATTGCGTCACTGCACTCCAGCCTGGGCAACAGATCAAGACTCTGTCTCAAAATGGTAATAATAATAATAATGGCTAACGTTTATAGACAATTTACTATAAGTGCTTTAATGTGTTTGCTCATGTACATGTTATAACAGCCCTAGGAAGTATCTGCTATCTGTTTTCAATATTTAAAAACAAAATCCAAGGGGCAGAGGTTAAGTAACTTGGCTAAAGTCACTCAGGCATAAAGGGAAAGGGCCAATAGCTGAACCCTGGCAGCTTGACCTGAGAGCCCCTCACTCCACTGCTGCCTGCCTGCAGAGAATTTTTTACCTTTTTTTTTTTTTTTAAACTCTGGACACTCTCAAGGGTTTTAGAGATAATAGCACTGCTTTTTAAAACAAAAATCAATAGACTTCATTTTTTTAAGTAGTTGTAGGTTTACAGAAAACTTGAACAAAAATTAGACTTCCCGTATGCCCCTCCTCCCTTCTCCCAGCTGAACATCTTCCATCAGTGTGGTACACTTGTTACAAACGATGAACAAACATCCATACACATTCTCTCGATAGATGATAGATAGATAGATAGATAGATAGATAGATAGATAGATAGATAGATAGATAATTTTTTTTTTTTTTTGAGATGGAGTCTCGCTCAAGTGATCCTCCCACCTCAGTCGCCCGAGTAGCTGGGACTACAGGCGCACACCACCATGCCCAGCTAATTTTTGTATTTTTTGGTAAAGATGGGGTTTCCCCATGTTGGCCAGGCTGGTCTCAAACTCCTGATCTCAAGTGATCTGCCCGCCTCAGCCTCCCAAAGTGCTGGGATTACAGGAGGGAGCCACCATGCCTGGCCCACATTGTCAATATTTAACATCCATAGTATATATTAGGGTTCACTCTTGGTGGTGTACATCCTACGGGTTTGGAGAAATGTATAATGACATGTGACCACAATTGCAGTATCTTGCAGAGTATTTTCATTGTCCGAAAAAGCCTCTGTGCTCTGCCTATTCATTCTTCCCTATCCCAACCCCTGACAACCACTTATCTTTTTTATTGTCTCCATAGTTTTGCCTTTTCCAGAATATTATATACTTGGAATCATACACAGTGTAGCCTTTTCAGATTGGATTATTTCGCTTATTAATATGCATTTAAGTTTCCTCCGTGTCTTTTTATGGCTGGATAGCTCATTTCTTCTTAATGCTGAATAATACTCCCTTGTCTAGATGTACCACGGTTTATCCACTCACTTACTGAAGGACAGACACCCTGGTTGCTTCCAAGTTCTAAGTAAAGCTGCACATTTGTGTGCAGGTTTTTTTGGTAAATGTAAAGTTTTCAACTCATTGGAGTAAACACCTAAAAACAAGATTGCTGGATCATACAGCAAGTGTATGATTTAGTTTTGTAAGGAACTGCCAAACTGTCTTCCAACGTGGCTGTACCATTTTCCATTGCCACTAGCAACGGGGTTCTTGTTGCTCCACATCATCACAAGCATTTGGCGTCAGTGCTCTGGATTTTAGTTAATTCTAATGGTGTGTAGTGGTATCTCGTGGTTGTTTTGAATTTGGAATTCCCTGATGATACGTGATATTGAATCACACTGCTTTTTAGTGCTTGATTTTAATCCAATACTAAATTTATGTATATAATTGTACATAAACTTGCCTCTCTATATTAAGTTTATGATATTATATCTGAGAAATGGAATTATTGGTGGCTTTTATTGTCCTTATACTTATTGCATTTTGCTCCTGTGCATGTAACAGATTACAAGCTTTATTAAGATTTTCAGAGGGGCCAGGTGCAGTGACTCCTACTTGTAATACCAGCACTTTGAGAAGCTGAGACAGGCAGATCGATTGAGCTCAAGAGTTGGAGACCAGCCTGGACAACATAGTGAGACCCTATCTCTACAAAAAAAAAGAGAGAGAGAGAAAGGCCTGGCATGGTGGCGCATGCCTGTAGTCCAAGCTACTTGGGGGGCTGAGGCAGGAGGACTGCTTGAGCCTAGGAGATCAAGGCTGCAGAGAGCCATGTTCGTATCACTGCACTCCAGCCTGGCTGACAAAACAAGACACTGTCTCAAAAAAAAAAATAATATCTGGGCATAGTGGCAGTGCATGTGTACTCCCAGGTATTTGGGAGGCTGAGGTGAAAGGATCACTTGAGCCTGGGAGGTGGAGGTTGCAGTGAGCCGTGATTGTGCCACTGCACTCCAGTCTGGGCAACAGAGGAAGACTCTGTCTCAAACAGAAAAAAAAGAAAAAAATTTTTTTCAGAGGAAAAATTATTTTTAAGGCTAGTGATTTATTATTTATCTATGCTGGGTAACTGGTTGTTATTTTTTCTTTTTAATTAATTGCAAATCATTTGGTTTATTAACAAAGGTTCCTAAATATTGTTGATAAAAGGTTTATTATTTCCAGTTGTCCTTTTTAAAAGTTGAGCACAGCATCTCAAAATCAAATTTTAGGAGTGTCTTCTGATCATTGTAATGTTCACTGCAGTGAGCCAACATTTTTGTGACTTTCCTAATATGTACAGAATCACTTCCTTAATACATACATATATATATATATATATGAAAAATCTGTGTGTATATATACATATTTTTGAGACATGGTCTCACTGTATCACCCAGGCTAGAGTGCAGTGGCACAATCTCGGCTCACTGCAACCTCTGTTTCCCAGGTTCAAGCAATTCTCCTGCCTCAGCCTCCCAAGTAGCAGGGATTACAGGCATCCACTGCCACGCCCAGCTAATTTTTGTATTTTTAATAGAGATGAGGTTTCACCATGTTGCCCAGGCTGGTCTCGAACTCCTGACCTCAAGTGATCCACCAGCCTTGGCCTCCTAAAGTGTGGGGATTATAGGCACGAGTGACTGCACCTGGCCTCCTTCTAGTATTTTAAACAAAACATGTTGAATGAAGAAATAATGTGTAATTTAAATAATCTCAATCATCATAGTAGCATTTGAAAGTTATTTCTAGTTTACTAACTTTAGCACAAATCCTGTCATTTCCTCAATTGCTTATACAACATGGATTGATACAAAGGACAAAATAGTCCTCAAGTAATGTATAGCCTATTTTCTACATTATATTTTATTGAAGCTCTAGTATTTAGCATATATTTAATAACTTAAAAGATTCAGTTAGTATACTATATTTAATCTATCTTGTCTAAGGTTTATGATAGAACAGCAAAAATTTGAAAATACACTTGAATTAGTGCATTTTCAAATTTAAATTAGCCTTTAGTAGCATCTTTGTAGGTTTTATTGAAGTGTTGCATTAACACGTTGCTTTCACCTCTTTGTCTTTGAATTCTTAGGTTATAAAAATTAATCCATTGTAAGTGACGTTATTCTTTCCATGTGCTGTAAGCTCTTAATTCGTTTTATATTTTAACACGTTACAGGAACCTTTTATGTCACATCACCTTTAATTTCAAATCACCATTTAAATGAAACTTAAATCATTATGTAACTTAATATATAATATATATCCCATAACAGTTAGGGCTGTGTGCATTGGATATCCATCGATTCTTTTAAATAGTAGAATTCAAGCGAATTATATTATGTGTGTATTATACTAATACATATAATTTACCTCTAAATTATATATTACACGAACATATGTGATTTCCCCCTAAAATATACAGTATGTTTCTTTATGAAACATATCAATACCTCTTACAATGTCTATTATCAACATCTTTCCAACATTCCTCAATAGAAAGTACAATTAATGGACTGGGCACGGTGGCTCATGCCTGTACTCCCAGCACTTTGGGAAGCCGAGGCAGGTGGATCACTTGAGGTCAAGAGATCGAGACCATCCTGGCCAATATGGTGAAACCCCGTCTCTACTAAAAATACAAAAATTAGCCAGGTGAGGTGGTGGGCACCTGTAATCTCAGCTACTCGGGAGGCTGAGGCAGAAGAATTGCTTGAACCCGGGAGGCGGAGTTTGCAGTGAGCCGAGATCAAGCCATTGCACTCCTGGGTGACAGAGCAAGACTCTGTCTCAAAAAAAAAAAAAAAAAAAAAAAATACAATTGATGGTCAGGCGCGGTGGGTCACATCTGTAATCCCAGCACTGTGGGAGACCGAGGTGGGTGGATCATTTGAGCCCAACAGTTCGAGACCAGCCTGGGCAACATGGAGAAACCCTGTCTCTACCAAAAACACAAAAAATTAGCTGAGCATCTAGCGGGCACCTGTAGTCCCAGCTACTTGGGAGGCTGAGATGGGAGGATCACTTGAGCCCAGGAGGTGGAGGTTGCAGTGAGAGATCACGCCACTGCACTCCAGCCTGGGTAAGAGTGAGATTCTGTCAAAAGAAAACAAAAAAAAAAAAAGGAAGGAAGGAAGGAAGGAATGAAGGAAGGAAGGAAAGAAGGAAGGAAGAGGGGGAGGGAAGGAGGGAGGGAGGGAGGGAGGAAGGGAGAGGGAAAGAAAGAAAGAAAGAGAGAGAGAGAGAGAGAAAGAAAGAAAGAAAGAAAGAAAGAAAGAAAGAAAGAAAGAAAGAAAGAAAGAAAGAAAGAAAGAAAGAAAGAAAAAGAAACAATTGATAACAAAATGAAGTTTCTAGTGAGTTTGTTAAGGAAATGCTAGAGAGCAGGCTTCACTATAGGCTTTACCGTACATACTATATGAATGTTTACCAACAAACGTAAAAGGAAAAATACTAGCTTTCCTTCACCATTTAAGTATCACTTAGCAAATATTTATATATTGTCCCATAGTGAAAAAAAAGTATATATATGGTAGAGAAAGTGTAGGCATAAACCACTGCAGTCTAGATGGTGGGGCTGCCTTATCCACAACCCCACTGCCTCCATCCCCACTCCCCAGATATTTTACTTTCAAAACAACCTCATTGATTTAAATATTTTATTTATTTATTTATTTATTTATTTTGAGACAGTGTCTCACTTGTTGCCCAGGCTGGAGTGCAGTGGTACTATCATGGCTCACTGCAGCCTCAACCTTCTGGGCTCAAGTAATCCTCCCACCTCAGCCTCCTAAGTAGCTGGGCCTCCAAGCTACTGTAGTAGCTTTTGCCACCACACCCAGCCTCCTGCCTCGGCCTCCCAAAGTACTAGGATTATAGGCATGAGTCACCATACCTGGCCTGGTTAGAATTCTTTAGATAAATAAACACACAAATTTAGATCTATTAGCTTCCACTTGGTCAATAATCCTGTAGTAGTAGGGAAAGATAAATGTTCTCTTCTCATCAAAGTTCCCCAACCCCTTTGCCATTGTGTTGGGAAACTTCTCCTCCATTTCCACATGGTCCTGATGGGGCTGTCATTCCCACCACTACAGAGACAGCCCTAAGACCCAGGCCTGGCGAAAGCCCCCATCTCCCCAGCCTCAGCGATGGCTGAGGGAGGCTACAGTCATAGGCTCCAAAGAAGACCAACCAGTGTCTTCTCTGAGGTTGATAGACAAACGCTGGGAAAGAGATGTTTGTTTTCTGAGTTGCTAGGCTGAGAAGATAGAGCTATCAGGGACACTCTTGGCCACCATTTCTGGAGGCTCTGTCTATAGAGTACAGCAAAGCAGAGCTGGGAGTGGGAGCCAGAGCCTGGTGACCTTCTTTGAGCTCCTGCCTCCAGCTGTTCTGAAGCCAATCCCACCTCTAAACTCTCTGGTTTTATAAACAAGCAACTCTCTTTTAGTTTACATTAGTTTTATTTGCAACCCTCAATAGGCCTAATACAAAGTGGGTCCCGCTTGAAATGTGGAGAAACAGGTGGATGTTTAGGAACATTACAAATATGTGTATTCCTAGAGCTCAGGAAGTGGAGGCTGCGGTGAGTGTGATCGTGCTACTGCACTCAGGTGGCAGAGTGAGACTGTCTGATTTTTTTTTTTTTAAGTGTACTGTAACCTGAAATTTCTTTTTGAAAACTAGGAATATTTTGCCACTGATCTCAAAACAGTTCTGTCAGTAAAATACCATCTTTATTCTAAATAGAAATCATATTTCCCCTTAATTTTTCATTAGTTGCTTAACTTACTTCCCCTCTTTATGCAAGAGAATAAACTAAAATGTATAAACTGTGCTGTTATTCCCTTGCTGTATTCTCCCCAAAAACTATTGACATTCCTTATGCTGAATTATAGCTGAAAATCACTTTTGTCTTCTGACCTCCTGGATTGATGTTGGAAAGAGAAATATTACTTGTATCCTAAGAAACTTGGAAGTGAGTTAAACAGTCATTCTCAAACCTGGGTCTGGATCAGAATCAGCTGGGGGAGTTTCATTCCCCTAAAGTATGAAGTCTGGCCTCCTTCCAAATCTCACTGGAAAGAGATTGAGTTGAATTGATCCAACACTCAGCAATGCTCTATTTAACAAAGTCATAATTTTTTTTCCTGAAGAGACAGGGATGTAAAACACTGTCTCCTTGCTTTGAGCTCCTGGAAGGCTCTCTTCAACTTTGTGAATAAAGCAAACACTTTGGCCATCTAAAAATTTGAGCTAGAGGTATAATTTTAGGAACACCGAAATGAGAATAAATGGGAATTTGATATTTGAACTTAAGGTTCAGAACTTTTGTTGGTTTCATCATTAGACAAACATTTATAATAAGAAACATGCAAGCAACTGCGGATAAAAGCAGAAAGACATATTGCTTACTTCAAGCCCAAAATCAAGTAAATTTCCATGACTTAAGTCAAATTTCCAGAAGTATTGTTATTTTTGCTCCTGTTCAGTTATATGTATTATTGACACTCAACTCTTCTTATGTACTACAGAAGGCAATGTTTTCCAAGAAATTCTTTTCTGTTCTAGAAACTACGTTCACAGCTAGGAATTATCACTAAAGGTCTTTAACATTACTTCTTAGGGAAAAAAATATGTTCAAGCAAAACTAGAATGTATTCTAGTCTAAATCCATAAGAAATTGCCTTGAGTGGTCTGTTCTGGAAATCAGGGTCAGTTGCGCCTACCAAGATGACCTTCTTTACAGCCTGCTTCTGGACACAGGAATCCAAGTACTAAGACAGTAGCAAAAATTTAGAGTTCAATGGGACTCTTTTTTTTTTTTTTTTTTTTTTTTTGAGACAGAGTCTCGCACTGTTGCCCAGGCTGGAGTGCAGTGGCACAATCTCGGCTCACTGCAACCTATGCCTCCCAGGTTCAAGCAATTCTCCTGCCTCAGCTTCTCAAGTAGCTGGGATGACAAGCGTGTACCACCAAGCCCGGCTACTCTTTTTTTTGTTTTTGTATATTTAGTACAGATGAGATTTCACTATGTTGGCCAGGCTGGTCTTGAACTCCTGACCTCAAATGATCCACCCGGCTCAGCCTCCCAAAGTGCTGGGATTACAGGCATGAGCCACCACACTCAGCCTCAATGGGACTCTTGCGGTGTTTCCTGTCAAGAATGGAACCCCTTGGATGGGGGCCATTGTTCCAGGACCCATATAGTCTTCCTCTTAGAAACGACGCCCCATAAATAGGCCTGTGAGTCAAGTGCAAATACAGCATCTCGGAAGATGGCACCCATCTTTGGAGAGTGTTGCTTCCAAACCAACAAGTCAGCTGTTCCTCCAGTAAGCAGTGCTAATGTTCTTTCAGGCTGATTACTTTGGTGGTGCTGTGTGATAGGCTATGTGACCTCTGGAGTTGTGCTGTGAAGTAGGTCTCTTGGTCAGATGCTCTGTTGTGTGGGATCCATGCCTGTGAATCAGGCACTGCATAAGACCCCAGAGAGTGATGCTGGCTGATAGACTTTGCAGGCAGAAAAGGTAAACCAACACCCAGAGAGTGTTATTCCAGTGAGAGTGACAGAGCGTGTTACTCCAGTGAGAATTAATTGCATGCCCTTTGTACTAGTTTACTAGGGTTGTTTGTACTAGTTTGTATAATAAAGTACCACAAACTGGATGGCTTAAACAACAGACATTTATTTTCTCACAGCTCTGGAAGCTAGAAGTCCAAGTTCAAGGTGCGGGCAGGGTTGGTTTCCTGTGAAGACTGAGAGGGTAGGGTCTGTCCCAAGCCTCTCTTTGGTTTATAGAAGACTATCTTCACATTCTTCCTGAATCTTCACATCTTCTTCCCTTTGTGTGTGTCTCTGTATCCAAATTTCTCTGTTTGTAAGAACACCAGGCTGGGTATGGTAGCTGATGCCTGTAGTCCCAGCACTTTGAGAGCCTGAGGTGGGTGGATCACTTGAGCCCAGGAGTTCAAGACCAGCCTGGGTGACATGGCAAAACCCCATCTCTACAAAAAAAATTAACCAGGCATGGTGACGCGCACCTGTAGTCTCAGCTACCAGTGAGGCTGAGGTGGGAGGATTGCTGGAGCCCGGGAGTCGAAGGCTGCAGTGAGCCTAGATTGTGCCACTGTACTCCAGCCTGGGTGACAGAGCAAGACCCTGTCCCCCCCACCCCAAAAAAGAAAGAATACCAGTCCCATTACATTAATGCTGTTCTAATGACTTCATAATAACTTGACTAACTCTGTAAAGACTTTATCTCCAAATAAGATCATATTCTGAGGTACTAGGTACACACAAAATTGAAGGGCATAGCCAGGGACCACACGGACTAATGGAGAAGGCATCTCACTTCAAATCTGAGGGGCACACAGTTCAACCCACAACACCCTTCTAGGACAAAAGGATCCCAATGTAGATAATGTGACATCAGCTGGAATGTTGGGTGCTAGTTCATATATATATACACACACATATATATGAATTTATATATAATTATATATAATAATTATTTATATATTATATACATAAAATACTTGTTAGAAATATTCTAGAGCTTTGTTCTGCAATGTAGTCTAGTTATGTGGAAAGAGTAATCCTCTTGAAACTGCTTTTTACATTTTTTAGATAATTCATTAAGGATTAATTTTTCCTCAATAATAGGCAATGCTTTCTGAATATTCCACCTTATGCCCCTTGAACTGCATGGTTTTGCACTCTGGCTGGAGGGAACACAAGCTCTTCCTAGCTTTGTGTGATCTCTGCCTATGGCTCATTTTCAGTGGTTCCTTCCCCAGCTTCACAGCTCCCGCACATGCTGAAGCCGCACTGGCTGCCCTCTGAGATCCCTGGGGCCCTCTCTCTACAAAGCCCTCTCCTCTTTAGTACTCCGACCTGAGGACTCCAGTCACCCTGAGCCTCCCTGGACTTCCGGCTTTGTCTCCCCAGGTCAGGAGGATGGCTGGGCTATGCCTGCTTCCCTGTGCTCCAGCAGTCGGGAGCATTGTCCAGGCAGGGAGCTAGGACAGGTGTAGGGCTCACTCCGTCTGTTTTCCTTCTTTCAGTGACTGACGCCCTTTTTTGCTTGCTAGCCAATGTTTTGAAAACTATTGTTTCATATATTTCATCTGAGTTGTTAGTTCTTTCAGGCTTTTTAGTTCTTTAAATCCAGTCCCTGTTGCTTCATCTCAGCTCGATATAGAAGTTTGTAATTAAAAACATGCCATCTGGAATGGAGTCCTCACTGTCTGACAGACAGTAAGTGATTAGGTCTCAATGTCCCATTTAGTACCTTCTTCTTGCACCACACCCAGTGCCAACTGTGTTGATTTGGGTCCTCCAGGAAGCAGACACTGGAGTTAGGAGGGCAAGAGGTTTGTTAGGGGAGTAAGTTTGTGAAAGACAGAGGAAGAGGATTGGGCTGAGAAAACCAAACAATGATGCAGATCTGAAACCTGGGAAGGTAAAGAAGAGGCAAATTTGGACAGACAGAGCTTTGGACTGGGAGGCAGTTCTGACAAGTTCTTGCCAGCCAATGTGGAGGTTTAGAGCAAGGATTACGTGTTAGAGAAGTGCCATCCTGAGCAGAAATGGCCAGGCCCCCACCATGCTCAGTCATTGGCTGAGGGCTGTGTGGAAGAAGTGTGGCCATGGCTCTGAAACTGAGGCAGATCCCACAGCTGCTGCCACACTGCCTGCAGCTTTCCAGCAAGTTCTTTCATGGAGGCAGGGCACGGCAGGTCCCCACAGCTGCTGCACCCGCCTCATAGTCACTCAAGACACTTTTCTCTTAGACTAGAATGTGTATATTTCAACAGACCAGAAAATGGAAAATAATACGTGTGGAATTCACTAATTCAAATAGAAACCAAAGGAATGACTATTTGGAACCTGCTTGAATTCACCAAAAACAAGTCACACCAGAACAACCAGTATCTCCTTTCTTTGATAAACTTATATAGCAGTTCCCTCTTATCCACGGGGGATACGTTCCAAAATGCTCAGTGAGTTGCCGAAACTGCCAATGGTACCAAATCCCTTATATACTATGCTTTTTCCTACATAGACATACCTATGGTAAAGTTTAACTTCTACATTAGGCACAGTAAGAGATGAACAATCATCACTAATAATAAAATAGGCCAATTACAACAATATACTATAATAAAAGTTATGTGAATGTGGTCTCTCTCTCAAAATATTTTATTGTATTGTATTCACCTATTTTTGGACCTATTTTTGACTGTGGACAACTGAAAATACGGGAATCAAAACCGTGAATAAGGGGGGCTACCTTATAGAAAGATAACTCGAGTGATAGTAGCATGATGTGTGATAGTAGTTACAATGCTTAAATAATATGCTGAGCTGAAGACACTAAATGAGATAATAAATGGTATGCTGTAGGCTTATGTCTTTACTTTGCTTTTAAACACTGAAAAGGCAAGGCAGATGGATCACCTAAGGTCAGGAGTTTGAGGCCTGCCTGGCCAACATGGCAAAACCCTGTCTCTACTAAAAATACAAAAATTAACCAGACGTGGTGCATGCCTGTAATCCCAGCTACTTGGGAGGCTGAGGCAGGCGAATCACTTGAACCCAGGAGGCAGAGGTTGCAGTGAGCCAAGATCATGCCACTGCACTCCAGCCTGGGTGACAGAGCACAAGACCCTGTCCCGGCTGGGTGCAGTGGCTCACGCCTGTAATCCCAGCACTTTGGGAGGGCAGGGAGGGCGAGGCAGGTGGATCACCTGAGGTTGGGAGTTCAAGACCAGCCTGACCAACATGGAGAAACTCCATCTCTACTAAAAATACAAAATTATTCTGGCGTGGTGGCACATGCCTGTAGTCCCAGCTACTCGGGAGGCTGAGGCAGGAGAATCGCTTGAACCCGGGAGACAGAATTTGCAGTGAGCTGAGATTGCGCCATTGCACTCCAGCCTGGGCAACAGATTGAGACTCTGTCTCAAAAAACAAACAAACAAACAAACAAACAAAAAAACACGGAAAAGATGTAGAACAAATGCTTAGATGCGATATTAATCAAGAGGGAGCAAGACGAAGAGCTAATAGTTTGCATGACAGAATAAGAAAACTAAACACTATTGGATACAGGGTCAGAAAAAAAAAAAAAAGAAAACAAAACCAACAAACAAAAAGTCTCAATAGAAGGGTAAAACCAAACGAGATGAAAGCTTCCTTTTATTGTAGACAAGATCTCGCTATGTTGCCAGGCAGGAGTGCAGTGGCTATCCACAGGCTCCATCATAGCACACAGTGGCCTCAAACTCCTGGCCTCAAGCTATCCCATGGCTTTAACGTCCCGAGTAGCTGGAACTACAGGCATGGACCTCCATGCCTGGTGTGAGATGACATCTTATAGGAATAATTAACATACTTTACTTGGGACCAAAACAAATAAACAAAAATAAAACTATTTACACAGATATAACAAACACAAAAGACGTGGCTTTTACCAATCAAAATCTTGTGTGATGTGGCTGCCAAAAAACGTGAATTCAAGCCTGGGCAACACAGTGAGATCCTTGCCTCTACAAATAAATTAAAATATTAGCCAAGCAGGCCGGGCATAGTGGCTTATGCCCGTAATCCCAGCACTTTGGGAAGCCGAGGCAGGTGGATCACCTGAGGTCAGGAGTTGGAGATCAGCCTGGCCAACATGGCAAAATCTCGTCTGTACTAAAAGTACAAAACTCAGCTGGGCATGGTGGTGGGTGCCTATAATCCCAGCTACTTGGGAGGCTGAGGCAGGAGAATTGCTTGAACCCGGGAGGCGGAGGATACAGTGAGCCAAGATGGCACCACTGCACTCCAGCCTGGGTGACAAGAGTAAAACTCTATCTCAAAAAAAAAAAAAAAAAAAAAAAAAGAAAGAAAGAAAAGAAAAAAAATGTTTTTCAAGCTTGTTTTCAACAGCAAACACTTTCTCCTAATGCAAACATCTATAGAATATCATTTGACCCTACAAAAGCATAATGCAAGGATTTGAAAATGTATCTCATTAAAAACCAGTAAAGGAGATGTTTTCCTCACTGTGTCATGAAATATGTTCTTGAAATATGTTCTCAAAACACCTGCAAATATCTGGAAAAGAAACCAGGACTTATTCCGTGTCTCCAGAAGACAGAACTAGAAAAAAGAGATAGTGCGTGTGTGTTTGTTAGGGCGGCTGTAACAAAGTAGTTGAAACTGGATGGCTTAAAAGAAACCAGACATTTATTGTTTCACATTTCTGGAGGCTGGAAATCCATGATCAAGGTATCAGCAGAATCATGGTCTCTCCCACAGCTCCAGGGAAGAACCTTTCCCTGCTTCTTCCAGCCTCTGATGTTCCCAGCAATCCCTGGCATTTGCCGGCTTGTTGATACATGACTCCATGACTACATGGTGTTCTCCCACTGTGTGTGTGAGTCTCTTCTCCAATTCTTAGGACACCAATTCTATTGGATTAAGGCCACACTCTACTTCGGTATGACCTCACCTCAACTAATGACATCTGCAATGACTCTGTTTCCAAATAGGGTCACAATTTGAGGTACTGGGAGTTAAGACTTCAACACATCTTATTGGAGGACACAATTCAATCTGTAATAGATAGTATGAAGGCAGATTTCAGTTCTGAAAAAAAAATTAATTTTTTTGAGACAGGATGTCACTCTACCTCCAGGTTGGAGTGCAGTGGCACAATGCAACCTCCGTCTCCCAAGTCTCTTTTTGGTTTCAAAAAAAAAAAGTATTAAATTATTTTCCAGCGATTAGTTAATGGGCAATTAACCTACAAACTGACTAACATCATCACACTAAATATTTCACTACCATTGCTGCCTAAAAACTTCAGCTCCCGTCTCCACTTACTAATTGACTGTATAAACTACCATACTTGGTACAATGGGAGAATGTAAACACACCTCCTTTTCTCCCAAACCTGCTTCTTCACTTTGTTCTTTGGTGAAAACTATCACCCTCAACTCATTTGTCCAAGCCCAAAACATAGTGGTTATCTCAAGTATAAATGTACTGACTTTGAGCATGGATTTTGGAATTTGTCAGACTCAGGTTTGGGTTTTTTTTTTTTATTTTTTTTTAATTTTTAAACAGTGTCTCGCTCTGTCATCCAGGCTGGAGTGCAGTGATCTTCCCATCCCAGCCTCCCAAGTAGTTGGGACCACAGGTGCACAGCACCATGCCTAGCTAATTTTTATATTTTTGCAGACATGGAGTTTCAACATGTTGCCCAGGCTAGACTCAGGTTTTAAATTCTAGCTCCATCACATTTAAAGTGTGTGAATTTGGGCAATTTGATTATGGCTGAATTTGTCCACTTTCTCACACCCTATTTCAAGCCATCACCATCCTGTCTTTATTACTAAAAGCCTCCTAATTTTTTTTTTTTTAGACAGACTCTTGCTCTGTTGCCAGGCTGTAGTGCAGTGACATGATCTTGGCTCACTGCAACCTCCCCCTCCTGGGTTCAAGTGATTCTTCTGCCTCAGCCTCCTGAGTAGCTGGAACTACAGGCATGTGCCACTAGGCCAGGCTAATTTTTTTTGTATTTTTAGTAGAGACGGTGTTTCACCATGTTGGCCAGGATGGTCTCGATCTCTTGACCTCGTGATCTGCCTGCCTTGGCCTCCCAAAGTGCTAGGATTACAGGCATGAGCCACCAATTTTTTTTTGAGGTATAATGTACAATAATTTACAAATAAAATGTATAATTTGATGAATTTGACATATACATCTGTGAAACCAAGACAATCAAAATAATGAACATATGTATCATTCCCAAAAGTTTGTTTCTTCCCGTTTGTAATCTCCCCTTCCCACTGTCCCATTTCCCTATGCAAACATTTATCAAATTCTGTCACTGTAACTAAGGATGCGTTTTCTAGAATTTTATGTAAATAAAGCCATACAGGATGTATGCTTTTTGGCCTGGCTATATTCACTCAGCATACCAAGATTTATCAGGATTCATCAACTTCATTACATGTATCAATAGTTTGTTCCTATTTTATTGCTGAATTATTCCCTTGTATGGAGAGTTGCTTATCTGTTCACCTATTGATGGGCATTTGGGATGTTTCTAGTTTGGGCAGATTACATAAAACATAAAATGTTTTATGTTTCATATAAACATTAGTGTACGAGGCCTTTTGTGGACACATGCTTTCTTTTCTCTTGGGCAAATAGCTAGGTGTGAAATGGCTGATTTGTATAGTAGGTATGTGCATAACTTTTAAAGAAACTGCCAAATTATTTTCCAAAGTGGTTATACAATTCTAAATTCCCACCTGCAGTGTAGGAGAGTTTCCATTGCTCCACATCCTTGGCAAAACTTGGTATGGTCAATGCAGTTGGTGTGTAGTGGGATCTCATCGTTTTTATCATTGTTTTTATTTGTATTTTGCTAAGGACTAAGGGTGTTGAGCAGCGTTCCACGTGTTTGTTTGCCATTCCTACATTCTCTTTGGTTACATATCAGTTCGTGTAAAAAAACAAAATTGCCCATTACTTCATTGGGTTTTGTTATTGAATTTTAAGTTCTTAAAAAATTATAAATAGATCCTTTATCAGATATATCAACATAATTTGCAAAGATATTGTCTTGTTTTTATAGTTTGTTTTTTGAAGAACCCGTTTTACATTTTGATGAGTCCAACTCATTCTTTTAGAGTTTGTGTCATAGTTAAGAAATCTTTGTCAAATCCAAGACCTCAGATTTTCTCCTTTTTGAAGTTTTATTGTTTGTGCTCTCAATTTAGGTCTATGATTCATATTGGGCTAATTCTGTATATAGTGTTAGGTAAGATTTTTGTTTTTTGCATATGGCTGTCCGAATGTTCTAATGCCTTTCGTTGGATGGACTGTTGCTTCACCCAGAATTGCCTTGGCATCTTTTTTTGAAAACCAATTGGCCGTATTTCTGGACTCTCTATTCTGCTCCATTATGTCTGTCTTTATTCCAATAGTTCATATTATAATCAATTCAAGCCATCATCCTTTTTGTGGATTACTGAAAAAGCCTCTTGGGTTCTGCTCCCATCCCCACATTCCCAGCTCTGTGACTCTTCCAATCCATTCTCCAGACTACAGCCAAGGCCAAGGTAATTTTTCCAAAGTGCAAATCTCATTCCACCAGTCCCTTTGCCCACAATATTAAGTCAAAACTTTATAACATGGTTTTTGTTTTTGAGATGGAGGCTTGCTCTGTTGCCCAGGCTGGAGTGCAGTGGTGCGATCTCAGCTCACTGCAACCTCTGTCTCCTGGTTCAAGCGATTCTCCTGCCTCAGCCTCCCGAGTAGCTGGGATTACAGGCACGTGCCACTGGCCTGGCTAATTTTTGTATTTTAGTAGAGACGAGTTTCACCCTGTTGGCTAGGCTGGTCTCAAACTCCTGACCTCAGGTGATTCGCCTGCCTTGGCCTCCCAAAGTGTTGGGATTACAGGCATGAGCCACTTCACCTGGCCATAACATGGTTTTTTATCATTCTAATTCAATGCTCCCACCACACTGTTCTTTCTCATACCTGGACCTTTGCAGTGGGTACTTATACATGCCCTCATCGTCACTCTCCCAGCTTTACCTGGCAAATACTCATCCTGCATTTCATCACATTCCCTGAATTCTTTCTTGGACTCCCTGTGTTGATTTTTCCTGCCTTGATGCTCACCCAGTACTCTGTGATTACCCCAGGACACCAAGTGTCAAACTGTATTTCAATTACCTGTCTGCCTTCCCTGCCTGATCATAGTTCCTTGAGACTCAGTAGGCATTCAATATTTAAATGAGTATAAAGACAAACAAGATAGGTTCTCATTCTTCAGAAGATCCCAAGTTATGGCAGGCAGAGCAGCAAACCCTATCAGATCATGTCAAACTCCTCTAATGCTTGCTAGTTCTGTTTATATTGTTTCTGCTGGTTGTTAATCATGGTGTCTTATTTCCTAGAATGTGATAACTTTATGTCCTAGGAAGAAAGTATCTTCCTCCAGAGAGGATTTTCATTTGCTTCCGCATGTCATCTCCTGAGGACACTGCCAGTCAGGGACCACACCTTAATCCAAGTCCAAGGCTTGACATTCCCTGAACCACCCTAGAGTGGGTGCAAATCTGAATCATGGCTGGTTTACTTAGCTGATCTTTACTATGAAGTAGACCCATTGGGTCTAGCTTTAAATTATTTCTTGGTGGGTGGGATGCTGGGGTAGTAGTTCAGGCTCCTTGTTTTAGGCATGTCCTGGGCAACTATCCTTGTGATACTGCCCACACAGTGGCTTAGTTTCATAACGATTTCTTCCCAATTGATAAATTCCCGGAGGACAAAAGCAACTCTTAGTTGCTGGGCTCATCTCTCAGCTAGCGGAAACTGAAGGACCAAATAACTTCAGTCTTACCCTGACTCACAAGGACCTATATCATCCCAAATACCTTGCTCACCCTCAATCAGTCACACAGTCCTTTGTACTGATCTTCATGCAACTTCCTCTCCTGTCCTAGCATTTTGTACTTGGGAACTCTGTTCTTTCCTGAAACTCATCTACAAAGTTTACATTTTTCAGATCATGACAGTATTTTTATTTTTTTGAGATGGAGTCTCGCTCTATCACCCAAGCTGGAGTGCAGTGCATGGTCTCAGCTCACTGAAACTTCTGCCTCCCAGGTTCAAGTGATTCTTGTGCCTTAGCCTCCCAAACAGTGGGATTACAGGCGTGTGACACCATGCCCAGCTTTTTTGTATTTTTAGTAAAGATGGGGTTTCTCCATGTTGGCCAGGCTTGTCTCGACCTCCTGGCCTCAATGACTCACCTGCCTTGGCCTCCCAAAGTGCTGGGATTACAGGTGTAAGCCATCATGCCTGGCCCATCAGGCTGGGCGCGGTGGCTCAAGCCTGTAATCCCAGCACTTTGGGAGGCCAAGACGGGCGGGTCACGAGGTCAGGAGATCGAGACCATCCTGGCTAATATGGTGAAACCCCGTCTCTACTAAAAAATACAAAAAACTGGCCGGGCGCGGTGGCTCAAGCCTGTAATCCCAGCACTTTGGGAGGCCGAGACGGGCGGATCACGAGGTCAGGAGATCGAGACCATCCTGGCTAACATGGTGAAACCCCGTCTCTACTAAAAAATACAAAAAACTAGCCGGGCGAGGTGGCGGGCGCCTGTAGTCCCAGCTACTCGGGAGGCTGAGGCAGGAGAATGGCGTAAAACCCGGGAGGCGGAGCTTGCAGTGAGCTGAGATCCGGCCACTGCACTCCAGCCTGGGCGACAGAGCGAGACTCCGTCTCAAAAAAAAAAAAAAAAAAAAAAAAAAAAAAAAAAAAAAAAAAAAAAAAAAAAAAAAAATACAAAAAACTAGCCGGGTGAGGTGGCGGGCGCCTGTAGACCCAGCTACTCGGGAGGCTGAGGCAGGAGAATGGCGTAAACCCGGGAGGCGGAGCTTGCAGTGAGCTGAGATCCGGCCACTGCACTCCAGCCTGGGCGACAGAGCCAGACTCCGTCTCAAAAAAAAAGAAAACAAATTCAGAGGGTACACGTGCAGGTTGGTTACACAGATCTATTGCCTAATGTTGGGGGTTTGGGCTCTATTGAACCCATTGCCCAAATAGCTAACACAGTACCCAGTGGGTAGTTTTTCCAACCCTGGCACCCATCCCCCGCTCCCTTTTGGAGTCCCCTTTGTGTCTCTTTTTTTTTTTTTTTTTTTTTTTTGGGAGATGGAGTCTCGCTGTCCGACTGGAGTGCAATGGCGTGATCTTAGTTCACGGCAACCTCTGCCTCCCGGATTCAAGCTATTCTCCTGCCGTAGTCTCCCAAGTAGCTGGGATTACAGACACCATTAATTTTTGTATTTTTAGTAGAGACGGGGTTTCACCATGTTGGCCAGGCTGGTCTCAAGCTCCTGACCTTGTGATCCACCCGCCCACTGTGCCTAGCCTATCTTTATGCGTTACAATACTTTTGGCAGACATGTTTCTGTGATAATCAGAAACTATCTGCACCTCTTAAGGCTTGTAACATTTTGAGATATGCTTTTCTATTTATTATCCCCCTTATTACATAAGCCCTTTGAAGATATATACTTTATCTGCCATCCTTCTTGGCACATGAAAGGTACACAATAATTATCTGCTTAATGTTGGTTTTTAACCTTATATCAGGTTTACCTTTATGATTTTATGGTTCCTGAGATGTATTTAGTTTAAAACAATTAATTTGTGACAAGCAATTTGCCTGAGATAAAGATATGAGAAACACCTATAAAAAAGAAGCCAAAACCAATGAAGAATGATTAATGATTTATTTAAAAGTAATTTACTCAAACTCTCTGGGATAGAAAGAGCAGGGTTCTGCTGTAACATTTTACTCAGGTGGTGGTTCTTGATTATGTTTCAAAATAGCTAGCACCTAAGTTTCTTTGAGAAAGCTAGGATAAAAATACAAGTATAACCAAGTTAATTCAATACACACTTATTAAATGCCTATGTGCTACAGGTACTGTATACTAGGTACCGTGTGCTATGTGCTAGGGACACAAACACAATTGCAACACCGTCCCTACTGTTAAAAAGTTCAGGATAGATGAGTGGTAGGGAGAGAAGAAAGGACATGGATGATAACCTTTCAGCTACCTTTGAACTAGACCTTTCAGGTAGAAACGCACATCATGAACATTCTAGGAACAGGGAAGAACATTAGCAGAGGACAGTGGAGCGTTGCATTGCTACTGCTTATGAAACAAGGTTTGTGGATGGCTGAAGAGCAGCCTAGGGACACCAAGGCCAGGTAGTGAAAGGCCCTAATGGTAATGAGACTGGAGAGAAGGTAGAAATCTCAGAGACATTTTAAGGTTACACTCAACAGGACCTGAAAAATACGAGAGGACTACTATCACTGCTTGGTTAACTAGGTTGGACAGGAATGTCATTAAATTATAGCAGGATAAAAAAATGTTTTCATTGGGGTATGGAGACATAAAATTTTAATGTTGAATTGGCTATCTGCAGGATACAGCCATCTATATTAGGATCTTGTCTGATGATATATATTCACCCACATTAAGTCCTTGAAGGCCAGGTACACACATGAGAAGATACTTCCTACCTTAGGATAAACTTTCCTTATTATTTCCATAATCCACTTAACTGTAAAGGGTGTAGGGATTCCCACTTATGTATTCTGCATCATGCAGGCAAACATTAAAAATAAATCTCACAGGCAACTAAAAAACTGATTGAAAGGGGCTCCCAACAGGACAGATAACCACTGTGGCTTTGAGCTTTATTATCCAAGTACACAAAACTCTTAGCTGTGTCACTTGATCCTTCAATTTAGCTTATGTTTAATTTTGTTATGTGTTATGTTAGTGTGAAAATCAGTAAGAAATACAGGGAGGACATAAACAGAATCACTTATCCAGAGTAGCTTAAAGTAGTGGAGAAAAGTCAAATCCCACTATGGAAAGTAGAAATTACTTTAAGGATTATAATAAAGGAAAAGGGCACCATCAAAGTACAAAAGAAGATGGTTCATATATTTATCTAACCATCTACTAACGTAGTTGTGTTGGACGGCAGGAACAGTTTGAGACATGATCGTTTTTATGGCAGAGTGGCTGCCTCAATGAGGACTAAGGTGCTCCTAAGGCAAGCAGATCCCCTGTAGAAAAGAACACTTAGAAATTACCAGCAGAGTATATTTAATTCTTCCTGTCAGAAATAACAGACGCTGAGATAGCCCCTTCTTGTGGTTATTTCCTTCCTCTTCTTGCAGCTTCAAGAGTCACTCATTTAAGTCATTAGTTGATCTGTTTGTATACTCCAGAAAGCATCCAGAAGTTCTTACAGTATGTCCTTAATTGTACAACTTGAAGTTCAGAAACATCGGACTCACGATAACTCTAAACAAGTGCCTGGGTCTCCATTTCCATCTTCTCTGAAAACGCTCAGTCTTTAATTGGGACTTATTAAAACATAAACACTAAAACTAGCTACATATTACATAAAGGTGATGTGTTAAATAGATGGTTTGAGTGACTATCTTCATTCTGTTGCACTCATTTTGGAAATGGACATGTTCCTGTTTCTATAATCCTTTAAAATTCAGTCTTTTGTGAAAAGAAACTACTGTACAAATAAAGTTTTACATCATAAACCAAAAAGGTCTGGTATCTATCCCATTTAGTATTCAAGTTTACAGAAAAAAATCCAGTGACAACTGCTTTATTATTAAAAGTTATGAAATTCCATAAAGCACACAAAGTTATCTGCATTCAACTAACAAGTCTGATACATGTATTAAAAAATATATAACATAGATTTGTCTGTTTTAACATTTATATTCTATTTAAAAAGTAGTGACTTTACATATTTTGCAACTTGAATTTATAAAATATATACATCCACCCTACTCAAATCTCCAAGCATGAGCTTTCATTCCTATTAATAAAATGCACAATCTGTAGTTCTGAATAATAAAAGGAAAATGGTACCAACTAAAACGAACAAATTCATTTTGACCTGAACATGCATTTAGTTTTTGGCTACTAATCAACCCAATAATCCATTCAAATAATTATTTTACCTTGAGCCTGACCACGAATTTGCCTTTACATAAACAATCTGTGGTTAATTATGAAGAGGTGCATTTTCATGGTATCTGACAAAATTTACCAAGTTCGTTATGGTAGATTTCAGGCTTTAAATTGTATGTTTCAGGCTTCAAAAGATGCAGGATTATTCAATCCACATATCAGAAAATCTGACAAGTGATGTCATTTCAAAATCATGCTTTTGCCTTTGAGAAAACAACTTAGAACTGTGGTAGGGCCATCCTTTTCTCAAAACCCAGAGAGTGTATGTGCCAAGGACTAGAACAAGAACTGGATCTCTCCTTTTCCCAGTCAACTCCTCACTCACCATATTAAAACTGGAGTTATTGAGGTAAGTTAAGATAGATCAGCTTCTATTCAGGCTTTCCTTCCACATACTCAAAATACTCTCATATTTTATTAACAAAAAATTTTTCATAAAAAAAATAGTCATTTAATCATTTTAGAGACTCACCACAAAATACAAGTCACAATATTAACATGTGAAAATTAAAATTACAATTAACATCTCACCAGGATCAAAGAACTCTAACTTCAACTTTCAGGATAGAGAGCCAAGTTTCAAGTATATGTCTAGATTCTATGTGCCTCTAAAGATAATAATGCACATAAACCTGTCTTAAATCAGCAAACAGATGAGGCATGGTGGCTTGCACCTGTAATCCCAGCACTTTGGGAGGCTGAGGCAGGAGGAATGCCTGAGCCCAGGAATTCAAGATCAGCCTGGGCAACATGGTGAGACCTCGTGTCTTAAACAAAAAACAAAAAACAGAAAAAAAAAAAAAAAAACTACATATCCATTCAGGCATGGTGGCACACACCTGTAGACTCACTCAGCTACTCGGGAGGCAGGAGGATTGCTTGAGCCAAGAAGGTCAAGGCTGCAATGATTGTTCCACTGCACACTCCAGCCTGGGCAACAGAGAAAGAACCTGTCTCAAAAAACAAAAACAACCCCCACACAATTTATGTTGAGAAAGCAAGTCTCGCACAAATTATTTTTAAAAAAGGATTCCAGGCTGGGTGCAGTGGGTCATGCCTGTAATCGCAACACTTTGGGAGGCTGAGGTGGGCAGATCAGCTTGAAGTCAGGAGTTCGACACTAGCCTGGCCAACATGGTGAAACCTTGTCTCTACTAAAAATACAAAAATTAGTTAGGTGTGGCAGCGCATGCCTGTAATCCCAGCTACTCAGGAGGCCGAGGCAGGAGAATTGCTTAGACCCAGGAGGCGGAGGTTGAAATGAGCCAGATTGTGCCACTGCACTAAAGCCCAGGTGACAGAACAAGACTCCGTCTCAAAAATAAATAAATAAATAAATAAATAAATAATAAAAATAATAATCATTCCACATCTCAAAATGACTTAGAAATTTAAATGGAAAAATAAATAATTTGCTTGGGCAATAATTTGGCTTTGGGAGAGTCCTCATCCAAAAATAATAAAATTTCCTTAATATTAGTACTGAAGAACTAATTACAGCTAACAGCTCATTTGCCAAGCAGTCAATTATTCAACAAATTTAGCCATCTACTGACAAACTGAAATTAGTATCAGAAATTACATGTATTTTATTTGTAGGAAGGAGAGCCATTTTAAATTTTTCAAAAATTCATGGCATAATTTTAATAATCTTCCTTCTGTAGATTCCCTAACCTCAGGAAAAAAAAGAGAATTAGAAGTTAGAAAAGGAAACTGTGGAAGAAGACTGATACACTGGACATCTGTGGGAAGAGACAGAAAAATAAGAAGAAAAAGAAAGGACGGATTTTTAAAAATTTAAAAAAGACTGCAAAGAGGATTGGGGCCAGTTGGTGCAGATTAAAAGACACCTTCTTCACAGACCTCAATCATGCACAGGCAGTAAGGGCATTACTACAACACAGAACAGTATAGTAGCTGATTTTGATAATGAATTCTCAGAAAATAATATGATTAAGCTTCAGTTCTTATTGAAAAGCAATTTACATACACAATTACAAACAACTGCAAATTTTAAGCATTCAGCTAAGATATGTACAAAAAAATTAATGAACATGAGATCAAGAAATATAAGCAGCAGTCACCATAAAGGCTTAGAACTAGTGACACTGAATTCTTTATTTAAAAAAATTTTTGAACACACAGTACCTCCTCTTCTCTTCTATTTTTAGGAAGAAGTTATAACAAGTTTAAATATCTCAATTCTGAAAAACAATAGGCTTTTAAAAAATAAGACTTGATTACCAGAAACAAGTAATATGTAGTTACATAACCATTTTCATATCACTACTCATTTCCATTATTTACCAATTCATCTTTGACGCAACTTGGAAACAATTAAGCAGTCACTAGACACCTGTTTTAGAATCTGAAGAAATTATTATCCACCACAGGAATCTAATGATATATATATTTGCATATATTTAAAATTTCATAAGGGAAAAAGTAGTAAACTATTCTAGTTACTTTATACCAAATATTGATATTCCTAGTCAAAACAACAAGGATTAAGATCTTTCTCCAGATGAACTGTTGACTATATAGAAGCTATTTCCAGCACTTTCTTTTGGGGATTAAAAATGCTTTATTTCCCTGCTAACATGATAAATTATATATTACAAGTAAGTGCTTCAGAAGTGAATATTAATTCCTTAAGAGAACAACCATAAAATGTATTTTTTAAAAATTCTCTTAAAAACTGAAAACAATCCTTCTCTTTAAAACCTATGGCATTAATCCCTACTTGACCAAAAAAAAAAAAAGGAAGGGCACCATGTTCATGATCTAAGCATGCATAAATAAGGAAGCAAATGTATCACTGTCTTAATAGAATTTGGCAAACCAGAAGAATGGCCTAAAAATAAATAAATAAATAAATAAAAAAAGAAAAGTGTACATTATCTTCTAAGTATGAAAGTCTAATTCTGTAGGCCTATGTAGCAAATAGTGCCCCACGAGGAAATGCAGGGAGGAGGCAAGTAGCATATCCCTATATACATTTTCTTGATATTCTGGTTGTCTTTCAACAATGCATTACAGAGAAATATTCTTTTTATGATTACAAGCCATTCATTAATTGCTCTGTAGAGCAATGACTCAGATAAATGTCTTACGACTTTTAATAATGTAACTAACATATAAATTAAATTTAAGTGCAAGGAGTTTTCAATGATTCCTAAATTTCAAGAGAGTGTTGTTAACCTGATTATGAATTTTAACTGTTTGTGCTCCTATATTTTAGGATATTTCACCTTATTTTCTTCTCTTTAAACTGTAAGATGTACCGAAATTATTTCATTTTCCTCTACTTTCCTCTGTTTCATTTTAGTTTATGGTATTTATATGTAGAGAGAGAGGTATGTTAAAATATTGTTATAAAAAACTCAATTGAGGCTATATATGACCTATTACTCTATAGTATAGCATTGTTAATCTTTGACCCAGTATATTAATTCCTTTGGTGAATAAATGTCACCGGTCATTTCTTTATAAAAGCATTTTAGTAAGAGAACCAGCAATATGGAGAGAGATTTCTCCCCAACCCCCAGAAAAAGATCAAGTCAAACGGTAGTGTAGAGCAGTTATGTAAAATATGAAAATACATAATTTACAGCTGCAATTTTCATATTAAAAGCAGTTTAAAACTATGAGTAATTCAAAGACTTTCTGTCTTGGTTAAACAAGTCAACTAATAAAACTGACAGAGATCACTGTGAGAATTTATATTTATCTAGTGAAGACAAAACAAAAATGTTTATAATTTTTTAAAAGTGGTAATTGTTAACTAGCGGTATATAAACAGTGTCCACAATTTGGTGGCTGGCCATGGTTTTAATTTTTTTTTTCAAGTTATTTCTATAGCAGACATATTTTTGAAGTCTACCCACCCCTGAGTTCAGCAATTATACTTTGAGTGTAAAATTATATGCCCTTAATTAACAACATGTACAAAGCTACAAAATGTCATCTATACAGATTAAAAACAATTTTAAAATATTTACCAATTATTGATTGAATGGTTTTACTGGGGTACATATTTCAAACCTTTCAGCCAACTGGCTTTTAGTTTTAAGCCCAAATTGATTCATATATTCACTGTAGGATATTTCAAAAAGAGTGCAACAATAAGGCATTAGTAAAAATAACACTGTAGTAGAAACAGAGTTTGCATATGTGAAAAGGTAATTTATAAAATACATTAATCACTTCTTAAAAAGAACTTAGTTGCAGTATCATTAACTCACATGGTACTGAGAATTGGACCTTTCAACAATTTTTTTTCTGTAGAAAATTTTATCTAACTGTAAGCAAAGTCTTTTCAACAACAACAAAACAAAACCCTCCAGGAAAAACTATATGGCTGTGTGAGACAAATAAGCAACCATTTGATAGTGATTTTTGCCTAAATTTTAAAATAAAAATGTCCACACTCTTTTGTTAAAACATTAAGCCTCTGTCAAAAATGTATTTCTTATTTTAGGGTACAGGATTAAAGGACAAGATGATACTTACAAGTAAAGAAAATTTACAAGAAAAAACTTAACAAAAGTTTTTCAATAAAAGTACTGTAACATTCAAACTTGACTTATAATAAAAGAAACAAGATTGCAAACAAAAATGTTTACGGGTTTTCCAAACATAAATAAATGAAATAGTGTTTAGGCAGTAGGGCTCATGCTGATGGCTAGCAGGAAGTGAACAGAGTGTAACCTACTTGGAAAAAATCTTTAATGTACAAATAACAAGCCCAAATTACGGACTGCAGCAATTTAATCATCACTGCCATTTTCCTTACTTCCGAAATAAAGCCTTGATTAAACCATTATTAAACCATTCATACCCTATATTACTCATACCTTTACTTCAGAGATTGAGGAACTATATACAACAAATGAATTTATTTTCACCATAGGGATAACATACTGTACCTCTCTGCCAATGTTACTTGAAAATCTTCCATGTCAAAACAACTTGACAGTAGATATAAACAATTCAATAAATACGCAATGATCTTTCATTACAGTCCTTTAAAGACGCATGTTAATTCATGCTGTTAACCTTAGGATCACAGTGCATAGAATCCAAATATAAACAGTTGGGGTGACTTTTAAAGTAATGTTGGATCCCTCACTTTATTTATATTCCCACTATAACCGACAAGTTCATTTCATAGGCCCTATCATGCATTAATCATTGAGTGGCAGGAGTTAATGAAAACTTTTCCTGTTACAACGTCCATTGCCGGCAATGAACGTACCAAAACCGCCAAGGAAGTCATTGTTATTGCACTACATAAGGACCTGGAGCTTTTCCAAAAGCTTAAAAAAATAAAAATAAAAAATGGAATTATATTTGACGTTTCCTGACACCTGCATTAATACTGTATGACTAATAAAAGCATGTCAGTTGCCTGGACTGAACCAGCGATCAACATGCGCCCAGAATGCACACAAGTAAAAATGCAGTAAAAGGAAGTAGTCTTCATTGCCTATAGGTCACTTCCAGTCAAAGGTTAAAGTTCAAAGACTGAATGATCAAAGTGCTCATTTTCTCAGTAGGACTATCTTCTGCTAGGAGGATGATAACAGTGGCATCAACAAGTATCATCTTTAAGAAAAGGAGAAAAAAGATAATTAAAAAGTCAAGCATGTGTAAGTAAATTCTACAAGTTTGTTTAATGTAGAAATAATTTCAATTAGCAAGAAGTACACAGTTTACATGTCTGATCTGTCTCCCACAAACCTGTGAATACAAAGTGTAATCTGTGTTCAATTATACAGTGATAAACAAATTAAGTTTTATTCTTTCAGAAAAATAGTTCACACAAACCTTAAAATGATATGTTATTAGTACATTCTATTTAAAATAATAAACTGATATGACATGTTAGTACATATTCAGGATGTATTAATCTTAAGAGAATTATTTTATGGGCAACAAGTTCACACTGTAATGAGATAGGAGGTAAACTCCTGATCAACAGTGCCATGCTATTTAACACAGAATAATACACAATTTGTCTTTAGACTGTGAAGGAAGTAACCTTTCTTTACCAATGAGATACAATCTCCAAATCAATAACAGTTAAGATTAATTTCCCTTTAGAAAATAAGCTTTCAGGCCGGACATGGTGGCTCACACCTGTAATCCCAGCACTTTGGGAGGCCAAAGCAGGCAGATCACTTGAGGTCAGGAGTTTGAGACCAGCCTGGCCAACATGGTGAAATTCTATCTCTACTAAAAATACGAAAATTAGCTGGGCATGGTGGTACACACCAATGGTCCCAGCTACTCAGGAGGCTGAGGCAAGGGAATTGCTTGAACCCGGGAGGCAGAGGTTGCAGTGACCCAAGACTGCGCCACTGCACTCCAGCCTGGGAGACAGAGGGAGGCTCTGTCTTAAAAAAAAAAAAAGGAAAGAAAATAAGCTTTCAGCAAGTATAGACACATATGCAAATAGGGTCATTATTTAATAATAACTTCTGGTAGTTTCAACACATATGTATGTAACACAGACAACTTTAGAATTCATTATTTATTTTATAAAATTTCACGAAACATATCTGAAACATTTATTCTGAGGATGTTATTCTTCAGAAGGAAGCTACATAAAGAAACTAAGACTGGTGGCCAAGAGTTGTGAAAGCACTCACGGAAAAAATTCTGAAATCCTAGCCAAAATATTTTACAAACTGTCTGATACAGTTTGGGTATCTGCCCCTTCAAATCTCATGCTGAAATGAGTGATCCCCCATGCTGGAGAGGGGCCTAATGGGGGAGGTGTTTGGGTCATGGGGGCAGATCCCTCAGGAATGGTTTGGTGCCCTCCTTGCAGTCACTAGTTCACATGAGATCTGGCTGTTAAAGAGTCTAGGACCTCCTTCCTCTGTCTCTTGCTCCCTCTCTTGCCATATGTGACTTGCCTGCTCTCCCTTCACCTTCTACCATGAGTAAAAGCTTCCTGAGGCCTCACCAGAAGCAGATGCCGGCACTATGCTTCTGTACAGTCTGCCAAACTATGAGCCAAATAAACTTCTCTTCTTATAAATTAGTCTCAGGTATTTCTTTAGAGCAACACAAAACATTAATACACTATCTCATGTTAGAATTGATATACTGCTAATTAAAAACCAGTAAAATCTGACTTCTAAGCTGGGTAAACTCAGAGTATTCCAAACAGAATGGAGTTTAAAAATAAATCATCCCTTATTAATTAGATGCCTTAAAATAAATAAGAATAGTATCTTTAAGAAAACAAGTAGTTTATATCCTGTAAGGTTCACTCACAATTTTCTTGGCAATGCAAAGTGGCTCACGCCTGTAATTCCAGCATTTTGGGAGGCTGAGGTGGATGAACTGCTTGAGCCCAGGAGTTCAAGACCAGCCTAGGCAATATGGCAAAATCTTGCCTCTAAAAAAATACAAAAATTAGCCTGGCATGGTAGTGCATGCCTGTAGTCCCAGCTACTTGGGAGGCTGAGGCTGAGGTGGGAGGATCGCTTGAGTCTCAAGAGGTTGAGGCTGCAGTGAGCCGTGATCCCTAGGCAACACCGTCTCCAAAAAAAAAAAAAAGGGGATGTTCTTTAAATTATTGTGGTACTTGGAACAGAGAACATATACTTGTTATGGATATAAAACAAACTTAGGAATATGAAGAAGTTCCTTAAAACATCACTTCTACAATAGAGTATAACAACAGGGTTGGTCCCTAAAACTAACACTAAAACTAATCATACTCAAATCTCTAAGCTAAAAGATGGCACTAAATTCTACCTAATATGTCAAACTACTGGGGATAAATTTTAAGGTGATACAAGATAACAATGCATACAATAAGAAAAGTGACAGATAAAATTCAATTTGAACATAATGTTATCTAGTTAACTACCAATAAACTTGTATCTCCACATACCATCTTTGACAGGTGGTAGCATAAATGCATCTTTATTAGCTTGTTCATTTTAGTATAGTGGGTTTCTGTAGAATGTGCTACCAAAATGATTACGGTATCTTTGTGAAGCTATTTTCCATATCTCAATCCCTGTTATGATACTACCCACCTAGTTTTGAAGAAACAAACGATCTATAACAGCTAGATCCACAGGCACTTGCAGGATTACAAATCCATGATGGCTATATGTAATCAAGAGTTTATAAGCAAATTCTAAGTATAGATACAGGTATGAGCCAAAGTCACGGCTGTCCTTTTTCTAAATAGCAGGCCATAACTGAGAAGCAAAAAACTTATCCATTAGTAGAAAGAACATAGTTTGCTAGCCAGAAGAAAGTATTATTGGATACCAGGACAGACTAACCCCCCAACCTAAATAAATAAATAAATAACTGAGTAAACCCATTTTGGATCAAGACAAATACAGGCCAACAAAAGGTGGTAAAAGAATGGTGTATTTAATCTCTTGGCTAGAGTATTTATGACAAGATAATGGCTTAAAGAAAAATCTAGTATTAACCATTTATATTTTTCCTGGAACTTCAGAAGCCTTTACTAAAATTACACTTTCAAATATAACATACAAACTACCAGTTTAAAAGAGGTGACACCTACCATGGCTAACTTCACTGGGCTTCTGAGAAATGTAAATGAGAGAGAACTATATTAGAAGAAGGTCATTTAGTTTTCTCCTGAGAATAAAAACTATCATATAGTTTTCCAACTATCATGGAAACCCATCTCCTTGTATATCCCCAGAGACAGAAGACTAGAAAAAAAAGGAACACAGTAATATAGGTCAGTGGATATGAAGTGTATGCTACCTCCAAGAAAGAAAAAATATTTAGTTTTGTCTCTCAACAATTTAGGGAATTAAAATTTTCCTTTAATGAACTAATTGAAGAAATATTTCAAAGTAGGCAGACAACAGACTTGTTAATCAGCAGGAAACAGAAGCACAAACAGAGTAAAAGTTTAGACTCAGGAATTTAGTAAATGGTTTTGTAACTCCAAAAGGTAGTACAAATAAAAAAGTTCACAACACAGGTAAATCTATGGACAGCTACTATAAGGCAGGAAGAAAGGAGTTTGATACTACTAGTCTGAGACAATTTTATGCTCCTGCCCTCTTGTAGTCTTTATACTGCTATAGAAATGCTCCACCTGAACAGAATCAGAATGCAGTCCATGGTTTTTAAAAACCAGTATTCCTCTACATCTCCCCCAAATTACAGACTCATTTTGTTGGATATGCCATCTAAACATTATGCCAATTTCATTTCCTATGAGCCTAGGTCTCTGAAACCAACCTTCAACAGGAGCCTTAAGTTACATGGGGTGAACATCCCTAAATCCAAAATCTGAAACTTTTTAAGCATCAAAATGACACCAAAAGTGGAAAATTCCAGACCTGACCTCATGTGACAGGTCAGAGTTAGAACTTTGTTTCATGCAAAAAATTATTTAAAATGCTGTATAGGTCCAGTGTGGTGGCTCATGCCTGCCATCCCAGCACTTTGGGAGGCTGAGGCAGATTGCTTGAGTCCAGGAATTTGAGACCAATCTGGGCAACATAGTGAAATCCCACCTATACCTCCTGCAAAATATACAAAAATTAGCTAGGCATGGTGGTACATTGCCTGTAGTCCCCAGCTACTTGGGACACTGAGGTGGGAGGATCACCAGAGCCCGGGAAGTTGAGGCTGCAGTGAGCCATGATCGCACCACTGCACTCCAGCCTAAGTGACAGAGATTCTGTCTCAAAAAAAAAAAAAAAAAAATGCAGTTTTGTATAAAATTACCCTCAGATTATGTGTTTAAGGTATATGTGAAACATACATAAATTTCATGTTTAGACTTGGCTCCCATCCCCAAGATAGCTCGTTATGTATATGTAAATATTTGAGGAAAAAAAAAGAAATCCAAAACACTTCTGGCACCAACCATTTCAAATAAGGGATATTCAACATATAGTTTATAACTAACCATTCAATTTTCTAACACTTTAAGGAGAATGGTTCCAGCCAGCCACAAATCTGTCCTCCCCTCTGTGGAAAGCAAATCATTTATGAAATTAAGTTGTATATGCCTGATACTGACCTCAGAAAACAAATGGACCATACAACTAATGGACTTTAGTTGGCTACCTCACTGAAATTATTTTTATGGTCTCACAAAGAGACACGTTCAAAAGATACTTTCTATCCTTCCCAAGAACAATGATCATGTCTGTTTTATGATATAGAACTTTGAGGCCTCAATCATTCATTTATTTGCGCATGGAACTGTAAGCAGATCTGTTTTCTAAGGAAGATTCTAGCCCTGAATCATAAAAAATATTCCTTAACCCATCTATATGCTGAGGTGAGTTGTCTATTTTGCATACCTATTTTGGTTAGGTTTCTTTATTTTTTTTTAACCCTATTCTCCCTGCTCAATTGATTATTCAAAGCATAAGAATCCCCTCCCACTCCCCAACTGCCTTAACTGGCAATGGCAATGAATAAATTTGCATTTCAAAGCAGGTATGACTTCAATTTCTTAGTGAACAGAAACCATAAAGGAATTTTGGAAAACACATTGATAGTCAACTTCAAGTAAGTAATAAAGAAATGTGCAGTCACTATCAATACAACTTTTTATTTAATATATCCAAAGACCTCTAAACACTAATGAGGTGACTTTTTACATGGTAATAAATCACTGTGTGGTAAGTAAGAACCTCCAAAGAAATAAATATAAGCTATGATGCATACAAAGACAATAGTAGTGGGATAAACTGACTGGCCTAATTCTTAAAGGATTCTAACTAATAATGTAGAAAACCACAAATTTAAGCTGAGAGAAGTCTCTTTCAAGAACTTTAACACTGGTATCTGGCAGCTCAGCTTTAGCATGTCAGCAGAGTCCTCCTCTTATAAAACCAGGAAATGAAGTGAATTTCAGATTTGTTGTTTTTCATTAACTGTGACTCATCCTGCATCCAGTATCCAGGAAGTATATATATAGTCATTAATCTAAATCAAACCTCTCTTGCCTCTTTGCTTAGATCTGGCAAACACCGACTCACCTTGACCCAAGTATGTCGGGAAGCACCACACAGGAGGACTGTGGAGCTTGAGACCTGAGGTATATAATTCCGCTTAGTTTCTAGAAACTGAAATGCTAAGTGTTTATAATTCTATAGAAGTGTTTATCCAATTCTTAGTAAGCCTTTGTTCAGTTTCTGAACTTTCTGCCTAGCCTTGAAAGTCACATAAGGAAACTGGCCTGTTCTGTAATCCTTTGAAAATTAGATGATGCTAAGAAACATCAAGAGTCCGTATGTCTTGGTAACTAGGTGTTATACTGGAACTAAGCAGTATAACACTTAGAGCTAAGCAGAAAAAGATACGCTGACTTGTGGAAAGTTCTAATAAAAAAATTAATGTTATGCTTTTTATAAGTGTATGATTATCTTTGATAAGATTACCCAAATTTACCTATAATGCCAGGACAAGCTATTATTCACATTGACTGTGACTGCTATTCTGATATATATATAGGAGAAGACAGCATGTGCTACACAGCTGAAATGCATTAAGTGAAGGAAAAAAGTGAAGGAAAAGTTCAAAGATGATTCTCTGTAGCCATCCTAGTTGGATGACAGAACAATTGCTTTACCATCTCAATGTATAACAAATATTTCCATTCCTTGATTGCTATGAAACTCACTTTCAAAACAAAGTTGTTCCTTAAAGGGAGAATGGTGGAGGGGAATGATTCAAACATTCAGTGTTCAAGCAAGAGGAGAAAATTATTGAGAGAGAAGAACGGCCATCGCCAAGTCAATGAACCAAGGATATTTTAAACAGAATTATCTGTAAACGAAAAAAAAAAGTTTTATGTACCCGGGATTGGGGACTGGACTACAACAGTCATAATTCAGGAGCATAAGAATCCAGTGCCTTTTAAAAATAGCTCATTTGCATTGAGGGGAGAGGTGAAAGAGGAAGGGATAACTTTAATCTGATTTATTGGAAAAACAAATTACTGTATGAACTTCAGACTATTTTACATTATGCGAAAGGTTAATTTGGTTTGAAAATCTATTTTTTTGGTACTTCTTGGCTTACTTGGAGATTATGTGTCTCCAAACTACATAAATAACATAAATATAACACCAATTATAGCTTCCCTTCTTTTCTCCAAGTCTTACAGCAAATTTATATAATCTTCAAATCAAAATGCTAAAAAGTTACTACAAATTCAAACTGCTTACCATGATACCACCATTTTGTTTTCTTTGGATTCTTGTTACATGTTCGCACATAAAAAGAATTATCTGGTGGTCGTCTCTGAAACAAAAAATAATTTAAATAGGTAAGTCGAAAAACAGAAAAACTAAGAGGGTGACAGTTTTAATAAAAGCTTAAGCAAAATTAACAGAATGCATAAAAAACATATATCTAAAAGAATAAAAACTATAAATATATTCCAGGAAATGTGTATGCTTAACACCTAAATTTAAAAAAGGAATAATAAGGGTGTTTGAGTGTGGTCCGTGTTAGGTTCCAGCCTGGCCAACATGGTGAAACCCAGTCTCTACTAAAAATACAAAAAAATTAGCTGGGCGTGGTGGTGCATGCCTATAATCCCAGCTACTTGGGAAGCTGAGGCAGGAGAATCGATCGAACCCAGGAGGCAGAGGTTGCAGTGAGCCGAGATCGTGCCATTGCACTCCAGCCTGGCAACAGAGTGAGACTCTTGTCTGAAAACCAACCAACCAAACAAAAAAATTAAATTAATTATAAGGGGAATTAAGAAGGACTGATGAGAAAAGGCAAATTCACATAATTTAACATAAATTCACATAATTTAAACATAGCCGGGAGTGGTGGTGGGCACCTGTAATCTCAGGTACTTGGGAGGCTGGGGCAGGACAATCGCTTGAACCCAGAAGGTGGAGGTTACAGTGAGCCGAGATGGTGCCACTGCACTCTAGCCTGGGTGACAGAGTAAGACTCCATCTCAAAAAATAAATAAACAATAAAACAAAACAAAGGGCCAGGCGCAGTGGCTCACACCTGTAATCCCAGCACTTTGGGAGGCCCAAGCGGGCAGATCACTAGGTCAGGAGATCGAGACCATCCTGGCTAACACGCTGAAACCCTGTCTCTACTAAAAATACAAAAAAAAAAAAAAAATTAACTGGGCGTGGTGGTGGGCGTTTGTAGTCCCAGCTAACTCAGGAGGCTGAGGCAGGAGAATGGCGTGCACCCGGGAGTCGGAGCTTGCAGTGAGCCGAGATTGCGTCACTGCACTCCAGCCTGGGCATCAGAACCAGACTCCATCTCAAAACAAACCAAAACAAAATCAAAAAAACAGAAAAGTCTACTAAACTAGATTTGTCTGGAGAAGTATAACAACGTACACACCTCCACAAAGAACTATATTTTTACTGTAATAGGATACCATCAAAGATAGACCAGAAGATTCAGTTTCTAAACAGTATTTAAGAGAAAAAATGGGAAAAATATATATTGGCATTTCTGCTGTAATTGGCCTTTCTGCTGAACATATGCCCTGACTAGAACAATATGAGAAATATATGGCAGCTCTGCAAGGGAGCTACCTCAGATAAAGCGATGCCAACAACACTGAAGATACATTATGGAAGACATTTTTCCTGAAATCTGTTGGATACTGACTAGAGAAAAGAAAATGTATACCCTCTACAAAGACTTGGAAACATCAAATTTATATTAAAGCTATATTAAAGTTTATAGACACTATGATAGCTATCTTTAAGTCTCCTTTATGCCTTTCAGAATCACTCCAATAACTTGATTATTTTCCTATCATTAAATATTTTATAGTGTATATACAGAATTTATTTTCAGACTTAAATCTGCTTAGTTAAGCTAATGAAAATGAGAGATTAAGGGAATCCTTTCCGCTACCTGAGGCTAATGAAAATAAGTGAATTTGGTATGACATCATTTAAGGAAAGTCTAACCAGAAAGCAATGGTGAGTAGGACTCTGTGATAGCAAGAAGGAAAACAGCTAGTCCATTTGGCATTTCTAAAACTCATATATGTAACTATTAGCCTAGTTGAGCCTCATAATGTTCTTATGTGTTAATATTAATAGTAATTTTATTTAACAAAAAGAAATATTAGAGCACAAGACATTTAAGGTATTTAAGTGTTCCAAGTTAATCTGTGCACACAATTTGAGAAAATTCCTAAAAAAATGAATATTACAAAATTAGATGCAAAAATGAATATTATAAAATTAGATGCCTGAGTACTTCAAGGAAGGGATAATTCTACAAAGTCAAATCTATGTTCATATGGAATTGGTATTACTAGAGCAAATAATTTCACAAACTCATTTTAGGTATGTATTGATTAGAACCCAAAAATCATCAGAAAAGTCTTCAAAAAATACATATTTAGAAAAAAGAAATACTCACTTCTATTTGCTTAAATCATTTATCTCCCTGACAAGTGATCAGGGAGATACAGTTCTTGGAAAAGAAACTATACAAAAGATGTCTTACAAAATTGTTTTAGGAATGGAATACAAACTGAAAAGTTTGAACAATGTAAGTATATTATAAAGGCATGCGAATAAAGTGAAATTTACTGAAAGGCCTGTGATCTCAGTATCAGAAATTATCTTTAATCCACTGCAATCTAATGGCATACTGGATTTAAATACCTTCAGTTTATGGAACCACTCCTGATTGTTTAAAAGGAAAATGGAATGAAAGAATTATGACTAAAATTCCAAACACCTAAGGTAAAATATTTTAATAGTAGTAGAATTAACAAAGTAAAGCCCATAGAACCATGTTCACTACAGCATAAAGTTTACCTGTTTTAATAGTAAAACGTGTAGGTAGGTATTTAAAATACTTTTCTTTTTTCTTTCTTTTTTTTTTTGAGACAGATTCTTGCTCTGTTACCCAGTTTGGAGTGCAGTGGCATGATATCAGCTTACTGCAACTTCAGCCTCCTGGGATTAAGCAAGTCTTGTGCATCAGCCTCCCAAGTAGCTGGGACTACAGGCATGCGCCATCACACCCTGCTAATTTTTCTATTTTTGGTAGACAGGGTTTAGCCATTTTGCCTAGGCTGGTCTCAAATTCCTGGCCTCAAGTGCTCCACCCCTCTAGGCCTCCTAGAGTGCTAGGATTACAGGCATGAGCCACTGCACCTGGCCTAAAACACTTTTTAAGGTTTCTTTGGAGCTAGATCCTCTCAATGCCAAAGCAAATTTTCCTCTTCATCTTTGTAACTTACCACTTAGCACAGCAAAAGTAGCACACACTGGGTACCTAGTAAATGTTTTTTGAATTTTATTGTATTTCATGGAAATCTTGATTTCCAGATTATCATCTTGATTAAACATATTATACAACTATTACAGTAAAAATATAGTTTATTACTGCTTTAAATGGAATAATTAGTCTTATACTAAGTATGCAAGAAACACTAGTAGCAGACAACTAGAATGTAAGGGGAATGGTGAGGGTTAGAGGAAGATGAAGGAAGTATACAGAATATAGTCATTCTCTAGTTTTTAATAATAAATCATTATACTGAAATGTAAAAATCTAGTCATGAGGCACATGCAAGACTATGTACAGATATCACTGACATTCATCTCTTAATAACTTTCTTACTAAATCCTGTCGTTACCATCTCACCTTTCTACAGTCTTTAAGCGTAACAGGAACACAGAAGGCCTTGTACCCACAAACTGCTTTGCCCTACACATAAAAGTTTAAAACGTGTCTGTGTGTTGGGGCTGGGTAAGAGGAGAAAATGTAACAGCAATAAGCAACAAATGAGTAAAACAAACAAACAAACAAAAAACAACAACAACAAAAAAAACAAAAAAAAACCAATTTAACCCATTATTTCACATGCTGTGGCTTAGAGTGCTTCAGATTCTAAATAACCTATCATTTAAAAATGAACTATTATCTTAAAAGTTCTCCAAATACTAGTTTACTAAAAATGACATTCAATTCAACTTGGAGAAAAGGGAAGAAAACTGTAAAACACAAAGAGCTCCCTAACCTCTGCCCTAGCTGTTTAAAACAGAATGCAAAAGGAAACCCTCATGGGGATTTAAGAGGGGTTTTAAAATGTAGAAATACATAAATGTTATGCTATACTAACCCTTTAGCAGGAATGACAAGAGGGTGAGAAGTGCACAGAGGATTCAGACACATTTAAAGGGTATCCTAAACTTACATATATTTTTTTAAAATTTATTTTATTATTATTTTTTTGAGATGGAGCCTCGCTCTGTTGCCCAGGCTGGAGTGTAGTGGGGTGATCTTGGCTCACTGCAATCTCCGCCTCTTGGGTTCAGGCGATTCTCCTACCTCAGTCTCCTGAGGAGATGGGATTACAGGCATACACCATCACACCCAGTTAATTTTTATATTTTTAGTACAGACAAAGTTTCACCATGTTGGCCACGTTTGTCTTGAACTCCTGACCGCAGGTGATTCACCCGCCTAGGCCTCCCAAAGTGCTGGGATTACAGGTGTTGAGCCACCATGCCCAGCCTACATTTTAAATTTAATAAGTGATTTTTTTCTTTCTGTTCCCCCCCCCCCCCCCATGTCCATTAGACATAGAATCTGTGGATTAATAAAGGAGAACAGGAAGAAACGTCCTGAAAATTCTACTGGTAAACTAGTCTTCCTCCTTCAACCTAATCATTAGGACAGGAAAGCTCTGGTTCCTGAAAAATTTCCTGAAACAGGTTGATAGGGTGGGAGCTGGCAGAAGGGAGAAGGAAGCTATGATGCACTTTTCTGAGGCTTTCCATTGTGAAATCTACAAAAAGAACTTCTTGTACACGTTTACCCTGTGCACACTTTTGGGAATAAAATCAGATTTAAGAACATACCGTACATTTCCTGTTTAAAAAAATATAAAACAGTAAATCTGGCTTCTACCCCATTCAACATGTAAAACTTCTATTTGGAATGAAAGATATCAAAATAACTTTTGAATTTATTACTAAACATGAAATTCCCCATAATTTTAAAATAAAAAGCATTAAGTCCTTCCTCTAAATAAAAAGAATTACGTATTAAAATTGTTTATCTACTTAAACTGAAAGAAGAGATATTATCTGGAATAATTCTGAAAAGTCCTACCTTTTCCTTGCAGCTGGAAAGCATGCTAATAATGCTAAGACAAACTGATTGGACTGAGAGCGCTGGGGACCAGTCTTCTGTTAGAATGGATAAACAGATATGACCATTGCTATAAACATGAGGATGAACAGGAATATTTTCACCAGTAAACATGACCTAAGAGAGAATAAAATTCCATTAAAACTCAAATATTCTCTATTACCAAAAACTAAAATATTCTCCATGTATAACAAGTATTGATTATAAAAAAAAACCAAAAACCCACCAAAATCAGTGCCAGGAACATGATAAACAACTGCTTATTTGTTTACTCTCATTAACTCAGTAAGTATTGGTTTCACTGAATGAATAACCACGTAGTAGGGAAAAGAAGCCACATTATTTTTTATTTTGGTTATTTTTGATAAATTATCCTTAAAAATTCTAAACTACTATGTATTTTTCACTAGTGAAAGACAACTACATTTATAAGAATGATTTTTCAGATTCTCTTCATTGCTCTCTGCATATAAAAATCAAGTATGTTAAAATTCCAAACAAAAATATTCAATTTTGGGAAAATATGAATGACAGGTGGTAGGAACACTCCTACTACTACTACCTGTTAACAATGTTAGCTCTAAGGTGCATGTGGCAAAGGGAAATGATTGTTATACATTCCACCTTGTCTAAACTTACACATCCATTATGATGGGCACAAGTTACTAGCTGTTAATCAGTAAATACCTACGTGCCTAGATGAAAAATACAAAAGTTGACCAAGTCTCCCAATCTGCAGTTCTACTCTCCTTTTCTTTTTACTCAATTCTTCTAACACTACTTTTCCTTTCTCTATCTTGTCTCAGCGATGTTTTGAATGGTAATAAATCTATTATTTCATTCCTTTGCTCTAATAATTCAACAAATATCTTACAGTAGTTTTTCTTAAACTTATTTACCTAAGCAAATAGGCAGGAGAATAAATTCATGTATCCTGAGGAATCTGTAAGCATAGTCCAAAGTTGCTCAGGAAAGCAGACGTCTTATGTTTACACTGTGTACTGTATTTATTCTGCAGGTTAGCAGTAATTCTTAATTCCTGACCTTGCCAAAAAAAAACAAAAAACAAAAAAACAAAACAAAAAAAAACCACATAGCTGGAATATCTGCTTAAAAATACAAATTCCAGTGTCCTACTTTCACAGATTCTGATTTAGTAAGTATAATGAGATTTTTATATAATAAAAATATAAACCAATATTTCCTAAATCAGATTTACAGTATCTCTCTCAGCCCTGCAAAACACCTCATACCAAGTACAGCAGAATATCAGTAAGGAGAAATCTTACCTTAAGTTGTAGCAGAAACAATAAGAGATATACAATATTGCTTTAGGCATACCCTTTTTTCTCTTTATAGAGCAGAAAAAAGAACCAGTGAGGTAAATATGAATAGAATAAGGTATACTATAGTTTAATATGGAATATGTTATATAGGAAATTACCATAAGCTAAGGTTTTATATATATTTTCAATATCTAGCTATGAATCTGATTTTGTTACAATTTTACAAAGATTTACATGTTAATAAAGCAGTCTTTCATATGAGTAGGAGTCTTCTAATGTTTCAGATATATCAACCTATGGGACATATTTCCTTGACTAAGACTAGATAAGACAGCAAAAAGCATTTTTTTCCCCAAAGGAACGATTTTCCATACTTGCATGTATTTCTTTTCTTTAAATTCTGGACATCAACCCTCCATTCCCACTAATTAAAAAAAAAGCTAAAAAACAAAAGTAACGTCTCAAAATAAGAGAAATCAAGTCACTTACCCTACCTAACAGCAGAAGACTCCCTGAAAGGACTTTGACTTTGTAATGGCTATGCTCTAAGCATGCCATTTATCTCAATTACATCTATCGGTGCTAGTACCCTCTTAATTACTTTTTGCTAAAAAAAAATTGTTCTGTAAAAAAAAAAAACAACGCTTAAATGGTCTTATAGTTCCACACTGGAGCCTGTCCACAAGTGTTTTTTAGTGAAATTTTATTTTTAATAAATATGAACTATAGTTTATTACATCATATGCATCTGATATTCCCATGTGTTGTAGATGTACAGAATGGGAGTTAACAAATCTTACGGACATATGCCTTGGGGTATTCATTTTGCCATAAAAAGCCATTTGATAAGTAGGATATTTTCATTAAAACACAAGCAATACCCAAGAGTTTCTTCTTTGGCCACGATTATTTTTTTTAAAGATATTTTTCGGTGTGGCTCATGCCTGTAATCCCAGCACTTTGGGAGGCCGAGGTGGGTGGATCACCTGAGGTCAGGAGTTTGAGACCAGCCTGGCCAACATGGCGAAACCCCGTCTCTACTAAAAAATACAAAAAACTAGCTGGGAGTGGTGGCACGCGCTTGTCATCCCAGCTATTTGGGAGGCTGAGGCAGGAGAATCCCTTGAACCTGGGAGGCAGAGGTGACAGTGAACTGAAATCACACCATTGCACTCCAGCCTGGGTGATAAGAGCGAAACTCCATCTTCAAAAAAAAAAAAAAAAGATATTTTTCCCAGTAAGGTCTCTATCAAGAAGTCAAGAAGAATAGTGATCTGAAAGTGCCAAAAAAACAAAAAACTAAAAACTGTCAAATTATCTTCTTTGGCAAAACTGAATCACCAACCTTTAAAGAAAATAGCAACACGAAGGCTACCACACCATGTTTCACCCAGCCAATTCAGTGCACAAGGAAAGTCGTATTTTTGCTGAAGAGAAATGTTTATAAACTAAATCACTTGGCCTGAGAGCCAGTAAGTAGGCATGAACCAAAAGGAACTCAGGAGAAAAGAGAAAGAAAAGTGATGAGTAGCCGTAGAAAACACCTACAGCAGATGCAGCAGACATTCTGTTAGAACCAGTAATGAAGACAGAAACAACTGTGAACGTAGAAGGGGAATGAGATAAAAATAATTCAGATCTCAATAACCTTTAAATAAAACAGCAGGGGCTTTTTAACATACTGCATGCAGGGCAAATGCAGCAACCCTAAAACTTTTAGCAACCAAAACCAGGGGAATTAATTATTTGCATATTACCTATTACCTATTAGATAATAGGTAACCCCTAGGACCTAACCTGCCAGATACAGAATTTTAGAAGTTTGTCTAAACATAGAAAGGGTGAATTTACATGCCAGAGGTGAATTTCTGAAATAAAAGGAAATTTTTTTTCAATAGTTCATTCATACAAGGGACAAATAAGCACAGTTTCCACAGACTTTTTGATTGTTTTGTTTTTTCCCCCCAGACAGAGTTTTGCTCTTGTTGCCCAGGCTGGAGTGCAATGGTACGACCTTGGCTCACTGCAACCCCCACCTCCCAGGTTCAAGTGATTCTCCTGCCTCAGCCTCTCCAGTAGCTGGCATTACAGGTGCCTGCCACCACACCCAGCTAATTTTTTGTATTTTTAGTAGAGATGGGGTTTCACCACGTTGATCAAGCTGGTCTCGAACTCCTGAACTCAGGTGATCCACCCAGCTCAGCCTCCCAAAGTGCTGGGGTTACAGGCATGAGTAACTGCACCTGGCACCACAGATGGTTTTAATGTAAACTTTGCTAATCTGGTTCTCTGCATGGGGAGAGTAACCAAGGCAGAATTTCTTCGAATGCATATTGTTAGTCATCCTCATTTATTTAATAGTCACTACAAGCCAAAGGAGAAAGTGAACATTTCAGTTTTTTAATGCAGTCAAGTAGTTTCTACAAACAAGAAATTATTAAACTGTTTCTAAAGTTCAAAAAAAACTTTTTGGAGTCTCAAGTAGCTGATAAAAACTAACTAGAACTGATGTGACAAAACAACTGAACACAATAAATTTGAAATCATAGGAACTTTGCGAATTTATTCAAAGCAGTCATATGAACAGCCAACAACGGAGACCACAGACATTCCTCGCTGCATAAATTACACTAAGTAAAATGGAATTACAGATTTTTAAGGAACTATCTGATGGAAATACAGTTTTACAAAAGGATCTTAGACCTAACGTATATGACTCAAGTTTGAAGTTCTGAATGCATCAGAAACAGTCTTTTTTTTGAGACGGAGTCTCGCACTGTTGCCCAGGCTGGAGTGCAATGGCACCATCTCTGCTCACTGCAAGCTCTGCCTCCTGGGTTCACACGATTCTCCTGCCTCAGCCTTCCATAGTAGCTGGGATTACAGGCATACACCACCACGCCTGGCTAATTTTTTGTATTTTTAGTAGAGATGGGGTTTCACTATATGTTGGCCAGACTGGTCTCAAACTCATGACCTCGTGATCCGCCCACCTCAGCCTCCCAGAGTGCTGGGATTACAGGTGTGAGCCACTGCACCTGGACTAGAAGCAGTTTTTAATTATTACTACATTTCCAAACTTCTCCCGAGCAGTACGGTTTATTCAAAAGTAAGTGAGAGCTAAGAGAGAAATAAATGTGCTCAGGGTATGTATCATTTTGGAGATAAGTATGTTTATCCCACAACCAACCTAAAATTTTAAGCAGGCCAATCTCTGGGTAACTTTTGGGTACTGTGAATGTAGTGCCTTTCATAAAACTACTAAAATCTAAACTGAAAGCCACCATAGCGATAAAAATCAAAAATAAGAATGAACAGGGGCTGGGGATGGTGACTCGTACCTGTAATCCTGCACTTTGGGAGGTCAATGTAGGAGGATCACTTGAGCCCTGGAGTTCAAGACCAGCCTGGGCAACAAAGCAAGATCCCATCCCTAAAAAAAAAAAAAATAGTAACTAGCCGCATGTGGTGGCATGCTACTGTGTAGTCCCAACTACTCAGGAGGCTAAGGTGAGAGGACTGTTTGAGCCAGGAGTCTGAGGTTGCAGTTGAGTTATGATAGCCTATGGCACTTCAGCCTGAGCAACAGTGAGACCCTGTCTTGAACAACAACAACAAAAAAAACCCGCTCAAATTTGGTGTAGTCGGAGAAATAGCTCAATATTATAGTTACCAATATTTACAATGACTTAATAAAAATCAATAATTGAAAGTAGACTTATAATTGTACACTTCTATATAAAATAACTGTACACTTCTACAGAAAATACAGTTTACCAAAAATCTCTGTATTATTGCTAAGAACAAAACAAAGGATGGATATCAGGTAACTTTCTAATATGAAATTCAAGAATTTTCAAACATCAAGCCCAATACTGAAAGACCTTATGGTACTGAGATCTTACCACAAAGGAGGCACCCTACTGTTCAGACTAGAGGTGGAGAGGTAGTTAGAAAGTCAATCACCTAATATGGTGTCAAGCTAGGTCGAAACACAGTATATACAAATGAGCAGTAAAAAACAGAATATAATTATAAAAGCCAATTTACGATATGGACACCAAGGTTTTTCCAGGGACAGTATGAGGAAAATATGTTCTCTGATTACAATTATTATAAGATAGTACTTAATGCAGACGATGGTACTTAATGTGTAACTACATAAACTGAAAGTACAAGCAATCAGTTTACTGTTGTAATGGAAACTAAATCAGATATTTATACATAACATATAGGTAGTCTACCATAAATGGTATTTGACAAAAATGACTGGAGATTGGAATCTCAGCATAGCTTTCAATTCAATTCTCTCTTTTTAGTCCTCTCATATATACCAGCAAGCATCCATAAGTGTTCCCTGATATTCTATAATAACCAGCGTCATGCAGCTATAGTGCAAACACAAAATTATTGGACACACGAAACTAAACTTGGATTGCCTTGGATGGTAATCATTCTCTTCCCTTTATATTCTACGTTCTTTTAGCCTACTAATCTAATCCTCTATCTTCCTTCTCCATGACCCCCCAGGCTTCAGTGAATAGGGTTCACTGTTCACCTTCTTGTCAGGTGTCCAAGATGCTTGACAATTTAAGGCAATAAAAATTGTTATTCAAAGACTTTGGAAAGCTTGAACATCACCCTATGAAAACCATGGAAAACCAGTCCAGGAAAAAAAGACAAGATGAGGACATCATGAAGATAGGTTCTGGATCTCTGCAATGAATGAGTTTTGAGCAACAGAAAAGGGTCTGTGGTAAGGAGGCATGAATAGGAGTGGGGAATGAGGATGAAGAGGAAGGCAATTACTCTTTTGCCTCAGTACTTCTAAAGCTTTATAATCAAGACAACTGTACTTTCAGCACCACTCTTAGCAACAAAATGGCTTCAAATCAAAGAGACACTGTCCCCTTCCCTCTCTTCCCTCTAAAATAAACATTTTCCCTATTTCTAAAATACTGAAGACGTTTTCATCAAAAATTAGCTAAAAATCTCTAAAACAAGGCCGGGTGTGGAGTCTCAAGCCTGTAATCCCAGCAGTTTGCGAGGCCAAGGCGGGTGGATAACCTGAGGTCAGGAGTTTGGGACCAGCCTGGCCAAAATGGTGAAATCCTGTCTTTACTAAAAACTACAAAAAAATTAGCTGAGCATGGTGGTGGGCACCTGTGATCTCAAGGACTCAGGAGACTGAGGCAGGAGAATCGCTTGAACCTGAGAGGCGAAGGTTGCAGTGAGCTGAGATCACGCCATTGCACTCCAGCCTGAGCAACAAGAGCAAAACTTCATCTCAAAAAAAAAAAAAAAAAAAAAAAATCTCAAAAATAACAACCCTGTACAACTGGGACATTTAAAGGTAGTATAAAGCCAGGCACAGTGGCTCATGCCTGTCATCCCAGCACTTTGGGAGGCCAAGGCGGGTGGATCACCTGAGGTTAGGAGTTCCAGACCAGCCTGGCCAACATGGCAAAACCTCGTCTCTACTAAAAACACAAAAATGAGCTGGGCGTGTGTGCACCTGTAATCCCAGCTACTCTGGAGGCTGAGGCAGGAGAAATGTTTGAACCCGGGAGGCAGAGGTTGCAGTGAGCCAAGATCGCGCCACTGCACTCCAGCCTGGGCAATGGAGTGAGACTCTGTCTCAATAAAAAATAAATAAAAGTGGCCGGGCATGGTGGCTCACGCCTATAATCTCAGCACTTTGGGAGGCTGAGGTGGGCAGATTACAAGGTCAGGAGTTCGAGACCAGCCTGGCCAACACGGTGAAACTCCATTTCTACTAAAGATACAAAAAAAAAAAAAATTAGCTGGGCGTGGTGGCGCACACCTGTAATCCCAGCTACTGGCAGAATTGCTTGAATTTGGAAGGCAGAGGCTGTGATAAGCCAAGATCGTGCCACTGCACTGAAGCCTGGGTGACAGGGCGAGACTCCATCTCAATAATAATAATAATAATAATAAATAAATGTAATACAGATGTATTTCAGATTTGTTTCACTCAAATAGAATGCTTTAACAGAGAAAAGGGGTACAAATACTGGATATGTAAAGGAATGGAAGAACTTTCTCTTGGATGTAGAAACGAAAAGTAGTAAGAGTCAAGAAACTAAGCCTGAGGACTTCAGAGATTTTTTTTGTTTTGTTTGGAAATGGAGTCTCCCTCTGTCGCCAGGCTGGAATGCAGTGGCACGATCTTGGCTCACTGCAACCTCCACTTTCCAGGTTCAAGCAGTTCTCCTGCCTCAGGATATCGAATAGCTGGGACTACAGGTGCACACCACCATGCCCAGCTAATTTTTGCATTTTTAGTATGGGTTTCACTATGTTGACCAGGCTGGTGTCCAACTTCTGACCTCAAGTGACCTGCCTTGGCCTCCCAAAGTGCTGGGATTATAAGCATGAGCCACCATGCCCAGTTGTGGACTTTAGAGTTTTGATGGAGATGGGCCATCCCTCTTAATACCTATGATAGAAATGTCAAGCTTCTTTCACACTGTAAGATCCTTTTTGATGAGCCCCAAAATAACCTTCCTCTCTCATCTCCTGCTGTAATCCCCCATATATCGACACATAAAACTACAAGAGCCTATCCTCACAAATGTGAGGAGGCCAAGTCCTTTCACACCTTGCCCTATACTTTTCACATAAACTCTTTTTGTCCTTTAAGACCCAGTTTTACCAGTTCAAATAAGTTTTTCTTTGCCCCCTTAGAGTATTCTAAATTGGTTGCTTTCCCTTTTGCTCCCAAAGCATACAATTCACATTTCAGTTAATTGTCTGTACAGATGCATATGCCAAAAATCATGGAGTCTTCCTTGACTCCTCCTTCAGTCATACTCCAAATTAATCCATTAGTAAATCCTGTTGATTCAACCTTTAAAACAGGTTCAAAACATGACCACCTTCCAAAACGTCCACTGCTACCCTTCTGGTGCAAGTCACCATCATCTCTCACCTGGGTTACTTTAATGGCCTATCTGATCTCCTTGCACCTTTATGCCCTGAACAGTTTATATGACATACAACAGCCAGACTGTTCCTTTTAACCTTAAATAGGACTACATCGTTCCTCTGCTCAAAACCTTCCAAAGGCTTCCCCATCTCACTAAAAGTCAAAATTCTTACAATGGGCTATAAATGTCCTATACAATCCGTGATGACCCCGCCAGCCCAAATGATCTTTCTGACTAATACAGTTTGGATATTTGTCCCCTCCAAATCTCATGTTGAAATGTAACCCCCAATGTTGGAGGTGGGGCCTGGTGGGAGGTGTTTGGGTCACTCGGGGTGGGTGCTCTCATGAATGGCCTGATGATGTCCTCAACAGTGAATGAGTTCTCGTGAGATCTGGTTGTTTGAAAATGTGTGGCACCTTGCCACTGACTCTTGCTCCCACTCTCGCCATGTGAGACACCTGCTCCCTCTTCACCTTCTGCCATGACAGTAAGTGTCTTGAGGCCATCACCAGAAGCAGATGGTGGCACTATGCTTCTTGTACAGCCTGCAGAAATGTGAACCAATTTAACCTCTTTTTTTTATAAATTACCCAGCATCAGGTATTTCTTTATGGCAGTGCAAAAATGGCCTAATACACTGACCTCGGCCTTACACTCCCCTTCCTGTTTATACAACACTCCAGGGACCTGTCCTGCATATTCCAGATTTAGAGCCTTTGCATTTTGTCTTCACCTGTTCTTTCTCTCAACTCTTTCAAATGGTTTACTCCTGTACATCTTTCAGATCTCTTCTCCAATGTCACCTGCTCAGTGAAATCTTTCCCAACGACTCTGTTCAGTATTTCACCACCCTTGTCTCCCCTTCTATACTCTTTCCCCACCATCTTCCATACTATATGTATTTTACTCATTGCTTACTGTCTCTCCCCACAAGAACGCAAACTCCATGTAAGCAGGATTGTTGCTGCTGTTGCAGTTTTGGTCCTCATTGAATTACCAGCATCCAGCACAGTGTTTGTCCCATGATACATCCTCAAGAAATATGGAATGAGTATTTACCTATCCAAATACTAAACAGATTATAAACTGTTTAAAGGCAGGCCCAATGCCTTTTAAATCTCTGTACTCTCTCCCCTCTCTCAAGAAACAGTACTTGATACACAATACATGCCCAATACATGTTGAATTAACCAACCATTTACCTGTATCCTAGCATAAGAAAACAGAATATGTATACAGAAAGATACTTTGTGTATGGCTGACAGTAAATGTACATTAGTGGCAAGCAGTGATGAAAAGATGCCTCATCTCTGTTTCCATATTAACTGACAAATTGTTTGTTGTTATTCTTTCTTTTAAGGCAAATGACTGAGCCAAACATATTTGAGATAGATAATTTTTTCATTATAAGGCAGGACACAACATGAGACATAAAATATATCTGGTAGGAGGAAAAACACAACAAACCATAATGATGTGTAACAGTCTTATCGATCTCATTTAAAGGTACAAAAGCAATAATTTCACAATGAGATTGATCTATTCTAGAAGTATTTTCCAAATTCTACTTTTGTAACTAGTGATAAACTCAGTACTGCTCATTGCATGGAAAGATGAAAGACTTCTTTTTCTTTCTTTCTTTCTTTTTTTTTTGAGACGGAGTCTCGCTCTGTCACCCAGGCTGGAGTGCAGTGGCCGGATCTCAGCTCACTGCAAGCTCCGCCTCCTGGGTTCACACCATTCTCCTGCCTCAGCCTGCCAGGTAGCTGGGACTACAGGCGCCGCCACCTCGCCCGGCTAGTTTTTTGTAGTTTTTAGTAGAGACGGGGTTTCACCGTGTTAGCCAGGATGGTCTCGATCTCCTGACCTCACGATCCGCCCGTCTCAGCCTCCCAAAGTGCTAGGATTACAGGCTTGAGCCACCACGCCCGGCCCTTTCTTTCTTTCTTTCTTTTTTTTTTTTTTTTTTGAGACGGAGTCTCGCTCTGTCGCCCGGGCTGGAGTGCAGTGGCCGGATCTCAGCTCACTGCAAGCTCCGCCTCCCGGGTTTACGCCATTCTCCTGCCTCAGCCTCCCGAGTAGCTGGGACTACAGGCGCCGCCACCTCGCCTGGCTAGATTTTTGTATTTTTTAGTAGAGACGGGGTTTCACCGTGTTAGCCAGGATGGTCTCGATCTCCTGACCTCGTGATCCGCCCGTCTCGGCCTCCCAAAGTGCTGGGATTACAGGCTTGAGCCACCGCGCCCGGCCCCTTTCTTTCTTTTTTTTAGAGATGGGGTTGCCCTACGTTGCCCAGGCTGGTCTCAAACAGCAGGTGGCTGAAGTGATCTACCTGCCTTGGCCTTTCAAAGTGCCTAGATTACAGGCATGAGTACCATGCCCAGTCAGAAAGATGAAAGACTAATTTATCTAACAAGTGCTAATGCTACAGAGTTTCATCAAATAAAATTTTGGGGGAATTTTACTGCCCTAGAGGACTGGTTCCAGCCACTTTCCCAGCGCAGTGGATCTCTGGAAAGTTTCAGTTATTGGAAAAATCTTGAAGTCTATAAGCCCATCAAACATTGATGTTTGACCCCTTATAATTATGTTAAAACTATATAGATTATGTATAAATACCTTTTAAAAAATTTTGAATTATTACTGGCCTAAGAGTAGTGCTGCCATTTTCCCAATCAATGGATATTAGAATATACAACCTCTATGCCATGTGAGGGGCTACAGAATTAACTGATATTAAAAAGGAATCCTCACTGGGCGTGCCTATGATACCAGTATTCTGACAGGCCGAGGCGGGCGGATCACTTGAGGACAGGAGTTCAAGACCGGGTGGACCAACATGGCGAAACCTTGTCTCTACTACCAAAAATACAAAAAAAATTAGCCGGGCATGGTGGTGCATACCTGTAGTTGCAGATACTCGGAGTGGCTGAGGTGGGAGGACGGTTTAAGCCCAGGAAGCAGAGGTTGCAGTGAGCAGAGATAGCACCACTGCACTCCAGCCTGGCCAACAGAGAGAGACTCTATCTCAAAAAAATAAAAACAAACAAACAAAAAAACAAAATAAAAAACCAAGCTAGGCATGGTGGCACATGGCTGTGTCCCTGCTACTCTGGAGGCTGAGGTGGAAGGATCATTTGAGTCCAGGAGTTGGAGGCTGCAGTGAGCTATGATTACACCACAGCACAGGCAGATAACAGAGGGAGACTCTGTCTCTGCCCCACCCACCCCACCAAAAAGTAAATTAAAAAAGGAATCCTTATATTTCAAAAAGAGTGAGAATAACTGGCTTAGAGCTTTCAAAGGTATCATTCATTCCACATATAATCTTTCACTTTCAGAGAGAAAATTACTACATAGATAAATAGGCATTTTTTCCCATACTGGTACTCTCATCTAATTGGCAGTATGGCAAAGGAGGAAAGGAAAGACTTGGGTTTGGGTCTTGATTGTTCTATAAACTAGGTATTAAAACATGAACAAGGCACTTCACTTCTACAAGTTTCAATTTCTTCACATATAAAATGAGGATGAATCTACCTCCCCTAACCACTTCATTAAAAGATGTTAGAAGACAAAATCAGAATGGAAGTTAAATTATGAAGTACTATAGAAATATTACCATAAAGAATGCATGCAGGTGCAGAAAAAGTCAAGTTTGGATGTGACTACACAGGGACTTGAATGCCAGGCTAAAAACTAGATTCCATAGGAAATAAACATTAAGAGGTTTTACTGTGAGGAGGTGGGGAATTCTGGGGATGGTGGAGTGAGACTGTGTGTGTGTATATGGGGGGGGGGGTGGAGTGGGGTGTGTCTGTGTGTGTGTTGTGTGTGTGTGCATGTGCATGTGTGTGGTATGTAACCAAAGAGATAACTGTGCCTTCAAAGAAATCTAATGGCACCGTGAAAGGATGCATAGGAATCCAAAGAACTAAAAGTTACTGTAATGGTTCAATTAAAAGATAAAAACCTGGACTAGGCCAGGCATGGTGGCTCACACATGTAATCCCAGCACTTTGGGAGGCCAAGGAGGTGGGCTGATCACTTGAGCCCAGGAGCTTGAGACTAGTCTGGGCAACATGGCAAGACCCCATCTCTACAAAAAATATAAAAATTAGCTGGGTGTGGTGGCATGCACCTGTACTCCCAGCTGCTTGGGAAGCTGATATGGGAGGATCACTTAAACCCAGGTGGCAGCGGTTGCAGTGAGCCAAGACTGCACCACTGCACTCCAACCTGGGTGACAAAGTGAGACTCTGTCTCAAAAACAACAAAACAAAAACAAACAAACAAAAAACCACACTATAGCACTGACATTAAGAAAAGAGTGGGCTACTTTTCAAATGTAGGAAGGAGGGGTGTGGAAAAGAGAAAAACTGAACACAAGATAGATAGGTGGACAGTAACCCAGGATAAAGAAAAACAAAATGTGCTTCGTTATTGGAAAGGTCAAATTTAGTTGTGTTAAATTTGAGATGTCTGGAGGTACTCAAGTATTTCAACAACGGTATGAAATTAAGCCTTAAAAAAAGAGATGTTCCCAGAGCTGTAGATCTGAGTTAGCTGCTTAAGGTGACTGAAGGTGAAAGAAGAGTGAGAAGAGTAACACAGTGCTGAATAAAGAACCTGGATAACACCAATGTTAGAGGAGCAGGCAGAAATAAAACCAGGGAAGGAGGATAAAATGAATTTGAAGTAGGATGATAGGGAGAATTTATAACAAATGCTGTAACTTACAGAAATATTAAAGAAGAAATTCAACATAATGTTTAAGTTTGATATTTGATTTAGAATTCAATATTAAGGAAAGAGTTTAGAGAAAACGTTTTTGACTTGGTTTCATGCTTACAGAAATACTATTTTCCTCTGGTGAAAAATTGGTAAGTTCCCAGAGTAAGCCCTCCCCCAATATCTCCCTAGTCAAAAGCTTCTGAGTTGGTGTGAAATATTCTTCCTTCCCATACCATCAATGAACTTAGATGAATGTAGACAAATAGGCTGATCGATGAAAACAGACTGAGATCCAGTTGTCTCCACACATTTATAGTCAGAAATGCTGCTGACCAGCCAGAAAACAACAAAAGTGATGACAATCTTCTGGAGAGAAAATATTTGTTTTGACTTTTTATTACAGTCTACAAATGCTTACTATAGACATCTAGAGGTGGTCACAATAGCACAATCCCTTTCACTTTAATTTTTATGAAAATGATAAAAAAAAAAGTCCTAAAAGTCTTGGTAGTTTTCTGCTCACATGAAAATTTCAGAACTTAAGGAGTCAGTATCCATTTAAATCTATGCTTTAAAACAATTACCTCTTTACTTATAGCATGATACAGTAACTGACTTCTATCTCTTCTCTTACATAACTAAGAAAAGATTAAGCTGTGTTTGGTATATTGTTTAAAGTGGCAATGAAATAAGATCTTCCCCCAAATAGTACACTTCAGCACCTACAAGCTAAATTTTCAGTATCTAGGAAATATTTCAGGTATTTGGTTCTATTTTACAGAATAGCTCATTTGCTAGCAATACTAGAGAGAGCTGGCATTACATCTTACCATTTTAGCCAACGGATCTCACAAGCCTCAAATTTTAAAAATGAAGTGCTTTATTACAATAATTCTCTGAAGAATAAGTAATTATAGTAACTCATTTACTTATATTACCAAGCCAGAAACCTGGAAGTCATCCTAGAGTCTTCCTTTCTCTAATCTCTGATTAATCATTTACCATAGTTAAACAGCTCTCAAAAAACATTCCTCTACCACCATTAACCCTTGTCTAAGTATTAAGTTATTAACTAAACTGACTGGGCATCAAATTGTAATAAACAGACTTTGGGCCGATGTTTAGAAATTTAACATCTGGTGATGTACTCTGCCATTCCAGTACTAAAAGGCTGCAAAGACAGCATGTCAATGCAAAATCAAAGTACTCCTTCCAACAGAGAACTTTTCTCTTCACCATGTGATTCTATCATCTGACCTAGGAGAGGTGCCTCCAGTTATTCCAAAATGCCAACTTCTCCAATGGCTTAGAGCAGTGGTCCCCAATCTTTTTGGCACAAGGGACTGGTTTGGCGGAAGACAATTTTTCCACAGATAGGGTTGGGGGTTGGATGATGGTTTTGGGATGAAAGTGTTCCATCTCAGATCATCAAGCATTAGATTCTCATAAGGAGCGTACTATCTAGATCCCTCGCATGTGCAGTTCACAATAAGGCTTGTACTCCTATGAGAATCTAATGTCACTGCTGATCTGACAGGAGGCGGAGCTCAGGCAGTAATGGTGCTCACCTCCTGTGTGGCCCGACTCCTAACAGGACAGGGACCAGTACCAGTCCAGCATAGAGGTTGGGGACCCCGGGCCTAGAGGCCTGGTTAGATTTCTATTCCCTTTTCTGCTAGTATTTATGGATAAGAAACAAACAATTTTAGACGCAAAATGTAGTAAAGCCCTAATCCCAATAAAGTGTAATGTTCATATCTTGATTATATTACGAATAAGGAAATAACAAATCCATCTACATACATATAAATGACTTATATGTTTTTACTGAGTCAAACATCTCTGGCATTTAGCTATCTAAAAATACAAAAAAAAAAAAAAAAAAAAAAAAATTTAAAGCAAGGCAATTACCTGAGGAGAGTCAAAAGGATATCGACTACTAAATTTAAATAGAAGTTGAAATTTTTCCCCTTCATATAAGGTACCTGGTGCACCTTCCATGTCTACAATCCACCTAGAATAGAAAAGGCAAATTAAAAACTTAAGATACTGGGGTAAGGAGGAGAAAAGAGGACACCAAGTACTTCCTATACACTAAGCACTGGGACAATAGTTGTTTATGTGTAACAGCACATGCCAGCCTCCCAATAACTCTCTCACTGTTAATTCTCATGACCTTCTCTGACACTCAGGGGTGAAACCACCAGATCAAGGTCAGACAGCTAGCAAAAGATAGGTCTAAAAAAGCAAACAAAATAAAAACCCAAGGCCAGGCGCAGTGGCTCACACCTGTAATTGCAGAACTTTGGGAGGCTGAGGCAGGTGGATCACAAGGTCAGGAGTTTGAGACCAGCCTGACCAACATGGTGAAACTGGTCTCTACTAAAAATACAAAAATTAGCTGGGCGTGGTGGTGTGCACCTGTAATCCCAGCTACTCAGGAGGCTGAGGCAGGAGAATCGCTTGAACCCAGGAGACAGAGGTTGCAGTGAGTCAAGATCATGCCACCGCACTCCAGCCTGGGCTACAGAGCAAGACTGTCTCAAAATAAACGAACAAACAAATCTCAAACTAAGGTGCGCTGACACCCAAGCCTGTGCTCTTCCTAATTGATTTACATTACCTTATTTTTTCAAAGTACCATTTCTACAATGCTGATATTAAGTATTCTATACATAACATCAAACTAATCAACTGTCTTTCTGATTATAACTGGTGGAAGCCATGGAGAAACATGTATAGACAATGACTACAGAGAACCGTAGCTGTCAGATTTATTTTTCTCATCAACATTCTAGAGAAGATTAACAGGGTAAAGGGAGCTAAACTGACATCATTCCACTTGCTCTGACGATTAAGCAAGGCTTTGTACTGCCTTTCCTTTATCTCTCACTATGTTTCAATTGTTTAATGAAGCCCATTTCTATGGCATCTATGCAAGCCTACTTTGTTTTCATATATAACAATCATAAACATAAATGTGTTGTTATTTATAGTGTATACACTATTTCTTGTTATTTTCTTTAAGATGGGGGGAAGAATAAGGGATAATGACAGCAAAGATAACAGGGCAGCATTAGAAGCAAAAGTGAATTGAAGTCATTAACAATGTGTTCCTAATTATAGCTCTGTCACTTATAATTATTGTACACCTAGGCAATTCTCTTGAACTTTTCAAGTATTAAAGTTTCTTGTACTTAAAATACAAGAAAACAAAAGGAAGACAGAAAACACAGTGTTGGGATTCTAGTCATTACCACGCATACTATGAACTTAGGATTATGTAAACTAATAAATGTACCTATACTCTAAAATAAATCAGCTACAGTATACAGACTCTTAAGAGCATGGCTATTCATTTTAAGAATGCATGCTGAGTACCATACATGGTAATAAAAGATACGACCACAGACCCAAGAGACAACATTTTATAGTGAAATCAGACAGTTATAACTGAAGTTATACTGAAGTGGCAGTTATAGTTAATCTTAACTCGTTGTGTGAGAAGTTATGTTATCTCTCCAGTTTTAACTACCTCAATAATAAAACAGAAGATAATCACCTCATAGTGTTGTTGGAGATAAACGACCCTACATAAGTAAAAAACTTAGCACATTCCTGACTCAGAGTCAATACATGGTAAATTACATGCAATGCAAAAGCTGCATACAAAACAAAAAACTATCTCTTTATATATTAGGTCCTTCTTAATCTTCGAAATTCCTTTCTTGTTTTTCCACCCACATCCACTAGGCAGAGTAATATTCCCAGGAAAAATGGTGGTCTTTCATTCTGTTTATATGGCAATTTGAGGACACACAACATAAATGAACATGTGACCTATACAAACAAGCACAGCTTTTAAAAATAAAGAGCTAACCAAGTATCTCATCAATCCTCGTAATATCTGCACGACATGCAGATACTACATGAGGTCAAAGACAGCATAACTTTCAACGCTGTGCATGGTACTTTCTTTTTTTTTTTTTTTTTTTGGTACAGAGTTTTGCTCTTATTGCCCAGGCTGGTTTGCAATCGCACAATCTCGGCTCACCACAACCTCCACCTCCTGGGTTCAAGTGATTCTCCTGCCTCAGCCTCCCAAGTAGCTGGGATTACAGGCATGCACCACCCATGCCCGGCTAATTTTTTGTATTTTTAGTATAGGGGGTGGTGCTCCATGTTGTTCAGGCTGGTCTCGAACTCTTGAACTCAGGTGATCTGCCTGCCTCAGCCTCCCAAAGTGTTGGAATTACAGGTGTGAACCGCTGCGCCCTGGCCTGTGCATGGTACTTTCTAATAACCCTTTTTTTTTGAGACAAGGTATCACTCTGTCACCCAGGCTGGAGAACTGTGGTGCAATCAGGGCTCACTGCAGCCTTGACTTCCTGGGCTCAAGTGACTCCCACCTCAGACTCCCAGGTAACTGGGACCACAGGTACATACCACCACATCCAGCCAACTTAAAAAAAATTTTTTTTTCACTAGAGATGGGATCTCCCTATGTTGTCCAGCTCGTCTTGAACTCCTGGGCTCAAGGGATCCTCCCGCCCCACCTCAGCCTCCCAAAGCATGAGATTACAGACATGAGCCACCATGCCAGGCCTAATAAGATTTTATTAGTTAAAAAAGTAAGATATGTTCATTGTAGAAACTTCAGAAAAGTAGAAATAAAAATCACCCAGTGACAACCACTGTTAAAATTTTTGGAGGTATATTTCATTCTAGTAATTTTGCTGTTTCCTATACCATCAAAGCCTATACAAAATGGCAGCCGAGTAGCTGCATTTTGTGCACACTTAAATTACATCAATTTAAACCATCAGGGTTTATGATTCCAATCACAAGCATATGCCCCAGAGTAAGGATGCAATGAGACTACACATGTTGTTCTCTCAATTAATCTCAGTTCTTCAACACCTGTGAGTACCTAGTACTCTAATTCTAATGTTTAAGCATTAGAATTTTTTTATTTCTTCACACATCATGGTTGTTAATCAAAGACACAATCATCTATTCCACTCTGGAGGAAAAACTGGCTTTGGTGGATTTATTAATAAAGAGGATACATACTAATAAGGTCTTCTTAAAGGATTTTTCAAAGGTAATTATAACTATACAAAATTTTTACCTTACATGCTGACTATAGACTATAATTCAAGTGATGCTATTTCACTGCACTGCCTTGACAAACCTTTTCCATATTATTGACATTTACACTATTCCCAAATTATCCCTAGAATTAGTAATATTGAAATTAGTATAGCTGGTTCTAAGTCTTTTTCTAGATCGTTACTTTCTTAGGATGGTGTGTGGTGGGTCAAACAGGATAGTGTTCATATTTTTTAAGGCCTCAATATATGCTACCAAATTTCTTCCAGAAAACTAAAAAAAAAATTTTTTTGTGGGTACAAAGTAGGTGTATATATCTATGGGGCACATGAGATATTTTGATACAAGCACACAATGCATAATAATTGCACCTGGGTAAATGAGGTATCCATCACCTCAAGCAGTTATCCTTTCTGTTACAATCCAATTATACTTTTAGCTATTTGAAAATGCACAATAAATTACTGTTGACTATAGTCACCCTGTTGTGCTCTCAAATACCAGATCTTCTTCATTCTACTTTTTGTGCCCATCAGAAAGCTGCTTAATGTGCTTTCATCATCATCCTCTTAATGGATCTTCCACATCCATATCCACATTTCATATACTCTTAACAATCTGATTCTTTATAAGACTATTTTTATAGCCTAGAAGATGGCACAAAGGTAAAAATTTTACGGTTCATTTACAATAAATTAAAAGAAAAATTCTTACCTGACCAGTATCTTGATATGATAGGATTTACTCTACAACAAAGGTATTGTTGCTTTGGCTGTTATAATTTGTGGTATAACTACCTGGTAATCTATTAAAGCATTTCTATTTGTAAAAATTTAAAACGTTTAACTTTTTATAAATTATTATGTTATGTGGTTTCCCCATCCTCCCAAAAAAATAAAGGATGAAAGAAGAAGTAATCTCATTATTATCAGTTTCCCTGAGAACTACAGGGACAGTTGTTATAGGATACTCTGAGGTAGATTAATAAAAGGAGAGAGGAAAAAGATTAAAATGGGATATAATCTGCATCGGGATGAAAAAAGAGTCAGTTTCATTTGTTTAACAATATGCAACAAATGCCACTCTAAATGTATGCTCCACTTTTGGTTGCTTTAGAACAAGAGTTTTATATTTTCTATGTATGATATATACAAAAAATCAGTTTAGAATTCAACAGTATTTTTAAGTGATTGTTGCAGAGTTAAAGAAGTGTATTACATTTTTTTTTTTCCAAAAGAGTCTATACATCCATTCGTAATATTCTTGTTCTTAAAGCTTTGACCCCTGTCTTAAGTACTGATACAAATGCCAAAGTCAAAGGTACCCAAAACTGTTCCTTCTGAAAGGGTAAGTTATATGAATTTTGGTCATTTTTACTCCCTGGACCTAGACTACACCAAATATATGAATTGGCTCATTTGTCCTACAAGTTGGTTTATAGTCAATTTTTATCTTATTGGCTACTTTTCCTTTTCTTTTTAGAGGTTTTTCTAAGTGGAGGATAAATTATTTTAGATTTCTCCACGATTTCAGAACATTTACCACTGTCTAACAAAATTATTAAACGACTGCTGAGAGTCACACTTTCACTTAGCTGCCCTTCTGTACAGGATGCAATTAATGTTTTTAGGGCATGGGATACCTCTTGACTATTACTCTCTTCATATGCCTAAATAGATACATATTTTTAATTTGATAAAACCTCACACCAAACAGTTCTTTAATATTATAGATGAGGATCACATCACAAAGTCAGTGCTACTCAGTTAAACAAAACTTTAAAAAAATGTACCAAATATAGTCTAAAAACAGCTTTACAAATTATGCAACAATGTTTATAACATTGTAAAACAAAATTGATTATATATATAAATGCACAGAGTAAGATCTGTTTACTGTATTTCTCTCTTGGTGAAAGAGAATAAAATGAAATGTGAAAATAATTTTGTAGTTTTAAAAAGTGGGTGAACATTCATACATTATTGATAATAAAAGAAAGAAAGAGCACTTTAAACATTAAATACTTACTGTGTAATTGAATTTTGAACACTTTTTTCATTTAAGGTCATCCCAGGAGGTGGGTCATTTTGCAAAGCCAACAGTTCTTTCTGTAGTCGTTTCTAGAAAAGAACATCAATAATAATTTGTCCTTTTTTTTGAGACTAGGTGTGTGTCACCAGGTTGGAGTACGGTGGTGTGATCACAGCTCACCACATTCTCAAACTCCTGGGCTCAAGGAATCCTCCCACCTCAGCCTCCCAAGTAGCTTGAGATTACAGGCACACACCACAATGCCTGGCTAATTTTTTTTGGTAGAGATGGGGGTCTCATTTTGTTGCTCAGGCTGATACTGAACACCTGGCCTCAAGCAATTCTCCCGACCTCAGCTTCCCAAAGTGCTGAGATTACAGGTGTGAGCTACCACACTCAGCCTGTACTTTTAAAAAAACAACATAACATCCTTCTAGTTATCCTTGATAATATCCTTCTACAATCTGAAATAATTACATTTCCTCCAAATGTTCATACCTTTCTCTTTACTAGCCCCTTATATATTCTATACAAATATTGCTCAAAATTTGAATAGCCTGTCCTATAATTCACAATCTACTGTCAAACTATTTCAACACTAGAGCTTCCAGGTTGCTGAATATTTGGAGTTTCCTGGAGGGTGGCACACCTGGAAAGGACATGGAAGCTCCACATCCCTTCCCTCATGCATCTCTTCATCTGTATGCATTATAATATTCTTTCCTATAAACCAGTAAACACATCCATGACAGTAATAGTAGTTCTGGCAGCAGCCACCAGCGCCTCAAGAGCACAGCCAAATGGGTGGCTTTCCTGGATAATCTGGTGGAAGATCTAGAAGCCATGACAAAATTTAGGAAATTTTTTAAAAAGAAATTCAATGAAGAAAATATTTTGTTTTGGCTAGCATGTAAAGATTTCTTTTTTTAATGCAAGATAAGCAGATGCAGGAAAAGGCAAAGGAGGTCTACATGACCTTTCTTTCCAGTAAGACCTCGTCACAAGTCAAAAAGAGGCAGTCTTTGCTCAACAAAAAGATTCTGGAAGAATCACATCCTCTGATGTTCCAGGAACTCCAGGACTGGATCTTCAATCTCACCAAGTACAACAGCTACAGTAGCTGCTTAAAGTTTGAGTAGGTTTGTTGTTGTTTATTTTTTAAGAGACAGGGCCTCATTCTATCACTCGGGCAGGCATGCAGTGACACAATCCTAGCTTACTGCAGCCTGGAACTTCTGGGCTCCAGCCATCCTTTTGCCTGAGTCTCCTGAGTAGCTAGGACTATAGGTGTGCAACACCATGCTTGGCTAATTTAAAAAATTTTTTTTTTTTTTTTTTTTTTTTGTAGAGACGGGGTCTCACTATGTTGCACAGGCTGGTCTTAAACTCCTGGCCTCAAGTGATCCTTCCACCCTGGCCTCTCAAAAGATTACAGGTGTGAGCCAGTGTGTCAGTCCTGATTTGCTTTTAAAATACAAGCAAACTGCAAAAGAGGAGAAAGTTCAGTCTGATGCTCAAACTACAGCTAGAAAAGCTTTTAGAATTTTTTAACGTGAGTTCCCAAAGACCGGCAGATTTATGAAGGAAAGAAAGTAGGCTACATGTGGTGGCTCATGAATATAATCTCAGCACTTTGGGAGGGAGAGGCGGGAAAACTGCTTGAGCCCAGCAGTTTGAGATCAGCCTGGGTAACATAGTGACACCCTCTCTCTACAAAAAAATAAAAAATAAAAAATTAGCCAGGTGTAGGGGCATGCACCTGTACTCCCAGCTACTTCAGAGGATAAGGTAGGAGGATCTTTTGAGCCCAGGAGGCCAAGGCTGCAGTAAACTATAGTTGTACCACTGCACTACAGCCTAAGTTACAGTGAGATTCTGTCTCAAAAATACAACAAAAAATAGAATAAAAAATCATAATCAAAAGAAGCAAAGAAACTTTCGGAGTTTATAATTGCCTTGTTATGTACAAAAACTGAAAGGTACAAAACTCTTCAATGGAATATGTGTATTTTATTAACTGCTTGACCAGTAAGTTTTGCATAATGGCTAATCTTACACTTAAAAAAAAAAAAAAGCTTTGAAGTTTCGGTTCACAAAACAAACCGATTTCTTCCACACTGGAAAAAATATTTCAACACTGATGCTGTAAAGTAGTTATGAAGAATAGGCAGTTACCTATACAACATCAAGACGTCATAGCTACTGTATTGAGGTTATAGGTCAAGTAGCCATTATCTGAACTGCTTGTGACCAGAACTGTTTCGGATTTACTGGCTGAGCATCCCAAATCTAAAAAGCCAGAATCTGAAATGCTCCAATGAACATTACCTTTGAGTGTCACATTGCTACTCAAAATGTTTCAGATTTCGGAGCATTTCACATTTCAGATTGGGGATGCTCAACTTGCGTAAGGTCTTAATAGCTTGAGTTAAAAGTGCTTAAAAGTTTTAGCAGTGCTTCCTTTGCTGCTTTCTAATTATAAAAGCCATAGTTTGGCTGGGCGCGGTGGTTCATGACTATAATCCCAGCACTTTGGGAGGCCAAGGTGGGCAGATCGCAAGGTCAAGAGTTTGAGACCAGCCTGGCTGACATGGTGAAACCCTGTCTCTACTAAAAATACTAAAAAAATTGGCCGGGCGTGGTGGCGCATGCCTGTAGTCCCAGCTACTCAGGAGGTGGAGGCAGAAGAATCGCTTGAACCCAGGAGGCAGAGGTTGCAGTGAGTTGAGATTGCGCCACTGTACTCCAGCCTGGGTGACACAGTGAGACTGTGTCTCAAAAAAAAAAAAAAAAAAAAAAAAAAGCCATAGTTCTCCAAAATCCTTAAAGAATGTCATTTCACAGACAAGCTTTCCAGAGAAACTCTAAAAGTAACCCTTTATACAAAAAGCCTTTCAAAAATTTTATGCTTTGTGATAATAATGAAATCAGAAGAAAAAAGAAAATATTAATAAAATTTTAAAAAGATCTTATAAAATTTTTTAAAGTAATTTTAATACATAATCTACTATTCATTTTCTTAAATAGGATCACCTGCACATAGTTTAATATTTCAAGGTTATTGTTTTCATCATTTATAGTAGAACATCAAAATACAACATATTATGATCTGAGATATGTTAAGGTTTTCTTCCTACATACTAGGTATCCTAAAATGGCTATGTATTTTGCATACTTATTTGTACAGCTTTTATTGTATACTTCTTCCCCTGTTATCAGTGGACATGCTTTTCCAGGGTACAACAAGGCAAAAACAAAAAAAACAAAACACAGTAGTCCCTAATTTATGAATTTTAAAACCAAATATTATAATTTCATGCAAGATCATAAATTTTAAAATCAAGTAATGTTATTAAAATTGCATGCAAGATTATAAAGATTCTTAATATGACTTTTTTTTTTTCTTCAGAGACAGGGTCTCACTATGTTGCCCAGGCTGGAGTACACAGGCACAATCCCACTACTGATTGGCATGGGAGATCTGACCTGTTGTTTCTGACCTGGATCGTTCACCCGTCCTCCTGAGACACACCTGGTGGTCCCTTGCTCCTGGGAGGTCACCATATTGATGCTGAACTCAATGCGGACACCCAAATGGCATAGCGCACTACAGTCCAGAACTCCTGCCGCAGCTTTCCAAGTAGCTGGGACAACAGGCACCACCCACTGCACCCAGCGTTAAGTCTTTTCTCAAAGTGAAGAAGACGAATATGGATATCTGTTCATTTCTTAAGAGTTCTCTGCTTAAAAATTGGTTTGTTTTTTTCTGGACGGTGAAATATTACTATCAGTAAGTAATGTTTCTAGGTCTTCAATTTATGACACTTAAAGTAAGCTTAGCCGTCCAACACCACTACAGATAGAAAACTGTGTTGTGCATCACTGTAATGGACTTCAAATTTGCTTAATTTGTTTTGAATAAAGACAAATTTAAGCAAATTTCTATGTTAAAACAAGGTTTTAATTATTTTCTACTGATACAAATGAGGGTTCTGTGATCACATACATTTTTTTAAAAAACTGGGTCAAACAGAGAAGAACTGGCTTCTTCAACAAAACTTTTCATATACTAACTTGTACAGTGATTGTCCAAAGGGAAGAAGATGACATAAAGAGGTTCCAAAAATAGCTGGGCACAGTGATGCATGCCTGTAGTCCCAGCTACTCAAGGGGCTGAGGCAGGAGAATCGTTTGAGTCTAGTAGTTGGAGTCCAGCCTGGACAACACAGCAAGAACTTGTCTCTAATAAAACTAAACAAGGCCAGGCACGGTGGCTCAAGCCTGTAATTCCAGCACTTTGGGAGGTCAATGAGCATATAATGCCTGAGGTCAGGAGTTCAAGTCCAGTCTGGGCAACATGGCAAAACCCCGTCTCTACCACAAATACAAAAATTAGCCAGGAGTGGTAGCATGCGCCTGTAATCCCAGCTACTCGGGAGGCTGAGGCACAAGAATAGCTAGAACCCGGGAGGCAGAGGTTGCAGTGAGCCTAGATCACATGAATGCATGCAGCCTGGGCTACAGAGCAAGACTCCATCTCAATAAAATAAAGTAAACAAAAAACTCCCAACAACAAAAAAGAGGTTTCCAAAGATAATAGAATCCTTTGAGTGTAGATCGTCTCAAGCCTTGTTTCAAGGACCACATTTTGGGAAACACTGCTACGGAAATCTTCCAGATCTTGAGAACTTTACTAAGTCAAGAAGAATAACCCTTCTTAGTAGAAGCAAGAACATAAAGGAGAATCAATCTGCTTAACTACCAAGCAAAACACAAGAAAACAAAAGCAAACTAAAAAAGCACTTTATTGGTATAATTATCCCTGGTCTCCTGAACATAATGGTAAAGGGTGCCCAGATACAGAATCTTCTTGGATTCAAATACCCCCTAGAGGTTTCCCATTGGCAACTTGGTGTTCACTTCAAGTAATGAAGTGGTGGCCCACAATCAGTCTGATTAGTTGCAAAAAGCAGTCAGAGGCTGAAGTGATGTTGTTACAAAGGTCACAGTCCTATGCAAACATCTGATTGACCTTTGATGTGAAGCAACCTTCACTGTGATTCTTGGACAGGTGACAGTGCAACACAGGGAAAAGTGGGTATGTTAATCTCTTGAGCATCCTTTTGATGTTACATAAATTTTCTCCTCAACCCCTGTAGTAAGTCCACTGTACTACATGATATATTAAAATTTGAAGAAAAATAAAGCAAATTAAGGGGATAGGGGAGGCACATAGGTCTCACATTTTGTAAAGTTTTATCTCAACTTGACACTCTGAGAAACTATCCTAAAAGGTAGAAACATTCAGGGAAGGAAAAAATACAAAGTGAAGAAAAAACATTAAAAATGTGGGAATATATGATAATGGTTGCTAATACAACTGTATATAAAATGACCAAGAACATTTTCTCCAATTTCATCTAACAACCAACTAAAGATGGAAGGTTAAAAACAGGAGAGCACGATGGAAAAAACAGGAATACCATACACGTTAATATTAATAGCATTGCACTAATAAGTAGATATTATTTTTCCCTAACAACATTAAACAATTCTAACAGCAGCCATTTCTCCTTTCAGAGGGAAATGTGAGGCAACAAATTAGTTTTACTTTTTTTTTTTTTAAACAGAACTAAACTCATGCAGAGCAAGGAAGCATTTTCCCTCCTACTGAATTCTGATGACATTTCTAACAGTTACTTAATGAAACTGTTTTCCCTTTCAGGAAAGAGAATGCAATACAGGTATTCATTCTTAGTTTAAGCTAAACTTTTCAAAAGTCTGACAGAAATGCAAAAAGTGTCAGGACTTAATGATTTCTGCTAGTAAAAGCCCGCAGCCCACAAAAGGAGACAAATGTGCCAATAATTTCTCCATGCTTTCAGAGTACAGTAGTGTCCAAAAGAAGAGTGGTGAGAGGAGAAAAACCAGGACTGTGGTATGCAGAAAGCCAAGGAAGAATATGTTTCAAGGACTAACCAGACTTTCTTTTCCAGCACAACGGCACAGTATATACCGTGGATAATTACAGAGAAAACAAAGACAAAGTGAACGCAGGAACTCTGAAATGTAAGGATTACGACTGGATTTTGCCATGGAGATTTCAAACAAACCCAATACTAAACCAAAGTGAAGATGCTAACAGAGGAGTTACCTGAAACTATGATCCCTCAATGTAAAGGTCAACAAGAAAATGGGCAAAGAGACAACAATGATATTTGCCTACTTTAAACTTAGCAATGGGTGAAGGAAGAAAAAAATTCTCCCCTGAAATTTCGTAACTCAACCCACATGGATTCATAGCCTGAATTCCTGCTACCTGAGAACATTAAGCAAGGATTTAATCAAAAGTAGTCCAGGAAGTGGTGGCCTCAAAGTAACTGGCAGAAACAAATACAAATATAAATCCTGGAAAAATCCAAGTTCTATCCTTTGAGGCAACAATTTCACTACTCAGAATGGCAGAAAGATACATATAAAATAGCTTCGCTGTAAAACAACATCTAGAAATATATGTCAATAGGTAAATTACACAAATTATGGCATAGCAAACTAAGACTATGCAACCGCTAAGAACGACATGCACCTGAGTACTGACAAAAAAATAAAGAACTCCAAAACATACTGAAATAAAGAAAAAGCAAGCCTCAAAAATACATGTATTTTATCTTAAAATAAAAGAGATGTAATTACACAAATATATAAATGCATACAAAAGACCAAAGAAAAGCACACTCAATTATTTTACAGTTGGAAATGGCAGTGGAGAAAGAAGACATACTGTATGCACTACATACCTTTCTTTATATTATTTGGCTCTTTTACAAAAATGTAGAAGTGTATTTTCTGTATAATTAAAAAATAAACTACTCAATGGATGACGAAAACACATTCACACAAAAACATATACACAAACATTCATAGCAGCATTATTCATAATGCCAAAAAACAACCCAAATGCCCGCTAACTGAAGAATGGATGAACAAAATGTTACAACCACGCAATGGAATATTATTTCACCTTCAAAAAGAATGAAGTACTGACGCATTTTACAACACAAATGAACCTCAAAAACATTATGTTTTTGAATGAAGCCAGTCACAAAAGACCACATATTGTATGATTCCACTGATATGAAAATTCCATAATAGACAAATCTATAGAGACGGAAGGTAAGCTGGTGGTTGCCAGGGGCTGGGAAAGGAGAATGGGGTGATGGAGAGTGACTACTTATGGACACAAAGGTTGCTTTTTGGGCATGATAAAGATTTCTAAAGTTAAATTATGGGTATGGTTGCACAACAGTGTAAATAAATTAAAATTATTGAGTGTAGAAATGGGACTATTTTATGGCATGTAAATTACATCTAAATAAAAGTTTTTTGACTCAGCACAATGGCTTGCGCTTGTAATCCAAACACTTTGGGAGGCCAAGGCAGGAAGATCAGTTGCAACCATGTGTATAATACCAACCTGGGCAACACCTCAAGACCACATCTCTACAAAAAAATTAAAAATTAGCCAGGCATGGTGGTAGTATACGCCTGTCGTCCTAGCTACTCAGGAAACGGAGGCAGGAAGATTTCTTGAGCCCAGGAGTTTAGGTTATAGTGAGCTATGATCTAGCGACTGCACTCCAGCCTGAGTGACAGAAAGAGAGACCCTGTCTCTTTAAAAGAAAAAAGGAAAACCTCAATGGGTAAAGAAACTAACCACAGGTGAAGAAAGAATTTCTACTGAGGAAGATGGTATGAAGAAATTATCCAGGATGTAACTCAGAGAAATAGATAATGAAAACATGAAAGAAAGGTAGAGAGACCAAAAAAAAAAAAAAAAAAAAAAACCACACACAAAAAACAAGTTAGAGAACAGAAAGCAACATTTTCTATAAATGCTTCTTAAATAGTAATGCGTAGTGGTGCGTGCCTGTAGTCCCAGCTACTCTGGAGGCTGAGGCAGGGGAATCGCTTGAACCCAGGAGGCGGAGGTTGCAGTGAGTCAAGATCACGCAAATGCACTCCAGCCTGGCGACAGAGCAAGACTCCATCTCAAAAAATATAATAACAACAACAATAATAATAATGCCTGAGAATCTCCCAGAATTGTTAAAGACATCAGCCTTCAGGTTAATGAAGCCCAATTAAATCTAAGCAGCATAAATAGAAGACATCTAAACTTAAACATCACTGTGAAAGCATAAAACACCAATTAAAAAGAGCTAATTCTATTGCCATAGACAAAAGATAGATTACCTACAAAGTTATAGAAATAAGGCTACCATTTTAAGAACAATGATGTCAGCACTAGAAATCAGTAAAAATATATTTTATGTAAGTAAAACTAACCGCCAATTTAAACTCCTATACCAAACAAAACTAAGTTTTTTTAAAAATGGATGAAATAAAGATATGTGCAGACAAAACAGTTTCCTACCAACAGTAACCAACAAAAGAATAAACCCTGAATTCCTTCTGGAAAATGATACAAAGGGACAGATCTGAGATGAAACAATGGTGGGCAGATACTTAAAAAAGTATGTACATCTAAACACTGAATAAAACAATACAGGCCCACAGTTCCTTATGAAACAACTCTTGGCTGGGCACAGTGGCTCACACCTATAATCCCAGCACTTTGTGAGGCTGAGGTGGGTGGATCACCTGAGGTCAGGAGTTCGAGACCAGCATGACCAACATGGTGAAATCTCGTCTCTACTAAAAACACAAAATTAGCCAGGTGTGGTGGCGCATGCCTGTAGCCCCAGCTACTCAGGAGGCGGAGGCAGGAGAATCATTTGAATCTGGGAAGCAGAGGTTGCAGTGAGCCAATATTGCACCACTGCACTCCAACCTGGGCAACAAGAACGAAACTCCATCTCAAAAAAAAAAGAAAAAGAAAAAACTCTTGAGGCAGATATGTTTCAAAATTAAAAATTTTTTAGATTTTAAAAAAACGTTTATAAAGCAGCACACCACCAAACACATTAGTACTCAGCACTAAAATATGTGAATACTTACAATATATAGGAGTTTGAAACTAGCCTGGGCAACATAGGGAGACCATGTTTCTACAAATAATAAAAAAATTAGCCAGGTATGGTGGTGTGTGCCTATGGTCTCAATTACTCAGGAGACAGGAGACTAAGGTGGGAGGAACACCTGAGCCTAGGAATTGGAGGCTGCCGTGAGCCGTCATCTCACCACTGCACACCAACAGGGGTGACAAAGTGAGATCCTGTCTCAAAAGAAAAACAAAAAAGAAATCAGGATGTGATTACCTTTAGGAGAGAGAGGAAGCAGTGCTTAGGAATGGACATAAGGGAGGCTTCCAAGGTGGAGCTACCATTCTATTTTTTTATGTATGGTGATTACAAAGGTGTATTCACTTTGTGAATATATGAACTTTACATGTAGATTTGTGCACACTCCTGTTTGTTGTATTTCAGTAAAAACATTTATCAAACTGATCTAAAATTGACTGTGGTGATAGTTACACAACTCCACGAATATATTAAGTCATTTTAAATGGATGAGTATGTTATGTGAATTATTTCTCAATAAAGCTGTCAACACAAGCAAAAAAAAGTGTATTAAACAACAAAGAAAAAGCAAATATGGAAAATGTTAATTGTTGAATCTACACAAAAGCTACAGAGGTGTTACATTGTTTCTACTTTTCTGCACGCTTGAGATTTTTCATAACAAAACGTTTTCAATAAAAAACAGTAAAATAAATGCAAAAAAACAGCTAAAGTAACATCTAAAAAAAATTGTAGGCCAGGAGCGGTGGCTCACGCATGTAATCCCAGCACTTTGGGAGGCCAAGGCAGGTGGATCACCTGAGGTCAGGAGCTTGAGACCAGCCTGGCCAACTTGGTGAAACCCTGACTACTAAAAATACAAAAAGCAGCTGGGCGTAGTGGCGGGTGCCTGTAATCTCAACTACTTGGGAGGCTGAGACAGGAGAATCGCTTGAACCTGGGAGGCGGAGATTGTAGTGAGCCGAGATCGCGCCATTGCACTACAGCTTGGGCAACAAGAGCAAAACTCCATCGTCTCAAAAAAAAAAAAAAAAAAAAAAAAATTGTGCGCAACTTCCAAACTAGTAGAGGTAGGAAAAATAGAATGAGAACACAGAAAAAGAAAACAATTCAAAACAAGGAAAGACACAGACATAGGAAGAAATGACAAATGAAAAGCACTTAAAAGGAAAGAAATAAATCCTATTATATCAGTTACTCATTAAAAATTGGACTAAGTTCTTGAGTAAACAGTAGAGAATATTAGATTGGTTAAAAAGTATAGCTATTCGAGATTTTTAAAAAGATATTACTAAAATGTTAAGAGCACAGAAAGGTTCTGAGTCAAAGCATAAAAAAAAGATACTAGAAGTTTTAAGAAACAAAGCTAGCATCGTTATATTAGTATCAAGTGAAATAAATGTTAAGGTCAAAAATAATAAAAGATAGAGAATAACTATATAATGATATAGTCACCATGAGCATAAAACCTGTATACACTTAATAACAAACTCAAAACAGATAAGCAAAGGAAAATCTACAAGACTATCTTCACAGAAGATTTCATTATTAACACCTCAGTAACAGCTCAAGCAGACCAAAAAGCAAACAAAAGGATAACCAAATTGAAAAACAGTCAAAAGGTAAGAATGGGCATTTAATAGAAGAGCCACAAATGGCCCCAAAACATATACAATCATACTCAATTATTCTTATTAGCTAAGGAAATAGAAAATAGAAATATAAGGAGTACCTTTCACCAAAATAAGTCAAGTGTTGGGGAGGATGTGGTATCCCTGGAACTCAGGTACTACCAGTAAGAGCATAAACTGATGTAATTACTTTGGAACAGTACGGCATTATCTAGTAAAATGGAACAGACATGCCATAACCTAGCACTTGCACTTGTAGGTCAATACCCTAAGAGAAAACCATGAAAATGTGTTACAACATTTAAAGCAGGACTGTTCATAACATGTCAGGAGTAAAACTGATCAAGTGTGATAGTTTATACCATGAAATACTACTTACTTAGCCTTACAAATGTACTGCTACAAAGATGGATTAATCTTGAAATGATAAAAGTCACAAAGAATTACTAACAGTATGAGTCCATTTATCTAAAGTTTAAAAACAAACAAAATATATTGCTCAAAGTAAATCTATAAGGAAAAATAAAGGATCACAAACATAAAATCCAAGACTGCAATTTACTGTGGAAGTAGTGAGGTACAATCAGCAGGACATTAAAAAAAAAAAAAAAAAGCAGGACACAGAAGGGGCTTCAAAGATAATGGCAACTTTTATTCCTTAAGCAATGTGAGTATTTTATAAATGTTCTTTAAAATATTCACCTATGATTTTCATTTGTATATTTTTACTTAACTTTTTTAAAGATAGGGTCTCACTCTGTTGCCCAGGCTGGAGTACAGTGGCGCAATCTCGGCTTAATGCAACCTCTGCTTCCTGGGCTCAGGTAATCTTCCCACCTCAGTCTCCCAAGTAGCTGGAAACACAGGCACGTACCACCAAACCCTGCTAATTTTTGTAGAGACAGGGTTGCGCCACGTTGCGCAGGCTGGTCTTCAACTCCTGGGCTCAAGCAATCCTTCCACCTCAGCCTCCCAAAGTGCTGAAATTACAGGTGTGAGACACCATGCCCAGCCTTACCTATGATTTTTAAATTTTTCTGTATGCATGTTTCATTATCTTTTTTTCTTTTTTGGACACTCTTACATTTGTGAAGAGAAAGAAAGCAACAGGGTGGTAGCAGAACTGAGGCAGAGGCAGGTGTTTCTCAGGAGAAACTTCTGCATATGTAAATAATGAAGAGAAGGATAAAGGTGAGAGAAAGGTGGTGATAAATGACATGTAAAATATCAGAAAGAAGAGATCAGCTAGATGCTGAGTATAGAATTAGAGCCTTTACAAGCGATTGTGTTTTCAACAGGTGTTACGTCTATACAGGAAAAAATACACATTTTTAAAAATTAAAATCACCCCTTAATCTCACCGTCCAGTGATCTCCTTGGGGCAGTGATTTTTCTTTCCAGGAATCTATATTTTCTAATATTCAACATTAAACATGTGTAAAATTTTTTTAAAAATAAAAATATGATCATCCTGACAACAGTGTGGCAGATGTACTGCAGAAGGTAAGACTGAAGACAGGCTGAAAACTACTAGAAAAAAAATTAGAGTTGAGACATTACTAATGAACAACTAGAGGAATCAAAGGACTTCATTAGGATGCAGAATGAACTAGATTTGGTGATAACTGGATGTGGAAAGTGAGAAAGAGAAGAAATGAGGCTGACCCCAGAGTATTAGTCTGGATCGATGACAGTGTTCTTAACTATAAAAGAAATACAGGAAGAAGCCAGGCATGGTGACTTCTTGGCCTATAATCCCAAGTACTTGAGAGGCTGAGGCAGGAGTTCAAGACCAGCCTGGGCGACACAATAAGACCTGGTCTTTTTTTTTTTTTTAAAAAAAGGAAAGAAAAGGTGGAGGAAGGGGAAGATAAAAAGGAAGGGGGAAGGAAAAAGGAGGGATGGGGAGAAACAAGAAGGGAGAGGGAGGGGAGAGGAAAGAGGAGCAATACAGGTAGCTGCTCTGTTTATGAAGGGTTGGAGGCAGCTGAGATTAAGATTAGTTTTGGACCTGACCAGTTCAAGTTTTCTGTGAACATTCAGATTGACAGAACAAAACAACAGAACCAGCCAGAACTGAACAATGACTATTCCCTTTAAACAGAGCTGCCCTCTTTAGGGTGGGTATGCTCTCTACCATGAATCCAGTGTATGTACATGTACCTTAAACCTGCTTGGCTCCAAGGGGAAGAGTTTACAATCCCAGAATCAAATTTTAATTTCTCAAGCTAGTTCAGAAGTTATGTGTCTAGCATTCAGGAAATGAATACTCCAGATGAAATATTTGTTTTCTGAAAACCTTGACTCAGAATGAAATAAAATACAGTTCTGTATCTTTCTCTCATTGATCCCTGCATTTCATGCCATAGATGAAAAGCAGTAATTAGCACTAAGCCTGACAGAGTTAATGGTTTCATTTAAGCCAACCGTTTTTATTTTACTTTGGAAGAATAAATTTTTTTTTCTTGTAAAAATGCAATTCATATTTTTTTACCTTCCAGGTTTCGGCAGGCTAAGCTACCTTCAAAGATTCTGATATGTATATATATAAATTAAGAGTTACATAAATGTCATAAAGCATGTTATGTGGTGAAAAATCTATAGCCAGGGTCTAGCACAAAGTATTAAATATGCTGAATAAAATGACCGATAATGCCACCTTCAAAAGGTGGGAAGTTTGGTTTCACCAACAAATTGAACTACAAATCTCACAAAAGAACTATGTAAACTATGTGTTAGTATACTAGGGTATGTCATGTCATGTATTTCTTCAAAATGTAAGCAAAATGCAAACTTTAAGACTGTAAGTTAGGTGCTGTACGGGATATTCTATGGTCTGAACATTTACATCCCTCCAAAATTCATATGCTGAAATCTAATTCCCAAGGTACTGGAGCCTTTGAGGGGAGGTGACTAGGTCATGAGGGTGGAAAACTGGTGAATGGGATTAGTGCCTATAAGAAGACAGAGAGTTAATTTGCCTTGCTGCCACGTGAGGACACAGTCAGAAGGTGTCATTCTGGACTATTGAATCTGCTGGCACCCTGGATCTTGGACTTCCCAGCCTCCAGAACTGTGAAGACTAAATTTCTGTTGTTTATAATTACTCAGTTTAAGGCACTGAGGTATAGCAGCCTGACAAGAAAGATAAAATAGTTGGTTAGACTATTTATTTGGCGAAGTCTTAGTTGCCCAGGATGGAACATAGTGGCACAATCATAGCTCCCTGCAATGCTCCCGCCTCAGCCTCTCGAGTAGCTGGGCTACAGGTGTATGCCGCCATGCCCAGCTAGTTTATTTTTTATAGAGACAGGGTCTATACTGCCCAGGTTTGGAATTTAACTCCTGGCCTTAAGCGATCCTCCTGCCTCAGCCTCAAAATGTACTGGGATTAGAGGTATGAACCATTGCACCTGGCCCAGCAAGATATATTTAACTGGAAACTTAATCTCTGATTTTGTAGGAGTGTATAATACATGCAACTTTGGATAAGTAACAATGTGTACCTTAGCATCTTCATAATTAAATACCTCAGATTGTTACTGAAAGAATACAATGAGATGGGCTGGCAGATACAACTATTTTCAAGCTTAAAGTTCCAAATAAACATATTAAAGTAGTATTAATATTGACAGATGACAATAAGGAAAAAAATAAAATGGGAAATAAAAAGCAATAAAAGATGATACTAAAACAGTTTACCGTAACCAACTTTCTTATAAAGTAAATAAAGCCGGCATGGTGGGTCATGCCTGTAATCCCAGCATTTTGGGAGGCCAAGGTGAGAAGATCGCTTGAGTCTAGGAGTTCAAGGCCATCTATGGCAACACAGTTAAGACCCCCATCTCTACGAAAAATAAAAAATTAGCTGGGCATGGTGGTGCACGCTTGTAGTCCCAGCTACTCAGAAGGCTGAGGACTCCGGGAGGATCGCTTCAGCCTGAAAGGTCAAAGCTGTAGCGAGCCCTGATTGTGCCACTGCACTCCAGCATGGGTGACAGCATGAGACCCTGTCTCAAAAAAGAAAGGAAAATATTGATTCTATGACTTAGTAACACCATTCTTAAAAATTTACACTAAAGAATACCATAAAATTAGGGGAGGCAATACAAATGCTTAGGAGTAAAAAAAAAAAAAAAAAAAAAAAAAGGAAACAACAGGTACATAGCTAAGTAGATCATATTGTTAGAATAAATATTGATGCTCAACTCTCTACACCAAAAGGTAGCTTCCAGAGCTTTTAAGTTCTATGAATTAAAAAGATACCTAGGTTAAATCTTTCCTTCTAACAGATTTAGTCTCAAAGGAATAAACATCTGGCGATTTGTAATATAATGAGCATTACTATTAGAACATTCTTCTAATAAATGTATTTTTTAGAAAAGATGTACTGCATTGTCATTGCCATTTTTATTGCTGAGGTCAATATTTTCCAGTGAACATAAAATCTAGTTTTCTAATAAACTCATCTCAGATGGATACAATTGATACCATAGATTCGCTGAGAATAGTTTTCTTCTGTCAAGTAGAGTTCTCTGAAAAGTATGAATTACAAATACCGTTAACCGCTGAATAATTTGGGAGTTGGGGAACCAAGCCCCAAGCAGTCGAAAACCCACATGTAATTTCTGACTCCCCCAAAACTTAGCTACTAATAAACCTGTTGACCGGAAGTCTTACGTTATTTGTCAGTTACATAAAGTCAATTAACATGTTGTGTATATTATATAGTGTGTTCTTACAATAAAGTAAGCTACAGAAAATAAAATGTTAAGAAAATCATTAAGGAAGAGATACATTTACAGCACTATGCTGTATTTATCAATCCCATAAATTTATGTCATCTGTTTATAAGAGAAATCATCTATCTGAAATGGTGGGCAACCGCAACTGCAAATCTACAGTACATATCAAGCAGTTCAACTGTTTATGGTAATGTCATGACTTTTCTCTACTTCTTTGGAGTACTTCCAGCACCACTAGTGGCATTTTGTATGGATTCCATGGTGTTTGATTCAAAGTTTGCGGTATTGCACTAAAACACAATGAAAAACACACTAGAATAGTGAGAGATCACTTTTTACTGCAATAGGCAATTTAAAGGCGAGACAAACTGCTCATGCAGAGGGTCATACAGCATGTTAAGCAGATATTCCCAACACCTGAGCTCACAGCAATAGCAACAGAAAGTGATTATGAAATTTTATGCAGTTATGATTTGATACTTCATCTTCATATTTACTTTTTTTTTTTTTTTTGAGACAAGGTCTCACTGTCACCCATGCTAGAGTGCAGTGGCGTAATCTTGGCTCACTGCAACCTCCACCTCCCGGGTTCAAGCAATAGTCCTGCGTCAGCCTCCCAAGCAGCTGGGCTTACAGACACATGCCACCACACCCAGCTAAATTTTTTTGTATTTTTTGGTAGAGATGGAGTTTCACTATGTTGACCAGGCTGGTCTCAAACTTCTGACCTCAAGCAATTCCATCTTGGCCTCCCAAAGTGCTAGGATTACAGGCGTGAGCCACCTCACCCAGCCCTGTTCACATTTCTTGACTGTGAACAGTGCTGTATAATATGGTCTGTAAGTGTGTAGGTATGAAAGTTTTGTTACCTTCTGGACTTATTTTTTTGTTAATAAAAAAATCAATTAATTATTAATTAAATCATTACTTATTGAATGATTTATAAAGTTCCTTTTAAAAATCCCAGAACCTAGGTTATTCTACTCATTTTCACAAGTTAAAGCTATATTAGGAGTCTTTTTACATACTGCTCAGCCTAATTCAATCATGCATCTGTAATTACTTTTCTATAGTTTTATATATAGTTTATATTCACATTATGTTTTTAGTACTTTTCTATATTATCTTCGTCTAATGCTAGTGTTATTTCCATATATCCGTATCCCTAAACAACTATAATGGTTTACAATGTTCCAAAAAACTAATAAAATAAATTTGGCTTTAGTACAAACTGTTTCAGTCAACCAAATAAACAAATTACCATTTTGATAACAAATAGGTTAAAACTCATGTCATCATTACCTTGTATCTTGTCCTATTACCAATTTTCAATTTCACATTGTAGGAAATGCTATTCGGTATAAACAATTCCCCCCTCCCCACTCTCTTTTACCCACTTAAACATAGACAAATTATATACACTTATGCATTTTTTTTTTTTTTTTTTTTTGAGATGGAGCCTTGCTGTGTCGCCCAGGCTGGAGTGCAGTAGCATGATCTCAGCTCATCGCAATCTCCACCTCACAGGTTCAAGCAATTCTCTTGCCTCAGCCTCCCCAGTAGCTGGGATTACAGGTGGGCACTACCAGGCCTGGCTAATTTTTGTATTTTTAGTAGAGACAGGGTCTCGTTGGTCTGGTGTCGAACTCCTGACCTCAAGTGATCTGTCCACCCTGGCCTCCCAAAATGCTGAGATTATAGGCATGAGCCACTGCAGCACCTGGCCACACTTAAGCATTTCTAAGCACTATTTACACAGAAGATTTCCATCAGCAGGAATAATTTTTTTTTTTTGAGACAGGGTCTTGCTCTATCACCCAGACTGGAGTACAGTGCTGTGATCTTGGCTCACTGCAGTCTCCACCTCCCGGGTTCAATTCATTCTTGTGCCTCAGCCTCCCAAGTAGCTGGGACTATTGGCACATGCCACCACGCCTGGCTAATTTTTGTATTTTTAGTAGAAAGGCGGTTTTGCCATGTTGGCCAGACTGGTCTCAAACTCCTGGCCTCAAGTGATCTGCCCACCTTGGCTTCCCAAAGTGCTGGGATAATAGACGTGAGCCACCATTCCCAGCCTAAAATCTTAAAATGAACTACTAACTTTATGGTTCCAGGATAGTTACTTTGTCAAGTCCGAATATACACATAATAACACAAGACAGTTTGGGCAACTTTTTAATTCAAGGAAGAGAGTGATTTGTTTTCTTCTTTAGCATGCTCAGGTACACTATACTGTGATTTTAGGGATTTTATCAATTCCTTCTCCTGACATACTAGGTGGAAACTTATATAATGCTGGTCAGAGTCATTAACAAGTAGAAAAAAAAATCACATTTAATTCTTATAGGAAGATTTTCTAAGGTGAAAAATACAGCAAAAATGTTTAAACCCTGGCACTTAAGGTAGATAACAAAGTATCTCATATACAGAGAACTGACCAAAATAAAAATACCAACTTTTTTCACTAGAATAGTTTCAATGTATGTGTTCTAAAATATAATAATGTATTACAAAAGACTGCAAGTATGTAAGACCAGTATTTTGATAAAGAGCAAGTTCAATCTTCTAAGCCTTCTTAAAAACAACTTTTGGGCCGAGCACAGTGGCTCACGCCTGTAATCCCAGCACTTTAGGAGGCCGAGATGGGCAGATCACAAAGTCAGGAGTTCGAGACCAGGCTGGCCAACATGGTGAGAACCATCTCTACTAAAAATCCAAAAGTTAGGCAAGGCGTGGTGGCTCACACCTGTAATCCCAGCACTTTGGGAGGCCGAGATGGGTGGATCACCTGAGGTCAGGAGTTTGAGAGCAGTCTGGCCAACATGGTGAGACCCAGTTTCTACTAAAAACACAAAAATTAGCCAGGTGTGGTGGTACACGCCTGTAGTCCCAGCTACTTGGGAGACTGAGCAGGAGAATTGCTTGAACCCCGGCGGCGGAGGCTGCAGTGAGCCAAGATTGCGCCATTGCACTACCGCCTGGGTGATAGAGCAAGACTTCATCTCAAGGAAAAAAAAAAAAAAAAGAACATAAAATGTATTTATGACAAGTTTCATTCTAAGAAGGAATTAAGAAATACGAAAAGTACAAATACTGATTTATAAAATCAATTTTGGCATCCTATGTTGCCAATTTAAGAAATTATCAGTTTAACTTTCAATCGTTTTCAATTATGAAAACTACAGTAGCTGAATTTTTAAAAATTCAGTATATTAACTGTTGCCAGTTCATGAAGATTTAAAATAATTTTAAAATGTAACACATTTTTAAAAGAAAACTCTGACTTCAGTCATAAGCAGATACAAAAAAAAAAAGTCAACGTTAGAAAAGGTGCTGAAAAACAGCAGCAGCTAGTACCTTTTAACACTATTTTTACTTTTTAGGATCATGGGTAATCCTTTCCAAGCCATCACCATTAACTGTCTTAACTTTCTGTTACTTGTATCATTTTCATCACAAACTTGCAAGGCTTGCAAGGACTGAACCAATCTTCCCTATCATTGGAGGGGGTGTGCGTGTGTGTGTGTGTGTGTGTGTGTGTGTGTGTGTGTGTGGGGTGGTTTTTTTGTTTTCTTTTTGGTGAGAGTCTTCTAAACTGAGCAATTTCTTCAAGTACAGTTGACCCTCAACAACACAGGTGTGAAGTGCACATGTCCACTTATACATGGATTTTCTTCTGCCTTTGTCACTCCTGAGACAGCAAGACCAAACCCTCCTCTTCCTCTTCTCAGCCTATAACAAGGATTAAGATTTTTGTGACTAGCTGGGAATGGTGGCTCAAGCCTGTAATGCCAGCACTGTGGGAGGTTGAGGCAGGGGGATCACTTGAAGCCCAGAGTTTGAGACCAGCCTGGCCAACATGGTAAAACCTCATTTCTACTAAAAATACAACAATCAGCTGGGCGTAGTGGCGCTAGTCCGTAATCCCAGCTGAAGCAGGAGAATCACTTGAACCCAGGAGGTAGAGGCTGCAGTGAGCTGAGATCATGCCACTGCACTCCAGCCTGGGTGACAGAGCACTTTACGAATAGCAGTGGTTGGCTTCCTGTTGTTCAAGGGTTAACTGTAAATTAGAAGAATCTGAAGTAAAGCTCTGTTAGCATGCAAAAGCTGTAACTATGTTTCAGAAATGCAATCTGTATTTCACAGACATTAACAGATGTTCTGTCCTCTGCAACATCTAAAAGAATCAAACACAAGCTGCCTATACCAAAATACTCCCATCTTCCCTAAGCACACACAGTTCTACTCCCAGACAAATAAATAAAACATTTGGAAAAACAATACAATTTCAGAAATGAGGAAAAGTATACAGAGACACAACATATTTGAGTTTGGAAAGAAAGCAATCACATAATCTTAATGAAGCAAGACCTAAAATTACTTGCTGTCAGTAAGGGTTACATACAGGAATCTTAAGAAAAAAATCTACCACCAGGAGCAGGGAGCAGTGGTGGGAGGGAAGAAAAGATACTCTCATTGAAGCATTATCTGCAAAGTGAAAAAATTACCAAACAAATATTAACTGAGCTGAAAGACGTGCATCATTAACAGGAAGCTTATCCTGACTTTTAAACGCTGTATAAATTTTCCTATTCAACCCAATTCTTGACTTTCTCTAACTGGGCCAAGGCAGAAGCAAAAGATAGACAGCAATGGAATCAGAGATAAGGCAAGAAGGCAATATACTCAACTGCGTTTTCCTATCACTTCTGGCCTATTTTGAAAACAGCACTATTTATCTTTCTTGTATTTATTAACCCAGAAAACATTTGAGTGATTATTGCCAGTAAGCACTGCCCTCATTAAAAATCTAATAAAGACAAAGTGTCTTTACAATAGCTACAAGGCAGAAGTGAAAAACCCTATGAAAGAGGTAAAACATGATATGGGGGCACACAAGGTACTAAAAAGTATGTACAGCTGTGAGGATGAGTCTAAGGTTGGTGGATTTATGATGTCAAAGTATAGAGTTACAAAGAACTAAAGAGGATTTTGACTAAAATTTGAATTCAGGAAGAAAGTTCAAAGAGTGGGGGGGCTAACTAAATTACCTGCTAGGTAAGTTTTAAAAACAAACAAAAAACCTAGAACAATAAAACAAAAACAAAAAACAAGATGGGGAGCTATGGAAACTGCCCAGAATTCAAAATGGAAATTCAGGCTAGACATGGTGGCTCATGCCTGTAACCCCAGCACCTTAGGAGGCCAAGGGAGGAGGATCACTTGAGGCAGAGTTTGAGACCAACTTGGGCAACATTACAAAAAATTTTAGAAATTAGTTGAGCATGGTGGCATGTACCTGTAGTCCTAGCTACTTGGAAGACTGAGGCAGAAGGATCCCTTGATCCTAGAAGTTCAATGTTACAGTAAGGTACAGTTGTACCACTGCATTCCATCCTGGGCAACAGAGTGAGGTCCTATTTCTAAAAAAATAATAAAAATAAAATGGAAATTCAACATAAAAAGTCACTAATAATAGTTGATAAATATTCCTAGCAAGTAAAGGATACTGACAGAATCTCCACATATATAGTAATATCCATAAGGACAAGAGAGATATAAGCCCAGGGGTCAGAGTCATAAACAATTTGATTCTCAGGAATTTTAGGGGACTGATAAGTTCAGCATAGGTCATAGAATGGGAGATACAAGGACTAGCAATAATGACGACCCCAATGAAGGGCAAAAAGACTTAAAAACAAGAATATCATTCCAAGTACCTAGAAGGGACTATTCTTTTTTAAATATAGGGCCCTGATATGGTTTGACACAGGCCCCTAAGATTACTTGTGTTACTACTTTTTGTAGAGATGGAGTCCTGCCATTGCCCAGGTTGGTCTCAACTCCTGGCTCCAAGCAATCCTCCCACCTTGGCCTCCCAAAGTGCTGGGATCCCAGGTGTGAGCCACCATGACCAGCCCAGATTATGTTTTAAATGAGATTTTTATGCATATTCAACTCCAACGATTCATGATATAATAAAATGTTTTTAAATTTTGTTTAGGTGGACTCCATTGGCATGAAAGAAGAATCACTGAGCTCATAATGAGCCTATGGAACCACCCCATAACCACATCTTAATGTACTCAGTTCACTAAAACTGCTCCACAAAAAATTCTCATGACAGATACTTAGTTGTATAAAACAGCTATCAAACAAAACATTTTACTAAAGTTGATAAGACAGTCAATAAGTGCTCAGATATGTACAGGAAACGGGTGGTCTTTGACAGAACTATAATTATGTAGGAACAAAACAACTACAGATATTTCCAATCCTAAATTAGATTCTTAAATCTTTCAGGAGGATTAAACTTTGAAATGTCTCCTGAACTCTAAAACAGATACAAGGAGATGTATTACAACTTATCCAATTTACAAAATTGGCACACCTAAATTCCTGCATTGTAGTGAAGATGAGTCTACAACTTTGGCTGCACATTAAAATTACCTGAAGGCCAGGCGCAGTGGCTCACGCCTGTAATCCTAGCACTTCGGGAGGCCAAGACGGGCAGATCATGTGAGGTCAGGATTTCAGACTAGCCTGGCCAACATGATGAAACCCGTCTCTATTAAAAATACAAAAAATAGCCAGGGGTTGTGATGCCTGTAATCCCAGCTACTCGGGAGGCTGAGGCAAAAGAATCACTTGAACCTGAGAGGCGGAGGGTGCAGTGAGCTGAGATCATGTCAGGGCACTCCAGCCTGGGTGACAGAGACATCATCTCAAAAAAAAAAAAAAAAAAAAAAAAAAATTACCTGAAGAGCTAAGAAAAATTACAATACCCAGAATGCACTCCAGAGCAATTAAATCATAACCTGGGGATAGTATTTTTTTAAAGTTTCCCAGGTGATTTTGATGTGATATCAAAGCTGAAAACCACTGGTTTGAACTGCATGATTAACTCAAAAAAAAAAAAAGGAGGAAGGTATGATCTATAGTAGAAAATTAAATCAGAATCAAACAAGAAACCTGGATGTAACAACATTACCTTTTACTAGTTTTAACTGGACTTCAACACTTTCAAATCAAAAGTATACTGAAACTTAAAATACAGCTGGGGACAGTGGTTCACACCCGTAATCCCTGCACTTTGGGAGGCTGAGACAGGCAGATCACTTGAGGTCAGGAGTTCAAGACCAGCCTGGCCAACATGGTAAAACCTCGTCTCCACTAAAAATACAAAAATTAGCCAGGCATGGTGATGCATGACTGTAATCCCAGCTACTTGGAAGGCTAAGGCACAAGAATCACTTGAATCTGAGAGGTTGCAGAGATAAGATCATGCTACTGCACCGGGTGACAGAGTGAGACTGTCTCTAAAAAAACTTTTTAAAAATTAAAATACAGTCAATTCTCATTATTCACAGTCGTTAAGTTCTCTACAAAGTTGTGGCAAACACTGAATTAGTAAATATGGAATCCACAGTTAGAGGAAATATAGGGTTAGATTCCTGCCAGCTTCTGGTCACATTATTTTCTTCAACCAATCAAAAGTAATTTGTGTTTCTCTAAAGACTTTGTTTTTTGAGAAAGAGTCTCACTCTATGGCCCAGGATGGAGTGCAATGGCATGATCTTGGCTCACTGCAACCCAACCTCCACCTCCCAGGTTCAAACAATTCTCCTGCCTTAGCCTCCCGAGTAGCTGGGATTACAGGTGCACACCACCATGCCCAGCAAATTTTTGGGGTGTGGTGGTGGGGGGTATTTTTAGTAGAGACGAGGTTTTGTCATGTTGAAGCTGGTCTCAAACTCCCGACAAGTTATCCACCTACCTCAGCCTCCCAAAGTGCCGGGATTACAGGAATGAGCCACCATGCCCAGCCTCTTATTTACTATATATTGTTGATTAATATCAAACCTACAGCCAACAGCACTATAATGTATGCCTGAACAAATTTTCTCCAAAAGGCACAGCACAGCCTTCATGTATACACAGGAACACTAGACAGCACATAAGTTAAACAGTGAAATCACCAACAAAAAGCACAAAAAAGCTAAACAATGTGACACAAAACAGACCTCAAAAATAACTGAATATGAGCTGAGTGTAGTATTGTTTGACCTCAGCTGGGAATGTGTGCATAGAATGACAAATTCTTCACTGCTCTTTAAGTGTGCAAAGGCAAAAAAAAAAAAAAAAAAAAAAAAAAAAAAAGGCACTGCAAGTATCAACTTTAGAGTTACAAATAAGTTTTACGAAGACGTGAATTCACAAATATAGAATTCATGAATAATGAGGCTGGACTACAGAAACAAATCAAGGTAACCTAAACTAATTGTTATAAAGAAATGAATTCTGTGTCTGTAATCCCAGCACTTTGGGAGGCTGAGGCAGGAGGACTGTTTGAGCCCAGGAGTTCAAGACCAGCCTAGGCAACATGGCAAAACCTCATCTCTACCAAAAATACAAAAATTAGCCAGGCGTAGTGGCATTACTCAGCAGGCTAAGGTGGGAGAATTGCTTGGGTCCAGGAGGTCAAGGCTGCAGTGAGCCGTGACTGCACTACTGCCTGGGCGAGAGTAAAACTTTGTCTCAAAACAAACCAAAAATATGCCCAGCAAGGTAATTTTCTCCACTGGAATCCTTAAATTGTTTTCCTAAGAATATAACAAGTTTTCTTTTATCAGATCTCAATATTTTTAAAATCTATTGCTCGATTTCCTTAATATATGTGCCTTTTATGTAGTACAAAAGATTTTAAAATTTTTAAAATTTTATTTTATGAACTATCTCTAATCATAAAATGCAGCAATATTTAAAGAAAAGGCAAGATGGTTAGACTAGATGACACCTGAGATGCCCCCGGCTTGAAGATTTTCTAAATCTAAAGACTGAAGTTGACATGCCTCTTTTAATTACAATAAAGGCTTATAGGTGAACATAAAAATATTCTCAGCAGGCCGGGCGCAGTGACTCACGCCTGTAATCCCAGCACTTTGGGAGGCCGAGACGGGCAGATCACGAGGTCAGGAGATCAAGACCATCCTGGCTAACACGGTGAAACCCCGCCTCCACTAAAAATACAAAAAAAAAATTAGCCAGGCGTGGCAGCGGGCATCTGTGGTCCCAGCTACAGGGGAGGCTGAGGCAGGAGAATGGCATGAACCCGGGAGGCGGAGCTTGCAGTGAGCTGAGATCCGGCCACTGCACTCCAGCCTGGGCCACACAGCAAGACTCTGTCTCAAAAAAAAAAAAAAAAAAAAAATTCTCAGCAGGCCAGGAGCGGTGGTTCATGCCTGTAATCCCAGAACTTTGGAAGGCTGAGGTAGGCAGATCATGAGGTCAAGAGATCGAGACCATCCTGGCCAACATGGTGAAACCTCATCTCTATTAAATATACAAAAATTAGCCAGGTGTGGCAGCGCACGCCTATAGTCCCAGCTACTCAGGAGGCTGAGGCAGGAGAACTGCTTGAACCCGGCAGAGGTTGCAGTGACCCAAGATTGCGCCACTGCACTCCAGCCTAGTGACAGAGCAAGACTTAGTCTCAAAAAAACAAAACAAAACAAAAAATTATATGTATATATGTATATATGTATATATATACATATATATATATATAGAGAGAGAGAGAGTCAGCAATATTTTATACTAGAATCACATTTTTTAGTAGTAGGACTGCAATATAAATTCCTATGTGAAAAATAGCTCTCCACTCACCCAGAGAAGTAACCTGAATCCAACTTGATACTATCAAACCTGATGGACTCTCAGCTTGGTCCTATACAACTTCAAATGGAAAATAAGCTGCCATATTAATGCTATGAAACTAAATAATCCCTACATTATATGCAAAAATGAATTCAAAATGTATCAAAGATCCAAATGTAAAAGCTAGAATTATTATATTTTCAGAAAAACACTTAGATGCAAATCTCCATGACCCCCTGGATTAGGCAATGATTTCGTAGATATGACACAAATACACAAAGAAAAAAACATAAATTTTGCCAAAATTAATTTTTGTGCTTCAAATGACACTATCAAGATGACGAAAACACGGCCCACAGAAGAAAAGGAAATTGGCTGGGTGCGGTGGCTCATGCCTGTAATTCCAGCACTTTGGGAGGCCGAGGTGGGCAGATCCATGAGGTCAGGAAATCAAGACCATACTGGCCAATATGGTGAAACCTCATCTCTACTAAAAACACAAAATTAGCTAGGTGTGGTGGCACGCACCTGTAGTCCCAGCTACTCAGGAGGCTGAGGCAGGAGAATCGCTTGAACCCAGGAGGCAGAGGTTGCAATGAGCTGAGATCACGCCACTGCATTCCAGCCTGGTGACAGAGCGAGACTCCGTCTCAAAAAAAAAAAAAGAGGAAATTTTTGCAAATGTAATAAATAATGTCTAATAAAGGACATGTAGTCTAAATATATAAAGAATTCTTACAATTCAACAAAATGACAAATTGTTTAGGACCAGGTGCGGTGGCTCATGCCTGTAATCTCAGCACATTGGGAGGCTGAGGCTGGTAGATCACTTGAGGCCAGGAGTTTGAGACCAGCCTGGCCAACATGGCAAAACTCCATCTCTACTAAAATATAAAAACTAGGGCCGGGTGCAGTGGCTCACACCTGCAATCCCGGCACTTGGGAAGACTGAGGTGGACAGATCACGAGGTCAAGAGATGGAGACTATCCTGGCCAACACGGTGAAACCCCATCTCTACTAAAACTACAAAAATTAGCCAGGCGTGGTGGCGCACACCTGTAATCCCAGCTACTCGGAAGGCTGAAGCAGGAGAATCACTTGAATCCGGGAGGCAGAGGCTACAGTGAGCCGAGATCGCGCCACTGTACTCCAGTCTGGCGACAGGGCGAGACTCTGTCTCAAATAACAAACAAACAAAAAAATTAGCTGGGCATGGTAGCACATGCCGGTATTCCCAGCTACTCAGGAGGCTGAGGCAGGAGAATCGCTTGAACCTGGGAGGTGAAGGTTTCAGTGAGCCAAGATCATGCCACAGCCACTCCAGCGTGAGTGACAGAGTGAGGCTCCGTCTCAACAACAACAAAAAATTTTAATGGGCAAAAAATTTGAATAGATATTTCTCCACCGAAATACCAATAAGCACAAGAAAAGACACTTAATACATCATTAGTCATTAGTGAAATGCAAACCAAAACCACAATGAGATGCCACTTCACACTAGGATGCCATCATCAAAAAACCACCATAATAAACACTGGCCAAACATAGAAATTGGAGTTCTTGCACCCTGCTCACACGAATGCATGATGCTGCAGTTGCCGTGGAAAAGTCTGGCAATTCCTTAGTGCGGTATTGTGATTTACAACAAGAAATACGTATTTGGTCTTCATCTGGCTCCTAAAATCCTTGGAATCTTTTTTATATGTTAATACCATGACTCATGGCTGGGGGCTCCTGGAGAGCCTCAGAATGGGGACTGGCAGCCAAAGGAACCAACTATGTGATTAGAGGGTGGAAACATTCAGCCTCACCCCACGAAGCTTTGGGGAAGAAGGGAGGGGCTCAGGGTTGAATCAAACACCAATAGCCAATGATTTAATCAATCATGCATAAGTAATGAAGCCTCATAAAAACCCGAAAAGAGAGTTTGGAGAGCTTTTGAATTGGTGAGTAAGAACATAGCCACATACTCCATGGGGCCAAAGGTTTCTGGGTTCATGACCCTTATAAACCTCACACATGCATAGCTTCATCTGGCTGTTCAATTGTATCCTTTACAATATCCTTTGTAATACATTGGCAATTGTGAGTATACTGTCTTCCCTGATTTCTGTGAGCTGATCTAGCAAATTAATGACCCCAAGAAGGGGGTTGTGGGAACCTCCAATTTGTAGCCAAGTCGGACACAAGTTGTGGGTAACCTGGGAACCCACAACTTGTGACTGGTGTCTAAAGCGGGGGCCAGTCCTGTGAGACTGAACGCTTAACTCTGGTTAGTACTAGAAATGATTTATAGAACACCGAGCTGGTGTTGAAAAACTGCTTGGTGTGAAAAAAAAAAAAACCCCACATATCTGGTGTCAGAAAAAGAGAATCAAGTGTTGTGGGCGAGTACAGGAGAAAAATCATTGTTCTTTCTCTACAGACTTAGAAAGTTTAAACACAGAGTTACTGTATGACCATTCGTTCAACATTTATTGAGGTCCTCCTACATGCAAGGTATATAACAAAAACAAATTAAAACACAAGCCTACATAAAAACCTGTACATATATGTTCACAGCATTATTCATACTAACTAAAAAGGGGAAACAATCCAAACTGTCAATTAATCCATTGATGAATGAAAACAGGAAACCCAAATATCTGATATTTAAATAACTGGTGAATGGATAAACTGTGGTATAACCAAAAAATGGGCCATTACTTGGCTACACAAAGGAATGAAGTATTCATACAAGATACAACATGGATGAACCTCAGAAACATTATGAACTGGGCATGGTGGCTCAGGCCAGTAACTGCAACACTTTGGGAAGCCCAGGGAGAAGGGCTGCTGAGACTGGAAGTTTCAAAATCAGCCTGGGCAACACAGTGAAACTGTCTATATAAAAATTTTTTTAAGGCCGAGTGCAGTGGCTCACGCCTGTAATCCCAGCACTCTGGGAGGCCGAGGCAGGTGGATCATGAGGTCTAGGAGTTCGAGACCAGCCTGGCCAACATGGTGAAACCCCGTCTCTACAAAAATACAAAAATTAGCTGGGCACAGTGGCTCACGCCTGTAATCCCAGCACTTTGGGAGGCTGAGGCAGGCAGATCATGAGGTCTAGGAGTTCAAGACCAGCCTGGCCAACATGGTAAAACCCTATCTCTATAAAAATACAAAAATTAGCTGTGCACAACGGCTCACACCTGTAATCCCAGCATTTTAAGAGGCCGAGACAGGTGGATCTCTTGAGGTCAGGAGTTAGAGACCAGATTGGCCAACACGGTGAAACCACGTCTTACTAAAAATACAAAAAAAAGTATAGCCAGGTATGGTGGCTCACGCCTGCAGTCCCAGCTACTCGGGAGGCTGAGGCAAAAGAATTGCTTAAACCTGGGAGGCAGAGGTCGCAGTGAGCTGAGATAGTGCCACTGCACTCCAGTCTGGGAGACAGAGCAAGACTCTGTCTCGGGGGTGAGGCGGGCGGGGACTACAAAAATTAGCCAGGTATGGTGGTGCATGCCTGTAGTACCAGCTACTAGGGAGGCTGAGGCAGGAGGATCGCTTGAACCCAGGAGGCAGAGGTTGCAGTGAGCCTATGGTGCCACTGCACTCCAGCCTGGGCGACAAAATGAGACCCTGTCTCACCTGTCTCAAACAAACAGCTAAGTGAAAGAAGCCAGGCACAAAAGGTTATATATAATTCCACTCACAAAATACCCAGAATAGACCAATCCAGAGACGAAAGATAGATGAGTGGTTTCCAGACACTGGGAAAAGGGGAAATAGGGAGTGACTGCTAATGGATAAGGAGTTTCTTTCTGGGGTGATGAAAATGTTCTGCAGACAGCAGTGATGGTTCTAAATATATTAAAAACCACTGAATTGTACACTTTAAAAGGGTAAGTTTTATGATATGTGGATATTTCTATTAGAAGAAAAAAATGTGCATTAAAAGGATGTTAAAAGCTCACAATTTTATTTGACTAATTCTCAAGTTTTGAAGAGGATTGGCAAAAAACACACACTTACTGGAAACCATACTTCCACCCTCCTTCCTGTGGTCTGAAAATACAAAGAAAGACCTCATGTAACACATGTTCATAAAGGAAATCTATTTTTTCCATTGATAGCTAGTACAAGGACCAGAAATCAGAAAAAAAAAAAAAAAGCATCTAGTAGAGTTGGCTTAAAATGGGAAGTGTAGGGCACTAAAAGATAACTCACTAATTCCAAAGATCTAGGAAATGAAATAACCCATTTATCATCCCTATTTTATGTTTGGGGGGTGGGAGGTTACACAGCTATTAAGCAACAAAACTAGAATTCAAACCCATGGTCACCTGATTCCAAAAGCTGTGCTTATTCATTTATTCAACATTTACTGAACCCTTCTACATGTCAGGCACTAGGTTACATCCAAGAAAATAGTAAATAATCTAATTAATAAATAATAGCCAAAGGTATGAAGAATTTATCAAGGTAAAGGAAATTATTAGTGCTAGGATGGGAGAGCTATTTTATATTGGGTGGTCAGAAAGGGCTCTCTTTATATATATATAAAAAAAGATATTTGAACAAAGCTCTGAGTGAAAAGAAAGAAAGAAAAAAAAAAAGGAAGCCATCCAGATGTGCGAGAAGAGCATTCCAAATAGAGAAAATAACAAGCAGGAGTAGCAAGAAGGCCAATAAGGCTACAGAGACAGGAGTACCTGGGAGAGGTTAAGGCCTCCTAGGCCGTAACATGAAATTTGGATTATATTCTGAGGAAGAGAGGGAAGCCATAGTAGGATTATGAGTGAAATGACATGACTTTTGTTTTGAAAGAATATATTGGGAATCTAAAGGGATAAGTAAACAGATGAGGGCAGAAGTAGCAAAACCAGTATGACACTGCTAATATAATCCAGGCAAGAAATGAGGATGTCAACTGTATTTACATCAGGAATTCAAAAAAACAGTTGATTCCGGATATATTTTGAAAGCAGAGCGGATGGAAATTTGCTAATGATTTGCTAATGGTTTGACTATAGGGTAGAATGAACCCAAGGTTTCTGGCTGAGCAAATGGAATGAGATTGCCCATATACGAACATGGGAAATACTATAGAAAACAAGTTTGGGTAAGGTAAATAAAAAACACAGTTTTATATGTTTACCTATCTGTTAATCTGTTTTTGTCTTACCCACTACACTCCATACTGATTTTTGTGCAATATAGCTTTTTAAAAAGTAGTGAAACAGGACTTGAATCTGGGTCTTTTGATTATAGAGCCTGCGTTATCTCTAATGAACTTTTACCAAAGCTGCTAAATGAAGGTAGAGTCTTTTCTTAGAATAAAACACCTCAAAACCATGCACTGTTTCTTGGTGATCCAAGAACTACATTCACAAATAAAGGCTTTCAAATGAGGACATTTTAATACCTGACAAACATGAACAAGTATTTTGCAGATACTACTCATAATGAAGCAGACAGCAATGACATAAAGATGGAATAAAATTCATCTAACAAATGCTCAATTTAGGTAAATACTAAGGAGAACTATATTTTCAGAGAGATCCCAGATCATCCCACTTTATATTTTATTTTTATATATATTTTTTGAGACAGGGTCTCACTCTGTCGCCCAGGCTGGAGTGCAGTGGTACCTTATTATTTTTATATAAATTTTTTGAGACAGGGTCTCGCTCTGTCACCCATGCTGGAGTACAGTGGCACAATCCTGGATCGCTGCAGCCTTGAACTCCCTGAGCTCAGGTGATCCTCCCACCTCAGCTCCCCAAGTAGCTGGGACCACAGGCATGTGCCACCACAGCCAGCTAATTTTTGTCCCACGGTGGGATCACCCCACCTTAAAAATTCTCCTTGATAATGAAGATTATCTTTGAAGGCCAGGCATGGTGGCCAGCCTTCAAGGATAATCTGACATTACTTTCTGCTTTAGATTTCCTGCTTCATGAAGGCAGGAAAAAATACTTTCCCTCTATCTCTTCAGTGTGCACATAGTGACTGCAGTAAATATTTGTCCATTACTTAACACTTCAAAAAGCATTCCTAAATAGCAAATTCTGCATTAGTTTAATTCTATTTTAGGTCAGTCTATTAAGCAATTCTATGATAGTAAGCTTCAGTACCTATAAAGGGATAATTTAAAATTCATATTTATATAATGCACCAAAAAAGTGGCTTATTTTCCTGCTGCATGTGTTTGCCATAAGTTTAATGTTCTTCACAGTATCTTCACATTCTTTATAAAAGAGGAAGTCAACTAACCTAATTTCATTCTAATAGAGATGTAGCAGTAACTTCTGATAAGTACGTACTTATTTGGAAAGTGACTTACTCAAAATTACATAGTAACTGAGTAGTGAAGCTAGGATTAGAAACTAAGCTCTGAAATCTGTTGATGCTGTGAAGATGTAAGCAATGAACACAGTTTGGCATCATAGAGAAATCATTGGTGTAATTATGTAACTTTTCAGTCAAGAATTAAGCATTTACTAAACTATTTATAGTTTTTATAGCTAACAAAATAAGAAGAAATATTCCTGAGTTTACAATACAAGGTTACTTTATATATCAGATTTTAAAAAGATGTTCTCATGTGTATACTTGTCTACTAAGTAAAATTATGATGGTAAATTTTTACTGTTCAAAGATAATCCTTTTTCCTTTTTTTTTTTTTTGAGCCAGAGTCTCACTTTGTCACCCATGCTGGAGTGCAGTGGCATGATCTCGGCTCACTGCCAGGCGTCTCCACCTCCTGGGCTCAAGGGATTCTCCTGCCTCAGCCTCCAAATAGCTGGGATTACAGATGTGCTCTACCACGCCTGGCTAATTGTTTTTGTATTTTTAGTAGAGACTAGGTTTCACCATGTTGGCCGGGCTGGTCTCGATCTCTTGATCTCAGGTGATCCACCCAACTAAGCCTCCCAAAGTGCTGGGATTACAGGCTTGAGCTACCATGCCCAGCCCATTTTCTAACTTTTCATTATGTTGTAACCCTTTCATAATGACATCATTAAACAGATATGGTATCGTCAAGGCAACATGAATTCTGTAATAGTAATGTCTTAAGGGTCCATATTCCATCTCTCTAAATCACTATAACCAATTATTTGAGTAAAGAGCTGTGGGCTGGGGGCAACGGCTCATCCTGTAATAATCCCAGCACTTTAGGAGGCCAAGATGGACAGATGGCTGAGTCCCGGAGTTCAAGGCCAACTTGAGCAACAGGGCAAAAACCCATCTCTACAAAAAATACAAAAATTAGCCAGGCATGGTGGCGTGTCTATAGTCCCAGCTGCTTGGGTGTCTGAAGTGGGAGGATCACCTGAGCCTGGGAGGACAAGGGTCCAGTAAGCCAAGACCGTGTCACTGCACTCCAGCCTAGGTGACAGAGTAAGACCCTGTTTCAGAGAGAAAAAATTTTAAAAGTTGTGAATAATCCAAAATAATGCATTATTTCTAAGTCTGAAAATAAGCACACATTCATACTTTATCTCCTGTTATTAAATCTCAACCTCCTTCCATCCCGCCAAATTGACAGTTAATAGTCTAAGACCCAGCTAGGTAAGAGAGGAAGTTAAAGGCAGAAAATTCACAAGGGTAATTCAACTGACCATTTCAATTATATCACTGTTTTTAGAGTTGACAAACATCAACTACTATGCACTGACTTTCTAAGATCTTAAGACACAACGTAACAGGAGGCTGTATCTAAAATTAACAATTCTGGCCGGGCACGGTGGCTCACTCCTATAATCCCAGCACTTTGGGAGGCCAAGAAAGGCAGATCACGAGGTCAGGAGATCGAGACCATCCTGGCTAACACGGTGAAACTCCATTTCTATTAAAAAAAAAATACATACACACACACAAAAATCGGCCAGGGGTGGTGGTGCGCACCTGTGGTCCCACTACTCGGGAGGCTGAGGCAGGAGAATGGCATGAACCCAGGAGGCGGAGCTTGTAGTGAGCCCAGATCGCGCCACTGCACTCCAGCATGGACGACACAGCGAAACTTTGTCTCAAAAAAAAAAAAAATTCTAGAATGTCAAATTAGAAAAGTATACAGGGTATACGTTAAAATTGCTAACTCAGGAGAAGTCTGAAGCAGTTAAATTCTAAAATCAGAAATTATATCCAGGAGGTCAAGTATTTCATAACATTACTCCACAGGAAAGAAAAAAAGGTTATAAAATTTTAAAAAAAAAGCATTTAACAACAACAAAAAAATACAATTTAAGGATTCACCTGAGAAAAGAATACCTCAATACTGCTACATTTTCAAAAATGTTTAGAATCACATAAAAATTCACTTCAACAAAATAATGCTTCTGTAGTTTGGAAATGAAAGTTTCTACCAAATAATCAGAGTCCCTAAAATGCTAAAACTAAAAATTTGCTACAAGAAACTTTCCACGTAATATTTTAAGATTTTTAGGGCACGGTGGCTCACGCCTGTAATCCTAGCACTTTGGGAGGCCGAGATGGTAGATCACGAGGTCAGCAGATCGAGACCATCCTGGCGAACACAGTGAAACCCTGTCTCTACTAAAAATACAAAAAAGGCGGGCGCCTGTAGTCTCAGCTGCTGCTTGGGAGGCTGAGGCAGGAGAATGTGGTGAATCCAGGAGGCGGCGCTTGCAGTGAGCCGAGATTGTGCCACTGCACTCCAGCCTGGGCGACAGAGCGAGACTCTGTCTCAAAAAAAAAAAAAAAGTTTTTTAGAATTACCAAAACTAAATGTAGATCTGTTTAACTCCTGTCAATTTTAGGTATCACCACAAATACAACATTCTCTTAATAATGATTTCTTAAGGCTGGGCACATTGGCTCACACCTGTAATCCCAGGATTTGGGGAGGCCAAGGCAGGTGACTGCTTGAGCCCAGGAGTTCCAGACCAGCCTGGGCAACATGGTGAAACCTGTCTCTACAAAATACAAAAACCCGTAGTCACAGCTACTCAGGAGGCTGAGATGGAAGGATCACTTGAGCCCAGGGAGGTTGAAACTGCAGCATGCCAAGACTGTGCCACTGCACTCCAGTCTGGGTGACACAGTGAGACCCTGTCTCCAAAAAAGAAAAGGTTTCTTAAAATGTAATTTAACTGTAATCTTACTTAGTGATACATTACTTTTTTCTAGGAAGAAATAGGAAGGAAAAGAAAAAAAGAAAACAAGTAAAGAATGTCTCAAAGGGATCACGTAAGTCTGAAAACCATTATCTTGAATTGTATATGGCAGAACTCTAGCAATCTGAGGGAGCAGAGCGTCTCCAGCATTTACAGGTGTGCCAGGATATTGATCTCCCATCCCAGGAGTTTCATGAGGAGCTGCCTGCCAGGTGCTTCTAGCCTCCCAATTTCATCATCTACTTTAGTGTACTATTCGAAACTTACTTTCTATGTGGACAGAACCTAAAAGATGGTTGAGATGCACTGACAGAATACATTAAAGCAGTTACTAGCTCAACTTTAAATACATACTCTCCAATAAGAAATTCAAAGTCTTACTTGTTTTACTGCATTGATCCTAAAGACTATTTAATTTTTATCAAGTAATGAAATCCCATGTTACATGTATATAATATGGCATTAAAAAAAATACAGTTCCTCTTACAGCTTAAGTAACTCCTTCAGCAGCAGCAACATCCTGGTGTGGGTAAGACAAAGAAATCTACTAAAAGCTTCTTGAGTAAGGACATGGTCATTCCATGTTACAGTTTATTTCTTCCTAATCGAAATCCCCAAATGATCAATTTCCTAGCCTTCCATGTTTTTTCTCCACTGCACTATCACCTTCTAATATAATAACACACTTGGCCAGGTGCAGTGGCTCACACTTGTAATCCCAGCACTTTGGGAGGCCGAAGCGAGTGGATCACCTGAGGTCAGGAGTTCAAGACCAGCCTGGCCAACACAGCGAAACCCAGTCTCTACGAAAAACACAAAAAAATTACCTGGTCGTGGTGGCCAGTACCCGTAAGCCCAGCTACTCAGGAGGCTGAGGAGGAGAATTGCTAGAACCCTGGGAGCGGAGGTTGCAGTGAGCCGTGATCGCACCACTACACTCCAGAATGGGCAACACAGCAAGACTCCATCTCAACACAGAAAACAAAAAACAATTAACTTAAATATGTTGTTATTATCTGTCTCTTCTTACCAGACTATTTATTATTAAATCCATGAAGGCAAAAATCTTGTTCACTTTTGTTCATTGCTATAACCGTGGCACCTAGATAAGTGTCTGACACACAGAGGGCCCCCAAAAGGTAACTGGTTCAGTGAATAAACAAATTTGATAATTTGATTGAAGATTTATATATAATCTAGTTGTCTTAAAAGAGCCAGATGTTGCCATTAAGATAGTCAGGATATAAATTCTGTACAACAAAGATACAGAATAACCACACAGAAAGTAGGGCTGTCTTTCAAAAAGCTTGACTTATATATATTTAAATATTCTTAAAGATACTACCAGAAAATCTGCACTAGATATTTTAAAATACAAACAAAAGGAAAAGACTTTTTATTTTAATAAAAAGAGTTAAGCATCTGTTTTCCATTCCTCTAACCAGAAAACACAGAAGAATAGAGAGTGATAAGATTTAGATGGAACAAGGTGAAGGAAAAACTTAAAAGAGTGGTAAGACAGTCTGAGGTAATACTTAGGGCACAGAAAAATGCACTATTGCACTATCAATCAAGAATTTGTTTCCATTGCATAAGACATCATGTAGGCCGGGCACAGTGGCTCACACCTGTAATCCCAGCACTTTGGGAGGCCGAAGTGGGCAGATCACCTGAGGTCGGGAGTTCAAGTCCAGCCTGACCAACATGGAGAAACCCCCGTCTCTACTAAAAATACAAAATTAGCTGGGGGCATGCCTGTAATCCCAGCCACTCGGGAGGCTGAGGCAGGAGAATCACTTGAACCCGGGAGGCGGAGGCTGCAGTGAGCCGAGATCGCCCCATTGCACTCCAGCCTGGACAACAAGAGCGAAACTCCGTCTCAAAAAAAAAAAAAAAAGACACCATGTAAAGTTCAACATTACCAACCTCTCTCTTACAAACAAATCTGCCTTTTCCAGATACTAAATCTAACCAGATGGCACACTACGTTCTCTTGTCAAATATTATCACAAGTGTTGTGGATTTTAATCTTAATTTTTACCCTCAAATAATGTTTTAATCTTAATACAGATAATAATCTTAAACTTGTCATAAAAAATGTTTTAATCTTAACACAGATAAAAATCTTTAAGTGGTCATGTAGCCTATTGCATCTACTGTTCAACTAGCATTCCACAGTTCCTTTTTTTGGCCTCAAATGACGAAACTTCTCTAACGTCTCTGGGGAGACTAGTGTAAAGTATAATGTTTCCTGAAATTGTTCCTGTTTTTTTCCCTGCACCATTCGTGACATCTCTTCAACTAGAAATGTTACATAAAACTTTTCTGTTCTGCAGGCAAGTCCAGAGGGAGAAGCAAAGGTAAAGAGAATATTGTAAGGAAAACAGGTTGAAATAACATAAAAGCACAGGAGTAAATGTGAAGCAAAGATATATTTGTACAAAAGAGGAAGAAGTTGCAGAAAAGGGAAGAAAAACACTTTTAGCAGAGAAAAGAAAAAAAAAATGGAGGAGGAACAGAGACTTGCTTCTTCCAGAAACAAAAGCAAAAAACACTTCTAAGAAAACGTGGTCTCTTTACCCAAGGGGATATTATTAAAACGCTAAAGAGTATTCAGCTGACACTCCTATTGAGTGTTCTACTTTCTCTTCCAATGTCTTTGATACCGCTAGTCTTCACCTATGAATTAAATGCAGGCTATAGATAACGCAGCCAATCTCTACAAAACTACAGTTGTGGTTGCCATCTTTGCCTGAAAACAAAAAAACAAAAAACCCACAACTCCCTGAATTCTAGAAAAAGGAGTAAATTAAGTTGGAAAGCCAGAAAACCACGCCTTGCTAAGTCGGGTGGATATGGCACAGGTTAACAAACGCCTCCTACCAAACTAAGGTTCCACTAAAGGTCTGCGAATAAGGGCAAAGAGATGTATAGCCTTATCGCGACCGCAAGGGTGGGGCCTTGTAGGGGGAAACAAAATAGAGGGCGAGCTATCCGGAAAGGTTTAAGGGGGCTGAGGACTTGGCTCTCGGGAGATCGCCCATCAAGCGGTGGACTTGGGGCAGCTTCGAGAGGAAGGAGACACTGGACTGCTGAAGGAATGTCCGCGAGAATGCCGAGGCTGATGGAAAGAGAAGATACCCACGGGCACAGAATTGAGTCAAAGGGAAGAAGAGAGAGACGGGGCCAAGCAGTCTGGGGGGCCCGGCGTGGGAGGCCGGAGCAGAGGCCGCTAAGCGCCGTCCGCAGCCAGCTGCTTTCTCCGGAGACGCCTTCTCGGCTCCCCCACACTCAGCCCCTCGCCGCCCCTGCCCCGGCAACAACCGCGGGCGCAGCTGTTTCCGTCGGGCCAGGGACAGCGGGGGTAAAGGCAACCCTAGGACTGGCGGGCAGCAGACTGGCAGCGGCCGTGTGTGTGTGTGTGCAGGGAGCCGATTCTGAGGCTGCCAACACCAGACTTCCCCTTTCTCCCTCAAGCCTCCTTTATCACCCAACTTCCCGGCCGGCTGGTGTCCGCTTCGACCGACGGATACCGCACCCCCCAACGCCTCTCGCCGCCTCTTACCCCTCCCCCGACACCCCGAGCTGAAGGAAAACAAGCCACCCAGGCCGATCCCGAACCCGCCCGGGTGTCCCCGAATCGCGGACGCCACCCCCGCCCGAACGCTGGCACTCTCTCGGCGGCTCCCTGGCCCGCCCAGATGCAGCAAACTCCTCTCACCTGCATTGACGCCATGATGGAACCATCCCCGCAAGACCGGCGAGGCCAGAGACGCAGGGGGAGGAGCTGCCGTGCTCGCGTCACGCCACGGGGGCTCAACATCCCGGGCGCGGAGGCGGGGCCTACGATGGGAAGGGGATGGCGCGAGGGGATTGGCTGGCGCGCAGGGCGGACGGGAGGAGGGGCTAGGGGGCGGGGCGAGGACGCGGTAAATGGCGCTCCGAGTACCTTCGGTCTCAGTTCGGCTAGCCGCTCCCGCGTCGGGTTTCCTTTTACTCTCGTTACTGAGGAGTTTTGACCCGGCTACGGTTGTTTTCTTCTTGTGTACCGCGTAATCCTGATGCCGTCCGGATCAGCTCAGTTTTTTGTCTGTTTCATTTTGTTTTTCCAACCACAGCTGTGCGATTCACAGATTTTTCTCTTGGGATGTGTTTTCCATACCGTCAAGCCCACTCTGAGAGCCTTGGGGCCCCATAAAACTTCCCGCGCAGCTGCTTTCTGGTCTTTGTAGACCTGGAAAGCTTCTTGTATTCTTAATCTGGGGAAGAGAGACATAGGTTTCCTTGTACAACGGGATGAGGATTTAAGAGCAAAACGACACTGATATTTTAAAGGCCAGGGTATTTAGATTTGTGGAGCTGAAACTTGCCTGAAAGGGGAGAGAAAATTTGGAAGTTTGTTGTGTGCAGTTTCTGCCCCTTACCCCAGCCCTTCAGTTTTAAACTTCGCATGTATCAACAATAGTTACGGTTGTTGCGGCAGTCTAAATTTGATTATCAGAATTGACCCTAGACATGAATTTTTTTAAATATACCAATGTCGTGTTATATACACTTAGACCATTATGTCCAGACTTCTCTTAAGCCTATTTCGTGGTGGGCAGTTTTGTGGTCATTTAGGGATGAACTTGGGTAGGGAAAGCTGAGCATACATAATTTATTTTAGGAATGCACCAGTTCTGCCAACATTTATCAGAAGTCACGTTTTTAAAAAGCTATTCTGGAACTGAAGATGTCATTGGTTTATAAGAGGAAAATGGAAGCCAAAAGCTTGCACCTCATGCTCTATCTTTAAAAATTAAGGTGGCAGACACAATGAGTAGAAGGCTTTTATGTTACCAGAATGAAAGCTTAAAATCTGTCATTTTATTGACTCGGCTTTCTTTTTAGCAATTTCTTTAAGATATAAAAGCAATGTAGAATATCACTCTTTCACACTCTTAAAATAGATTACGTTCTCTGGAAGTTCTCTAATCTGAAATGTGTTCAAAAAGGAAAAAGATCTTTAAAATACGCCACTTAGTCTCTGGCATAATATTAAACACTACTCATCACTAGAGAAGAAGATATGGTGGTATGCCCTCCCCTCTCTCAGATGTCCACCCTAATGCCAGAAATGAGCAGAGTTTCCCTTTGTTGTGCAAAATGACTGTGTCCTTGAGGGATGTTTGGATGCTCTTGGTAAACCGGAATCAACCAGAAGCATATCCGGTGTTAGTCCTGTTGTGTCATCAACATTACAACAGTGAGGAAACCCACGTATCCCAGTGAAAGGAAAACTTAAAGAAGTTTCCAGTATATTTTCTTTGAGATGTCTTTATTTCTATGACCTCAGAAGATCAGGTTTTACTGTCCAGGGTTCACTTTGCCTAAAAGCTGATTGTTCCTATGGAAAAAGTAGGGTCGGATGACCCTACAAACAAAGCATTATGACATCGTCAGAGCCAACAACCTGCCATGACAGATACTAATGAGGAAAAAAGAGGTTACAAGAATTCTGACACTCATCACAGTGGAACCAGTATCTGGTCCCTTGGGTTTCATATATGTTAGAAGTATCTTCACAAGAGGGAAAGGTCAATGCCAGTAATATCCTTTCTAGGTAATACTAAATAGCACATAATAACCTGTCTTCTTTTTTTTTTTTTTTTTTTTTTTGAGACGGAGTCTCACTCTGTCACCCAGGCTGGAGTGCAATGGCACGATCTTGGCTCACTGCAACCTCCGCCTCCCAGGTTCAAGTGATTCTCCTCTCTCAGCCTCCCAAGTAGGTGGGATTACAGGTATACACCACCACGCCCAGCTGATTTTTTGTAATTTTTTGTATCTTTAGTAGAGATGAGGTTTCACCATGTTGGCCAGGCTGGTCTTGAACTCCTGACCTCGTAATCCACCCGCCTTAGCCTCTCAAAGTGCTGGGATTACAGGTGTGAACCACTGCGCCCAGCCATTCTTTTGTTAATATTTAATAAAAAAGATCACGACATAGGAGCCAAAATAGTGACTTACAGATGGTGTGAGGAGTATATAATTATCTCCAGTGAGCATATAATGTTCATATCTAAAACACTATTATGCAATGTTTGAAGACTAGGCTCATATCTCTACAGAGCAAGCGTTACTATCATTACTATCAGATAGGCAAAAGTTAAAATGTCTGACAGCATAATGCCAGTGCACTCCAGTGTAGGTGACAGAGCAAGACCCTGTTGTCTCAAAAAAAAAAAAAATCTGACAATACCAAAAGTGAGAGAGGAAGTGGAGCTCTCATAAACTCTATAGGAGTGACACTGGTGCAATCACTTTGGAAAACAGTTCACAGTTCAGCAATAATAAAGTTTCCCATATCCTTAGTGGATCTTCTCAATAACATCATATGTAATTTTATATATATATATATATAAATACAAATATATATATATATATTTGTATTTTTAGTAGAGACGGGGTTTTGTCTGGTCTCGAACTCCTGGCCTCAAGTGATCCACCTGCCTTGGCCTTCCAAAGTGCTGGGATTACAGGCCATGCTTGGCCACGTAAGAGATATATTGAGCAAATGCATATGTTAACATTGTTTGGATCTAGATTCAAACAAACTGTAAAAAAGATATTTTTGAGACACCTGGAGAAAATTAGAGTAGATATTAGAAGATATTAAGGAATTGTTATTTTTGTTAGATTTGATAATGATGTTCACTTTTTCATTTCCACAGCAATTAGAAATGACCTCAGTTTACAAGGAGGAGATTCTCCCTCATCTCACAAACTACCTGCATCTCCACTTCCCTGGAAGAAAAAAACAAAACAAAACAAAACTGGACATCCCTGAGCTGTGCATGTGCCTGAGATCTTCCCTTCCAAGGTAAAGAGAGAGCCTGAGACAGGTCTACATTACCATCTGGACTTTCTGCTAGTAAAGAAAAGGGAATATGGGAAACTAAATAGTAACATTAAAGGACCTACAAAGGGACTACTGGGTAAATGTTACAAAGAATAATGTAATGTGATTGGTGAATGCTTTTGTTCTAGTGATTTATTAAACTGGAAAGTCAGAAGCAGTCCTGTGAACATTTGTTTGTTGAAGCATGAAAAGGCAGAGCTGACAAGTCCTTGCTGGAGTCTATGCCTCCACCTAGTAGTTTGTTCTTAGTCTCCTAGGGGCTGATCTCAGCAGAGAAATGGAGACAGTTCAGTCACCAACAGTTTGTTACTGGATTTTGGAAAAGACACCAAACTAAGAATCCAAGGCTTGTATTCTTATCTTAGCTCTGTCATTAACAAGCTTGGGTAAGGCTTCTAATCTTTCTGGGTTTCTTTCCTCATCAATAAAATGAGCAAGTCAGACTGCATAATCTTTATGGTTTCTTCCACATTTCAAATTCTGTGCGTCTATTAGAGAGAATCAAAATTGTACATGATTTGTCTAAAATACCATGTTAAAAAGTCTAACATAAAATGCAATGGGAATTACATAGCATTTTGAGTTTAAAAATCACTTTTGTAAATATATTAAGGAACGAACTTGGCTTCATTGCAATTTATGTAGAAATACTGGGAAGTGTAGGGGGTTTGGTTAACAATTTTAAAATGCTAATGCAATCCAGTCAAAATATAGATGGGATTTCATAAAGTAGCAAAAATTCTATATTCATAATTCAGAGTGATAACAAATGCATATCTATAAAGCAAAAGAGTATTTTTAAAAATAATTTTAAATCCCAACCAGTCATTTCATTTAAGTCTTCTAATAAAGGACGAAGAAAATGAACAAAATAACAATGGTTTGTACATGTGACTTATTTTGAGTGTAACTTATTCTACATGTCAAAAACAGTTGATTTATATACCTATATAGTTTGCAAAGAAAATTGTCTACCAGGAAAAGTTTTACTTTATTCCCCCATTTTTACCCTTCTCTAGCAAGAGTTCTTTTATCCATGTCGGCAGCCCTTGATATTCCCTGCTTATTTCTCACCTAGACCTCTTACCAAACATGTTCATAGCAAGCCATTACTTGAAAAGACTGTGGTTTCTTTTTATTTTTTATTTTTGACATGGATCTCATTAAAAATCAAATGAAAGCCATGGACCCACTCCACAAACAAATACATATACCCATGAAAATTTGTATTTCAGGAAGTTACTGGACCCTTAGAAGTTCATCCATCAGGGTCAGGCATGGTGGCTCATGCCTATAATCCCAGCATTTTGGGATGGTGAGGCAGGAGGATCACTTGTGCCCAGGAATTTGAGACTAGCCTGGGCAATATAGTGAGACCCCATCTCTACAAAAAAATTAGCTGGGCATGGTGGCGCATGCCTACTACCTGGGAGGCTGAGCTGAGAGGATCACTTGAGCCAAGGTCGTCAAGGCGGCAGTGAACTGTGATCATGCTACTATGCTCCAGCCTAGGTGAGAGTGAGGCCCTGTCCCCCAATCCCCCAAAAAAAGTTTATCCATCAGATCAGCAGCAGAGGTATATAAACCTCAAGATAAGGCAGGACTTGGTGGCTCACACCTGTAATCCCAGCACTTTGGGAGGCTGAGGGGGGCAGATCACCTGAGGTCAGGAGTTCAAGACCAGCCTGGCCAACATGGTGAAACCCTGTCTCTGCTAAAAATACAAAAATTAGCCAGACGTGGTGGCACATCCCTGTAATCCCAGTTACTTGGGTGGCTAAGGCAGGAGGATAGTTTGAACCCGGGAGGCAGAGGTTGCAGTGAGCCAAGATCATGCCACTGCACTCCAGTCTGAGTGACAGAGGGAGACTCTTTCTCAAAAAAAAAAAAAAAAATCACTTTTCCCTTGTACAGAAGCTGGATTTTAGGCCAGGCATGGTGGCTCACATCTGTAATCCCAGCACTTTGGGAGGCCGAGGCAGGCAGATCACTTGAAGTCAGGAGTTCGAGACCAGCCTGGGCAACACACTGAAACCCCACCTCTACTAAAATTACAAAAAATTAGCCAAGCATGGTGAGAGCACTTGTAATGCTAGCTACTCGAGAGGCTGAGACAGGAGAATGGCTTGAACCCAGGAGGCAGAGGTTGCAGTGAGCAAAGATGGTGCCACTGCACTCCAGCCTGGGTGACAGAGTGAGACTCCATCTCAAAACAAAAAACAAACAAAAAAAGCCGGATTATAGGGGGAAAAAAAAACAACTTTTCATGAAGAGATGAAGATAGATACCAGCTCAGTATCTTGCCCTTCTAAAATTTTCTTTTCTTTTTTTTCTTTCTTTCTTTCTTTTTTTTTTTTTTTTTTTTTTGAGACATAATTTTGTAACACTTGTTCTCTTCTTGTTCAGTTGTTTGTTTTCTGGTCTTCCTGAAAATCAAGATGCTGTGTGAAAAACCCTGGATTGGGAACCAGAAGAGCTGAGTGCTCATCTTGATCCTTCCCAGGAGTGATACTAAACTTGTTTAACAACAGGTGTGGTGCAGGTACCAACCATTCAGAACAAGGCTTCTTATTACCTCTGTGGGGTCCTGAAAAGTCTCTGCTGAGTGGGCTGGGTATCTTTAGTTAGATCATGGGGAATTCCAGGTTTCAGGGGTAGTTGAGAGGCTATGGATAGGAGGTTCTTTGGGAGTCTGAGATCAACAGCAATTTACTCACCACTGTAGAACTATTTTACTGTTTTCTTTTTGATGTGATGGAAATATCACACCAAATGAATTGGTCATTTAACTTCTTTAAACTTTAGCTTCCATATTTGTAAAGTGAGAACAAAATTTCCAACACATGGTTTATGGTGGGGTCTAAAAAAGATCATGGATGTGAAGGATCTTTGTGAATTGCATAGCACCACATTGACAAGAAGCGATATCTAATTTTCCTTCCCATTACTCAGTGCTCTCTGTCCAGTAAGCAGGTGCAATGTTGACTGGAGATAAGGAATAGAGTATATGACAGTGACTGAGAAATACCTCTGCCAATATTCTCAAATTTCATATCACTTATGAACATAGAAGAGTCTGGGCAGGCCAGGCATGGTGGCTCACGCCTGTAATCCCAGCACTTTGAGAGGCCAAGGTGGGTGATCACCTGAGGTCAGGAGTTCAAGACCAGCCTGACTAACATGGACAAACCACGTCTCTACTAAAAATACAAAATTAGCCGGGTGTGGTGGTGTGTGCCTGTAATCCCAGCTACTCCGGAGGCTGAGGCAGAAAAATCGCTTGAACCCAGGAGGCAGAGGTTGCAGTGAGCTGAAATGGTGCCACTGCACTCCAGCCTGGGCAATAAGAGGGAAACTCCATTTCAAAAAAAAAAAAAAAAAAAGACCCCATAAAGACCCTCATAATGCCCACTGTGTGAGGCATAGAGGAAAGACAGCTGTCCATGAACCAGTAAGTGAGCCCTCATTAGACACTGAACCTTCCAGTGCCTTGATCTTAGATTTCCCAACCTCCAGAACTGTGAGAAATAAGTTTCTGTTGTTTATAGGCTGCCTAGTTGATGGTATTTTGTTATAAAAGCTCAAATGGACTGAGACACTTTGAACAGAGAGCTTGCTATAGACAAAATTTCAAGGTTAGAGCCAGAGCAGTTAGGCAAGAGAAATAAATAAAAGGCATCCAAACTGGAAAAGAGGAAGTCAAATTGTCCCTGTTTGCAGATGACATGATCTTATATATCAATAAAACCTAAAGACTCTACCAAAAAACTCTTAGAACTGGTACATTAAAGTTATAGGACACAAAATAAATATACAAAAATCAGTAGTGTTTCTATACATGAACAATCAACTAGCTGAAAAGGAAGTCAAGAAAGCAATCCCGGCCGGGCGTGGTGGCTCAAGCCTGTAATCCCAGCACTTTGGGAGGCCGAGACGGGTGGATCACGAGGTTAGGAGATCGAGACCATCCTGGCTAACACAGTGAAACCCCGTCTCTACTAAAAAATACAAAAAACTAGCCGGGCGAGGTGGCGGGAGCCTGTAGTCCCAGCTACTCGGGAGGCTGAGGCAGGAGAATGGCGTAAACCCGGGAGGCGGAGCTTGCAGTGAGCTGAGATCCGGCCACTGCACTCCAGCCCGGGCGACAGAGCGAGACTCCGTCTCAAAAAAAAAAAAAAAAAAAAAAAGAAAGCAATCCCATTTATAGTAGCTACAAAAAATAAAATAAAATACCTGGGAATAAATTTAACCAATGAGTGAGAGGCCTCTACAGGGAAAACTACAAAACACAAACAGAAGAAACTGAAGAGTATACAAACAAATTGAGAGACATCCCATGCTCATGGATCAGAAGAATTAATATTATTGAAATGACCATACTACTCAAAGCAATCTTCAGTGTCAGTGCAATCCCTATCAAAATCCCAACAGGCATTCTTCACAGAAATACGGGGAAAAGCTCTAAAATTTGTATGGAACCACAAAAGACCCCAAATACCAAGGGAATCTTGAGCAAAAAGAACAAAGCTAGAAGTATCCATACTACCAGACCTCAAAATATACTACAAAGTTGTAGTAATGAAAACAGCATGGTACTGGCATAAAAACAGACACACAGACCAATAGAACAGAATAGAGAACCCAGAAATTAATCCACATACCTACAACCAACTTATTATTGACAAAGGTGCCAAGAATACTCACCAAGGAAAGGCCAGTCTCTTCAGTAAATGGTGCTGGGGAAACTGGATATCCACATGCAAAAAAGTGAAACTAGGCTGGGCACAGTGGCTCACACCTGTAATCCGAGGACTTTGAAAGGGTGAGGCAGGAGGATCAGTTGAGCCCAAGAGTTTGAGACCAGGCTGGGCAACGCAGAGAGACCCTGTCACCACAAAAATAAAAAATCACCCAGGCATGGTGGCACATGTCTGTGGTCTCAGCTTCTTGAGAAGCTGAGGTAGGAGGATGGCTTGGGCCCAGGAAGTTGAGGCTGCAGTGAGCCATGACTGTGCTGCTGCACTCCAGCCTGGGCAACAGAGTGAGAGCCTGTCTCAAAAAGAAAAAGAAAAAAAATACATGAATGAAATTATGAAATTAGATCCCCACCTTTTACCCTATAAAATTAACTCAAAATGGATCAAAGACCAAAATGTAAGATTCAATATCATAAAACTACTAGAAGAAGACATAGTGGAACTGCTTCAGAACATTGGTCTGGGAAAAGGTCTGGGAATTCCCAGAAATTGGTCTGGGAATAAGACCTCAAAAGCACAGGTAACAAAAGCAAAAATAAACAAATGTGATAATATAAACTACAAAGCTTCTGCACAGCAAAGAAAGCAATCAACAGAGTTAAAAGACAACCTACAAAATGGAAGAAAATATTTGCAAACTAATCATTGACAGAGGATTAATATCTAGAATATATAAGAAACAAATTTTTTAACTTAATTTTATTTTATTTTTTGAGACAGGGTCTCACTCTGTCATCCAAGCTGGAGTGTGGTGGCACGATCACGGCTCACCAACCTCCCAGGGTCAAGCAATCCTCCCACCTCAGCCTCTTGAGTAGCTGAGACTACAGGTGCACACTGCTGCACCTGGCTAATTTTTTTTTTTTTTTTTTTTTTTTTTTTTGGTAGAGACGAGTCTTACTATGTTGCCCAGGCTGATCTTCAACTCCTTGACACAAGCAATTCTCCTGTCTCAGCCTCCCAAAGTGCTGGGATTATAGGTGTGAGTTACCATGCCCAGCAGAAATGGAAACATCTCAACAGCAAAAAACCCCCAAACAATCTGATTTTTTAAATGAGCAAATGATCTAAACAAACATTTCACAAAAGAAGAAATGGCCAACACATATATTAAAAAATGCTCAGCATCATTAATCATCAGGGAAATGCAAATCAAAACCACAATGAAGTAACAACTCACCACAGTTACAATGGCTATCAAAGACAAAAAGTAACAAACACTAGTAAAAATGCAGAGAAAGGGGAACTTTTATACACTGTTGGTGGGAATACAAACTAATATAACCACTATGGAGAACAGGATGGAAGTCCCTCAAAAAAACAAAAATAGAACTAACATATGATCCAGCAATCCCTCTACTGGGAATTTATCCAAAAGAAAGGAAGTCATTTCAGCAAAGAGACATCTGCACCCCCATGTTTATTGCAGCACTATTCACCAGAGCCCAGATAGGGAATCAAGCTAGGTGTCCAACAACAGACGACTTGATAAAGAAAATATGGTACATATATGCCACAGAATACTATTCAGCCATAAAAAAGGATGAAATCCTGTCATTCATGGCAACATGGATAGAACTGAAGGACATTATGTTAAGTGAAATAAGCCAGGAACAGAATGTTAAACAATGCATGTTCTCACTCATATATATGTGGAAGCTAAAAAAATTGATTTCAGAAGTAGAAAGTAGAACAGAGGATACTACAGGCTGGGAAGGGTAGGAGGAAAGGAGGGAGGGATCTGCTAAAAGATACAAAATTACAGTTGGATAGGAGGAATACATTCTCGTGTTCTATAGCATTGTAGGGTGACTATAGTTAACAATATTATATAGTTTTGTTACAGTGGGTAGTCAGACAAGAGCAGGGCAGGAAAGGGCTCCCCAACCCCACCAGGAATGTCAGGCAACCATCAGGTGATGGTCAGGCCATTGTTAAACTGTCTCTCTAAACTAATAATTGGTCGCAGCCAGAGCCAGGGAAAGGCAGCCTCCTGAAACTGGTGATCAGTAGCTTCCTGATAAGATCTCAGGAGTTGGGCAAGTAGGCTCAAGCATGCACACTAAGGGGCAAAATGGGAGTATTTAACTGGTATACGACTTTCTTCTGGGAACACTTGACTGATAAGGCAAAAATGCCTCAAGGGAGCATGTGCACAATTTCAGTAAATACTGTGCCTGTGCCCCCTCCCAAGTGCTGGCAGGCTGCAGTACATGTGGATAGCCCACCCCAAGGGAAGAATCGGGAGAAAGGATGCAACCTTCCCAGAGAATGTCAATGTAAAAAACCCCTAGTCAAAGGTCAGACCATGCACTTGAATCTCTCAAGTGGCCTGCTTGGTCCTCTTCCAAGTGTACTTTACTTCCTTTTGTTCCTGCTCTAAAACCTTTAAACAAACTTTCACTCCTGGTCTAAAACTTGCCTCTCAAAAGAAAAAAAAAAAAAAAAAAAAAAATAGAAGGAAGGGCCAGGCACGGTAGCTCACACCTCTAATCCCAGCCCTTTGGGAGGCTGAGGCGGGTGGATCACTTGAGGTCAAGAGTTTGAGACCAGCCTGACCAACATGGTGAAACCCCGTCACTACTAAAAATACAAAAATTAGCCAGGTGTGGTGGTCAGTGCCTGTAATTCCAGCTACTCAGGAGGCTGAGACATGAGAATCACCTGAACCCAGGAGGTGGAGACTGCAGTGAGCCGAGATCACGCCACTGCACTCCAGCCTGAGCGACAAGGTGAGACTGTCTCAAAATATAAAATGAAATAAAAATAAAATAAAACTTGCCTCAGACTCTCACTCTACCTTATGCTCCTCAACTGAATTCTTTATTTTGAGGAGGTAAGAATTGAGGTTGCTGCAAACCCTTATGGATTCTCCACTGCTAACAGTTTCAGATAGCTAGGAGGAGGATATTAAATGTTCTCAACACAAAAAACGATAAATGTTTGAGATGATGGATATGCTAATTCCTATGATCTGATCGCTATGCAGTATATGCATTAAAACATCACTACGTACTCCACGTATATGTGCAATTATTATTTGCCAATTTTAAAAACAATAAAACAGACTAGGTGTGGTGGCTCATGCTTGTGATCCCAGCACTTTGGGAGGCCAAAATGGGAGGATCGTTTGAGCTCCGGACTTTGAGACCAGCCTAGGCAACATGGCAGAACCTTGTCTCTACTAAAAATGCAATGATTAGCCAGGTGTGGTGGTGTGTGCCTGTAGTCCCAGCTACCAAGAAGGCTGCAGTGGGAGGATTGCTTCAGCCTAGAAGGTGGAGGTTGCAGTGAGCCAAGATTGTGCCACCCTACTCCAGCCTGGGTGACAGAAAGAGACCCTGTCTCAAAAATAAATAAAGAATACAATAAAACAAAACAAAGAAATTTAAGGTTGGAATGTTGCCTCTCCTTACCCACCAGTGTGCAAAGGTGGCCTCATGATTTTTCTACCTTCCCTATATATGTCATCTTCCCAGACCCGCCTTTATTAATGAAAATGATAAAAGCAAACTTGGATTGAATATTTATATATGCCACATAAGCACTGTGAGAGACCCTTTGTATTTCTTGTGTAGGTGTAAAAAAGTGCATCCTTTTACCCTCCTGGGTTCAGATTCTTTGGCTGGTCTGCAAATTAAATGGACACAAGGCAGATTAACAGAAAGAAAACCATTTTATTTTATATTTATTTATTTATTGAGATGGAGTTTCACTCTTGTCACCTAGGGTAGAGTGCAATGGTGTGATCTGGGCTCACTGTAACCTATACCTCCCAGATTCAAGAGATTCTCCTGCCTCAGCCACCTGAGTAGCTGAGATTCTCCTGCCTCAGCCCCTTGAGTAGCTGGGATTACAGGTGTCTGCCACCACACCCAGCTAATTTTTGTATTTTTAGTAGAGACAGGGTTTTCACCATGTTGACCAGGCTGGTCTCGAACTCCTGACCTCAGGTGATCTGCCCGCCTCAGCCTCCCAAAGTGCTGTGATTACAAGCATGAGCCACCTCGCCTGGTCAGAAAACCATTTTAATTACACACCTGCACACAGGAGTCCTGCCAAAATGAGACTTAAAGAAGTGGCCAGATGATTGAAGCTTATATGTAATGCTGAGCTACAAAAAGGGTCTGAGGTTTCTGGTGGTTGGTGGGGAGAATGGAGACAAATTATGGGAGGGTGAGAGGAGGAAACATGTGAACAAAGGTTGCCTTGTTATACAGCTAAGTCTCTCATGTGATAAAAGTTGTTTCAGAGTTGCTCTCTTCCTGGTACAGATGTGTTTGTAAATGAAAATTTACTTTGTATTTCCTTTACCAAATGGTAACCTTTTAGAGCTTCTGTGTCTGCAGTTCTCCGAAATAATCAATATGCTTAAAAAAAAAAAAAAAAAACCACAGTCTATTTTAGGGTGGCATATTCTGGTCTCCTACAGTCATATTTCAGAGTGGCAGGTCCTAAACCCTATCCCTTGAATTATTTTATCTTAATTAATTAATTAATTTTTTTGAGACAGAGTGTTGCTCTGTCGCAAAAGATGGTGTGCAGTGGCACGATCTCAGGTCATTGTAACCTCCACCTCCCAGGTTCAAGCAATTCTCCTGCTTTAGCCTCCTGAGTAGCTGGGATTACAGGCGCCCACCACCACACCTGGCTAATTGTTTGCACTTTTAGTAGAGACGGGGTTTCACCATGTTGGCCAGGCTGGTCTCAGACTCCTGACCCCAGGTAATCCACCTGCCTCGGCTTCCCAAAGTGCTGGGATTACAGGCGTGAGCCACCACCCCCAGCCTATTTTTTATTTTTTTGAGATGGAGTCTCTCCCTGTCACCCAGGCTGGAGTGCAGTGGTGCAATCTCTGCTCACTGCAACCTCCACCTCTCCCTCCCGGGTTCAAACAATTTTCCTGCCTCAACCTCCCAAGTAGCTGGGACTACAGGGCGTACTACCACACCCAGCTAAGTTTTTGTAGTTTTGGTAGAGACAGGGTTTCTCTGTGTTGCACAGGCTGGTCTCGAATTTCCTAAGCTCAAGCAATCAGCCTGCCTAGGCCTCCCAAAGTGCTGGGATTACAGGCCTGAGCCACCGTCCCAGCCAAGTATTTTATCTTTAAAATAGTACTATGAAGTACATACAATGATTTCCTTCTTAAAAATAAGGAAACAGGCTTAGAGAGGCTAAATAATTTGCTAAAGTCATCCAGTTTACGAATAGAAAAATACAAATTCTACCTTGGGAATTCTAGTATTTTTTTTTATGTTGCTTTTGATTGTAATGATGTCCACACAAAGGATCTACCTTGGGAATTCTAACTCTAGGACTGTAAAAATTGAATTCTCCAACCAGTGCACATATTATCTTTCAGAATCCTTTCATTTAATGACCCATATCAATAGGTTTTAGAAAAAAAGTAATACTGATCAAGTTTATTCATTTGGAACTATGAAACTTAAGTTAAACTTAAGGTAAAATGGATTTTACATTTTACCAAGAATATCTATGCCCCCAAATATATCTAACTGGTGAATTTTCAGTTCAACAAAATTATGAAAAATGTAATTTTGTCCAATAAGTCTATATTGAATGCCAGACACAAGAGATATAGAGATGAATAAGATATAGTCCCTGCCCTCACATTGCTTATACTCAGGATGATGGATCTAAGAAAGGATTTAACAGAATATGGGAAAAGTTACTTACTGGCTATGATGGAAGCAAACAGTAGGAGCATTTGACCCCACCTGGGAGCTAAGGACATCTGTCTGGAAGAGCCGACATCTTAGCAGAGGTGCAAAGGGGTAGAGGAAAGGAATGGGGAGAGGAAGCATAACCAGGTGATTGGTGTTTACAAGCGATGACAAACAGATTGGTATTGCCTAACAGAAATTGTAAAGACAGGGTGGAAGATGCGACCAAAGAAGCAAGTAAGACCAGGTCATGGAAGAATTTATATATTTAGCCTGTGACACAGCCTCGAGGTGATTCTCAGAATATGTGCCCCTCATGGAAGGTTCTGTTGGCTAATGAGGGGGCTGGACTTGACCTTAGAGATCATTTGGCACATCGAGGTATTTCTAAATAGAAAGTGGTAAACCAGGTTGGGTGTGATGGCTCACGCCTGTAATCCCAGCACTTTGAGAGGCTGAGGCGGGTGGATCACCTGAGGTCAGGAGTTTGAGACCAGACTGGCCAACATGGTGAAACCCTGTCTCTACTAAAAATACAAAAATTAGCCAGGCATGGTGGTGCATGCTTGTAATCCCAGCTACTCAGGAGGCTGAGGCAGGAGAATCACTTGAACCCGGGAAGTGGAGGGTGCAGTGAGCCGAGATCGTGCCACTGTATTCCAGCCTGGGTGACAGAACAAGACTCTGTCTCAAAAAACAAACCACCACCACCAACAACAAAAACAGTAAACCAGACTTGTGTTTTAGAATGATTGTTCTGGTGGATGAACAGATTTGATCAGGTAAAGTCAGCAAAGAAAAATCAGGAAAGGAAGCTATTGCCAGGGAGTGAGAAAGTGAGGATGGACTAGGACATGTATGGAAAGGAAGGGAAGGGCTCTAGTGACAGGAAGGAGAGCAGACAGGACTGAGAGATCTGTTGTTTGTAGGGGATGAGGAGGAGGAAAGAGTTGAGTGCTAGATTTCTTGTTTGAAAATAGAGGAGTTGGTAGAAATGGAGGCAATGAAAGTAGAAGAGGAAGAAAAAAGAATTCCCTTTTGGACATGTTTGAGATTTTCAAGTTTCCTATAGGTCATCTGTTTCAGTTAGGTCTTTTTCAAGTGTAAGTTGTAAAAGCTATCTCAAATGAATTCAAATAGGGAGGGGAAAATAAATGTCTTAAGCAATTGTGGGAACAGAAGCTTAGCTGAAGTGGAGGGCCACTTTTTCTGTCTGTCTCTGTGGTGAACAAAATAACCCCCAGTTTCCAGGCTCATATCCCTCCTACCAGCTCAGCAAACCCAGGGACAGTTCTAGCTACAAAGATCTGGTTGCTTTAATCAGCTCCATCTCTCAACTAATCATCAGTAATGAAGGAAGTGAGGTACTTACTCTGATTGGTTAGGTCTTGGCTGACTCTTACAGCATTGTGGCTGCAGGTCACGTGTAATGAGACATCTAATAAGGAAGAAGCTTCTTAAAATAAAATGGGAGGAGATAAGAGATGCCAGAGAAACATAAACTACAGATGTCCACTACTACAAGGAATATATTCAGTATATTCAGCAGACAATTCTACACCACAGGTTTCCAGGCCCTAAGCTGAGAGAAGGTGGGGAGAAACTCTCATTTAAGTGGAAGTTTTTGATTGTGATAACATTAGATGGCTTGAACGTTTTCATGTCTGATAAGAGGCTGTTCTTGTGTCAGAGGGACTAGAGCAGTTCTGGCAACTTTCTGAGATTTCATCCAGGGCAGAGAAAGCCCATCAAGCAGGTTTGAAAGGACAACAGGCAACAGCACCACATGGAGTCCAGCACATTCAGTAAAATGATTACATTTAAACCAGAAAAATAAAGAGATCACCCCAAGACATATTAGGAAAGAGAAGAACATGATGCTGAAGTCAGAAGCTAGGGGAATATCAACATTTAAGACGAGGAGAGTGCCTGGAAGCCAAAAAAAAACGGTCTTCAGGAGTCAGTAGTCAGTAATGAGTACCATACTTTCTGTTATGGAATGAGTTGTGGAGTGAACTGGTAACTGAAGAAATAGATACATCAAGAAACTTAACCGAAGCCAGCTGCGGTGGCTCACACCTAAAATTCAACAGTTTAAAAAGCAGGGCGGGGGCTAGGTGCAGTGGCTCACGCCCGTAATGCCAGCACTGTGGGAGGCCAAGGTGGATGGATCACTTGAGGTCAGGAGTTTGAGACCAGCCTGGCCAACATGGGGAAACCCTGTCTGTACTAAAAAAGTACAAAGATTAGCTGGGCATATTGGTGAGAGCCAGAAATCCCAGCTACGGGGGAGGCTGAGGCAGGAGAATCGCTTGAACCTGGGAGGCGGGGGCTGCAGTGAGCGAGATCTTGCCGCTGCACTGCAGCCTGGGCAACAGAGCAAGACTCTGTTAAAAAAAAAAAAAAAGAAGCTGGAAGGGGAGGATTGCTTGAGGCCAGGAGTTTGAGACTAGCCTGGGCAACATAGGGAGAGCTCCCTCTCCTCATCTCTGTGTACAACAAATAAAAAAATTAGCTGGGCATGGTGGTGCGTACCTGTAGTCCTAGCTACTTTAGAGGCTGAGTTAGGAGGATCCCTTGAGCCCAGGCATTTAAGGCTGCAGTGAGCTAGGTTTGCACCAGGGCACCTCACTGCTGTCCAGCCCCGGCAACTGAGCAAGACTTTGTCTCAAAAAAAAAAAAAAAAAAAAAAAAAAAAAAAGCCTAACCTTTTTAAAGTGGGAAATGAGATAAATGCAAAGTCAAGAGTAGGGAACACTTTTGTTTTTTATTTGCTTACTTTAGAAAGAGATTTGAGCATTTTCATTGGCTAAAGGGAGTCTGAGAGGTCAAAGACTACAGGAGAAAGAGAAGTGTTTCAAAATGCTAGGAGTTTGAAGATGAAAGGCTGTATGAGTGATGTATATTGGTTTTGAGGTGAAGGAAGACTCCTAATAGCTTTTTATGTTATAATACCATAGGACTGAGGGGCGTATTCTCCTATGATATGATAAAAGATCTATAAAACCACAAGATAGACATGGAACATCTCCGTAGAACAAGAATTTTACTGTTTGGTAAGTTATTTAAAACAGAGTGTTCTTCAGACTCTGAAATTCACACTTAGGATTACTCCAGTGGAAATTGAGAATCATTGAGGTAGATGTTAAATTTCATAATGTTGCTTCCTTTTACTTAATTGGCTGTGTCAAATGAAATGAAAAATAACAGTTTAAAAGGATTAGAGAAGCCAGCCTTGAAGGGGGATCTTACTGGCTGAAGACAAGATGGTTTGAGCAGCAAAACAAGTAAGGATTGTGATAAAATGAAACACATAACTATATACATAGAAATATATATACATAATATAAATATGTATTGCACATAAAAGCAATGAGAGATTTAAAGAATAATAACATTGCAAACCCTAGTAAAATACTGGAGTCTGGCATTGATCTTCAATTTGTATTAAAACCATTAGATGAAAAGTTGAGGAAGAGCCTAATAATGGATGAATCACACGGGCACACATAAATTTATTGATTAATTTTAATGTCAGCAAAAGTGGGACAGCCAGATATTATGTGCTTCCTGAAGGTGGTATGATAGGAAGTAACAGATTAAGCACTCTTGCCAAAAGAATGTAATCAAGACCTGTATCTCATGATCAGTTTATAGGAAATACAGAGTGAGTGGAGTGCAAAATAGAGGAACTTGTAAAACCACATCAAGAGGCTGCAAACAGCCAAAGTCAGATTATACGAAATTCTACAGAACAAATGACTTAGTTTCTTCAATAAATGGCATAAAAGGGAGATCGAGGGAAACTGTCATAGATTAAAAGATACCTAAGAGACATATTAAACAAATGCAATATGTTAACCTCATTTGGATCCTGACGCAAATGAACTAACTGTAAAAATATGTTTTTAAAACAACAGGAGAAATTTCTTTTTTTTTTTTCTTTTTTTTCTTTTTTTTTTTGAGATGGAGTCTCACTCTGTCACCCAGGCTGGAGGGCAGTGGTGTGATCTCAGCTCAGTGCAACCTCCGCCTCCTGCGTTCAAACTATTCTCCTGCCTCAGCCTTCCAAGTAGCTGGGACTATAGTCAGGCGCCGCCACGCCCGGCTAATGTTTTGTATTTTTGGTAGAAACGGGTTTTCACCATGTTGGTCAGGCTGGTTGCGAATTCCTTATCTCAAATGATTCACCCACCTCGGACTCCCAAAATGCTGGCATTACAGGCGTGAGCCACCGTGCCTGGCCAACAGGAGAAATTTCAACATAGACTGGATATAGTTTGAAAAGACAGAGTAAAAGAACATTAGATATGATAGATATGGAAGTCATAAAAGTGCTATTAAATATATAGGCATAGATGATGGTTTCTGCAGAAAAAGAGCATGAATGGAACAGAAAAAAATATATAAAAGATTTGTGGCATAATAAGAAATATGTATTTGATCTTTGTCCTCAGTTCCTGACACAGAGCTCCTAAAACTCCTAATTTCCTGAGTGATAGGAGCATCGTTTGTTCTGATATTGTGACTCTTAGCAGGCCCCTAGATAGCTTCAGGTTGGAGGCTAGAAAGATGGCACCTTGGCCGGGCACAGTGGCTCATGCCTGTAATCCCAGCACTTTGGGAGGCCGAGGTGGGCAGATCACGAGGTCAGAAGATTGAGACCATCCTGGCCAACATGGTGAAACCCTGTCTATACTAAAAATACAAAAATTAGCTGGACGTGGTGGTGCATGGCTGTGATCCCAGCTACTTGGGAGGCTGAGGCAGGAGAATCAGTTGAACCTGGGAGGTGGAGGTTGCAGTGAGCCAAGATGGCATCACTGCACTCCAGCCTGGTCAACAGAGCGAGACTCTGTCTCAAAAAAAAAAAAAAAGAAAGATGTCACCTTGATTAGAATCCTGGAATTTTCAGCCCCCCTTTACTCCCAAACCTATAGGGAAAGGAGAGAAGCCGGAGATTGAGTTAATAATTGATTATGGCTGCATGGTAAAACCTCCATAAAAAGTCCTAAACGATGGGGATCAGAGAACTTCCAAATTTTCATCCGTATTCTGGGAAGGTGGCACACCCCAACTCCACAGGACAAAGGCTCCTGTTCTCGGACCATTCCGGACCTTGCATCTGGCTGTTCATTTGTATCCTTTGTAATAAATTGGTAAACATAATTAAGATGTGTTCTGAATTCTGTGAGTCCTTATAGCAAATTATAAAACATGAAGGGAGGCCAGGGGAGGTGGCTTATGCCTGTAATTCCAGCACTTAGGAAGGCTGAAGTTGGAGAATTGCTTGAGCTCAGGAGTTTGAGGCTGCAGTGAGCTACGATCGTGCCAATGCACTCCAGCCTGGGTAACAAAGCAAGACCCTGTCTCTGAAAATAAGAAAAAAAGAAGAAGAAAACATGAAAGGGGGGGTCATAGGACCCCCTGATTTACAGTCAGTTGGTCAGAAGGACAGGAGGCCTGGGACGTGTGACTGGCATTAGAAGTGGGGGCAGTGTCATGGGACTGAGACTTCAATCTGTGGTGTCTGCAGTAACTCAGGATAGTCACTGTCAAAATTGAGTTGTTGAACATTTGCTTGGTACCCAGAGAATCGGAGAATTGGTTGTTGGTACCAGAAAACATCCCAGAGTAACATAACAAATTATATATCCCTTAGTCATAAAACTAGCACCCAAGGAAATAGGAAAAATGCTAGAGGGAATCCCACCAAGATCTGGAACAGGCACAAGATGCCCCCATCTCTATTACTACTTAACATTGTATTTGAGGTATTAGCCAGTTTAATCAGACAAGAAGGCAATTCTAACTGTTTTAATTTTGGATAAGAATTTTTTTTTTTTTTTGAGACGAAGTTTCGTTGTTGTCGCTCAGGCTGGAGTGCAATGGCACGATCTCAGCTTACTGCAACCTCTGCCTCCCGGGTTCAAGTGATTCTCCTGCCTCAGCCTCCTAAGTAGCTGGGATTACAGGTGCCTGCCACCACGCCTGGCTAATTTTTGTGTTTTTAGTAGAGATGGGGTTTTACCACATTGACCAGGCTGGTCTCAAACTCCTGAACTCGTGATCTGCCTGCCTCGGCCTCCCAAAATGCAGGGATTACAGGCATGAGTTACCTCGCCTGGCCTAATTTTGCATAATAATTGAATAGAAAAAGTTTAAACTTTCTATGTGTAGATGATATAATGGCATCCCCAACAACCCGAGATAATTCAAGATAAAGCAGAATAAAGTAATTTAGTAAGCTAGAAGAATAGAAGAGCGACATACAACTATTCATACCTTCACATATGCAAAAAATAACTAGTTAACTTTGGAAAACAATATGATGTTTTTTCCATAAATTAAAAATATAGGCCAAATGCAGCAGCTCATGCTGTAATCCCAGCATTTTGTGAGGTGGAGGCAGGAGAGTCGCTTGAAGGAAAGAGATCAAGACCAGTCTGGCCAACATAGTGAGATCTCATCTCTACAAAAAGTTTAAAAACTTAGCTGAGTATGATAGCATGCACATATAGTACTACTTACTCAGGAGGCTGAGGCCGGAAGATTACATGAGCCTGGCAGGCAAGGTTACAGTGAGCTATTATCTCGCCACTGCACTCTAGCCTGGGTAACAGAGCAAGAACCTGTCTCTATTAAAAAAAAATACGTACATATATATGTGTATATATATTAAAATACATACATATATGTATATATGTTTATATACATACATAAAAACATATATGTATATATATTTGTATACATACATAAAATTACCATATGATGCAGCTACTCGGCTTCTGGGTATATACCCAATTGAAAGCAGGGTCTCAGGCCGGATGCAGTGCCTCATGCCTGTAATCCCAGCACTTTGGGAAGCCAAATTGGGTAGATTACTTGAGCTCATGAGTTCAAGACCAGCCTGGGCAAAATGGCAAAACCCTGTCTCTACCAAAAAATACAAAAATTTAGCTGCACATGTTGTCACATCCTTGTAGTCCCAGTTACTCGGGAGGCTGAGGTGGGAGGATTGCTTGAGCCCAGGCTGGTGGAGGTTGCAGTGAGCAGAGATTGCATCACTGCACTCCAGCCTGGGTGACAAAGTGAGACCCCCGTGTCAAAAAAAAAGAAAAAAAAAAAAGAATTATTGAAAGCAAGGTCTCAAAGATAAGTTGTACGCTCACATTCATAGCAGCATTATTCACAAAAACTAAAATGTAGAAGCAACCCAAGTGTTCATTAACAGATGAATAGACAAGGAAAATGTGGTGTACACGTACAATGGAATATTATTTAGCCCTAAAAAGAAAGGAAATTCTGACATATGCCTACAACATGGATAAACTTTGAAGACATTATGCTAAGTGAAATAAGCCAATTACAAAAAGACAGTCATGCTGCATAACAACGTTTTGGTTAATGATGAACTGCACGAATGATCATGGTCCCATAAGATTATAATGAAGCTGAAAAATTCCTACCATCTAGTGATGTTGTAGCCATTGTAACTTTGTATCTCAATGGATTACTCATGTTTGTGGTGATGCTAGTATAAATAAATCTATTGTGCTGTCATATGAAAGTGTATAGTAGGCCGGGCATGGTGGTTTACGTCTGTAATCCCAGCACTTTGGGAGGCCGAGGCGGGCAGATCACGAGGTCAGGAGATCGAGACCATCCTGGCTAACACACTGAAACCCCATCTCTACTAAAAATACAAAAAATTAGCCAGGCATGATGGTGGGCGCCTATAGTCTCAGCTACTAGGGAGGCTGAGGCAGGAGAATGGCATGAACCCAGGAGGCAAAGGTTGCAGTGAGCCGAGATCACGCCATTGCACTCCAGCCTGGGTGACAGAGTGAGACTCTCTCTCAAAATGAAATGAAATGAAATGAAATAAATAAAATAAAATAAAATAAAATGTCTATTGTATAGCAGCCAGGCTGGGTGCGGTGGCTCATGCCTGTAATCCAAGCACTTTGGGAGGCTGAGGTGGGCGGATCACTTGCAGTCAGGAGTTCAAGACCAGCCTGGCCAACATGGCGAAACCCTGTCTCTACTAAAAATACAAAAATTAGCCAGGCATGGTGGTGCATGCCTGTAATCCCAGCTACTTGGGAGGCTGAGGCAGGAGAATCGCTTGAAACCAGGAGGTAGAGGTGGTAGTAAGCCAAGATCACACCACTGCAGTCCAGCCTGGGCAACAAAGTAAGACTCTGTGTCAAAAATTAAAAAAAAAAAAGTATAGCAATACCCTAGGCCTTCACATTCACTCAACCCTCATTGAGTCACATAGAGCAACTTTCAATCCTGCAAATTCCATTCATGGTAAATGCTATCAACCTAAATAATAGAGAGAAGTTCTTTAAAAGAAAATGTGGCCAGGCACGGTGGCTTATGCCTGTAATCCCAGCCCTTTGGGAGGCCAAGGCAGGTGGATCACCTGAGGTCGGGAGTTCGAGACCAGCCTGACCAACACGGAGAAACCCCATCTCTACTAAAAATACAAAAATTACCTGGGCGTGGTGGTGCATGCCTGTAATCCCAGCTACTTGGGAGGCCAAGGCAGGACAATTGCTTGAACCCGAGAGGCAGGGGTTGCGGTGAGTCAAGATGGTGCCATTCCAGCCTGGGCAACAAGAGCAAAACTCTGTCTCAAAAAAAAAAAAAAAAAAAAAAAGAAAATGTTTATTTTGGAATCAGGCATTGCAATGGGAATACATGTACCAGAGTAAACTGTATGTGTATTCAGGGAGGTAAAGGAACACAAAGGTTTTTAAATTCTTTTCCCATTTGGCCTGAGAATACTTGCCAGTAGTGCTTGCAGCTGGAGCATACCCCAAGATAACTTTGCCACAAAATATCTGGCTTTTATTAATATTATTATGTTTGCATCACTCCAATGTATTGATTTTGAAAACAAAAGACATCATTCTATCTGTAGCATTCTGTTTTTAACAGTGGTAGTTCGATTTACACAACAGTAATTCTCGATGGCTGAAAATCAAATCCTAGAAAACGCAGCATTCCTTTACGTGATGTTAGTTGTTCTCAAACAGTTGTTGACCAAAGAGTTATTTGGTGAATCTGATTTTTCCTAAATAGATGATTCTGGTGATTCAGACGATTCTGAGTTAGTTCTGTTTAGAAATAACTCCAAGAATGCTTTTTATGTTTTATTTTCACATTGAAAATCAGTCAGATTTGCTTCAGCCCCAATGAGTGTGTTTATGTAAAATTAAATGAGTGCTGGCAGCAAGCTGCACCTTTTGTTTTCTAAATAGGGAAAAGGTGTAAAGGAAAAGTGAAGAAGATGATTACATAGTAGTTTTGAGATGATTATCCTTGGCTACAAGAATCAATAACAAGGGTGATGCCAGTCCAATCAATAACCAGGGTAATGCCTGCAAATGGTTAGGCAGTTGCTGGGCAGATAGCCTCACAGAAGTATATTTTTGTGTAAAGTTGTGACTGGCCTTTGTGTATGGTTGTGGGTTTAGCAATCTTTTGTGGTAATTCTTGTAGTTAGGCTTTTTTTTTTTTTTTTTGAGATGGAGTCTCGCTCTGTCACCCAGGCTGGAGTGCAGTGGCTGCGATCTCGGCTCACTGCAAGCTCCGCCTCCTGGGTTCACGCCATTCTCCTGCCTCAGCCTCCTGAGTAGCTGGGACTACAGGTGCCTGCCACCAAGTCCGGCTAATTTTTTTGTATTTTTAGTAGAGACGAGGTTTCACCATGCTAGGCAGGATGGTCTCAATCTCCTGAGCTTGTGATCCACCTGCCTCAGCCTCCCAAAGCTGGGATTACAGGTGTGAGCCACTGCCTGTAATAGTTAGGCATATGTACATGAGAACCCTCCCTTCATGGTCTTCCCTGGCTCTATTTGTCAGGTCTTTGTTTTGTTTCAATATAAGTGACTCTATTTTAATTCTGAGCACTTTTACATTCCCCCCTTTGAGAAAGATCTTTCTCCAAAAGCATCGCTGAGCAATCTTCCTGTAGGTAGGTTTTGATTGTCCCTTGGTGCCAGGATGGACCTGCCCCAGGTTGCTGGTCTGGTCCCATGTTGAAGAAGTGATTGGTGACTAGGAGTCGGTGTCAAAACCTTTGAAGGCACATTTGAGCAACAAGGGAGGTTTGAATAGAGTGGCTGTCAGGCTAAGTGTACCTGGCGTTTATTGTTAAATCCAATTTTGTCTGTTCTGTAGTTTTTGCTATAATCTCAAAGTTCAGGACCAGAATTATTCTGTTAGGAGTTGTACTTCTTCAAAAGTTTAACAGATAACAGATACAAATTTTAAAAGGTAAAATATAAAGTAAAACTAATAGTGTTATGACAATCCTAGTGAATGACAATTGAGTGAATCAAACGACTGTTATCCTGTCAAGTGGAAAGGTAAGCATTAAGAGTCTCATGGGCCGGGCGCACTGGCTCACACCTATAATCCCAGCATTTTTTGAGGCCAAGGTGGGTGGATCGCTTGAGCCCAGGAGTTCAAGACCAGCCTGGGCAACATGGAGAAACCCCATCTCTACTAAAAATAGAAAAATTAGCAGGGCATGGTGGTGTACACCTGTAGTCTCAGCTACTGGGTAAGCTGAGGTGGGAGGATCACCTGAGCCTGACAATCAGAGGTTGCAGTGAGTCAAGATCACACCACACGACAGCACTCCAGCCTGGGCCACAAAATGAGACCCTGTCTAAAAAAGGAAAGAGTCTCATGATATGGAGTGTTGTTCTGACCTCTTGAGAAAAGCTGTCTATAGCATGAAAATGTCCTGGTTTGCAGTATGAATATCTCTGATGATGGCATTGAGCAGTGTGGTGTGATTTTTATGTGGTCCATATATCAAGCATAAGACTTATTCTTTAAAATTCATCTAGTTTTGAATTATAGGGCTTCAGGAACAAAACGGTTCCCATTTTTAGTATTTTCTTTACTTTTTTTTTTCTTTTCTTTTTTCTGAGACAGAGTGTCGCTTTGTCTCCCAGGCTGGAGCAGTGGCGCAATCTCGGCTCACTGAAACCTCTGCCTTCTGGGCTCAAGCGATTCTTCTGCCTTAGCTTCCCAAGTCGCCGTTGGAATTACAGGCACACACTACCATGCTCTGCTACCCTGCTAATTGTTCTTTTTTTTTTTTTTTTTAGGTCAAGATCGGGTTTCACCATGTTGGCCAGGCTGGTCTTGAACTCCTGACTTCAAGTGATCCACCCACCTTGGCCTCACAAAGTGCTGGGATTACAGGCATGAACTATTACACTTGGCCCTGTTTTTAGTATTCTCATGGAGGAAAGTTGGATTGGAGGGATGCAGAAGAATTTAGAATCTAATCCTGGCTATAGGTGGATAATAAGAACTCAAAAACAATGCACAGGGCTACAATCTAATAACAGGTGTATTATAGTTTTTCTTTTAGAAATAGTTTCTCTCTACATTGATCAATAGAAATGTCAGATTTAAAAACTTCTTGGGGCTAGGAAGCCAAAACCAAGGAAGACTTTAGATTTTCCTACAGCGTGAAGGTTCCTGGGCCTGCCAGGAAGTGATAAGAGTTTACTCACATCACTGTAAGACTGAGAACTCTTGAAACCAGGTGTTCTATTCACGCTTTCAAATACTATATTTTATTCAAGGCATTGGTAATATAACCCATGTTTCCAATTGTATCCTGTTATAAAGAGAGAACAGATTTTTACTGAACTTATGCAAATAACCATATTGCTATAAGAAAATTCACAAATAACTTCTGAATTTTGGAGCGATCAAGTAGGGAGGAAAAGCACATGCTTCCACCTTTGTTCACAAAAGTATACTTTACCAAATTGCTGTAAACTATAGATAGCTTAAGAGAAAATTTCTTTAAATCTGGAAAACAAAACATTTAAGTAAAAAATCAAGTTTTAAAATAAAAGTCATAAAAACATCTTCATCAGTTATTCAATTTCATGAAATTAATTTTTGTTTCCTTTGATCTTAATTAGCAGTTTTTTGAATTTATCAGAGTTTTGGAAAACTTTTAGTCTATTGATCTTAAAGTTATTAGAAACTTGTTTTAGGAGTACTTGTTAGAATCTTTTCCATGAATCTGATTAGATGCCACTAGAGAAAAATGAAAACCCTGGATGATAGAGACAAATTAGCCATGTTTAAAATCTGATGAACATTTATTATAATCAGCAATTGACAAGTAAATGTATTTATTTTTGAGACATACAATCTAATAACCAAAATCATGACTGATAATATACTAGATTTTTAAGAATTCTATATTACTCTAGAAAATTTATATCAATAATATACCCATAAATGTAACAGAAAAAAACCTAGTATGACTTATTATTTGACAGTAATAATGACTTTCTATACATTTAATACATCAAACAAGCTTAATTATTTAGCATCTCTACAAAATGAGAGACATATCCTTTATTTTATTTTTCTTCATTTTTCATACAGGGTGCCACTGCAGGTAACCATCAGAGAACTGAATTTGCTATTTTCAAATATACAGAACTGAACAAAAGCATTTTAGCATGGTGTCTTACTGTACATAGAAAACTGGTGAACATCTTCAGAAACTAAGACCAGGAAATAAAGTGAGTGAATACTATTTGTTGATAATGTTTTTGAATCACTCAACAGTGTTAATATAGGCTATCTTTACCTGAAAGCAGAATTACAATTACTCACTCTGGCAGCATTGGGCAATTCTAATATGCAGGTCTAATGAAAAGTAGGTACAACCAGCAAGCAAGCAAAGGATAAATGCCATGTCTGCTTCCAAAGGGAGTGAGTGATTTGGAACCACGCTCTGCAGATTTTAAGAACTGATAATAGTCATCTTAACAGCTTAATATTGAGTTTCCCTTGAGTTGATTGTTGGCAATCAACAAAAGTGAGAATTTCTGAGATGAGCTAAATAGGATTAAAAAGCAGAACACTGTCCATATAACAGAATTGCTGCTTCACAACTTTTGCCCAGTTCTCACCTGTTGTCCTACAAAACCTCTCATCTGCTACATTTTAGTGAAAACCTCTGCCAACTGTAACAGACTTTTCTCAGCCCAGCTCTATATACTTAGTATTTGAAACAAGGCTTGTGAAGTGGATGCGTCTACAGGAAAATGCAGTGTTTCTACTGGAGGTAAGTGTCAAGTTTCCTCTTTATGTTGTCAAAGGAATCTGCTCCCATATAATCAGCCTGGCTCTGTTCCCACCACTCCTTCTGTTCTTCTGAGGATACAAAAGGCTGTGCCATAGCTGGGATCTCCCCAACAGGACAGATGTGATATGGCTCCTGAGACATCTTCCATATTTACATATGAGCAGGTGTCTTTGACAAGGCCAAATTGTCGAAGCAGAGGTAAAACGTTGTTGGTAAAGATGTTCCACCACAGGATGAGAAACTCTGGATCACTTTTGACACTTTTTGTTTTGGGATCATAAATATAATTCCATGGTTTGACTCGTACAGGAAATGCACAACTTTGGCACTTACACCAAAAACTTTAAATGCTGGGAGATGGGAGTATATAGAGATGCTGCTTAGGTTATAAATAAATGGCAAGTGTTTTCTGATATCTGTTGTTGCCCAGCTGCTAAAAAATGTGTTCAGGTTGGGTGCGGTGGATCATGCCTGTAATCCCAGCACTTTGGGAGGCCAAGGTGGGTGGATCACTTGAGGTCAGAAGTTCAAGACCAGCCTGGCCAACATGATGAAATCCTGTCTCTACGAAAATGCAAAAATTGGCTGGGCATGGTGGCTCATGCCTGTAATCCCAGTGACAGGGGAGGCCAGCTGGACTTCCCGAGTCGAGTGGGGACTTGGGGAACTTTTCTGTCTTACAAGAGGATTGTAAAATTCACCAATCAGTGCTCTATGAAACGCATCAATCAGCACTCTGTAAAATACACCAATTAGCACTCTGTAAAACGCACCAGTCAGCGCTCTGTAAAATGCACCAATCAGCAGGATTCTAAAAGTAGCCAATCACGGGGAGGATTGAAAAAGGGGCACTCTGATAGGACAGAAATGGAACATGGGAGGGGACAATTAGTGAATAAAAGCTGGCCACCCCAGCCAGCAGTGGCAACCCACTCAGGTCCCCTTCCATGCTGCGCAAGCTTGTTCTTTTGCTCTTTACGATAAACCTTGCTACTGCTCACTCTTTGGGTCCGTGCCATCTTTAAGAGTTGTAACACTCACCGCAAAGGTCCATGGCTTCATTCTTAAAGTCAGTGAGACCATGAAGCCAGTGGCAGGAACCAACTCTGGACACATCTTGGGGGCTCGTCCAGGATATTGCCATGCGGTGAGTACCATCGGACCCCTTTCACTTGCTATTCTGTCCTATTTTTTCTTAGAATTCGGGACCTAAACACCAGGCACCTCTTGGCCAGTTAAAAGCGACTAGTGTGGCTGCCAGACTAAAGACATAGGTTTCAGGCTTTCTGGGAAAGGGCTCTCCAACAACCCCCAGCTCTTTGGAGTCAGGATCGTTGCTTTGCCTGGAACCAGCTTCCGCTTTTCCTGCACTTCTGGGCTGAGCCAAGGGTCAGCAGAGAGGAAAGCCATTCAGCTCCAGGGTCCCAACAAAAAGTTGGTTGTCCTTGCAGCCATGAGTGGTGCTCTCAGTTACATCACCCAAGTGAGACTTGCCTATCTATCCTATTTATCCTGACCCTTGCCTCCTGGGTCCTAATGCCTGTCAGTCAAACTTCCTCTCGCCTCTCTTCTTCAAGCCTAGTCCTGCTTCTAAAAACCATTCCCTGGTTTCTCCTATAAGGATGATTTCTAATATAGATTTCAGGACTCTGTTCCCTTCTTTAGGCACCTGGGCTCACCAATCAGAAAGAACCAAAATTCTTCAATGGGAAATAGGCACCCTGGGACACATAATTTTTGACCGGAGCCCCATCGGGCGGACTATCTGGAACACTATCTATCCTTTTAGGATCCCTCCTCAGACTAACAAAGGCTATTCCTGAAGCTAGGATATGGGGAGGCTCAGAAATTATAGACTCCTAAATTGGGGGAATATCCTTCCTCTTCATATGATGAGAAGTGAGAACAAAAGGCGTCACTCTTCCAACCCTGGAGATCCCTTCCCTCCCTCAAGGTATGGCCTTTCACTCCATTTTGAGGCATATCGTCTTTATAGGACAAGGGTATGGTCCCAATACCAACAGGAGAAAATGCTTAGGACTCTAACTAGCAGGTTTTTGAGAATGCGTTGGTAAGGGCCACTAAATCCAACATTTCTCGGTTCTCTTTGTGGTCTAAGAGGAAAGGCAAGGGTACAGGTTTTCAAGAATGCATCAGTAAGGGCCACTAAATCTGACCTTCCTCAGTCCTCTTTGTGGTCTAGGAGGAAAACAATGTTTCCGCTGCTGCTTCAGTGAGCGCAACTATTCCAAACAGCAGGGTCCAGGGACTGTTGTGGGTTCTTGGGCAGGGGAAGAAACAGACCAAAACCATGGGCAGTTTTTTCTTTCTGTTTTAGATGGAAAACACTCAGGCATCAACAAGCTCACCCTTGAAATGCATCCTAAGCCATTGGGATCAATTTGGCCCACAAACCCTGAAAAAGACATGGCTTATTTTATTTATTTATTTATTTATTGCACTACAGCCTGGCCCCAATATTCTCTCTCTGATGGGGAAAAATGGCCACCTGAGGGAAGTGTAAATTACAATACTATCCTGCAGCTTGACCTTTTCTATAAAAGGGAAGGCAAATGGAGTGAAATACCTTATGTCCAAGCTTTCTTTTCATTGAAGGGTAATCCACAACTATGCAAAGCTTGCAATCTACATCCCACAGGAGGCCCTCTCAGCTTACCCCCACATCCTAGCCTCCCTACAGCTCCCCTTCCTATTAATGGTGAGCCTCCTCTAATCTCCCCCACCCAGAAGGAAACAAGCAAAGAAATCTCCAAGGGACCACAACCACCCCCACCCCACCCCGGGCTATCAGTTATGTCCCCTTCAAGCTGTAGGGGAAGGGAAATTTGGCCCAACCCAGGTACATGTCCCCTTCTCCCTCTCTGATTTAAAGCAGATCAAGGTAGACCTGGGAAGTTTTCAAATGATCCTGATAGGTATATAGATGTCCTACAGGGTCTAGACCTTTGACTTCACTTGGAGAGATATCATGCTACTGTTAGGTCAAACCCTGGTCTTTAATGAAAAGAATGCAGCTTTAGCTGCAGCCCGAGAGTTTGGTATCTTAGTCAAGTAAATGATAGAATGACAGCCAAAGAAAGGGACAAATTCCCTACCAGTCAGCAAGCCATCCCCAGTATGGATCCCCACTGGGACCTAGACTCAGATCATGGGGACTGGAGTCATGAACATCTGTTGACCTGTGTTCTAGAAGGATTAAGGAGAATTAGGAAAAAGCCCATGAATTATTCAATGATGTCCACCATAACTCAGAAAAAGGAAGAAAATCCTATTGCCTTCCTCAAGCGGCTATGGGAGGCCTTAAGAAAATATACTCCCCTGTCACCCAACTCCCTCAAGGGTCAATTGATCCTAAAAAATAAGTTTATCATCCAATCAGTCACAGATATCTGGAGAAAGCTACCAAAGCTAGCCCTGGGCCCTGAACAAAATTTGGAGGCATTATTAAACCTGGCAACCTTGGTGTTCTATAATAGGGACCTAGAGGAACAGGCCCAAAAGGAAAAGTGAGATCAGAGAAAGGCTGCAGCCTTAGTCATGGCCCTCAGACAAACAAACCTTGGTGGTTCAGATAGGACAGAAAATGGAGCAGGCCAATCACCTGGTAGAGCTTGTTATCAGTGTGGTTTGCAGGGACCCTTTAAAAAAGATTCTCCGATGAGAAACAAGCCGCCCCCTCACCCATGTCCACTATGTCAAAGCAATCACTGGAAGGCACACTGACCCAGAGGACAAGGGTTCTCTGGGCCAGAAGCCCCCAACCGGATGATCCAACAACAGGACTGAGGGTGCCTGGTGCAAGCACCAGCTCATGTCATCACCCTCACTGAGCCCTGGGTAAGTTTAACCATTGAGGGCCAGGAAATTGACTTCCTCTTGGACAATGATGCGGCCTTCTCAGTGTTAATCTCCTGCCCCAGACAGCTGTCCTCATGGTCCGTTTCCTGAGGAATCCTGGGACAGCCTGTAACCAAGTATTTCTCCCACCTCCTCAGTTGTAACTGGGAGACTTTGCACTTTTCACATGCCTTTCTTGTTATCCCTGAAAGTCCCACACCGTTATTAGGGAGGGAAATAGTAGCCAAAGCTGGAGCTATTATCTACATGAATATGGGGGACAAGTTACCCATTCATTGTACCCTACTGGAGGAGGGAATCAACCCTGAAGTCTGGGCATTGGAAGGACAATTTGGAAGGGTAAAAAATGCCCACCCAGTTCAAATAAGGCTAAAACCCCACCACTTTTCCTTATCAAAGGCAATATCCTTCAGGCCTGAAGCTCATAAAGGATTACAGGATATTGTTAGACTTTTTTTTTTTTTTTTTTTTTTTTTGAGACGGAGTCTCGCTCTGTTGCTCGGGCTGGAGTGCAGTGGCCGGATCTCAGCTCACTGCAAGCTCCAGCTCCCGGGTTTTACGCCATTCTCCTGCCTCAGCCTCCCGAGTAGCTGGGACTACAGGAGCCCGCCACCTCGCCCGGCTAGTTTTTTGTATTTTTTAGTAGAGACGGGGTTTCACAGTGTTAGCCAAGATGGTCTCGATCTCCTGACCTCGTGATCTGCCCATCTCGGCCTCCCAAAGTGCTGGGATTACAGGCTTGAGCCACCGCGCCCGGCCGATATTGTTAGACTTTTAAAAGTTCAAGCCCAGTAGGAAAATGCGGCAGTTCCTGCAACACCCCAATTTTATGAGTACAAAAACCGAATGGTCAGTGGAGACTAGTGCAGGATCTTAGTCTCATCGATGAGGGGGTAATTCCTCTATATCCAGCTGTACCCAACTCGTATACCCTGCTCTCTCAAACACCAGAGGAAGCAGAATGGTTCACTGTTCTGGACCTCAAGGATGCCTTCTTCTGCATTCCCCTGCACTTTGACTTCCAGTTTCTCTTTGCCTTTGAGGATCCCTCAGACCACACATCCCAACTTATGTGGACGGTCTTGCCTCAAGGGTTTAGGGATAGCCCTCGTCTGTTTGATCAGGCACTGGCCCAAGATCTAGGCCGCTTCTCAAGTCCAGACACTCTGGTCTTTCATATGTGAATGATTTACGTTTGGCTACCAGTTCGGAAGCCTCATGCCAGCAGGCTACTCTAGATCTCTTGAACTTTCTAGCTAATCAGGGGTACAAGATGTCTAAATAGAAGGCCCAGATCTCCCTACAAGTCAAATATCTAGGCCTAATCTTAGCCAGAGGAACCAGGGCCCTCAGCAAAGAATGAATTCAGCCTATACTGGCTTATCCTCACCCTAAGACATTAAAACAGTTTCAGGGGTTCCTTGGAATTACTGGCTTTTGCCAACTGTGGATCCCTGGATACAATGAGATGGCCAGGCCACTCTATACTCTAATCAAGGAGACCCAGAGGGCAAATACTCATCTAGGAGAATGGGAACCAGAGGCAGAAACAGCCTTCAAAACCTTAAATCAGGCCCTGTACAAACTCCAGCCTTAAGCCTTCCCACAGGACAAAACTTCTCTTTATACATCACAGAAAGAGTGAGAATAGCTTTTGGAGTCCTTACTCAGACTCGTGGGACAACCCCACAACCAGTGGCATACCTAAGTAAGGAAACTGATGCAATAGCAAAAGGCTAGCCTCACTGTTTATGGGTAGTTGTGGCGGAGGCCATCTTAGTGTCAGAGGCTGTCAAAATAATACAAGGAAAGGATCTCACCATCTGGACTACTCATGATGTAAATGGCATACTGGGTGCCAAAGAAAGTTTATGGCTATCAGACAACCACCTGCTTAGATACAAGGCACTACTCCTTGAGGGACCAGTGCTTCAAATACGCATGTGTGCAACCCTCAACCTGCCACTTTTCTTCCAGAGGATGGGGAACCAGTCGAGCATGACTGCAAACAAATTGTAGGCCAGACGTATGCCGCCCAACATGATCTCTTAGAAGTCCCCTTAGCTAATCCTGACCTTAACCTATATACTGATAGAAGTTCATTTGTGGAGAATAGGATACAAAGGGCAGGTTTTGCCATAGTTAGTGATGTAACAGTACTTGAAAGTAAGCCTCTTCCCCCAGGGACCAGCACCCAGTTAGCAGAACAAGTGGTGCTTACCCGAGCCTTAGAACTGGGAAAGGAAAAAAGAATAAATATGTATACAGATAGCAAGTATGCTTATCTAATCCTACATGCCCATGCTGGAATACGGAAATAAAGGGAGTTCCTAACCTCTGGGGGAACCCCCAATAAATACCACAAGGAAATCATGGAGTTATTGCAGGTAGTGCAAAAACCCAAGGAGGTGGCAGTCTTACAGTGCCAAAGCTATCAAAAAGGTGAAGGAGAAAAGGCAGAAGGAAACTGTCAGGCCAACGCTGAGGCCAAAATTGCTGCCAAGTGGAACCTCCCATTAGAAATACCTATGGAAGGACCCTTGGTATGGAACAACCCTCTCCAAGAGATTAAGCTGCAGTATTCCCTGACCGAAACAGAAGGGGGACTTTCACGGTGGCATAGTTTTCTCCCCTCTGGGTGGTGAACGACAGAAGAGGGAAAGGTGATCATACCCAAAGCCAGCCAGTGGAAAATACTTAAGACCCTCCACCAAACTTTTCATATGGGTATTGAGAATACTCATCAAATGGCCAAATCCCTATTTACAGGGCCAAATCTCCTCCGGACCATCCAGCAAGTAGTCAGAGCATGTGAGGTGTGCCAAAGGAATAATCCCTTGGTACATCATAAGGCTCCTCTGGGGGAACAAAGAATAGGGCAGAGGACTGGCAGTTAGACTTCATCGATAGGCCTAAGTCAAGGGGATTCAATACTTGCTGGTCTGTGTTGATATCTTTACAAATTGGATAGTGATTAAAGTCCAGGAAGTGGTTAAAGTCCTAATTCATGAAATGATTCCTATATTTGGACTTCCCCAAAGCTTATAAAGTGACAGCTTTTAAAGCTTCCCCAAAGCTTATAAAGTGACAGTCCAGCTTTTAAAGCCACAATAACTCAGGGAATTTCCAGGGTGCTAGGGATACAATATCACCTTCACTGCATCTGGAGGCCACGATCCTCAGGGAAGGTTGAGAAGGCAAATGAAACACTCAAGAGGCACTTAAGGAAACTAACACAAGAAATGCATCTCCCACGGCCTACTCTCTTGCCCATGGCCTTATTGAGAATCTGAAATTCTCCTCACAAAATAGGGCACCTACTATCCCATCAGTGTAATTATATCCTACAACTTTAAGGCCCAACTGATCATAGTAACTTCTGAGTCACCCAAACAGCTCCATTCAGATGGCTTGTCCACTTCTCAGGTCCCCCCAAAATCATCACCACCTCCCTGCTTAACAAACAGTCCAGGTTTTGTAATGGTGAACATACTCCCTGCATGACCATTCACCCCTGGAGCCCCTGCAGCAGCGCCCCCACCATTAGTGAATGTCTTCTCATCCCCTCTTTCAATCACTCTCTTGAATGGTTCCTAGTAGATACAAAAAGTTTTTTTTTTTTTTTTCCAATGGGAAAATAGAACACAGGGAGCCAGTCAGTTTGCTCCCAACACCCCTTTCCAGCCACTCACTGGAGCTACCTTGGCAAGTACTCTAAGAGTATGGGAAAATGAAATCAACAAACTCACACACCTTTTTAACATACACAACCAGCCAAGGCATATTCCTCTTATGTGGAACTTCAACCTATATCTGCCTCCCCACCAACTGGACAGGCACCCGCACCTTAGTCTTCCTAAGTCCTGACATTGACATTGCCCCAGGAAATCAGACCCTATTAGTGCCCCTCAAGGCTCAAGTCCATCAGCACAGGGCCATACAACTAATTCCCCTACTTATAGGGTTAGGAATGGCCACTGCTACAGGAACCAGAATAGCCAGTTTATCTACTTCACCACACTCTCAAAGGATTTCTCAGACAGTTTGCAAGAAATAACAAAATCTATCCTTACTCTACAATCCCAAATAGACTCTTTGGCAGCAGTGACTCTCCAAAACCGCCAAGACCTAGACCTCCTCACTGCTGAGAAAGGAGGACTTTGCACCTTCTTAGGGGAAGAGTGTTGTTTTTACACTAACCAGTCAGGGATAGTAGGAGATGCCACCCGGCGTTTACAGGAAAAGGCTTCTGAAATCAGACAATGCTTTTCAAAATCTTATACCAACCTCTGGAGTTGGGCAACATGGCTTCTCCCCTTTCTAGGTCCCGTGACAGCCATCTTGCTACTACTTGCCTTTGGGGCCTTGTATTTTTAACCTCCTTGTCAAATTTGTTTCCTCCAGGATTGAGGCCATCAAGCTACAGATGTTCTTACAAATGGATCCCCAAATGAACTCAACTCACAACTTCTACTGAGGACCCCTGGACTGACCTGCTGGCCCTTTGACTGGCCTAGAGAGTTCTCCTCTGGAGGACACTACAACTGCAGGGTCTCTTCTTCGCCCCTATCCAGCAGGAAGTAGCTAGAGTGGTCATTGCCTAATTCTCAACAGCAGTTAGGGTGTCATGTTTAGAGGGGGGATTGAGAGGTGAGGCCAACTGGACTTCCTGGGTCAAGTGGGGACTTGGGGAACTTTCCTGTCTTACAAGAGGATTGTAAAACGCACCAATCAGTGCTCTGTAAAACGCACCAATCAGCACTCTGTAAAACGCACCAATCAGCAGGATTCTAAAAGTAGTCAATCGTGGGGAGGATTGAAAAAAGGGCACTCTGATAGGACAGAAATGGAACATGGGAGGGGATAATAAGAGAATAAAACTGGCCACCCCAGCCAGCAGTGGCAACCCAGGTCCCCTTCCATGCCGTGGAAGGTTTATTCTTTTGCTCTTCACAATAAACCTTGCTACCCCTCACTCTTTGGGTTCATGCCATCTTTAAGAGCTGTAACACTCACTGCGAAGGTCTGCGGCTTCATTCTTAAAGTTAGCGAGACCACGAACCCACCGGCAGAAACCAACTCCGGACACACCAGTGCTTTGAGAGGCTGACGTGGGTGGATTGTGAGGTCATGAGTTCAAGACCAGCCTGGCCAAGATGGTGAAACCCCGTCTCTACTAAAAATACAAAAATTAGCCAGGAGCAGTGGCAGGCACCTGTAATCCCAGCTACTTGGGAGGCTGAGGCAGGAGAATTGCTTGAACCCGGGGGTGGAGGTTGCAGTAAGCCAAGATCGCGCCACTGTACTCCAGCATGGGCAACAGAGTGAGACTCTGTCTCAAAAAAAAAGAAAAGAAAAGAAAATTCAAAAATTAGCCGGGCATGATGGCAGGTGCCTGTAATCCTAGCTACTTGGGAGGCTGAGGTAGGAGAATCAGTTGAACCTGGGAGGTGGAGGTTGCGGTAGGCCGAGATTGTGCCATTGCACTCCAGCCTGGGCGATAGAGTGAGACTCAGTCTCAAAAAAAAAAAAAAAAAGAAAAGAAAAAACAAAAAAACTGTGTTCAGTAAGCCTTGGTCCCCACCATCAAAACTACCTTGCTCAGAAGCAAGATGAAACTGCAGATTATATATTTAAACTGAAGGCTGATAAATGAAGACTTTGGAATTGAAGCAGTCAGGCCACCTTGGGTCTGGTCCTGCTGACAATTCTCTCTCAAAAAGATCATCAATATTTCCTAGGACCAAAGTATCTGCATCCATAGATATACATTTTGAATACTGTGTAAGCAACCAGCAGTGGAGCTTTGTCAGCATGATAGCCAACTCTGGCCTCTTCTTTAAGGTTAGATGAGCATAATCGTGCCGTCTAAGACATCTACCATGATGACTTCAGCAAAGACGGTCTCTAAAACTTTTCTCATGGAGTCTGAGACTTGCGGGATGGCAAGTACGACCAGCCTCTTGGTGGTCCTGTGCTATTTCAGAGATGAGCCCAGGGCCAGGACACCTTTGGTGTAGGCATCATTTGTGGTCAGTGTCGCAAAGGCCTGATCTTTCATGGTGCTGCCGAGGGTGCAGGCAGCTGGGGCAGCCGCGGGTTGGGAGGGAGCAAGGGCAGGGAGGAGGCACAGCGGGACTGCCATTTAAAACTCATAGGAGCTCATAGGGGTTCAACTGGAAAGTGCCAAAGTTAACTCTAGAACAAAAAGAAAATTTAGAATTTTGATCTTGGAGAAGTCTGCCAAGGATTCAAAAGGTTCAAAACACTTGATGAAAACATGACCACAGGCCATTGTGAAATAATATTCATTTAACCAGAGTGATATAAAAGACTTAAAAAGCAATACAGAAAATAACGTGGATGTAAAATTCTTAACCCTTTCAAAGCTCAAAAAAATCTAATAAAGATAACAGGAAATTATCTTGACAAAATGTAAAATCTTTGTTTTTTAAGGCTTCTCCTTATTGGAAGCTCATTTATCTGAGTTTGCAATAACCTGAAAGTCATACCTGACGAGAAGATACTTGAATTCAGTCAAACACAGGAAACATATGTGTCCAAGTTTATATGTATACACCACATTATACAAAAATGTGGCCAGGCATGGTTGCTCACGCCTGTAATCCCAGCATTTTGGGAGGCTGAGGAAGGTGGATCACTTGAGGTCAGGAGTTCGAGACCAGCCTGACCAACATGGCGAAACCCCATCTTTACTAAAAATACAAAAATTAGCTGGGCATGGTGGCGGGCACCTGTAATCCCAGCTACTCAGGAGGCTGAGGCAGGAGAATTGTTTAAACCTAGGAGGCAGAGGTTGCAGTGAGTCGAGGTCTCGCCATTACACTCCAGCCTGGGTGACAGGGTGAGATTCCATCTCAAAAAAAAAAAAAAAAAAAAAAAAAGAAACAAATAAAAATATAAAGAAGAACTAGTATCTTGAGCAGGGGAATACATGGCTCTTAGTAAAACCATGAGAAATTTCTTGGTTACGTGAAACAATTCAGATACATCAAAAAAAGCCAAGAGGGCTGGGCGCAGCAGCTCATGCCTGTAATCCCAACACTTTGGCAGGCTAACGTGGGTGGATCAAGAGGTCAGGAGTTCGAGACCAGCCTGGCCAACATGGTGAAACCTCATCTCTACTAAAAATACAAAAATGAGCTGGGTGTGGTGGCGGGCACCTGTAATCCCAGCTACTCGGGGGACCAAGGCAGGAGAATCGCTTGAAACCGGAAGGCAGAGGTTGCATGAGCCCAGATCTCACCACTGCACTCCAGCCTGGGTGACAAGAGGGAAACTCCATCTCAAAAAAAAAGAAAAAAGAAAAAAGAAAAAAAGCCAAGAGTGCACAAACCAACTTACAGTGAAGAAAAATATTGCTTTTCTAGGACTTTAAGACGGAACATTTCAGTGTCAGGTTATAACAGCAGAGTTAGAACTGGAGAAAAAAGTTACGGGAGCTGACTAAAGAGTTAAAAGAGAGTTATTACCCAAGTCGAGCAAAATTATGTAACTTCTGAAGGGGAGAAAGAAGAGCTGATGTAATGATGCATGATCTGCAAATCATGTAGCAGGATACCACAAACTTTGAACTTCCGAGATAAGAGTTTGAGAAACTCCAAGAGGAAAACTCTACCCCAAGAAATGAAATCATTATTTCATTATTATTATTATTTTGAGACAGAGTCTCACCCTGTCGCCCAGGCTGGAGTGCAGTGGTGCGATCTCGGCTCACTGCAAGCTCCGCCTCCTGGGTTCACGCCCTTCTCCCACCTCAGCCTCCAGAGTAGCTGGGACTACAGGCACCCGCCACCACGCCCGGCTAATTTTTGTATTTTTAGTAGAGACAGGGTTTCACCACATTGGCCAGGCTGTTCTCGAACTCCTGACCTCATGATCCACCCGCCTCTGCCTCCTGAAGTGGAAATTATCATTTTAAATGAAAAAGACAGCACTTTAAACCTTGAATTAAGAAAATTAAATGTAAATGTAGAACAGAAAAAAAATGTGCGGAGAATTAAAAATCAAAGACTCTTGCAAATTTTACTAACAGTAGATCAGTATTTCAAGAAAAGCTTATTGTTCTAACGTAGAAGACCATATTTTCAGTTGTATCAGTGTATTTTTTTTTTTTTTTTTTTTTTGAGATGGAGTTTCGCCCTTGTTGCCCAGGCTGGAGTGCAACGGGGCGATGATCTCTGCTCAGGGCAACCTCTGCCTCCCAGGTTCAAGCGATTCTCCTGCCTCAGCCTCCCGAGTAGCTGGGATTACAGGCATGCGCCACCACATCTGGCTAATTTTGTATTTTTATTTATGTATTTATTTATTTTTTAGATGGAATCTTGCTCTGTTGCCGACGCTGCAGTGCAGTGGTGCGATCTCGGCTCACTGCAAGCTCCGCCTCCCAGGCTCACCCCATTCTCCTGCCTCAGCCTCCTGAGTAGCTGGCACTATAGGCTCCCGCCACCACGCCTGGCTAATTTTTTGTATTTTTTCTTTTTTTTTTTTTTTTAGTAGAGACAGGGTTTCACCATGTTAGCCAGGATGGTCTGAATCTCCTGACCTCATGATCCGCTGGCCTCGGCCTCCCAAAGTGCTGGGATTACAGGCATGAGCCACGGCGCCCAGCCCCTAATTTTGTATTTTTAGTAGTGATGGGGTTTCTCCACGTAGGTCAGGCTGGTCTCAAACCTCAGGTGATCTACCTGCCTCGCCCTCCCAAAGTGCTGGGATTACAGGCGTGAGCCACCACGCCTGGCCCAGTGTATTTTTAATATTAAAGTTCAATCTTTAAAAGACACAAATAATTCCCTTCTTACTGTAGTGAACTTGATTATACACAAAATGTCTTTCATAAATCCATTATTTGTGATCTTTTACAATCTGCACAGACCTTAAATGACATGCTTAGAATTTCTGCGTTTTCCAATACTTCCTCTTTTTTTTTTTTTTTTTTTTTTTTTTGGCAGAGTCTCGCTCTGTTGCCCAGGCTGGAGTGCAGTGGCATGATCTCGGCTCACTGCAAGCTCCACCTCCCGGGTTCACGCCATTCTCCTGCCTCAGTCTCCCGAGAAACTGGGACTACAGGCACCTGCTACCACGCCCAGCTAATTTTTTTGTGTTTTCAGTAGAGACGGGGTTTCACCCTCTTAGCCAGGATGGTCTGGACCTCCTGGCCTGGTGATCCACCCGCCTCGGCCTCCTAAAGTGCTGGGATTACAGGCGTGAGTCACCGCACCCTGCCCCAATACTTCATCTTTTCTAAATAACTAGTCATTTTACTTTAGGACAAAAACTGACCACGTAAGATTCTCTCTCATACAAAATTATCCTCTTCTTTTTAACCTTCCTTGCCCAAAATACTTTTTCCTACCTATAACTTTCTTTACATTTCCCTCCTACTTAACTGGTTTCTTTCTATCTTGTTTCTATACCTTTCCTAAGCCCATAGTTTGAAACAACTTTTAAATAAACTCTGATTTGAAAAGAGAATTAGTTTTCTCAATAAAGAACACAGTTTTGGCTGGGTCCGGTGGCTCATGCCTGTAATCTCAGCACTTTAGGAGGCCAAGGCGGGTGGATCATTTGAGGTCAGGAGTTCGAGACCAGCCTGGCCAACAGAGCAAAACCCTGTCTGCACAAAAAAATACAAAAATTAGCTGGGCATGGTGGCAGGTGCCTGTAATCCCAGCTACTTGGGAGGCTGAGGCAGGAGAAGCGCCTGGACCTGGGAGGCAGAAGTTGCAGTGAGCTGTGATCATACAACTCTACTCTAGTCTGGGCGACAAAGCAAGACTTCATCTCAAGAAAAAACAACAACAACAACAAAACAGTTTTTAATGGCTTTCTTGTAAGTTTTATAATTAAAAACACATCTGGCCAGGTGCAGTGGCTCACGTCTGTAATCCCAACACTTTAGGAGGCTGAGCCAGGTGGATCGCTAGAGGTCAGGAGTTCAAGACCAGCCTGGCCAATGTGATGAAACGCTATGTCTACTAAAAATACAAAATTAGCCAGGCACGGTGGCAGGCGCCTGTAGTCCCAGCTATTCAGGAAGCTGAGCGAGGAGAATCATTTGAACCTGAGTGGTGGAGGCTGCAGTGAGCCAAGATCGTGCCACTGGACTCCAGCCTTGGTGACAGAAAGAGACTCTGACTCAAAAAAATATATAATTTTGTTGGTACACTTTATATACAGAATTTTATATATATATTTAAAATATATTTATATATAAATATAAATTATTTATATATATATTTATTTTATAAATAAAATATATAAATATATATTTAAAATATATATAATTCTGTATATATAATACACACAGACACACACAAACATATATATACATATATGAATTTTTAATTCTTAGTAACCTCAGTTTCTAGCAATAATTTCTTTTTTTTTGAGACGGAGTCTCACTCTGTCACCCAGGCTAGAGTGCAGTGGCATGATCTCAGCTCACTGCAACTTCTGCCTCCTGGGTTCAAGCAATTGTCCTACTTCAGCCTCCTGAGTAGCTGAGATTACAGGTGCCTGCCACCACACCAGCTATGTTTTTTTTTTTTTTCTAGCAAGAGATTTTGAATTGTCACATATCAGCATTTCACAGATGAGAACCATTTCATAATTTTTATTTTTATTTATTTCTTTATTTTTTTGAGACAGAGTTTTACTCTTGCCACCCAGGCTGAAGTGCAGTGGCGTGAGCTTGGCTCACTGCAGCCTCTGCCTCCCAAGTTCAAACGATTCTCCTGCCTCAACCTCCCAAATAGCTGGGATTACAGGCATGTGCCACCATGCCTGGCTAATTTTTGTATTTTTAGTAGAGACAGGGTGTCACTGTGTTGGCCAGGCTGATCTTGAACTCCTGACCTCAGGTGATCTGCCCACCTCAGCCTCCCAAAGTGCTGGGATTATGCCTGGCCCCATTTCATAATTTTTAGAAACACGTTTCCCAACTGGGCATAATGGCTCATTCCTATAAACCCAGCACTGTGGGAGGACAAGGTGGGAGGATTGCTTAAAGCCAGGAGTTTAAGACCAGGCTGGATTACAAAGTGAGACCCCATCTTTACAAAAAATTAAAAAATTAGCCAGGCATGGTGGCACATTCCTTAGTCCCAGCTACTCAGGAGGGTAAGTAGGAGGACTGCTTGAGCTCCCAAACTTGGAAATGATCTTTATGAAAGGAAAGGATATTTATGAGTACCTATTACTTAATTTAACATAACATTAAGATTTCAAGTTACATGGAAATTTTATTTATTAACATTTACATTTACCTAATTAATCTATTTGTAATTGTTGTAACAATTATACCTAGATTAGTTATGAAAACTGATATATTAGATAAAACTAGTCATCATTTCAAGTTGTTTCCCTGTTAACCATTTTATATAGAATGTGACTATCAGGTGTTCACCTAAGAACCTTAAATTTAAATATATAGGTATTTTGCCTACAACTCAGAAGATACAGTTCTTTTCTTTTCTTTCTTTTTTTTTTTTTTTTGAGATGGAGTTTTGTGCTTATTGCCCATGCTGGTGTGCAATGGCATGATCTCGCCTCACTGCAACATTTGCCTCCTGGGTTCAAGTGATTCTCCTGCCTCAGCCTCCTGAGTAGCTGGGATTACTGGAATGCGTCACCATGGCTGGCTAATTTTGTATTTTTAGTAGAGACGGGGTTTCTCCATGTTGGTCAGGCTGGTCTCGAACTCCCAGCCTCAGGTGATCCACCCGCCTCGGCCTCCCAAAGTGCTGGGATTACAGGCGTGAGCCACTATGCCTGGCCTGATACGGTTTTCATTATACCAACAATATTGAACAAGACTATTCTGTTTTTAGGTTGAATTTATAGTTTGATAACCTTTGTGACAAACCCTTACACTTAAAACATCTAGTGGGCACAAATATAAGACTGTCTGACTAGTAAATCCAGGCAAAAATGTATACTGAAAATTCTGAAGAGATTTTTATTTTTATTTTACTACCAAATTTAAAATCAGCTTCTTTGTCAAAATTTACTTAAGTCACATTACTAAAAGGCATTGAGTTAATTATTATACATGTTACATGAATGATCATTTATCTAGGCCAATCTGAATAGAATTTCTTAAGGGAACTTTGGTTGATAATGCCATATTTTACCATGTAAACACAATATATAACATAATACATATGCATGTACATAAACATAACCTAAACACATATACACACACAAGGCTCTTACAGCTTTCATTTTAGAATTTTAGTCATAAGATAGTAAAACAAACACATGACTTTAAAAAAGACAGTTGGATCCAAATTACCTTTTGACAAAATGGGACTTATTCACATGGCAAAGTTTTTATTTGACCTGAAAGGTAATCTAATGAGAGCTGTGAACCAAAATTTTGGGCAAAACAGTTCCCATAGAAGTTTCAATTAAAAACAAACACTTTTTATTCTTTTTACAGTTTCAAATGAGTTTAGGCTTAAATATTTAAATGTTTACATTTTAGTTGAAACTGGCTGAATTGTGTAAGAAAAACAGAATCTCCAGCGGCCTTGAATTTGTACAAATCTGTCTTTTGTTTACTGGTCTGGCTTGCTTGACTAGTCAATGCAGACAGGGAAACATTTTAGCAGTTTTTTTCCATTGGCTTTTGCTTGTTTTAGCCTCTATGTGGCAGACAAAACAATGTTTATGCTGGGCAGAGATTTATTATTACTACTCTGAACTCAAGATTTCAACCTGTTTAATCTAAGATCCTAACTTTTATAAACATTTATCTGTCTCTCTCTTTTTTTTTTTTTTTAGGATAGCAATCCTTCAATTAACTGTTCTATTACCCTAAGCAATTGTTAGGCAAACCTACTTTTACATTTTCAGACGGTCTTCTGGTTGTTGGTTGTCATGGAGTTGTTGTAATTTATAAAGTCATTAATTTAGAAGCCCTTTAAGGCTTTTAAGCCAGGCATGGTGGCTCATGTCTGTAATTCCAACACTTTGGGAAGCCAAGGTGAATGGCTTGCTTGAGCCTTGGAGTTCAAGACCAGCCTGGGCAACATGGGGGAGATGCCACTCCACCAAACCAAACAAAAACCAAAAAACAGAAATTAGCTGGGTGTGGTAGCACATACCTGTAGGCCTGGCTACTTGAGAGGCTGAAGTGAGAGGAGAGGATTGCTGAAGCCTGGGAGGTCAAGGCTGTAGTGAGGCATGATCATGCCACTGCACTCCAGCCTGAGTGACAGAGTGAGACTACGTCTCCCCCAAAACAAAAATTTTAAAAAAGTGGCGGGGCACAATGGCTCACTCCTGTAATCTCAGCACTTTGGGAGGCCAAGGCAGGCGGGTCTCTCGAGGTCAGGAGTACAATATCAGCCTGGGCAACATGGTGAAACCCTGTCTCTACTAAACATACAAAAATTAGCCAGGCATGGTGGTGCATGCCTGTAATTCCAGCTATGTGGGAGGCTGAGGCAGGAGAATCACTTGAATCCGGGAGGCAGAGGTTGCACTGAGCCGAGATTGTGCCACTGCACTCCAGCCTGGGAGATTGAGCAATACGCCATCAAAAAAAAAAAAAAAAAAAAAAAATCTTGGCTAGAATGCCATAAGCAGTGAGTTTCACCTCAATACCTGAGGGAGAGTCAGCTCCTTCAAAGTAGGCAGAAAAAATATAAAGAAATAAAGAGAGAACTTCAAAGGCCTGACATGTTAACTCTATAGTTGCAGAGCTTTCTTTAGAGCTTTCATATAATGATCATATGAGCTCTGAATTTTCACTGATGTAATTTACCCATCAGTTTTGGTTTTTTGTTTTTGTTTTTGTTTTTTTTTTGTTTTTGAGACAGAGTCTTGCTCTGTCGCCCAGGCTGGAGTGCAATGGTGCCATCTCGGCACGCTGCAACCTCCGCCTCCTGGGTTCAAGTGATTCTCTTGCCTCAGCCTCCTCAGTAGCTGGGATTATAGGCGCATGCCACCATGCCTGGCTAATTTCTGTATTTTTTTTTTTTTTTTAAAGTAGAGACGGGGGCTTCACCATGTTGGTCAGGCTGGTCTCGAACTCCTGACCTTGTGATCCACCCGCCTCGGCCTCCTAAAGTGCTGGGCTTACTGTGCCCGGCCTACCCATCAGTTTTAAAATGTGCATGAGAATGAGCTGTAATATAGCAAGCTGGAGTCTCAGAAAACCTAGCATGCCTTAATGTTTGAAAATCCCATCCTATTTCTTGTAAGTTCGCAAGAGCAAAGAAAATCCTATAAATCCTTTTAGAGAATGTCAGAAGTTTGGACCAATGTTTTAGATGGTGGCAATCATCCTAGTTGTTTTTAATTAGCCATACTGCACCCACCATTGAGAATGTTTGTTTTTACTCTTGGGAGATTATTAGAAACAAGGAAGGAAAAAGAGCCAAATGATTTAGAGGCACACATATACCAAAATGAAATCAAAATCAGAGTCCTCACAAAAATGTTAACCCAGGCATGCAGATCAAAATATTAAATCAGATGTGCAGGTAGAAACAAAAATAAATTTACCAGAAATGACATATGTCAGAGACAGAATGTAAATTCTGTAAACAGAGTATTCGGATAAGAACTTTTGTCTGTTTTTGTTTGTTTGTTTGTTTGTTTTTGAGAGAGAGTCTAACTCTGTCACCCAGGCTAAAGTACAATGGTGCATCTCGGCTTACTGCAATCTCTGCCTCCTGGGTTTAAGCGATTCTCCTGCATCGGCCTCCTGTGTAGCTGGGATTAGAGGCATGCACCATCACACCTGGCTAATTTTTGTGTTTTCAGTAGAAATGGGGTTTCACCATGTTGGCCAGGCTGGTCTCGAACTCCTGACCTCAAGTGATCCACCTGCCTCGCCTCCCAAAGTACTGGGATTACAGGCGTGAGCCACAGTGCCCCACCAACTTTTGTCTTTATACCAGAATGGATTTGCCAGAAAACACAAAAAGTCTTTAATCATACCAGGAGAAATATTAAGGCTGCATTATATCCGAAACAAATCCAGAATGAAGTCAAAGTGCTTTTACTAAAAAAGGAAGGTTTGGCCTGGGAGAAGATTCACCAGGGCAGAAAAGGTGAGCTATGGAAGCAGAGAGCTCAAAGAGCTCAAGTGAGTACTACACACTGATTCCAAGAATTGCTGATTCCTTCTTCTTTTTCTTTGAGCCAGAGTCTCGGTCTGTCGCCCAGGCTGCAGTGCAGTGGCACAATCTTGGCTCACTGCAACCTTCTCCTCCTGTGTTCAAGTGATTCTCGTGCCTCAGCTTCCCAATAGCTGGGAGGCATGGACCACCATGCCTGGCTAATTTTTGTATTTTTAGTAGAAATGGGGTTTCTCTGTGTTGGCCAGGCTGGTCTCAAACTCAAGTGTTTCGCCCACCTCAGCCTCCTAAAGTGCTGGGATTACAGGCATGAGCTACTGTGCCAGGCCATCCTTTTTTTTTTTTTTGTAAGCTGCAGTCTTTCATTTCATTTTATTTTTTTCTTGTAAATTTTTTGTTTGTTTGTTTGTACAGATTCGCTCTGTTGCCCAGGCTGCTCTCAAACACCTGGGCTGAAGCAATCCTCCCACCTTGGCCCCTCAAAGTGCTGAGATGACAGGTGTGAGACACCACACCAAGTCCTGGTTTTTGTTTGTTTGTTTTGAGACAGAGTTTCACTCTTGTCACTCAGACTGGAGTGCAATGGCGTAGTCTTGGCTCACTGCAACCTCTGCCTCCCGGGTTCAAGTGATTCTCCTGACTCAGCCTCCCGAGTAGCTGGGATTACTGGAATGCGTCACCATGCCTGGCTAATTTTGTATTTTTAGTAGAGACGGGGTTTCTCCATGTTGGTCAGGCTGGTCTCGAACTCCCAACCTCAGGTGATCCACCTGCCTTGGCCTCCCAAAGTTCTAGGATTACAGGCGTGAGCCACCGTGCCCAACCAATTTTTTAAAAAATCTTTTATAGCACATTTGCACTGCACCTTTTCTATGGTTAGATAGATTCAGATACACAGACACCTAGTATTGTATTATAATTGCCTACAGTATTCAGTACAGTAACATGCTATATAGGTTTGTAGCCTGGGAGCAATAGGCTGTACAATATAACCTAGGTATATATATATAGTAGGCGAGACCATCTAGGTTTGTGTAAGTACACTCTATGATATTCACACAACAAATTGCCTAACTATACATATCTCAGAGTGTATCCTTGTCATTAAGTGACAGACGACTTACTGTGACTATATTTAAATAAAGTACTTAGAATGGTAAAAATCATGAATTAAGAGAAAAAGTAGAATGATGGTTTTCAGGGGCCAGGAGGAGTGGGAAATAGAGAGTTATTTTTTAATGGGAATATTGTTTCAGTTTTGCAAGATTTAAAGAGTTCTGGAGATACAGGGTGGTGATGGTTGTACAATATGAATGTACTTAATACCACAGAACTATACAATTAAAAATGGCTAAGATGGTAAATTTTGTGTTATGTGCATTAACTGCATATAAAATATTGAATAAAACTAGTCAAATGATATAATGAAAGAGAAAGATGCATGTATACAGCAACAAACAAGAAAAAGTACTTAAATATATTCTTAATGAGAAATGTGAAAACCTGTATGAGGAAAATGTTAAAACATTCCTGAAAGACACAAAAGTAAGCTTGAACAAATAGCCATTATTTTTTTCTTTTTTGGGGGTGGGGGATGGGGGAGACAGAGTCTTGCGTGGCTTACACACGTGAGCTACCACGCCCAGTCAATTCTGTTCTTTTTTAACAGGGCCTATCCTCAGGAGAAACTACCTGATAGTTTCTGTGCCAGAAAGTAAGAAATTGCTCACAAAATGACGAGGACATGTAAAAAGGACCCATGATCCCTCTTCAAGGGATTCCCATTGGCCATATTGAGACGCTTTGGATATTCAAAGCAATAATAATGGTAATGGATTGCTGGGCGCAGTGGCTCACGCCTGTAATCCCAGCATTTTGGGAGGCCGAGGCGGGCGGATCACGAGGTCAGGAGATTGAGATCAGCCTGGTCAACATGGTGAAACCCTGTCTCTACTAAAGATACAAAAAAATTAGCCAAGCCTGGTGGCGGGTGCCTGTAATCCCAGCTACTTGGGAGGCTGAGGCAGGAGAATTGCTTGAACCCGGGAGGCGGGAGCTGCAGTGAGCTGAGATTGCGCCATTGCACTCCACCCTGGGTGATAGGGCGAGACTCTGTCTCAAAAAAAAAAAAAAAAAGAAAAGAAAAGAAAAAAATGGTAATGGATTATAAAACACTGATTTATAAAAAAATTGTAAATCATAGCAAAAATCCAAAAGAAAGAGGAGAGGGGAAAGTTCTTTTTTACAGAAGAATGTTAGCTAATAAATGAAGAAACAATTATAGAATTAGAAAATCACCATTGTGCAAACTCTGATGTAGTACCAAGATCACCAGTGGACATTAATACCATTAGATAAAATGTTGCTGAAGAACAAAATAGTCACAAAGTATCAAAGTATCAGCTCACTGATCACTTATACATTTCAAACCCAGAAACATATCTTTATTAATAGAGAGATCTGGCAAATAGAACGTGACCCAAGTGACCAAACTTAGCATTACTAATGATAGGACTGATATTATGTGCCTCTTGATGGGATAGTATACAGTATTGCTTATTTAGTATTCTTTGACTAGGTTTTAACCTGAATCAACCATGAAGAAAATATCAGTCAAACCCAGATTGTGAGAGATTCTGTAACACAATTGGTCTGGGCTCTTCAAAACTGTCAGTATGAGGCCAGGCACTTTGGGAGGCCAAGGCAGGAGTATTGCCTAAACTCAGCAGTTGGAGGTTGCTGTATGCCATCATGATTTTGCCACTGCACTCCAGCCTGGGCGACAGCAAGACTCTGTCTCAAAAAAAAAAAAAAGAAAGAAAGAAAGAAAGAAAGGCCAGGAGCGGTGGCTCACGCCTGTAATCTCAGCACTTTGGGAGGCTGAGGCGGGCAGATCACTTGAGGCAAGGAGTTCGAGGCCAGTCAGGTGAACATGGTGAAATCCCGTCTCTAGTAAAAATACAAAAATTAGCTAGGTGTGATGGTGCAGGTCTGTAGTCCCAACTATTCAGGAGGCTGAGGAAGGAGAATCGCTTGAATCTGGGAGGCAGAGGTTGCAGTGAGCCAAGATGGCATCATTGCACTCCAGCCTGTGAGGCAGAGTGAGACTCTGTCTCAAAAAAAAAAAAAAAAAAAAGAAAAGAAAAGAAGAAAAAATTCGGTATGATGAAAAAACAAAGATGGAGGATTGCTCTATAATTAAAAGATTTAAGAGACAACCACTAAAGACAATAATTAATCTTCAGTAAATCCCAGTTTAAAAAAATTATTGGGATAATTGGGGAAAGAGTAATGCTGTTGTGTGAAAGTTAAATTACCTTATTGTACCAACAGTACAGTAGTTATAAAGAAAGTCCCAGTCCCTAGTAGAAACAGGTTGACATATTTATGGATGAAGTGTGAGTATTCTGCAATTTCCTGACAAATGATCCATTAAAAACACAAATTTTGTGGCTGGGCATAGTGCCTCAGGCCTGTAATCCTAGCACTTTCGGAGGCTGAGGCGGGTGGATCACCTGAGGTCAGTGGTTGGAGACTAGCCTGGCCAACATGGCGAAACCCCATCTCGACTAAAAATACAAAAATTAGCCAGGCGTGGTGGTGGAAGCCTGTAATCCCAGCTACTCAGGAGGCTGACGTAGAAGAATCACTTGAACCCAGGAGGCGGAGGTTGCAGTGAGCCGAGATCGCACCACTGCACTGTAGCCTGGGTGACAGAATGAGACTCCGTCTCAGAAAAAAAAAAAAAATTTCGTGAACACATGCACAAATATATGTATTTATATTATATACAATGAGGGATGGAGAAATATATAGAGAAATATATAATTTTTTTTTTTTTGAGAGGAGTCTCACTCTTGTTACCCAGGAGGGAATGCAATGGCTTGATCTCGGCTCACTGTAACCTCCGCCCCTCCGCCTCCTGGGTTCAAGCGATTCTCCTGCCTCAGCCTCTCAAGTTGCTGGGATTACAGGCGCCACCACGCCCGGCTAATTTTTGTATTTTTAGTAGAGACGAGGTTTCACCATGTTGGCCAGGTTGGTCTCGAACTCTTGACCTCAGGTGATCTGCCCACCTCGGCCTCCCAAAGTGCTGGGATTACAGGCGTGAGCCACCGCACCTGGCCTCTATAGATAATTTTGATGGTTAATTTCTTGCTTTTTTTTTTTGAGACAAGGCCTAACTCTGTTGCCTAGGTTAGAGTGTGGTGTCTCGATCACTGCTCACTGCAGCGTCGACTTCCCAGGCTTCAGTGATCCTCCAACCTTAGCCTCCCAATTAACTGGGACTACAGGCACATGCCACCATGCTGAGTTAATTTTTGTATTTTTAGTAGAGACAGGGTTTCACCATGTTGCCAAGGCTGGTCTCAAACTCCTGGGCTCTAGCGATCCGTCTGCTTCGGCTTTCCAAGGTGCTGGGATTACCAGTGTGAGCCATGGCACCTGGCCTGATAGTTAATTTCAAGTATCAATTCTTCTAGGCTATAGTACCTAACTTATAATCAAACACTAATTTAGGTGATGCTGTGAAGGTATTTTGCAAACCTAGTTAACATGTATAATCCGTTGACCTTCATAAAATTTACCCTCAGTAATCTGTGTGAGGCCTCAGTCAATCAGTTGAAGGCTTTAAGAGCAAAAACAGTTTTTCCTGGAGAATAATCTCCCTTAAGATTGCAGCATCAACTGCTTCCTGAGTTGCCAGCTTGCCACCCTACCCTCCAGATTTCAGACTTGCCAGCCCCCACATTGCATGAGCCAATTCCTTAAAACATATATGCAGATTGAGAGAGAGAATTATTTCTATATAAAGATACAGATAGATGATAGATATTGATAGAGATACAGTCTCTTGGCTCTGTTTTTTTGGAAAATCTTGACTGACAGAATAATATAAATACATATATACATAACAGATACCTATATGTATATATAAAGACAGACATACAGCAAATGTGACAAAATGTTAACTGACACACATAAGTGAAGAGTATTCGTTGTACTGTTCTTTTAACTTTTTTCAAGGTATGAAACTTTTTATAATAAAAAATTGGGAGAAAAGATTAAAAAATGTAATTTAGGCCTGGTGAGGTGGCTCTTGCCTGTAATCCCAGCACTTTGGGAAGCCGAAGCGGGAGGATTATCTGAGGTCAGGAATTTCAGACCAGCCTGGCCAACATGGTGAAACCCCATCTCTACTAAAAATACAAAATTAGCCCAGGCCTGGTGGCGGTCGCCTGTAATCCCAGCTACTCCAGAGGCTGAGGCAGGAGAATCACTTGAATCCGGGAGGTGGAGGTTGCAGTGAGCCAAGATCATGCCACTGCACTCCAGCCTGGGCAACAGAGCAAGACTCTGTCTCAAAAAAAAAAAATGTAATTTAATAAAATTGTTTGTTAGGGTAATACTGATCAATCAGCTCAGAGGCGACAGAGGGAGAGTCCGCCTCAAAAAAAAATTTTTTTTTGTTAGGATAATACTGATTGATCAGCTCAGAGACTTATCCTAATGAAAATACTAAAATTTAAATATAAATGAAAACTTCTATAAATACTGACTTTTAAAAAATCAAGAACAAATCAGTCTGGCATCAGAATTCTCCATTGTAACTGGGTTTGGTGACTCACCCCTGTAATCCCAGCACTTTGGGGGGCCGAGGCGGGCAGAGCACATGAGGTCAGGAGTTCTAGACCAGCCTGGCCAACATGGCGAAACCCCTCTCTACTAAAAACACAAAATTAGCAGGGCGTAGTGGCGCATGCCTGTAGTCCCAGCTACTTGGGAGGCACGAGAATTGCTTGAGCCTGGGAGGCAGAGGCTGCAGTGAGCCAACATTGTGCCCTGTACTTCAGCCTGGGGGACAGAGTGAGACACTGACTCAAAAAAAAAAAAAAAAAAAAAAAAAAAAAAGAAAGAAAGAAAAAAAGAAAAAAATTCTCCACTGTCTTACTAGAAAACTGTTAACTAGTATCTAAAAGAAATTCTTCAAAGAAAGGATAATGTGACCCCAAATTTAAAACCATCTAAGCAAAAGCTCATGGAATTTAGTTTCAGAGCCCTTTTATAACCAACTAAAAAAAGAGAAAACATTTTCTTTGAGACAGAGTCTCGCTGTTGCCTAGGCTAGAGGCAGTGGTGTGATCTTGGCTCACTGCAACCTCCACCTCGTGGTTTCAAGTGATCATCCTGCCATAGTCTCCCAAGTAGCTGGGATTACAAGCGTGCACCACCATGCCTGGCTAATTTTTGTAGTTTTGTATTTTTTTTGGAGACGGAGTTTCGTTCTTGTTGCCCAGGCTGGAGTGCAATGGCGCGATCTCCACTCACTGCAACCTCCGCCTCTCAGGCTCAAGCAATTCTCCCGTCTCAGCCTCCCGAGTAGCTGGGACTACAGGTGCCCACCACCATGCCTGGCTAAGTTTTGTGTTTTTTAGTAAAGACGAGGTTTCACCACGTTGGCTCGGCTGGTCCTGAACTCCTGACCTTAGGTAATCCACCCACCTTGGCCTCCCAAAGTGCTGGGATTACAGGTGTGAGCCACCTCGCCTGACATTTTTTTATATTTAGTAGAGACAGGGTTTCACTTTGTTGGCCAGGCTGCTCTCAAACTCCTGACTTCATGTGATCTGCCCGCCTCTGCCTCCCAAAGTGCAGGGATTACAGGCGTGAGCCACCGTGCCTGGTCTTCTCATTTGCTTTTATTTGTACATCAATTTCAGCATGTATCACTATTAGCCTTAGATCATAAGTAATTACAATTATGTATGTCTATATCATTGCATAGCTGCATTTGCCTGTTTCTCTTATGGACTGTGGCACACTAGACATTTTTATTTCCCATAAATCCTAGTACAGAGCCTTGTACATAGCCGAGTTGATAAATATTTACTGTCTTTAACTAAGCTGAAGCCTAGAGATTGCATATCCATGGGGCTGTGTGATTTAGAGAAAAAGACATGATTGAATATTGGCTCTACCACTTATTCACCTGCTGTGTGACCTTGGCCAAGTCATTTAATTTCTGATTTTGTTTCCTCAACAGCAAAAAATGGGAATAGTTATCTGAGTGTGGTGGCACGTGTCTGTAGTCTGAGTTACTCAGGAGGCTGAGGAAAGATGACTGCCTGAACCCAAGAGTTCGAGGCTGCAGTGAGCTATTATCATACCACTCCAGTCTGCCTGCGCAACAGAGTAAGACCCTGTCTCAACAAAGGTGTGTGGGGTAGGGGAATTGTTAAATACCTTCTGGTTTATGATTACATGACATAATATGTATAAGGGTACCTAGCACAGAGTGGTCTCACAGCACAGTTTTTTAAATAGAAAGTTTTCTTAACTACATAAAGGAATATAGAATTAGCACATATTGGCCAGGCGCAGTGGCTCATGCCTGTAATCCCAGCACTTTGGGAGGCCGAGGTGGGCGGATCACCAGAGGTCAGGAGTTCAAGATCAGCCTGGCCAACATGGTGAAACTCTGTCTCTACTAAAAATACAAAATTAGCCGGGCATGGTGGTGCATGCCTGTAATCCCAGCTACTGGGGAGGCTGAGGCAGGAGAATTGCTTGAACCCGGGGGTGGAGGTTGCAATGAGCCGAGATTGTGCCATTGCACTCCAGCTCTGGGCGACAGAGCAAGACTCTGTCTCAAAAAAAACCCACACACATATTAAATAACCCAAGCTTCCCAAAAATAAATAATTGGGAAATACATAAATGCTACATTTCCATCATCTTCTGCCTGATAAAAAAGCATCCTACAGTATTACAGTAGGGGTATTTAATTTAAGATTTTAACCTAGGCCCGGCGTGGTGGCTTACAGCTGTAATCCCAGCTCTTTGGGAGGCCGAGGTGGGTGGATCATGAGGTCAGGAGCTTGACACCAGCCTGACTGACATGGTGAAACCCCATCTCTACTAAAAATATAAAAATTAGCCAGGCGTGGTGGGCACCTGTAATCCCAGCTACTGGGAAGGCTGAGGCAGGAGAATCGCTTGAACCCAGGAAGTGGAGGTTGCAGTGAGCTGAGATCGCGCCACTGCACTCCAGCCTGGGCTACAGAGAGACTCGTCTCAAAAAAAAAAAAAAGAAAGAAAAAAGAAAGACAAAAAGTCCCCAGATCAAGTGAGCAATCCCACTCCCACTACCTCACTTTCATATCTGCTCCAAGAAGATAATTCTGAAAGAAATAAGAAGGAATGATGGAAACGGGCTGCTACAGGATGCAGGGGCCTCAGTTCCCTAGTGCATGAGAATGGAAGGAGTCCAGCTAGAGCCCCCCTCACACACACTGTAACCTAAGGCAACTCTGCGGTACAGCAGGAAAAGAATGGCCTTTTCAGTCAATGATACTGGGTCGACTGGATATTAATATCAGAAAATAAATCTTAGCCAACCTCTAACACCATATAGAAACATTAATTCTAGATGGATTGTAATTCTAAGTGTAAAAGGGAGAACTACACTTTCTAGAAGAAAACATAAGAGAATAGCTCTGTGACCTTCAGGTAAACAAAGATGTCTTAAACAGAACAAAGAAAGCACTAAACAGAAAGAAAAAAAATTATTTATTTTTATTGTTTTTCTTGAGACGGAGTTTCGCTCATGTTGCCCAGGCTGAAGTACAGTGACACCATCTCAGGTCACTGCAACCTCCACCTCCTGGGTTCAAGTGATTCTCCTGCCTCAGCCTCTCAAGTAGCTGGGATTACAGGCATGCACCACCACACCTGGCTAATTTTGTATTTTTTTTTAGTAGAGACGGTGTTTCTCCATGTTGGTCAGGCTGGTCTCAAACTCCAGACCTCAGGTGATCCGCCACCACGGCCTCCCAAAGTGCTAGGATTACAGGCATGAGCCACTGTGCCTGGCCTAAAAAAATATTTATTTATTTATTTGTATTATTATTTTTTGAGATGGAGTCTCACTCTGTCACCAAGGCTGGAATTCAGTGGCCCCATCTCGGCTCACTGCAACCTCTGCCTCCCAGGTTCAAGTGATTCTCCTGCCTCAGCCTCCCACGCAGTTGAGATTACAGGCACGCCATCACCATGACTGGCTAATTTTTGCATTTTTAGTAGAGATGGGTTTTCACCAGGTTGGCCAGGCTGGTCTCAAACTCCTGACCTTAGGTGATCTGCCTGTCTTGACCCCCCAAATTGTTGGGATTACAGGCATGAGCCACCATGCTAAGCCTGAAAAAAAAAATAATCTGAATGATCTTATAATTAAGAACTTTTCTTCACAAAAATTCAACATTAACAGGGTGAAAGCCAAACCACAGACTGATAGAATATATTTTAATACATATAGCAAAACTAAAAGTATATATATAAAGAAGTCCTATAAACCAACAAGAAAGAGACAGGCAACCCAACAGAAAACCAGGAAAAAGTTCTGGTGCAGTGGCTCATGCCTGTAATCCCAGCACTTCGGGAGGCCAAGGCCAGCGATTGGATCACTTGAGCTCAGCAGTTTGAGACCAGCCTGGGCAACATAGTGAGATGCCCCATCTCTGCAAAAAATACAAAAGTTAGCCGGGTGTAGTGGCGTGCATCTGTGTGCCCAGCTACTTGGGAGATTGAGGTGGGAGGATTGCTTGAGCCCAGGAGGCGGAGGTTGCAGAGATCACAGCACTGCATTCCAGCCTGGGAGACAGCAGACACTGCCAAAAAAAAAAAGCTGAACATATGCATTCCCTGTGAATCAGCAATTTTACTTCTGGGTATTTCTGGGTATTTCCACAAAATGCATATAATTTGAGCACCAAACGTCATGTACAAAAATGTTCACAGTAGCTTTATGCATAACAGCTCAAAACTGGAAACAACCTAAATGTCTATCAACAGTAGAATTGATAAATTTGTGTCTCTTTCTCACACACACACACACACACGCACAGACACACACACACAATGGAATACTTCACAGCAGTGCAAAAAAACTATTTCTAAATGCCACAGAGATGAATCTCACAAACAACACTGAGCAAAAATGCCAGAAATGGCTGGGCATGGGGGCTCATGCTTGTAATCCCAGCATTTTGGGAGGCCAAGGCAGTCAGATTGCTTGAAGCCAGGAGTTCGAGACCAAATTTGGGCAGCAAGGTGAGACCCTGTCTCTACAAAAAAATACAAAAATTAGCCAGGCGTGGTGGTAGGTGCCTGCAGTCCCAGCTACTCAGGAGGTTGAGGTGGGAGGATCAATTGAGCCTGGGAGGTCAAGGCTGCAGTGAGTCATGATTGTGCTGCTGCACTCCAGCCTGGGTGACAGAGTGAGATCCTGTCTCCAAGAAAAAAAAGAAAAAGGTCGGGGGAAGAGCATTCAGCTGCTTGATACCAAAGTTTCTCTCCTATATCAAATACAGTTCAGCCCTTGTAGACTTGCACTTCTGAAAAAAAAAAAAAAAAAAGGCTACTGACTAAAATAATGCAATGATTCTTGTTGTAATAAATAATGCACTAGCTATACCCCCACAGATGAGCAACTCAATGTCTTGTCAGTTATCGAATTTTTTTTTTTTTTTTTTTTTTTTTTTTTGAGATGGAGTCTTGCTCTGTTTCCCTGGCTGGAGTGCAGTGGCACCACCTCTGTTCACTGCAACCTGCGCCTCCTGAGTAGCGGTGATTACAGGTTTGCACCACCACACCCAGCTAATTTTTATATTTTTAGTAAAGACGGAGTTTCACCATGTTGGTCAGGCTGGACTCGAATTCCTGACCTCCAGTGATCCGCCCACCCTGGCCTCCCAAAGTGCTGGGATTACAGGCTTGAACCACCTCGCCCGGCCAATTATTAAATTTTAAAAATTATTTATTTTTTTGAGACAGGGTCTCTGTTGCACAGGCTGGAGCATAGTGGTGCAATAATGGCTTACTTCAGCCTCAACCTCACCTTAGTGATTCTCCTATCTTAGCCCCCTAAGTAGCTGGGGCTCTCCCTGCAGGGTAATGCGCTCACTCTGCAGGTAACTCCAGGTAAGGGTGTTCCTGCTTCTTCACACCAAGAAGATGGTAGCAGATTTAGCCGTTGAGGAGAGTCACTGGGGTTGGGAAAATGAGTCCTGTTTAACTTTTGAGATTCCCACTCTTTTCTCCATCAATGTGCCATATTTTACATGGCAAGCGTCAACTCAATGGACACTTTAATTCAGCTTCTTATTTGATTAAACTTCAAGTTTGCTTTTTCAATTATCAGAAAGCTGTCTGTGGCTGAAGAAGAGTACTAGAAATTTCCTAGGAAGATTCTGACTGTGCCTGGCAATGAGATTCAGAGATTTAAGGTTGTACTCTTTCTTTAATCCATCCAGTACCATTAAAAGCAAACATTCCACTTCTCAGGCTATAAATTATGAAAGTTAATTCTTCACATTTTCCATCCTGGGTTTTTTTTTTTTTTCCATTAAATAGGAGTTTAATTGAAGCAAGATCAGCCACACCACATGGGAGATGGAGTTATTACTCAAATCAACCTCGCTGAAGGCTCAAAGGTTAGAGGTTTTTGAAAAACAGTTTGATGGGCAGCTGGCTAGTGTATGGGTGCTACTGCTCGGTTGGGGATGCAATCATAGGGGTGTGAAAAATGGTCCTCATGCACTGAGTCTGCTTCTGGGTGGAAGCCACAGGACCAGTGGAGTCAGAGGTCCAGGTTGGGCCATCCAGTTGTTAGAATGCAAAAGCCAGAAAAGACATCTCCAAAGGCCAATCTTCATTTCTACAATGGTGATGTTATCTACAGGAATAATAGGGGAAGTTGCAAATCTATGACCTCCAGAATAATGACTGAATTCAGGCCACTTTCATTCACCTAACTTGGTGGCCTTTTATTAGTTTCATGAGGGCAGTTTAGTTTTGGGGAGGATGATGATTTTTTTTTTTTCTTAAACTTTTAAGTTCACGGGTACATGTGCAGGATGTGCACACAGGTAAATATGTACCATGGTGGTTTGCTGTACGGATCATCCCAATACCTAGGTATTAAGCTCAGCATCCATTAGCTATTCTTCCTGATGCTCTCCCTCCCCCACCCCCATCCTGTTTTAATTTTTTATGTTATTATTATTTTTTTGAGACAGGGTCTTGCTCTGTCGCCCAGACTGGAGGCTGGAGTGCAGTGGCACAATCTCTGCTCACTGCAACCTCTGCCTCCTGGGCTCAAGCAATCCTCCCACCTCAGCCTCCAAGTAGCTGGGATTACTGGGGTATGCCACCATGTCCAGCTAATTTTTGTGTTTTTTGTAGAGACAGGGTTTCGCCATGTTGCCCAGGCTGGTCTCGAACGCCTGAGCTCAAGCGATCTGCCTGCCACGACTTCTCAAAGTGCTGGTATTACAGGCATGAGCTACCGCGCTCAGCCCTATCCTGTTTTTTGATAGGTGCATTGCAAGCATCCAAAGCTCTGCCCTCAGTGGGCACTATATATACTTTTTTTTTTTTTTATTGAGACGGAGTCTCCCTCTGTCGCCCAGGCTGGAGTGCAGTGGCACGATCTGGGCTCACTGCAAGCTCTGCCTCCCAGGTTCACACCATTCTCCTGCCTCAGCCTCCTGAGTACCTAGGACTACAGGCGTCCGCCACCATGCCTGGCTTTTTTTTTTTTTTCTGTATTTTTAGTAGAGACGGAGTTTCACCGTGTTAGCCAGGATGGTCTCGGTCTCCTGACCTTGTGATCCACCCGCCTCGGCCTTCCAAAGTGCTGGGATTACAGATGTGAGCCACCGTGCCTGTCCTCTCTCTTCTCTTCCCTCCCTCCCTCCCTACCTCCGTTCTTTCCCTCCCTCCCTCCCTTCCTTCCTTCCTTCCTTTCCTTCCTCCCTTCCTCCCTTTCTCTCTCTCTCTCTCTCTTTCTTTCTTTCTTTTTTGACAGTCTCGCTCTGTCACCCAGGCTGGAATGCAATGGCACAATCTCGGCTCACTGCAACCTCCACCTCCCTGGTTCAAGCAATTCTTCTGCCTCAGCCTCATGAGTAGCTGGGATTACAGACATGATGCCCGGCTAATTTTTGTATTTTTAGTAGAGAAGGCGTTTCACTATGTTGGCCAGGCTGGTCTGGAACTTCCGATCTCAGGTGATCCACCCGCCTCGGCCTCCCAAAGTGCTGAGATTACAGGTGTGAACCACCGTGCCTGGCCCATCTTTGCTTTCTTAGAATAAACATTACTTAATCATGGTGTAATGGTCCTTGACTACAGTCTGGGTTTAATTTGTTAGTATTTTATTCAGGAATATTGCTTCTATTTGCCTGTGGACCTCTTTTTTAGGGGGTGGCATTCTCATGGTTTATCAGGATTATATCAGCTTGGTAACATTGACTTGGCAATTTGTCATTTTTTTCTATATGCTAGAACAGTTTGGTGTGGGAATCATGTTACTTAAAGATGAAAATACACTCAACCATAAAACAGTCATCTCATGCCTCTTTGGAAGAGATATCTTAACTACTACTTCACTTTCTTCCATGGTTGTTGGTCTATTCACATTTTGTCTTAGGTTAAATTTTATAATTATTTTCCCAGAAAATCACACACTTACAATGTAAAAGTTTTTGGTATGGTATAAGTAATAATCGCTTGTGGTCTAAAAGACTTTTCTCTATTTCTGGGTATATAATCTTTCTCATAGCAACATATCTATGCATTTTTGCTTTCTTACTTTTCCCTTGGTATGTCCTACAAGTTCATCTACTGTTTTGAACCAGCTTTCTTATATTCTGATTTACTGAGTCCTATTTTCTAATTGTTTCTATTTTTGCTAATTCTTTTATCCACTTTCCTTAGCATTGTCTTCAGATTTTTTGAATTTAGTCACTTTTCTTTACGAGTTATTTTGATGTCTAAATGTTCAATAGGGTCTTTTGAGTTTATACCTACCAGAATTGTTGATCATATGGTAATTCTATTTAACTTTTATTAAAAGAACTGCCAAACTTTTATCACAGCAGCTGGACCATTTCACATTCCCACCAGCAATGCATACATCCTGGACAATATCTGCTATTGTAGCTATGGTATCTCATTGTGGTTTTGATTAGAATTTCCCTGATGACTCATGACTTGAGCATCTTTTCATGTATTGTCGAGGTTATTAGTATATCTTCTTTGGAGAAATGACTATTCAGAAGCCACTATCATTTTTCATAGAGTGCCAAATATCTAGATTGGCAATTAACAATCTAGAACCCAGCTTTCCTACTTTCAATTCGGTATCCTTTCCTGAAAGTGGGAGACTGGACGATGTGTAGACATCCCCAGTTAGGCTACTTAAGACCAAATCTTTTATTTCAGCACTTATACACAGTTAAGATGTAACACCTAAAGGACCCAGAGGAATGTAATTGAGACACTACCCTTACACATCAATAAATTCAACCCCATAAACATTTACTGAATACTCACTATGTGAAAGCATCTGTGCTTGGCACTGGGGGAGATACTGAGATAAACACAACAAACAAACAAGGCCAGGTGCAGTGGCTCACACCTGTAATCCCAGCACTTTGGGAGGCCCGGGGGGAAGATCAAGACGTCAGGAGTTCGAGACCAGCCTGGACAATATGGTGAAATCCCGTCTCTACTAAAAATACAAAAATTAGCTGGGCATGGTGGCGCGCACCTGTAGTCCCAGCTACTCGGGAGGCTGAAGCAGAAGAATTGCTTGATCCCGGGTGGCAGAGGTTGCAGTGAGATGAGATAGTGCCACTGCACTCCAGCCTGGGCAACAGAGTGAGACTGTCTCAAAAAAAAAAAAAAAAAAAACAGAAACAAAAAACAAATTAGCTGGGCGTGGTGGCAGGTGCCTGTAATCCCAGCTACTCTGGAAGCTGAGGCAGGGAGAACTGCCTGCACCCGGGAGGCAGAGGTTGCAGTGAGCGGATATCGCACCACTGCACTTCAGCCTGGGCAATGGAGTGAGACTCCGTCTTAAAAACAAACAAACCCCACTCCTACTCTCATTCCTGCTGTCTTACAATCTAGTCTTTAGAAGATATATACAGGACGAAAACTGCCACTAGGAAAATAACGAAAACGTAGTTACATTTGAAAACAAATCATGTAACTTGAAATTGTGGTTTCATAAGCTTTTGGCCTTTTATGACTCAAAGTACAGCCATTCCACCAGTCCATGTCACTTCATGGACCCAAATCTTTAGGAATAGGTTTTCATCAGACAATACCACCACTGTAAGGATATGGTGGTACTTTATCAGGGAGATACTATACTTGTCCAGAACAGGAAAATCATCTTTCAGTGTGATGTTGCAAAAACACCAACACGTTGGAATCACAATGCTTAAATCCTGTCTACTTTGAGTGGAGTAAGAGATGATGTTTTGCATTGCATGACATCAGTTTTATAAAATCCATTTGAATTACAATTTTGATGCAGTTTCTTTCTTCAAAAAGCAAATGCTTGGTGACTGCTTTACCAAAGAAAATTGAATAGAGGTTACCTTGTGAAATTAAGTGTTTTCACAAATATACCAGAAAGAAATATTTGAAGTCATGTTAAAGAAAATTTGATTAATTACTTTTATTTCCAAGGTTAGGCTTGCAACTTTAACTTTGGTTCTGTGATGTGACCGCTATCTGAACCAGTTACTGGTTATGTGAGAAAGCTACTCTAATTCCTTTAATTGTGCATCTTCTTCCAACTCAGCCTGGCCACTCACCTCTATTCAGAAGGTGTGGACAAAAAACCATTTTACTGACTATTGCAAAACACTGAAAGAAAAGTATCTCCCACTACTGAGGCTATTCAAAAGAACATTTATTATAAGCTCTAAAGGCAGTTCCAGACACATTTGGAGCAACAAATAGCCTTATTAAAGATGATGTTCATTTATAGAGAAATATTATATATTTATTAAAGGATTTATGTTATAGCCACATCTCATGCATTAATTCCCTACCTCAGTTGGCCGTTTTAATATTCTGTATATTGTGTATTTGAATACTTTAACAAAGATGACTTTCACTTCTTGGTGTCGTTCTCTAAAATCTGAGCACCATGTTTGTTCTAATTAACCTGAACTACAATCTGGATCTAGAATCTCACTGCAAGTTAGCTTCTAACCTTAAATTCTCATGGTTTTGTCTTGGACCCTTGTTTTTTTAAAAAACCTCCACACCGAAAATCAAAAGGGAACATAATGGGATTCAAATGGTGGCTTTAAGAAACTAAAGAAACCTGAATTTTCAAAAATTGTTGAATGAAATTATGGAAAGACAAAAACTGCTCTTGATGGTCTGAAGAAAATGCACTTTCCAATTCAAAATTATACTTCACGGAAGCACATTCTTGCCATTTTCTACAGCAGAAATGACACTACACTGATTTAAAAGATATTTGGTAAGTCTACATCAAAATGCCTGTAGTTAAAATCCTATTGATGTATTAAAAAAAAACAGCAAAACACACTACACAGTGGATTGGAACCAGTTAGTATGTGTAGGTAGGATTAACCACAAGCTTTACCTCATGTAAAAAGGAGGCTCTGATGAGATTTTAGCTAATTCTGATTAAAAAGTCACCAAATTTGAATTCTTCTTATCCTCACCTGTCATCTTATGCATGCTTTTCTAAATAATGAAGCAACAAAGCCTATCTCAAGTCTTAGCATATAAAATATATGTAGGTCAAATGTAACCAAGTATTTTTTATATTAAAATAACTGCAAGCATCTAATACTATAAAGGTGACATGGTTTGGCTGTGCCCCACCCAAATCTCATCTTGAATTCCCACGTGTTGTGGGAGGGACCCAGTGGGAGGCAATTGAATCACGGGGGGCAGGTCTTTCCCATGTTGTTCTCATATAGTGAGTAAGTCTCATGAGAACCGATTATCTTAGAAAAGGGGAGTTTTTCTGCACAAGATCTCTTCTCTGGTATGCTGGCGTGTGAGATGTGCCTTTCACCTTCCACCATGATTATGAGGCCTCCCCAGCCACATGGAAACGTAAGTTGATTAAACTTTTTTTTTTTGATAAATTGCACAGTGTCAGGTAGGTCGTTATCAGCAGTATGAAAATGGACTAATACAGTAAATTGGTACCAGGAGGGTGGGGCACTGCTGAAAAGGTACCCGAAAATGTGGAAGTGACTTTGAAACGGGGTAACAGGCAGAGGTTGGAACAGTTTGGAGGGCTCAGAAGACAGAAAAATGTGGCAAAGTTTGGAACTTCCTAGAGACTTGTTGGATGGCTTTGCCCAAAATGCTGATAGCAATATGGACAATAAAGTCCAGGCTGAGGTGGTCTCAGATGGAGACGGGGAACTTGTTGGGAACTAGAGTAAAGGAGACTCTTGACATGTTTTAGCAAAGAGACTGGTGGCATTTTGCCCCTGCACTAGAGATTTTTGGAACTTTAAACTTGAGAGAGATGATTTAGGGTATTTAGTGGAAAAAATTTCTAAGCAGCAAAGCATTCAAGAGGTGACGTGGGTGCTGTTAAAGGCATTAAGGTTTTTTTTTTTGTTTTTTTGTTTTTTTTTTAGGCATTCAGTTTGATAACGGAAGCAGAGCACAGAAGTTCAGAAAATTTGCAGCCTGAAAATGCAATAGAAAAGAAAATTCCATTTTCTGAGGAGAAATCTAAGCCTGTGGCAGAAATTTGCATAAGTAACAAGGAGCGGATGTTAATCCCCAAGACAATGGGAAAAATGTCTCCAGGGCATGTCAGAGGTCTTTGTGGCGGCTCCTCTCTTCACAGGCCTGGAGACCTAGGAGGAAAAAGTGGTTTCAGGGTGGGCACAGGGGCTCATGCCCGTAATCTCAGCACTTTGGGAGGCTGAGGTGGGCAGATCACTTGAGGTCAGGAGTTTGAAACCAGCCTGGCCAAAATAGCAAAACCTTGTCTCTACAAAAAATACAAAAATTAGCTAGGCATGTCAGCATGGCATGTGCCCATCATCCCAGCTACTCAGGAGGCTGAGGCAGGAGAAGCACTTGAACCTGCAAGAGAGAGGTTGCAGTGAGCCGAGATCGTGCCACTGCACTCCAGCCTGGGCAAGAGTGACTCTGAAAAACACTGGTTTTGGGGACTGGACTCAGGGTCCCCGTGCTGTGTGAAGCCTGGGCATTTAGTGCCATGTGTCCTAGCCACTCCAGCCACAGCTGAAAGGGGCCAACATAGAGTTTGGGCTGTGGCTTCAGAGAGTGCAAGCCTCAAGCCTTGGGAGCTTTCACATGGTGTTGAGCCTCCAAGTGCACAGATGTCAAGAATTGAGGTCTGGGAATCTCTGTCTAGATTTTAGAAGATACATGGAAATGCCTGGAAGTCCAGGCAGAAGTTTGCTGCAGGGGCAGGGCTCTCATGGGGAACCTCTGATAGGACAATGTGGAAGAAAAATGTGAAATCAGAGTTGGGCGTGGTGGCTCACTCCTGTAATCCCAGCACTTTGGGAGGCCGAGAAGGGTGGATCACCTGAGGTTAGGAGTTCGAGACCAGCCTGGCCAACGTGGTGAAACCCCATCTCTACTAAAAATACAAAAACATTAGCCGGGCATGGTGGCACATGCCTGTAATCCCAGCTACTTGGGAGGCTGAGACAGGAAAACTGTTTGAACCCGGGAGGTGGAAGTTGCAGTGAGCTGAGATTGCACCACTGCACTCCAGCCTAGAGAGTGAAACTCTGTCTCAAAAAAAAAAAAAAAAGAAAAAAAAGAAAAAAGAAAAGAAAAAAGAAGAATGTGGAGTCAGAGCCCCCACACAGAGTCCCTACTGGGGCACTCCTAGAGGAGCTGTGAGAAGGCCATCCTCCAGACCCCAGAATGGTAGATCCACTGACAGGTTCCCCTGTGTGCCTGGAAAAGTTGCAGACGCTCAATACCAGCCCACGAAAGGAGTCAGAAGGGAGGCTGTACCCTGCAAAGCCACAGGGGTGGAGCTGCCCACGCGAACTCACCTCTTCCATCAACATGATGTGAATGTGAAACATGGAGTCAAAGGAGATCATTTTGGAGCTTTGACTACCCCACTGGATTTCGGACTTGCATAGGGCCTGTAGCCCCTTTGTTTTGGCCAATTTCTCCCATTTGGAATGGCTGTATTTACTCAATGCCTATTCCCCCATTGCATCTAGGAAGTAACTAACTTGCTCTTGATGTTACAGGCTACTAGGTGGAAGCGACTTGCCTTGTCTCAGATGAGACTTTGGACTGTGGACTTCTGAGTGAATGCTGAAATGAGTTATAGGGGGACTGTTGGGAAGAAATGATTCCTTTTTTTTTCTTTTTTTTTTTTTGAGACAGCAATTTTGCTCTGTCGTCCAGGCTGGAGTGCACGGGTATAATCTCAGTTCACCGCAACCTCTACCTCCCAAGTTCAAGCAATTCTCCTGTCTTAGTCTCCCTACTGGCTGGGATCACAGGCGTCTGCCACCATGTCTGGTTAATTTTGGTATTTTTAGTAAAAACGGGATTTTGGCATGTTGGCTAGGCTTGTCTCAAACTCCTGACCTCAAGTGATCCTCCTGCCTTGGCCTCCCAAAGCGCTGAGATTACAGGTGTGAGCCACCACGTCTGGCCCATGATTGGTTTTGAAATGTGAGGACATGAGATTTGGAAGGGGCCAGGAGTGGAATGATAGATATGGTTTGGCTGTTTCCCCACCCAAATCTCATCTTGAACTCTCACATGTTGTGGGAGGGACCCAGTGGGAGGTAACTGAATCATGGGGGCTGGTCTTTCCTATGCTGTCCTTGTGATAATGAGTAAGTCTCAGATCTGATGGTTTTAAAAATCTAATTCTGATGTACCTGTGTTTGTCCTATGAGAGTACCATCATACAAAAATACAAAATTTATAGAATAATTTGATGATTAAGAACATGAGATCTATCTCAAAGCAACTTTAAAATTTCCCCAGCTGGGTGCAGTGGTATGTGCCTTTAGTCCCAGCTATGGGAGGCTGAGGCCGGATGATCACTTGAGGCCATCACTGAGTGGAAGGCTGCAGTGTGCTATGATTGTGCCTACGAATAGCCACTGCACTTCAGCCTGGGCAACACAGTGGAGACCATGTCTGTTAAAAAAAAAAAAAAAAAAAAAAAAATTACCAATTAAAAAAACTTGAGGGTGAAGGAATCAAACTACAGAATGAGGATGTAAACTGAATACTCCACAGGGCATTAAAAGTTCATCTTCTGTTTTCAGCTAGAGATCCACAAAGGAGATAAATCATGTATGTGCCTAATTCAGGATAACTTACCACATTAGTACATGAATGCAAAATAAGTTGGAGGTTCACCTGGCATTAAATATATTGGTATGAAATCATAGCACATAAATTTTCCTTTATATCAGCAGTTACTGACAACCAGAGCTAAAACAGGATTTTCTCTATATAGCGGGCAATAAAAACAACTACAAGAATTCTAAATTCATCTAGCTGATATATTTAGTAATGACTGTAATACTTCATGCTTAATCCAGAGGCAGCAAAAAGCCCCATTTTCTCTCTAGTTCATAATTCTAATCTGACCATCTGTAATGTTATACAATCTTAGGCTTAAGCAACATTCACAAACACAATCTTGTTTATTAATTTTTTAAAAGTTGGTAAACATTACCTTATAGATGGATGTGCAACCTCCTAATTCTATAGATGTAAAATGGAGGCCCAGGGCCTTAAGGTTACATGGCTAATCAACACAAGATCCCAGACTTTCTCACTCTCAGGTTGGTATGCTAATATACCACAATATTTCTTAGCTAATAAATATTTGTTTAAATACACCATGGCTGGGCGCGGTGGCTCATGCCTGTAATCTCAGCACTTTGGGAGGCCAAGGCAGGTGGATCACAAAGTCAGGAGATCGAGACCATTCTGGCCAACATGGTGAAACTCTGTCCTGTTAAAAATACAAAAATATTAGCTAGGTGTGGTGGTATGCATCTGATGTGGTGGTATGTCCCAGATATTCGGGAGGCTAAGGCAGGAGAATCACTTGAACCCGGGAGGTGGAGGTTGCAGTGAGCCAAGACTGCACCACCATCTCAAAAATAAATAAATAAATAAACAAATACACCATTAGGCTTAATACTTAAAAGAGTTAAGCCTAATAGCAATATAAAACCTTACGACAAATATGACTGGCCTGGAAATAAACCAGATTTATATACTGCAAAAAAACCCACAATACACAAAAGATTAATACCATCTCTAACTACCAGACATTAAGTGTTCTATCAATATAATCTATGTACACACTCTTCACTTTTAAACAGCAATTTAAAAAAGAATTTATTTTTTTTGAGATGAGTCTCGCTTTGTCTCCCAGGCTGGAGTGCAATGGCGTGATCTTGGCTCACTGCAACCTCCACCTCCCAGGTTCAAGTGATTCTCCTGCCTCAGCCTCCTGAGTAGCTGGGATTACAGGCATGTGCCACCATGCCTGAATAATTTTTTATATTTTTAGGAAAGGATTTCACTATGTTGGCCAGGCTGGTCTTGAACTCCTGACCGCAAGTGATCCGCTCACCTCAGCCTCTCAAAGAGCTGGATTACAGGTGTGAGCCACTGCGCCAAGAATTTCTTTTTTTTCAGAGACAGGATCTTGCTATGTCACCCAGCTGGAGTCCTGCAGTGTGATCTCAGTTCACTGCAACCTCCACCTCTGTGGTTCAAGCGATCCTCCTGCCTCAGCCTCCTAACTGGCACTACAGGCACATGCCACTGCACCCAGTTAATTTTTGTATTTTTAGTAGAGATGGGGTTTCACCATGTTCCCCAAGCTGGTCTTGAACTCCTGGCCTCAAGTGATCCTCCAACCTCAGCTTCCCAAAAGTGCTGGGAAAACAGGCATGAGCCACTGCGCCTGGCCATTAAACAATAATTTTATATTATTTCTCAGAATATGTGCACTATTTTCAAATAGCATTGATAAGCTTAGCAACATTACACTAAGATGACAGCTCCATGCATAGTAAGATGTCTCTAAATGTATTTCTTTGTTAGCGTGAGCTGAATGTGTGCCACCTAAGATAAATCCTTTTTCACAGTATCAACAACTATCTCCCTATACTTTTAAGCAGAGATTGGCTAGGTATGGTGGCTCACACCTGTAATCCCAGCACTTCGGGAGGCTGAGACGGGAGGACTGCTTGAACCCAGGAGTTTGAGATGAACCTGGGCAACAAAGTGAGACTCTGTATCTACAAAAGATTAAAAAGAAAAAAAATCAGCCAGGCGTGGTAGTGCATGCCTGTAGTTCTAGCTACTTGGGAGGCTGGGAGGATCTCTTGAGCCCAGGAGGCCAAGGTTGCAGTGAGTGGTGATCATACCACTGCACTCCAGCGTGGGCAACAGAGCGACACTCTCTAGAAAACAAAACGAAAAAATAAAAATAAAAAAGGAGGACTATCTTGATAATAACTGCATGAAAGATAAGCAATTTAAAAAGCATAACCTAGTGTAAAAATGAAATAACTGAATAATAGAAAGGATTTTGTGGTAATGTTTTTTATGTGGGAAAAAAATGCAGAATCTGCACATAATTTGAAAAGCAAACTAATCACCAAGTGTCAGAAAACTGTTAAGATTTCAGTGTTATATCTTAAATTTTACCAAGTAAAAATTTCCCATATTCAATCATATGGCAGAAATGTCCTGAGGCAGTTTAACAAATCCTCAGAAAATTAAGGCTAAAAGAAAAAAAATAAATAAGGCTAAAATAAGTAAAAATAGAAGAAACAGAAAATTAAGGCTAAAAAAAAAATCAAACACCAAGTGTTCATCGTACCTTTCAGTCAACTCAGCCTTTATTAACGTGCAAGCACCATGTGCTTCAAGATATACAGGCTTACCTAGTCTTTGATTCAGTTTTAACGTCTTAAGGTTATTCTGATTCCAACACATAAAATAACCTATAAAAACTGGTCAAAGTTACACTTTATTTCTAGCTATGACCTAAAAACAGCTAGTGAGTTAACAGTGAGTTAATAAATACTGAGTTAATAAAGTAATAAAGTTAATAGTGACCTAGAAATAGGTCATAGCTATTTTTTCTTTTTTGAGACGGAGTTTTGTTCTTGTCGCCCAGGCTGGAGTGCAGTGGCACCATCTTGGCTCACTGCAACCTCCACCTCCCAGGTTCAAGCCATTCTCTTGCATCAGCCTCCCAAGTAGCTGGGATCACAGGTGCGTGCCACCACATCCGGCTAATTTTTCTATTTTTAGTACAGATGGAGTTCCACCATGTTGGCCAGGCTGCTCTTGAACTCTCAACCTCAAGTGATCCACCCACCTCAGCCTCCCCAAGTGCTGGGATTACAGGCATGAGCCACTGCGCCCGGCCTGACCTTGACTTTTGAAATCATAATTCAGGTTTATACTTGGCATTATTTGTCACCAAGTGGCAGAATATAATTCTTGTACTTGATAAATAATCTTCTATACTAAAATATGTAACAGTATAGCTTAAGAAGTTGCTAAGGCGGCTCTGGGCGCGCTGCCTAGAAGTTAGCCCTGCTCTGCAAGGAGCAGCTTAAAAAAAAGTTACTAAAAATACGTAATTTATATTTAACTCCTTTCAATAAGCTGGAATGGATAACGTTTAAGTACAAGAGGAAAAATTCCTTTTGTGTACGGTTTTTGCAGTTTCCAGAAAAGCTGGTCCATATCAAGCCAGTCTTTTTTTTTTTTTTGAGACAGTATTGCTCTCTCACCCAGGATGGAGTGCAGTGGTGCGATCTTGGCTCAGTGTCACCTCTACCTCCCAGGTTCAAGCAATGCTCATGTCTCAGCCTCACAAGTAGCTGGGATTACAGGCGTGTGCCGCCATGGCCTGGCTAATTTTTGCATTTTTAGTAGACGGCGTTTTGCCATGTTGGCCAGGCTGGCCTCAAGTGATCTACCCGCCTCGTCCTCCGAAAGTGCTGGGATTATAGGTATAAGTCACTGAGCTCAGCCAATATTAAGTCAGTCTCAAATAAGCTGAAGACTTAAGTTTATAGACCCTATAATGACAACTTTGTTCCACCTCTGAGATTAAAGACAATACTAAACCCATCTCCGTGCTTCTTTTCCCATGCATAAGGAATGATGTTGTCACATTTTTTCAAAAAAGTTTTTGGCTGCTTAATAGAAAAGCTGAATGAGCTTGATTTCAGTAGAAGACCCACTGATTATGGATATATTTATTGGGACATATTTTAATAGAAGATAATTCACGTAGGATATCTTCAATGCATTATAAGATTTTCACTATATCTCTTCACATGTTATTCCATAACATTCTAATTGGACGGAGAAAGACTGGAATAGTTCAGAAACGTGTAGCTTTTAAGATCTGAATTAAGTTAATAGTGAGTCTTTTAAAACACATTTAAACAACTGGAAGTGTAATCACAACAAGGGACTATGAAGGAAGAATAAAAACTGCAAAAGATGCTTTATAGTCAATGCAAATACAGTACTTTGAATTATCCAAAATGTATAATGCACAAGAACTCTAAGTCATGTAGTTTACTTGTTGACCATCTGGCTACAGTTCAGTTACTTCTGCAAAAGTTGTACCTAGTAACCTTCCAAAATTGTTTTTAAATAAAGTTCTTAAATTATAGCAATAAACAAAAGGACAAAGCACACTTAAAGAATACTGCAGTTTATCAAAAGACATAAGAAATTTCAACTCATACTTGGAGAGTTATAAAAATGTTTTGGCTAAGTTATAAACATGTTTATAATGCAATTATTTGCATAACTCTAGTAATGCTAACGGCAGCTATAAGATCAGAATAGGTTTCTAAAAAACCACTAAAAACATAAAAATACTTAGTCCCATTATTTCCCTGTAGAATGTGTTAATTTATGCCTAAATTTCAGTATTTACTATATCATCATTGCTGATTTTAAGTCACATTCAAAGGATAAGGCAAAACCACCTACGAATTGGCATATTTGTTTATTTCTCAGTTTGTGAAAATGTCCTTAATTTGTTGATGTAGCAAACAAATTTCAACTTTGATTGCTATGCAAAAAAACAGAAGATAATCTGCTTTGCAATGAACTTTATATAGTTCAACTGCATACAGGCAACATGCTATATATGAAAAAGTTACTAACTGAACTACAGGTATTAAATACTGAAAAGAGTTAACAGTTTATTATAATTTATTTTATTTAACAATCTAGGAAGTTCGCAGCCATCAGCAGTTCTAGTGCAATTTCAGGTGCAATTGGGAATTCGGGAATCTCAGTGGAGCTGTTAGTGTAGCGAACCTTGTACGTAAAATACATGCATACTTTTGATAGCACATGTGAAGGTATCTCTCTAAAATTGACCTCATTGGTTTCGTTCTCAGCAAACTGACCTGTAAAACAAAAGAATTATGTATGTTATTGGCTGAATTGTGTCCTCCAAATTCATATGTTGAAGTCTTAACCCCTAGTACCACAGAATGTGACTGTATTTAGAGATAAGTTCTTTAAAGAGGTAATTAAAAGAGGTCATTGGGGTGGCAATCTAATATGACTGGTGTTTTTTTTTTTTTTTTTTTCCGAGACGGAGTCGTGCTCTTGTCACCCAGGCTGAAGTGCAATGGCATGATCTCGGCTCACTGCAACCTCCACCTCCCAGGTTCAAGTGATTCTCCTGCCTCAGTCTCCTGTGCAGCTGGGATTACAGGTGCACGCCATCACACCCGGCTAATTTTTGTATTTTTAGTAGAGACAGGGTTTCACTATGTTGGTCAGGCTAGTCTCAAACTCCTGACCTCGTGATCCGCCCACCTCAGCCTCCCAAAGTGCTGGGATTACAGGAATGTGTCACTGCGCCCGGCCATGATTGGTGTTCTCATAAGAAGAGATCCGGAAAGAGATGGGCACAGAGGGAAAACTGTGTGAAGACACGGAGAAGATGGCCACGTACAAGACAAGAAGAGAGCCTCAGAAGAGACCAACTCTACCAACACCTTACTTTTTAACCTCTACACTCCAGAATTGTTAGAAAACAAAGTTCTGTTGTTCAAGCCATCCAGTTGTGGTACTTTGTTATGGCAGCCCTAGCAAACTAATCATCATTAAAATAACCTCAATTAGCACAACATAAATTAAGGAATTCTGATTTTTTTAGTATTAATGATATAATAATTTTTTTTTTTTTTGACACAGGGTCTTGATCTGTTGCCCAGGCTGGAGTGCAGTGGCATGGTTGTGGCTCACTACAACCCCTGCCTTCCGGGCTCAAGTGATCCTCCCACCTCAGCCTCCTCGAGTAGCTGGGACCACAGGTGAGCGCCACCATGCCTGGCTAATTTTTGTATTTTTTGTAGAGACAGGGTTTTGCCATGTTGCCCAGGCTGGTCTTGAACTACTGGACTCAAGTGATTCCCCTGCCTCAGAATCCCAAAGTGCTAAGATTACAGGCTTGGCCACTTGCACCCGGCCAACAACATGAAAAAACCTTCACTAAAATAGTACTTGGGGGCCGGGCGGGGTGGCTCACACCTGTAATCCTAGCACTTTGGGAGGCCGAGGTGGGTGATCACTTGAGGTTAGGAGTTCGAGACCAGCCTGGCCAACATGGTGAAACCCCATGTCTACTAAAAATACAAAATTAGCTGGGCGTGGTGGCGAGTGCCAGTAATCCCAGGTACTCAGGAGGCTGAGGCGGGAGAATTTCTGGAGCCCAGGAGGCAGAGGTTGTAGTGAGCCAAGATTGCGCCATTGCACTCCAGCCTGGGCAACAAGAACGAAACTCCGTCTCAAAAAAAGATAGTACTTGAGATTCATCAAGACTGAATTTTAAAATTCTAATTCTCTCCCTGTGGGTTGGAAACTTAAGTAGCTTTTCCTAAGAATCTTGGTGATATGATTACTGAAGGGTGAGCAGGATGAAAAAGTAAAGCTTTTTTAAAAAAGATCAATCCAGGCAATCAAGTCTTTATGGATCATCAGGATCCCTGTGTTGTACTGAATTACCATTTAAAAATAAAGCCAGGGCACATAACGGATTTTTTGATTTGGCTTTTCTGAGAATTAGTCAATACATAAAATCACTTGAATCCAGGAGGCGAAAGTTGCAGTGAGCTGAGATCATACCACTGCACTCTAGCCTGGGTGACAGAGCAAGACTCCGTCTTAAAATATAAAACAAAACAAACAAAAAACTATTTAAACTATTTAACTATTTACCTAAAATAAGAAAAATTCTACTTAAAAGAAATGGGCTGAGCATGGTGGTTCACGCCTGTAATCACAGCACTTTGGGAGACCCACATGTAGTCTCAGCTACTAGGGAGGCTCAGGTAGGAGGACTGCTTGAGCCCCGGAGTTCGAGGCTGCAGAGTGCCATGATGGCGCCACTGTACTCCAGCGTGGGCAACCGACAGAGACCCTGCCACAAACAAACAAGCAAGCAAGGAAGCAAGCAAGCAAAAGAAAACATTTCAGGAAAGGAATTCCATTGTTTCCTCCTTCAGTTTTTTAAAAATATGATCATGTTAATGAGATCTCTTCACAAGACATTTTCCTTATCAGCATTTCATTAACAGTTTTTCAGTCATTTCTCAAAATTTCTGTAGCTACACAAAGGTTGTATCATTTAGCCTTTACATATAGGGATAAAATATTTTCTTAGCAGTCTAGTACTAGCACTGTGTACTGAATATAAAAGGCATTTCACATCTACAAATATACTTTGAGAATACAGTATTTGAGAATACAGTATTTTAAAATACTAAAATATATATAAAATGCCTTTTATATATCTGTTGGTTGGGGGTATACTGTAGTAGGAAGAAAGCAGTACAGCAGGACTCAGCAAATAATTCACAACAATAAGGTAAATTTTGGTTTGCCAATAACTAGAACTTCCTTTCTTGAATACATATCTGAAATATTACCAATAGGCACTTACTAAGCTGTTGATATCAAACATTAGTGATTTTTCTAAAAGGTGAGATTTATATAACATAAAATTAACCATTTTAAAGTGTACAATTCAGTGGTATTTAGTATATTTACAATGTTGTGCAACTATCCCTTCTATTCAGTTCCAAAACATTTTCATCACCCCAAATTAAAACCCAGTAAATCCATTAAGCAGTTATTCCTCATCTTCCTCACTCCACCCTCAGCCTCTGGCAAACACCAATCTGCTTTCTGTCTCTATGGATTTACCTATTCTGGATATTTCATATAAACGGAATCATACAAATGTGTGATGTTTTGTGTCTGAGTTCTTTTACTTAGCATGCTATGGAGGTGCATACGCACTGTAGCATGTTATCAGTACTTCATTTCTTTTCATGCAAACAGTAGTTTGAGGCTGAATGTTTTCCTGATCTTTCCAAACTAAAAATCTCCTGTTTAAATTAAAGATCAAATTTATAAAAAGCAAAAGCTCTTTGCTTCTAGCCTGCTGTTATAAAATTAATTTTTAATTAAAATTCTGTTGGCCTTTGTGATTTTTTTTTCCTAAAGTACTTCCTTGCATTGTCCTGTGGAAAAGCCCAAAAGCAATTCATCATATTCATCAGAGCCATGTTGTGTGTGTGTATGAGGAGTGAAGGGTGCAATTCAACCAAGGAGCAATGAGTGTCTTTAGCACCCAGATTGGGGCCCCTAAATACCATTTTCTACTAAAACAAAACAGGGATTTTTGGAGAAACAGCTGTTTTCAGGATTGGGGAACAATGTACATGACACGCCTAAGAAATCTTATTACAGAAAGCAGTATAACTATTCAAGACTAACGGAGCCATGTCAAAAGGACATAGGAGTTAACACAATGTGGCTCTTTCTGACATAAAAATGAAGCAAATGGAACAATCTGAGCATCAGTAAGAATGACTGCAACAGACTGAAAAACATGAAATATAAAGTCATGAATTCATGATGACATGCACTCAAGAACAAAACACTCTTTACTACTGGATGATGCTGAAGAACCAATTCATTACTCTGAAAAATTATATTTAAAAGGAAAAAAATCAAGTCTTTATCATCTTTCCCATATAGACCGTATTTCAATGTAACCAAATAGTATCTTACAGGACAATTTTAGCTAATAAACACAAAAAAATTTTACAGAATTGGAAACTCACTGTTTTGTAATCTCAAAGCAAATCTTAACAATAATCACATGAATGCTAATTCAGAGTGGGGAATTTTTAATGGATGAATCAGCCTGACAACCTGGAACCCACTGATCAAGCTTGACACTGCTAAAAGACATGATATAACAGGAATACAAGAGTGCTACCTACAAAGTATCCTTTGCCTACAAAAATGAATAGTCAAGTCTCTGGAATTTTAACTATGAGTTTACAGAATAAAAACTCAACTATAATTCAATATGAAATATTGACAGCATACAAATGACCTTGCTTCTCTGTAAAATTAACTGATGGCCTGGAAAAAAAAGAAAATGTACAGGGGAACTATTGCAGATTTTTCAAGTGAAATGGCACAACATCAGGCATGTGCTTGAAATACTCCAAAAAAGTAGGGATAATGAAACAACTTAAGATTGGCAAAATGGGCTGGGCACAGCGGCTCATGCCTGTAATCCCAACACTTTGGGAGACTGAGGCAGGTGGAGTGCTTGAGGTCAGGAGTTCAAGAACACCCTGACCAACATCTCTACTAAATGTCAGGAGTTCAAGAACAGCCTGAACCCATCTCTACTAAAAATACTAAAATTAGCTGGGTGTGGTAGTGGCATACCTGTAATACCAGCTACTGGGGAGGCTGAGGGAGGAGAATCGCTTGAACCCAGGAGGCAGAGGTTGCAGTGAGCAGAGATTGTGCCACTGCACTCCAGTCTGGGAGATAGAGTGAAAGACTGACAAAATGTTAATAACTATTGAAGCTGGATGATGGGCCCACGGAGCTGTATTATACAGTTCTCTTTACTTCTGTGTAGGTTTTAAAATCTCCATAGTAAAAACAGAAAAAGAATTGTGGCCATACACGGTGGCTCACACCTGTAACCCCAGCACTTTAGGAGGCCAAGTCGGGAGGACTGCTTGAGCCCAGGAGTTCAAGATCAACCTGGGCAACATCACTACAGAAAATAAAATTTTAAAAAAGGTGCATGCCTGTGGTTCCATCTACTCAGGAGGTTGAGGTGGGAGGACTGCTTGAGCCTAGGAGGGCTTGTGCCACTATACTCCAGCCTGGGCAACACAGCAAGACCCTATCTCAAAAACAAACAAAAAACCCCACAACAACAACAACAAAAAACAAGACAAAACCAGAAAGAATTGCAAGGGATCCCAAATAGCCCAAACAATCTTGAAATAGAAATACAAAGTTGGAAGCCTCATACTTTCCGATTTTGAAACTTACTACAAAGCTACAGTAATCAAAACAGCGTGGTACTGGCATAAGGACAGACATATAGATCAATGGAATATAAGTGAGAGCCCAGAAATACAAATATCTACAGTCAACTGAATTTTAACAAGGATGCCTCGAGGAAACAGTCTCTTCAATAAATGGTAGTGGAAGAGCCACATGCAAAAGAATGAAGCTGATCTCTTACCTCACAGGATAAACAAAAATTAACTTAAGACCAAAGACCTAAATTAAAGAGCCAAACCCATAAAACGCCTATAAGAAAACACAGGGGAAAACACAGGGTTAGACTTGACAACAGATTCTTATATATGACAGAAAAACCAAAGGAAAAATAAGTTACACTTCAAAATTAAAGCTTTGGAAGGCCAAGGCGAGTGGATCACTTGAGGCTGGGATTTCAAGACCAGTCTGGCCAACACAGTGAAACTCCGTCTCCACTAAAAATACAAAAATAAGCCAGGTGTGGTGGTGGGCACATGTAATCCCAGCTACTCAGGAGGCTGAGACAGGAGAACTGGTTGAACCGGGAGGTAGAGGGTGCAGTGAGTCGAGACTGTGCCACTGCACTCCAGCCTGGGCAACAGAGCGAGACTCTGTCTCAAAATAAATAAAGATATTAATTAATTAAAAACAATAAATAAAAATAAAAATGTGCTTCTAATGACACCATAAAAGGCACAGTGGCTCACGGCTGTAATCTCAGCACTTTGGGAGGCCGAGATGGGCGGATCACGAGGACAGAAGATTGAGACCATCCTGGCTAACACAGTGAAACCCCGTCTCTACTAAAAAGACAAAAAAATTAGCTAGGCATGGTGGCGGGTGCCTGTGGTCCCAGCTACTCAGGAGGCTGAGGCAGGAGAATGGCATGAACTCAGGAGGCGGAGCTTGTAGTGAGCCAAGGTTGAGCCACTGCACTCCAGCCTGGGTGACAAGAGCAATACTCGATCTCCAAAAAAAAAAAAAAAAAAAAAAAAAAAAATCTATGGAATGAGAGAAAATACTAGCAAATCATGTATCTGATAAGGGTCTACTACTGAGAATTAATAAAGAACTCTCACAATTCAACAACAAAAATACAAACTACCCAATTCAAAAATAGGCAAAATACTTGAATAGACATTTCTCCAAAGGAGATACAAAAATGTCTAGGAAGTGTATTAAATAATGTTCAACATCATTAGTCATTAAGGAAATGCAAATCAAAATCACCAGATAGGCTGGGTGTGGTGGCAGTAATCCCAGCACTTTGAGAGGCCGAGGAGGGCTGATCACTTGAAGCCAGGAGTTTTCAAGACCAGCCTGGCCAACACAGCGAGATCCCGTCTCTACCAAATATACAAAAAGTTAGCTGGGCGTGGTGGCGTGCACCTATAACCCCAGGTACTCTGGAGGCTGAGGCATGAGAATCGTTTTAACCTGGAAGGTGGAAGCTGCAGTGAGTGGAGATTGTGCCACTGCACTCCAGCCTGGGTAAGAGTGAGACTATCTCAAAAAACCACCACCACCACCACCACCACTAAACAAACAAAAACCCACCAGATAACCACTTCACACCCATTAAGATAGCAGCTTCACGCCTGTAATCCCAGCACTTTGGGAGGCCAAGGTGGGCGGATCACCTGAGAGGCGGGTGGATCACCTGAGGTTGGGAATTCGAGACCAGCCTGACTAACACGGAGAAACCCCATCTCTACTAAAAATACAAAATTAGCCAGGCATGGTGGTGCATGCCTGTAATCCCAGCTACTCGGGAGGTTGAAGCAGGAGAATTGCTTGAACCTGGGAGGTGGAGGTTGCAGTGAGCCAAGATCTGACCATTGCACTCCAGCCTGGACGAGAGCAAAACTCCGTCTCAAAAAAAAAAAAAAAAAAAAGGACAATAACAAATATTGGCTAAGATGTATACAAACTGGAACCCTTGCACACTGTTGGTAGAAATGTAAAACAATTCAGCCACTATGGAAAGAGTTTTGTGGCCCCTCCAAAAGTTAAACAGAATTGTCATATAATCAAGCAACTACACTCCTAAGAAGACATCCAAAAGAACTGAAAGCAGGTATTCAATTATTTGTACACAAAGGTTCACAGAACTATACATGGTAGCCAAAATGTGTCAACAACCCGAATATTTATCAACTGATGAATAAACAAATTGTGGTATATTCACATCTGGCTGAATGGAATATTATTCAGTCATAAAAAAGAAAGAAGTACTGTAAATGCACCACATAAATGAACCTTGGAAACATGAAAAATAACAAAAGCCAGATACAAAAGGCCATATACTGTATGATTCAATTTATACAAAATGTCCAGAATAGGTAAATTAGAAAGCAGACTGGTGGTGGTCAGACACTGAGGGTAGAGAATGGGAAGGGATAGTGACAGCTAATGAGTATGGGGCTTGCTTTTGGAGTAATAAAATGTTTTGGAACTAGATAGAGATGATGGCTGCAAAATATTGTGAATGTAGTAAATGCCACTAAATTGTACACTTTAAAACAGCTGCTTTTACATTATGTGAATTTTACTTCGAGAAAAAAATGTTAAGAATAGAGATCTGGGCTGGGTGAGGTGGCTCACGCCTGTAATCCCAGCACTCTGGGAGGCTGAGTCAGGTGGATCACGAGGTCAGATGAGACCATCCCGGCTAACACAGTGAAGCCCTGTCTCTACTAAAAATACAAAAAATTAGCCAGGTGTGGTGGTGGGCACCTGTAGTCCCAGCTACTTGGGAGGCTTGAGGCATGAGAATTGCTTGAACCTGGAAGGCGGAGGTTGCAGTGAGCTGAGATGCCACCACTGCACTCCAGCCTGGGTGGCAGAGCAAGACACCATCTCAAAATGAAAAAAAAAAAAGAATAGAGATTTGGAAGGTGGCAACTTGTAAAGATAAACTTTTTATCTAGCTAGGAACACAAATCACCAGTCTGTGGTTAAAAGGCTGACAATGGGCCGGGTGCAGTGGCTCATGCCTATAATCCCCGCATTTTGGGAGGCTGAGGCGGGCGCATCGCCTGAGGTCGGAAGATCAAGACCAGCTAGTGAAACCCTGCCTCTACTAAAAATACAAAAAATTAGCCAGGCATGGTGGCAGGCGCCTGTAATCCCAGTTACTCGGGAGGCTGAGGCAGAATGACTTGAACCTGGGAGGCGGAGGTTGCAGGTTGCAGTGAGTCGAGATGTCACCACTGTACTCCAGCCTGGGCGACAGAGTGAGACTCCATCTCAAAAGAAAAAAAAAAAAAAAAAAAAAGGCTGACTATGGAAACTAATGTAGGGAAATCCATTCAGTCTTGTTGAAACGTATAGAATAAATAACTGAAAACAGAAAATGGCAGAAATCAATTCTTTCCCATGGCAACATAATCAAGCCAAAGGCCAGGCACGGTGGCTCATGCCTGTAATCCCTGCACTTTGGGAGGCTGAGATGGGCGGATCACCTGAGGTAAGGAATTCAAGACCAGCCTGGCCAACATGGTGAAACCCCATCTCTACTAAAAACACAATAGTTAGCCAGGGATGGTGGCACACACCTATAATTCCAGCTACTCGGGAGTCTGAGGCAGGAGAATCACCTGAACCCAGGAGGGGAGGTTGCAGTGAGCTGAGATCACACCATCGCACTCCAGCCTGGGCAACAGAACGAAACTCTGTCTCTCTCAAACAAACAAAGAAAAAAACAAAAACATAATCATACAACAATGTTAGAAGACTTACTCTCTTTAAATGCTGAATCATTTAATTCAACTTACAAACATCCATCAAACATTAAAAGTGAACATATTCGAAGAAAAAGACAGAACTGTGCTTACCTGGGCCACTCAACATGGCTTTTATCGTGCCTGATGTTAATGCATGTTCTCTTTTTACAATAAATTCATGGCCATCAGATGATATCAATTTGACATACATGGCATCAGGGCCTTCACAGCCACCATAGGTTTTCTCCTCTCCATCTAAAGTAAAGTAAGTAGTAAAACAATTTTTGAATCACACAATGTATTAAAAATAAACAGGTTTGGTCAGGCGCAGTGGTTCACGCCTGTAATCCCAGCACTTTGGCAGGCGGATCACCTGAGGTCGGGAGTTCAAGACCAGCCTGGTCAACATGGTAAAACCCTGTCTCTACTAAAAATACAAAAATCCAGCCTGGGTGACAGAGCAAAACTCTGCCTCAAATAAATAAATAAAAGGTTTATTAACAAGGTTAATATTTGAAGAACTCAGACCAGAAACATTTCTGAAAGGTATTATAATAGTCACCAAGACTTTAATAGTTTTCAACTCCTTGTTTTATACTTCTCTATAAACATCTTCCAATATCAGAACAAACTGTAGATTTAAGAATGCTACTTCAGTGAAAATTTACTAGTATTTTTCAAGGAGGTATCAACAGTTGTTTTGTAACCAAAGCAGCCCATTCAAATTTGAAGACTAAGATGAAATATTTAAATGGTATGACTTTAATTCTGTCACCTGAAATATTCATTTTTAAAAATAAGATGTATAGCAGATGTACAAATCAGTGTTTATATGCCATGTGAGCTCAACTTCCTTTGACAAGCCCCACATTCTAAAAGTTAAGATTTCTTTTACTCAGCATTTCACACTTGATGGTTAAAAATAATGATCAAAGTACACATTTAAACAATACTCAGTTTAAATTCATGCAAGATTAAAAGTAATTAATACGGACAAAATATTGGTCCCCAAAAAAACCCAAAGCTGACATGAGGAGACAGAGTACACAGATGTTACTCTGCTACCGCCATTGCTGCTGTACTGGCTTCAGTCACAGTAGCCACATACATAGAGTGTAAAAGTTACATACGTGAGTAAAAATCTCCTTAATTTTTACAATTTTGTACTATAACAGAATTTTAACTTTTATAATTATTAACATGTGAAATAAAATAGCTTACGGTTTATTCTAAAAACTTAGGAAGCCCTAGAAAAAAGCAGAAGGATGAAGAAGTACTTCCAGAAGGAAGCAGAAGTACTGTTCGGCCACAGATACCCATTTGTTAAACAATTAATTCAGAAATCTCTAAAATCAAAATTAATATAAATCTCAAAATCCCACATGTGCTACCACTGCCAAAAATATTTGAATCAAATCACAACAACCACACAAATTTAAATTGAGGAACAGTCTTTGAAGTAGAAAACTATTTAGAGACTAAAGAGACAAGTTAATGCAGTATGATAATTTAAAAATGTTTTTATCTATCCATCTATAGTCATCCATCCATCCACCCACCCACCCGCCTGCCTATTTATTTATTTATTTATTTTTTATTTTTTGAGACGGAGTCTCACTCTTGTCGTGGAGTACAGTGGCACAATCTTGGCTCACTGCAACTTCCCTCCACCTCCCAGGTTCAAGAGGTTCTCCTGCCTCAGCCTCCCCAGCAGCTGGGATTACAGGCACCCATCACCATGCCCGGCTAAATTTTGTATTTAGTAGTAGACCATATTGGCCAGGATGTCTCGAACTCCTGACCTCAAGTGATCCACCTGCTTTGGCCTCCCAAAGTGCTGGGATTACAGGGATGAGCCGCTGCACCCGGACTAGTTATTTATTTATGGTTTATTTTTTTTAAGAGACAGGGCCTTGCTCTGTTACCCAGGCTGGAGCGCCGTGGTGCAATCATAGCTCACAGTAACCTGGAACTCCTGGGTTCAAGAGATCCTTTTGCCTCAGCCTCCAAAGTAGCTGGGAAACAGGCATGCACCACCATGCCTGGCTTTGGTCTTTGTTTTTTTAAAAAGGGCTTCTGTTCCATGTAAAACGTGTAATAAATATTCATCTATGTTATGTCATCTTATGTTATGTAATAAATGTTCATCTATGTTATGTTGATTTAATTCTCAGACCCAGCCAGGACCCTAAGGGGACTGAGATGGAGTTTTGCCAACTCTACAGTATGAACACACACACATACACACATACGAAAGCAAATGTGGCAAAACATTAACAATCTGGTGAAAGCTATGTTAGTATCCTTTTTTGTCTAATTTTTCATAAAAAGCTGGAGGATCCATAAAGATGTAAGTAGTTTCTAAATTATAGACTATTCAAGCACATAAATTTTTAGTAGTTTTTGCCAACCTCTAAAAAGAAAGTAATAATGGTTATTATTTCAATTTATGCTTCTAATATTTTTTGCAACAGAAACCATTTCATGTTTGTCGTGAAAGTTTCAAATTTCTTAAGGTAAAATTACTCACTAAAAATCACAAATTGGAGTTACCACGATATTATTACTGATCTGCCTATCAGGAATATACAGTCATGCATTGCTTAATGATGGAGATACCTTCCAAGACAAGAAATGCATCATTAGGCAATTTTGTTGTAACACAAACATCCTAAGAGTATACTTACTAAATCTAGAGTGTACTTACACCTAGGCTATATGGTGTAGCCTACTACTCCTAGGCTACAAACCTGTACAGTATGTTACTGTATGAATACTGCAAGCAACTCTAACATGATGGTATTTGTGTATCGAAACATAGAAAAGGTACAGCAGAAATATAGCACAAAAGAGTTTAAAAGGTGTACCTGTATAAGGCACTCACCAAGAATGGAGTTTGCAGGACTGGAAATTGCTCTGGGTGAGTGGTGAGTGAATGTGAAGGTCTAACACAGTACTATACTACTACAGACTTCATAAATACTATACACTTAGGCTACAGTAAATTTACCTGCTCAGGCTGGAGTGCAGTCACACAATCACGGTTTATTTCTGCCTTGAACTCCTGGGCTCACTCAAGCAACTCTCTTGTCTCAGCCTTCCAGGCAGTTGGGACTGTAAGTATGAGCCACTGTACCCAGCATAATTTTTCTTTATATCCTTACTCTATATGCTTTTTTCTATTTTAAAAAATTGTAATTTTTGTTCTACTTTTTAAATATTTTTGTTAAAAACTAAGACACAATCACACATTAGCCTAGGCCTACACAAGGACAAGATCATCAAGATGTCACCGTAGGCAACAGGAATTTTTCAGCTCTATTATAATCTTTATGAGACCATGTCACACATGTGGTTCAACACTGACTGAAACATCATTATGCAGGGCATGACTGTGTAGTAAAAATAAGCTGTTGATATGGACAACTAATTTCAGTCTACTGAAATTTCACTTGTGTTCACTGATTTTGAAGATCTCTGAAACAAAAAACCGGTTTCTACTAGTTAAAACACAAAATTAATTATCTTTAGCTTACCCATTTTGTTCTTATGAAATTCTACTTTGCTTCCCCAGGAACTTTAGTAGCTTCCTGAAAATATAACAATATCATATTAAGATTAATGTTGTAAGAGACAAGTTTTCACTCACTGTTATTTAATATGTCCTTGGTGTTAAAAGTTTAAGAACTCTCCCTCCTGGTTACATTACGAGCTCACCATTCCTACACAGCAAAAACACTGCACTTTAATAAAATCAATTGAATACCAAAATGCTTTGAGAGCTTAATCAGTTGGTACTTTTGAATTGGAAAAAGACTACTTAAAATAGAAACATAATCATTATAAATTGATTGGGGGTAGGGTTGTTGAAGAGGTTATAAGTATGACATGTTAAAAGTAACAGACATGTAAAAATGTTCATTCCATTAAAATACATACACAGAACATAATTATCAAGAAAAAACTGCCATACTGAGGTGTTCTAAGGCAGAGGTCCTTTATTCTTTTTCTAGGTAAAGGACTCTGCTGAAAATCCGAACAAAACTATCAGTCCTGTTGTATAACAAAGAAGTTGGCTGGTTTCTGATCCTCGTTTTGAGATACGGCCTCTAAATCCTTGGAATTTCCCTGGTGATGCAAGTCTCTGCTATTCATCATGGGTCCTGGTAGTTTACGTTAAACAGGTAACTCACAGTGGGCCTTTGGATAGTTTAACAAGAGGACTAAGGACAAAGGGTTCCGAGATGCCTTTTTTGATATCACCATCACCTCCAGTTGGAGGTGTGCTGAAGACTGAGCTCAGTCTTGTTGCTTATGACTCATCAATCATGTCTACAGAATGAAACCCCAAGAAAATCCCTGGACACCAAGGCTCAAGTGAGCTTTTGAGGTTAGCAATGCTCTGTACACCTTGTTATGGTACACATCAATGTGCTGGAAGGATGATGCATACTGACTTAACACAGGGAGGACACAGCAAGTTCTGGATCTTGTATTTAGTACACAGTAGTAGACAATAAGCAAATATTTGCTTGAATGAATGGCATGATATAATAACCAAGGACATGAAGTAACTTCCATGAGAATAAAAAAGCACAGGGCTGGGTACAGTGGCTCACACCTGTAATCCCAGCACTTTGGGAGGCCGAGGCAGGAGGACTGCTTGAGCCCAGGAGATTGATACCAGCCTGGACAATATATTGAGACCCTATCTCTAAAATAAATATATACATAAATAAATAAGAAAAAAGAGAAGTCTTGCTCTTTACTTAGATAAGCATACACATACATATTTTTATGCTTCCATCTCTTCCATATACAGGCTACCTAAGTTTTGAAATTTAACAATAAAGTGGTTAAAAATTTACAATTTTTTGAGAAATTATAAATTTGACAAAATAACAAGATGATTGCTAAAGAAAATGTTTCACTTTCTCAGTAATTTGTATTTTAATAATATACTACAGCATTTATTCAGAGGAGGACCTTATTCATACTGATACTCTTTTTTACGTCATTTACAGAAAAAAGCATTTCCTAACTATCCAGCTCTAAGAAATTCCTGACAAATTTTATTTCTGGCATTAAGAGAAGGATCAAGGCCGGGCGCGGTGGCTCAAGCCTGTAATCCCAGCACTTTGGGAAGTCGAGACGGGCGGATCACGAGGTCAGGAGATCAAGACGATCCTGGCTAACATGGTGAAATCCCGTCTCTACTAAAAATATAAAAAACTAGCCGGGCGATGTGGCGGGCGCCTGTAGTCCCAGCTACTAGGAAGGCTGAGGCAGGAGAATGGCGTAAACCCGGGAGGCGGAGCTTGCAGTGAGCTGAGATCCGGCCACTGCACTCCAGCCTGGGCAGCAGAGCGAGACTCCGTCTCAAAAAAAAAAAAAAAAAAAGAGAGAAGGATCAAGAAAATGAACCATAACACTTCAGAGCAGAAAAGGAACTTGCAGGTAACCTCTCTAATGCCTCAGGTTTGAATAATGTCATCCATGTAGAGAGGCTAAACAATTTGTTTCAGGTAGTGACAGAGCAGGAGTAGACATCAAATCTTAAGTCTAGAACACTTGCTAAGCATGGAGACAGATATTCAAAAATACCTTTTTTTTTTTTTTTTGAGAGGGAGTCTTGCTGTGTTGCCCAGGCTGGAGTGTGTAGCGTGATCTCAGCTCAGTGCAACCTCTGCCTCCCAGGTTCAAACGATTCACCTGCCTCAGCCTCCTGAGTAGCTGGGATTACAGGTGTCTGCCACCATGCCTGGCTAATTTTTGTATTTTAGTAAAGACCAGGTTTCGCCACGTTGGCCAGGCTGGTCTCGAACTCCTGACCTCAGGTGATCCACTTGCCTCAGCCTCCCAAAGTACCATTTCCAATGCGAAATAAAGCAGAGAAAACAGGCAGCAGTAACAATGAAATACGATGAACATTTTGCAGGCCTAATAAGTGGTAAACATTGTACTAAATGCCTTATATACATTATTTTATTTATTTATTTGTTTGTTTGTTTTGTTTTGAGACAGTCTCACTCTTTGGCCCAGGGCAGAGTGCAGTGGCGTGATCTTGGCCAACCTCTGCTTTCTGGGTTCAAACGATTCTTGTGCCTCAGCCTCCCGAGTAGCTGAGACTACAGGTGCATGGGATCATGCTTGGCTAATTTTTGTATTTTCAGTAGAGACGGGATTTCACCATGTTAGCCAGACTGGTCTCAGCTCCCGACCTCAAGTGATCCACGCAATTCAGCCTCCTAAAGTGCTGGGAGTACAGGTGTGAGCCACTGTGTCTGGCCCATCTTATTTAAAAACAACTCTTCCATAAGGGAATTATTCTGATTTTAGAGATGAGCAAAACTGGAAGAGTCTGCTACTTGCTCAAGGCTTCTACAGCTTAAGTGGCATCATTAGGATTTAAACCTAGGTAGGTTTGACTTCACAGCCCACATTCCATTCCTTCCATTATTGCCTACTGCCACAGTAAAAAAATTCTGGCTCCAGTTAAACTTAATTGCCACAATTCCCAACAGCTACTGATGTAAATCCTCAAATAGTTCTCTAAAATTTAAAAATAGTACTGTCATTTTATGATATTACACAATTTAAGAATTCACAACAGCCATTATTATTTTCTTTTCATTATACTGCTTTGTAATTACTCTTTTAAAAAACAAGAAAAGAAAAAACGCTAGAAAGATTGAAGTACAAGAATTTCAAGGGCCAACTCTTCTACCTGGAAAATCTCTAGAATAAAACATTGAGGATGTTTATTTAACTAGCAGTAGCTAAGCAACAATGCAAAGTCACATCTTAGGAGCCCTTTGGGTAGCAACAGTTTTTCTACAGAGTTAATGTAGTAAATCAATTCCATCATTTTATACAATAGAGATTAAGCAGAGGAAGAAGAGACCCACCCTTTCTCCCAACATTGAAAGGGAAAATCAACATTAAGAGTTAAAATTCCTAATTCTTAGGTAGAAGTTAGAAATATTTAAAATATGATTACGTTTAGATAACCCATACGTTATCTAAAGAAATCTAAGTTTGAGGAGACAAAAATCTCAGCTTGAACATCTATTGCATGACAGAGCTGAATTCTGGAAATATGAATTGGGCAGGTAAACGCCAGTCATAAGGGAATCGTTGGATTGAGAATAGTTCTAGGCAGAAGAAAGAACATGAACAATGGCCTAAGACGTCATTATGCTTTTAGGGTGTTACATATAAACATTAATCTCTTCAAGTTTTTCTGTGTATGTGTGTGTTTAACAACAAATACTTTACAGATCACTCACAAAAATACACTACAGATTAAAGACTCAAATGTAAAAAATCCACGAACTCTGGAAAAATACCAGAAAAAAGAATACAACTGGCTTACACAGGTATAAAAATGCTTGATGGGGCTGGGTACATGGCTCATGCCTGTAATCCCAGCACTGTGGGAGGCCGAGGTGGGTGGATCATGAGGTCAAGAGAAGGAGACCATCCTGGCCAACATGATGAAAACCCATCTCTACTAAAAATACAAAAATTAGCTGGGTGTGGTGGCGGGAGCCTGTAGTTCCAGCTATTCTGGAGGTTGAGGCTGAGGCAGGAGAATTGCTTGAACCCGGGAGGCAGAGGTTGCAGTATACCGAGATTGCGCCACTGCACTCCAGCCTGGCAACACAGCAAGACTCTATCTCCAAAAAAAAAAAAAAAAGGCTTGATGGGCTGGGCATGGTGGTTCATGTTTGTAATCCCAGCACTTTGGAAGGACAAGGCAGGCGGATGACCTGAGGTTGGGAGTTTGAGACCAGTCTGACCAACATGGAGAAACTCTGTCTTTACTAAAAATACAAAATTAGCTGGGTGTGGTGGCACATGCCTGTAATCCCAGCTACCCGGGAGGCTGAGGCAGGAGAATCGCTTGAACCTGGGAGGCCGAAGTTGCAGTGAGCCGAGATCGTGCCATGGCACTCCAGCATGGATAACAAAAGCGAAACTCCATCTCAAAAACAAAAACAAAAACAAAAACAAAAATTAGCTGGGTGTGGGGTGGCGTGCGCCTGTAATCCAGTTACTCTGGAGGCTGAGGCAGGAGAATTGCTTAAGCAACCTCTCGGGGGCAGAGGGTGCAGTGAGCCGAGATCGTGCCACTGCTGCCCAGCCTGGGTGACAGAGCAAGACTCTGTCTCGAGAAAAAAAAAAAAAAAAATTACAGGACACAGGCATCTTATAAAATTAGGATACCTAAAATAGTAGTCTCCCAATTATGTACCCACTACCATAACTGTTAATAATATATGCGAGTGTATGAAACATGTACAAGATTTCTGGAATTTCGTGTTTCTTAGAACAGATACAGTTGTTTGAAGATGTTAATTATTTGATATGTCCTCAAATTTCCTAGCATTAAAGCTAGCTGCTCTCTTAGCATTAAGACTCTGAGTTTCTGAGCTCGTTGTTTCAGTTTTGTCTTCAGTGGCAGTGGGTCAAAGAGGGAAGTTCTCTGTTTTTACTAAGAATTCTATCAGGTCATTAAAGTAAACACACTTCTATCTTGAGGGGAGCTCTAAAAAAAAATTAAAATTAAAACACAAAGTAAAAGCATTGATCTCAATTTCCAATCTGTTTCTGACAGCTAATACTTAGTAACAGCTGAACTGTTCTTCCAAATGGTCAAACTTTTAGTAATAAAATGACAACTCATCTAGTAATACCCAGTAATCAATGTTATAATATCTCATTAGCAGGGTCTCGATTTCTAGTAACACACTCTCATAAATGCCAGTCCTATGATCTGTCATGTATTGTGGGGCTTAAGGAATTTTGATCAGAAGAAATCTCTGATACTTAAGAACTGTATTTTAGACCAGCCACAAATGACCAATCAGAAATATGACATATGGGCCAGGCGCGGCAGCTCATGCCTGTAATCCTAGCACTTTGGGAGGTCAAGATGGGTGGACCACCTGAGGTCAGGAGCTCGAGACCAGCCTGACCAACATGGTGAAACCCCATCTCCACGAAAAATACAATAATTAGCTGGGTGTAGTAGTGGGTGCCTGTAATCCCAGCTACTCGGGAGGCTGAGGCAGGAGAATGGCTTGAAGCCAGGAGGCGGAAGTTGCAGTGAGCCGAGATCGTGCCACTGCACTCCAGCCTGGGTGACAAGAGTGAAACTCTATCTCAAAAAAAAAAAAAGAAGTATTACATATGGTAGTGCGGACTGCAACAGGCAATCACAGTAATGTTAAGTGGTCCCTGTATAGTGAATGATGGTTATTTATATTTTGGTGGGCTGCAGTCATTTCATATCAAATTATAAATGGCCAAAAAAAACCAAAAACAAAACAAAACAAAAAAACAGACTTCCTGAATCCTTATACTGGAAAAGTGAGTGAAAGTGTATGGCGAGAAAGGACAGTCTCTTCAACGAAGGAAGCTGGAACAATAGCCATATGGATTAGAAGCTCACTGTTAAACCATACACAAAAATCAATTTCAGATGGTTCACAGAATTCAACTTAAAATGCAAAATAAGGCTACCAAAAGAAAACAAATTATTTTCATACCCTCACTGTAGGCAAAGATTTCTCAGCGGCCAGGTGCAGTGGCCCACACCTGCAATCGCAGCACTCTGGGAGGGAGATCACTTGAAGTCAGGAATTTGAGACCAGCCAGGCACTCCAGCCTGTACAGAGCGAGACTCTCTCAAAAAACAAAACAAAAATCTCAGGAAAGATGCAAAAAGCACAAATTGTAAATGAAAAACTTGATAAACTGATTTCTCCAAAACAAAATTTCTGTTCATCAACTACCACAGCTGGGCATCATGGCTCACACGTCTCAGCACTTTGGGAGGCCGAGGCAAGCCGAATATTTAAGCCCAGGAGTTTGAGACCAGCCTGGGCAACATAGTGGTGAAACAGTTTCTATAAAAAATAGAAAAATTAGCCGGGCGAGGTGGCGGGCGCCTGTAGTCCCAGCTACTCGGGAGGCTGAGGCAGGAGAATGGCGTGAACCCGGGAGGCAGAGCTTGCAGTGAGCTGAGATCTGGCCACTGCACTCCAGCCTGGGCGACAGAGCGAGACTCCGTCTCAAAAAAAAAAAAGAAAACTTAGCTGCATGGTGGTGCATGCGTGTAGTCCCATGTATTTGGGAGGCTGAGATGGGAGAATCACCTGAGCCCAGGGAAGTTGGGGTTGCAGCAGGCCATGATGGTTCTACAGCATTACAGCCTGAGCAACAGTAAGACTCTGTCTCAAATACAAACCAAAACACCCCCTCAAAAACCAAAAAGAAAAATGACAAAAATGAAAAGTCAAGCCACGAATCGGAAAAAAATATTCACAACACATATCTGACAATGGCTTTCCATCCAGAGTAAATTAAAAAATGCCTGTATATCAATAAAAAAAATCCAATTAAAGTTGGACAGAAGAATTGAATGAACACATTAAAAAGTGCTCAACATTATTACTTATCAGTGAAACGAAACTCAAAACTTCAACGAAATACTACTATACAGCCACCAGTATAGCTAAAATTAAAAAGACCATCAACATTAAATGCTGGATAGGATGTGGAGCAAATGAACTCTCATACACTGCTGATGGGGAGTCCATCATAATAGGAGAATGGATAAATAAGCTGTGGTACATTCATACAGAGCAATACTATTCACAAAAAGGGATGATCTACTGATACAACACGGAAGAATATAAAAATATTACACTAAGTGGAAAAGCCAAACAAAAAAGTATAAACTGTATTATCCGATTTATATAAAATTATACAACAGGCAAAACAAACCAATGATGATAGCTCAGCAAGTGATTAGAGAGGAACATTCTAGAGTGATAAAAATGTCAAAACTAAATGGTACAATTAGCATTTCACCATATGTAGGTTATATTAAAGCTAGAATTCTTAAAAATGATAGCATTTCTGAAGTTTACTTTACCTTAACTCCAAAGATACCATCACTCTAGGATGGTTTTCTGCCTAATTAAGCTTTCAAAAGTGACACCAGTAATAAAATTAACCCAAATTCTCTAGATATGCAAATACTAACAGAGAAGGAATAAGAGTTGGTCATCCCAAAGAAAGGAAATATGAGACTACAAATCTGCAACAGAAAATCTGTTAAGTGAACAGCTATAAAAGGAAAGTAGCCTTTGATCTGGGTCTCGATGGATGGAGGTTTTTTTTTTTTTTTTGAGACAGAGTCTCACTCTGCTGCCCAGGTTGGAGTGCAGTGGCGCGATCTCAGCTCACTGCAAGCTGGTAGAGGTATTTTTACCAGGCAAAACTGGAAAGCGAGGGAGATCCAGGCAAAGTGAACAGTATGACCTGAGTCAGACAGCTTGGGGCACATAATGCAATTCAGTGTTGTTGGAAATCAGTTTACAAATTCATTCATTCAATAAATATTTACCAAGGGTTAGTATGCTAGATGCTCGCCTAGGCACTGGGGACTGAGATGAACATAACCAAGATTCCAACCTTATGGGAAGAATGGCGGGGACAGAAAACCAAAATAAAATAATTCATACAGCATGGTGAAGAACTAACATTAACAGAGACGTGAAGAAAGCAAGGGAATGAGTCACAGATATCTGAAGGAAGAGCCTTTTATGGAGGGAGAATGGCAAGGAGACCAGTCTGGCCAGAGGAGTGAGTCAAGAAGAGAGTGTAGGAAAATAGGAAAAGAGGTGAGAGTTTGGGAAGTTGGACTTTATCAAAGAGGGAAACAGCGATACACATAAGGAGCACACATTGAGATACTGACTAAGCCATGGGTCTTTTTTTTTGAGACGGTTCTTGCTCTGTCACCCAGGTTGAAGTACAGTGGTGCAATACTGGCTCAGTGCAGCTTCAATCTCCTGAGCGCAAAGGATTCTCCCACCTTAGCCTCCTGAGTAGCCTGCTACCAAGCCTGGCTAAATTTTTTTTTTTTAAGTAGAGGTCTCCCTGTGTTGCCCAGGCTGGTCTCGAAATAAGTTCAAGTAAACCTCCTGCCTTGACCTCCCAAGGTGCTGCAATTACAGGTGTGAGCCACCACACCCAGTCCAAGACATGGGTCTTGAATGCCTTAATAGTAAACAACGCTACAGAGGAATGTATTCCTTCTTTGCTACATTACCCTGTTTCATCACTCCCATCTATCCTTTTGCTGCTTTCTATCATTTCTGAAGACTTGATTTCAGCCCTCTATATAATGCAGTGCTTAAAATCAGTCAAGCTCCTAGCTATATCACTGTGGGAAAACTAACCTAATCTTTCTGTGCCTAGTTTCCTCAACGGTATAATGAGGATAATACAGCATCTACCTTACAGAGCTGTTCTGAATAATAAATTGCTTTACATATAAAAGCACTCACAATACTGCCCAGCACACATTAGAACACTGGCCATTATTCTATTTTTGAACCAGAGGTTCATTCCCATATGTATCAAGGGCCTACCATGTGCCAGGCACTGCTCTACATGTTTGGGAGGAATCTGTGGACAAAATAAATCCAACAACCTCTCCTCCACCCGTATCCTGGAATTTACATTTTTAGTGTGGTGGATGACACACTAAAGGACCAGAAAGTAAATACTGTTTGCTTAGCAGGCTGTAAGGTCTCTGTTACAACTATTCCAACTCTGCCACTGGAGTGCAAAAGCAGCCACAGACAAGATTTAAACGATTGAGTGTGGCTATGATCCAACAAAACTTTATTTATGGGCCAAAAAAAGGTAAATTTTATATAATTTGCTCTTTCTTTTTGTTTTTTTAAGACAGAGTTTCACTATTGTTACCCAGGCTGGAGTGCAGTGGCGCAACCCTGGCTCTCACTGCAACCTCCGCCTCCCAGGTTCAAGTGATTCTCCTGCCTCAGCCTCCTGAGTAGCTGGGATTACAGGCATGCACCACCACGCCTAGCTAATTTTTTGTATTTTTAGTGGAGATGGGATTTCACTATTTGGTCAGGCTGGTCTCAAACTTCTGACCTCAGGTAATCTGCCCACCTTGGCCTCGAGAAGTGCTGGGATTACAGGCGTGAGCCACTGCATTCAGCCTATAATTTTCATGTTATAAAATACATATTTACTTCGAATTTTTGTCCAACTATTAAAAAATTTAAAAACCATTCTTAGCATTCTTAGCTTGCGGGTAGTATAAAAGCAGGTAGTGGGTCAGATGTGGCCTGTGGTTCTAACTTGTTGACCCTATTCTAGCGGGTTCTTAATCTGCAGTCCCCCACTCCTCCAGGTTCATAGATAAGCAGCAGAATCCCAAATCCTTGAACCTGTAAGCACAATTTTGTGCCTATGTGCAGTTCAGGGTAAGCAGAATGAGGAGGTCCACAGCTTTTATCTCTTATCATAAATTAAGAACTAGCCCTGTTGAATGAAAGTCAACGGCTACCTTACATAGACCTGAACCCATCTCCACATCTGAATTTCTACTCTGTTAGGCATTTCTATCTTGAGACTCAGGTAAATTAAGTGATAGGACTTCTGTTTCTTCATCTTCCAAATGAGAGAATTGGACTCAATTATGTCCAAAAGTCCACTCTGGCTCCACTATATCATGACTAAATCCATCTGAAATTCATCCTTCCCTGACAACCACCTATAACTCAGCTTCCCATGTTTATTACCCAGAGTCGCCCTCCCACAACACAGAACTTAAGGGCTCCAGAGTACTGCATATTCTCACTGAGTCTGTCTGCCTCACCCCTGCAAATGACCTAATTATTCTCTCAAATAATATCTACAAACCCCCTTGTTTCAGTTTTAAAATTATGAGCAGATATTCCCAACTTATAATGTGTATTAATCATAGATTCTACATATTATAATTAACAGAACCTTTAGAAAGATTGGCTAAAAATAAACTGAAACCAATCACTTCAGTTGCCTTGTCTCTCCATCTTCAGCGTTCCTGTTTTTGTATAACATACATTTTGTCCACCCTGCTATTTCAAAATATTGAATAAAAACTGTCCATCCTACCAAAGGTCAATCTTTCCACTTAAGCAATGATTGCTATCCCCTCACCTAACTAAAGACTCTGCTATGGCCATTATTTCCATCCACATACCAATCTACCATCTACTTCTTAACTTATTCTGATCAGCCTTTTGGCCCACCAGTCCATGTTAGGGGTTCTTATCAAATTTCAACTACTTCACTTAGTCACAGGGTCAATCTTTAATGCTCATTTAGCAGTGTTTTATACAGTTGCCTACTCCCTCCATCATGAAACATTTTTTCCTTAGTACTCCAGATGTCACACACTCCTGGCTTTTCTGCTTGCATTACTGTATGCTCCTCTTCTGACTGGAGTGCTCCCAGTCATCTGCCTTCTCCATTTAACATTCTCTATTTGATGTCCTCCAGACTACAGGTTATCATCTATAAAATATGACTCCCAGTCATCTCCCTAGTTTTTCTGAGTGCCAGTCGTGAATATACAACTTTTCTACTGCACATATTCTCAGGTGCCTACTAGTTATCAAACTCAGTAATTCCCATACAGAACTTCTGATTTATCAATCTCAGAAACTGATACTCCCTTTCCAGTCTTCCACATTTCAGTACATGCACTGCTGTTTACCCAGATGCTTGACAAAATGATTGGTTATTCAAAAAACTTTATTTATTTATTTATTTATTTATTTATTTATTTATTATTTATTTATTTTATTCCTGGGAAGAAAGCTAAACCCATTTGGTTCCAGCTTCAAATTACATTCCAAATCAGACTACTACTCACTTTCAACTCTACACTTGTAGTTCAAATTACCATATCTCAACTGGACATTTGATTTACTTTCCTGCTTACCACCCTGATCTTGTCTCCCACCACTCTTCCTTCACTATGCTCCAGCCACACTGGCCTTTTTGGTATTCCTCGAAATCAGTCAAGTTCACTCTTACCTCAAGGTCTTTGCATTTGTAATTGCTGTTGTCTCAAAAGCTTTTAAATTCTCGTCATTTAGATCTCTAAGTAAAACTTCAACTCGTCAGAGAGCTCTTCCTTCCCTGATGATCCTACCAAAATTAGACACCCCTATCCCAGTCACTCTAACCCTTAACGTTGCTATATATTTTTTTCACATTTATCACTTCTTGAAATTATACCCGCTTACTTACACGTATCCTTTCTTTCCTCAAGTTCCTTGACAGCAGGCCTAGAATAGTGCCTGGCACTTTGTAGATGCTCAATAAATATTTCTTGAGTGAATGTACTATTATTTTCCTAATCGCTGAGGCTTGAAATTCAGGCATTACTGGACGGGCTTTTTCTGCTCTTACTTAATAACAGAACAATAAAGAATTTAGGATAGCAGTTTAGCTGAAATGCATTAACACATAAATATGACCATAGCCGGCCAGATTTGGTGGCTCATGCCTGTAATTCCGGCACTTTCGGAGGCCAAGGTAGGAAGACCACTTGAGCCACCCAAACAAAAAATAAGCTGGGTGTGGTGGTGGGCACCTATAGTCCCAACTACTAGGGAGGCTGAGGCAGGTGGATAGTTTGAGCCCAAGAGGTTGAGGCTGCAGTGAGCTGTGATCATACTACTGCACTCCAGCCTGGGAGTGCAGAACAGAGTGAGACTCTGACTCAAAAATAAATATGAGCATAATAGCAAAGACTTTCTTGATTATTTTCCAGTACTAAAAAATCTACCAAAAAAAAACCAGATAAACATTTTAGAAGATTTAAACAATTAAATATCACTTTAGAACTTGATGTATAGGACTCACTATAACTTCTGGCTGTGAACTAGTGCCTATTATATTAGGGAATTACCATCTAGTAATGCATACATGTATATTTTTTGAATGGTAGTTATTAAATTTCATATTTAAGTAAAAGAGGAACGGTCATTTAAAATTAAACAGGGACCCCAAATCATCATTGGCAAGAAACAATAAACACCCATTATAGTACGTACCACAGCTATTTCGTTGCCATTGTATCTCCAGAATGAATAAATCCACATGTAAACTGCTATGTTTCAACATGATTATAATGTAAATGAGATCAGAGATTTGTCATTTTAGGTCAATGAACAGAAAAGGAAACAACTTTCGGGGATCAAAAAGCAAATATGGAGCCGAGTGGGGTGGCTCATGCCTGTAATCCTAGCTCTTTGGGAGGCGGAGGCGGGCGGATCACCCGAGGTCAGGAGTTCGAGTCCAGCCTGACCAACATGATGAAACCCCATCTCTATTAAAAAAAAAAATTACAAAATTAGCTGGGAGTGGTGGTGCGCGCCTGTAGTCCCAGCTGCTCCATAGGCTGAGGCAGGACAATAACTTGAACCCCGGGGACCGAGGCTACAGTGAGCCGAGATCACGCCACTGCACTCCAGCCTCAAGATAGAGCAAGACTCCGTCTCAAAAAAAAAAAAAAAAAAAAAAAAAAGGCAAAGAAAAAGAAAAAGAAAAAAAAAAAAAAGCCAAGATGGCAGTTAAAAAGTGAGGTTTTAAGACACTAAAGAATTTCAAGGCCATGCGCAGTGGCTTACGCCTGTAATCCCAACACTTTGGGAGGCCGACAGAGGGCAGATTACTTGAGGTCATGAGTTCGAGACCAGCCTGGCCAAGCCAACATGTCGAAACCCCGTCTCTACTAATAATAGAAAGATTAGTCAGGCGTGGTGGCATGCGTCTTGGTCCCAGCTACTTGGGAGGGTGAGGCAGGAAAATCACTTGAACCTGGGAGGCAGAGGTGGCAGCAAGCCGAAATCGCACCACCGCACTCTAGCCTGGGCAACAAGAGCAAAAGTCTGTCTCCCCCGGCCCTCTAAAAAAGAATTTCGGTTTTCTACACTAAAAGCAATGTGGAGTAGAAATGCTCACTCTAAAATGGCACAAACTCCACAGTTATATGTTACTAAATAGATCTCAGTTCCTTAAGAGAAACTCAGTGGGCACAATATTTCACCCTAGATACCTCCTTTCAGACAAGACTGGACGGGCAATAGATGCACGAAACCCCCAACTCATGAAGTCGAGCATAGATCAGCCAACGAGTTACCCAGAAGGTAAACTTCTCGGGTATTGCAGCTGGAAGAAGCGAGAGACCTCTCCTTGGGCTAGGAACTGGCTTCAAGAAAATAACGAATCTGAGCGGACACGAGGAAAGCAGTAAGAAAAAGCGACAGGGCTACCATGCTCCTAACTCCACCCTCCCGCGCTCAGCCCGGAGAAGGCCCAGTCTCGCTGGCTGCTGCCCCTCCTTCCACCTCTTTCCAAACCCACCGAGCGGCGCCAGGAAAGGTCCCGCCGCCATCCCCTCCCCCAAACCAGGGGCTGGGAAGGCCCAGAGAGGTTAACAGCTTCCGTTCCTTCCCCGCCCAGAAGGGAAGGGGTGGGAAGTGGGATTGCGAGCTCGTCCCGTCTCGGCCTCCCTCGCCCTCCACCCTTACCCGGAGCTCCGTTTTCGCCCCAGCCCGAGACTCAATCGTCAGCCCCGCAGCCACCGCAGCCGGGTCCCCGCGTACTGCCACAGCCCCTATCCCAGGGCGGCCCCCCCGCCCCCAGCTGCCTGCTCCTGTGGGTTCCGGGGCAGTCGAAAGAATTACTTCCGCTGGGTCAGAGCAGCTTTCTGCGACGCGCGGGAGATCAGTACCTGGTGAGGCGAGGACGCAGAGTGCGTCGCTCACTTCCGTCTGGAGGTAGTGCGTAGCGCCCTACTCTCTTCCCCTATAGTAGGCCAGCCTATGAACGACACCGGCAAATTTCGACCAATCCGAGTCTAGCTCTTCTGGATTCCCAGCATGCAGCGCAGACCCTGCTCCAATTACTGTAAAGACGCATCCGTAGAGCCGAGACAGCACTGCATTCTGGGATTTGTAGTTTCTCTGGTGGATACCGTCCGCCTTGGGACCGAGGCAGCCCTGCATCCTGGGACTTGTAGTTTCTCGCTCTGCGTGTGAAGATTTTGGTGGTTTTAGAGATTGTCCCTGCCTCTCATTTAGGGGTACGCCTGGAGGTGGGAGACTGCGGAGGAAAGATTGAAACGTGGGAGGGCGGTTTCTTTGCTAACGAGATCGTGCTCTTTATGAAGCAACATCTGTCCCTTGTGAAAAGTTGCTGTGCGTGCAGAAAAGCCAGCACAGCAACGACTAGCTCAATCGGCTGGCCTCATTTCCTCTCTTCCCAGTAGAATTCAATGCTTACTGAAAACTAACCAATTCCCCTCCCCGCGCACTACACCCCCGAGGGTCCTGCCTCTGACTCTGGGTTAGCTCAGCTATTCTGGATCCTGAGCTCACGCACAGAAAATCCAGGCGCCTGCCAATACCGTTACTCAGTTTTGGGGAACTTCTTTCTCATTCCACGCCCCCTTTCCCACCCCCAGCGTTTCCTGTGGTAAGATATACAGGCACCTTTCCAGGAAGGCTGAAACAGCTAAATAAAGTTCACCTTCTACTGTTTTCCAGGAGTGTGGCATGAAGAGAATGTATGTAGGGCCAAGACAACATTGCAAGTTGCTCAACGAGGCACTTTGTGTGCTCAAAAAATAGATAACAGGCTATCCGGAGTTTGTTGAACTGAGGACTTGACAGAAAGGCCTTTTTTTTTATTTGGTTGATTTGGTAGATAAAAGCATTGGCTTTTTATAATTAATTGCAATAATCGAGATTGTCTTGGATAAATTTTTCAAAGCCTTTGCAGAAATCAGAACAAAGATTTTTTGGTTGTAACGGTAGCTCGAAGTAGAGTTTGGTGGGGAGGACAGGCATGGAGATGCAGATGAGGCTAGGCTGTAGGCCCCTTTTCTTTTTTCTTTCCTTCTTTTTTATTGAGAGGGTGTCTCGCTCTGTCTGCCAGGCTGGAGTGCAGTGGCGCAATCTCGGCTCGCAGCGGCCTCCACCTCCCAGGCCCAAGCAATTCTTGTGCCTCTCAGCCCCCTGAGTAGCTGGGATTACGGGTGTGCTCCACCACGCCGGGCGACTTTTTTGTGTGTTTTTAGTGGAGACGGGGTTCACCATGTTGGCCAGGCGGGTCTCAAACTCCTGACCACAAGTGATCGGCCCACCGTGGCCTCCCAAAGTGCTGGGATTACAGGCGTGAGCCACCGTGCCCGGCCTAAAAACATCCTTATAATCGTTCTAAAATCCCATTAGTTTATATTTAACAAAAGTCTCTAAATTACTGGAATTGGAAAATGCATCTAACATAAATAACAATTCTATGTAAATCTATAGTACAGAGTTTTCAGAATAAAATCTCATTTTATGTATTTAGAAATTTTGAGAACTAGATCAAACAAATGTTTTTATTTTCATCTACATACAGTATTTGTAGGGGGAACAGCTTTACAGAAGATAAAATATTTGAGTTCTCTCAATATAGTTATGAAAAACGTTTTTATATGAAAAATTTAAATATATCAGCAAAATAATATAGTGAATATTGATTGTGAATGAATTACCCTGAACAGAAGAGTTTTTAAAATGTAAATAAGCCAAGTGTGGTAGCTTAGGTTCATCTGACACTTTGGGAGGCCCAGGCAGGAGGATCCCTTGATTCCAGGAGCTCAAGACCAGCCTGGGCAACTAAAAGAGACCCTGTCTCCACTAAAAATACAAAAATTAGCTGGGCATGGTGGCATGGCCGGTAGTCCCAGGTACTTGGGAGGCTGAAGTGGGAGGATCACTTGAGCCTGGGAGGTCAAGGCTGCAGTGAGCTATGATGGTGCCACTGCACTCCAGCCTGGGCGACAGAGCAAGACCCTGTCTCAAAAACAAAATAAAAGGCGGGTACAGTGGCTTGCCCTTGTAATTCCAGCACTTTGAGAGGCTGAGGTGAGTAGATAGCTTGAGTCTCAGGAGTTTGAGAGCAAACTGGGCTATGTGGTGAAACTCTCTCTCTACTATTAAAACAAATGTTAAAATAAAAAGAAACAAAATATAAGTAGAAGCTAACTTTTTATGAAATAAAGTTATCCATATAGAGGTATTATCATTATCTCCTTCCGAATACTCCCCCCAATAGACAGTATTTGGAGTTGCCAACACGATCATGTTGTTCTATTGATTTATTTTTATTTTTACTTTTATTTTTGAGACAGGATCTAGCCCTGTCACCCAGGTGCAATCAGGGCTCACTGCAGTCTCAACCTCTTGGGCTCAAGTGATCCTTCCGCCTCAGCCTCCCAAGTAGCTGGGACTACAGGCAGGCACCACGACGCCCAGTGCATTTAAAAATTTTGTAGAGACAGGGTCTCACTTTGTTGCCCAGGCTGTTCTCAAACTCCTGGAATCAAGGGATCCTCTCACCTGGCCCTCCATGTAGTATTGGAATTGTAGGCATGAGCTCCCGCACTTGGCCACACATTATTTTAGACTATGAATTTGTTCCTCTGCAGTGCAAATAACATACCAAATCAAAAACAGTTATAGTTCTGCAGTGGTAAACAAAAGTGTGTCTCTATTACTAAGATGCTCATCCTTCAAGACTGAGCTAAATGTGAAGCCAGTCTGAAGACATTCTGAGGCAAAATTAATCATGTTCTTCTTTGTACTTCTGTGGCATTTGTTTGTTCCTTTTTTTGATACACAGTGTCACTTTGTGGTCCAGGCTGGAGTGCAGTGGTGTGGTCTTGGCTCACTGAAGCCTCGACTTTGGGCTCAGGCAGTCCTACCATGTCAGCCTCCTGGGTAGCTGGGACCACAAGCACACACTACCATGTGTGGTTTATTTTTTGTTTTAGGTTTTTTTTTTCTTTTAATTTTTAATTTTGTAGTGACGGGGTCTCCCTGTATTGCTCAGGCTGGTCTCAAACTCCTGGCCTCAAGAGATCTTCCTGCCTAAACCTCCCAAAGCGCTGGGAATACAGGTGCAAGCCACCACAGCCGGCCACATTTTGTATATTGCGGTATCTCAATTACATTCCATTATATTCTAGCCAATTTTCAGGTGTTTTCCCCCACTATTTAAGCACTGTGGAGTCCCAATTTTATCTAGTATCTTTGTATCCTCTGCTCCTAGCTCAGTCTTGGCAATAGTCACTCAGTACCTCTTTAACAAGTAATGAATCATTGTGTATATAGATGTAAATGATTTCCGACGACAAATCTGATAACACCTATCAATATTACATGAACAAATTCCATTTATTTTCCTCCAATCAGATGACTGAATTAAGGTATCATTCATTTTTGTTCAGATCGTATATTCTTCCTTCTGTGCCAACAGGCTGGAATCATTTTCCGCAAAGGAAACAGTTTTTAGGGATGTCGTCCACGAGAAAAAAAAAGATTTAACCCTGGCTTCTGGGCTTTGTCATTCTCGCATAGCCCTCTGCCCTTCCACACTGTTATAAAGAAGGTAAAACTCTAGGAAGGAGGAGCCGCTCAGCCAAGGACAGAGCGGCGGATTCCCAGCTCGGCTAGCAGGTAACGCGCGCTGCCGGGAAGGCGGAAGGCGGGCGGCAGATTCTGCGCACGCGCGGGCAGCCCAGCTGCCCGGCAGGCGTCAGTGGCGAGGCTTGCGCCGCTTCTGCAGCAGTCGGGTGGGAAACAGTGTCTTGCCGGCGTGGGCCTCTGCAGCTGGGGCGTCCGCAGCCGGTAGTCACTGCGGGATGCTGTTTGTGGCGTTAGGCCGCCCGTGGGCGGTCGAACTGCGTCTCAGCGGAAGTAGGATTGCATTGTGTGCGGCCGCCGCGCACCGAGGTCCCCGGGCCTTTGTCTCCCAGGCGTCCTCCTGCAGCAGGCCTTCGGGGCCGGTAGCCGGCGGGAGTACGGGGCCCTGGGGAGCCGCGCGCCTTCTCCGGCGTCCGGGCCGAGCGCAGGTCGGGCGTCCGAGATCTGGTGTCCCAAGTGAGGCGGGGAGGGCGGGTGTCGCGTCGGGCCTGGGGAGGCCCGGCGACTCTTCGCGACCTCTCCCGGGTGTCCGTGACTGGAGTGCGGGAGGAGCCCCCTCTGCGGGGCTTGGAGAAATAGCAGGCCGAGGGCCCCGGGGTCCTCAGCCTCCGCGAGTCCAGGAGAAAGGCTGGAAAGTGCTTACTTTTATGGTGGTTTCAAATCCACAGGGTTTGTGGTGACGATTATATGCAGTTTTCTACCCTTGAGCAGAAGCTTAGAAGTGTTAATTTGCAAGAAATTGGATGCAGCACCTGGAAATAGAACCGAAAGAGCCAGGTTAACCTGACTTTGAGCTTGTTTTACTTTTATTAGGTGGCTGTACTTTTAAGAATTACTTTGGTCCCTTGGAAAAGGGGAGGATGCAGATGTTAATTCTTTTATTTTGATCTGAATAAATTGTCTCCTAATTCTACTCTGTAAAATATCAGGATTGGCAAACCTGGTTAAAACTTGGAAGAAATGCTTAAAATGGAAATTGGAATCTAATTACATTTCAGCATTGAGGAATTAGGCATGCCTTTTACATTTTGAAGTGTGTACACTGTGAACCTCGTTTTCAGATGTTTGGGGAACTCTTTTTTTCCCTTGAAATTTGATGTAGGATTTCAAGTAAATTTTATTTCTTTTTTTTTGGAGGTGAAGTCTCACTCTGTCACCCAGGCTGGAGTGCAGCGACGTGATCTTGGCTCACTGCAACCTCCGCCTTCCGTGTTCAAGCGATTCTCCTGCCTCAACCTCCCCAGTAGTTGGCATTACAGGCGCGCTCCACCACAGCGCAGCTGATTTTTTTGTAATTTTAGTACCGACGGGGTTTCACCGTGTTGGCCAGGCTGGTCTTAAACTTCTGACCTCAAATGATCCTCCTGCCTCTGCCTGTCAAAGTGCTGGAATTACAGGCGTGAGCCACTGTGCCCAGCCAAATTTTATTTCTTGGCAAGAAATAAAAAGACCAGGGGATACACAGTATTTATAAGGTCTTTAGAGAAAGAATTGATATCTTTTAATACTATTGTATAAATATTTTAGAAGTATTTATAAAAGGCCCGGACTTGAAATATAATCTGAACTTGCAAAGTGTTTTACTTAAATTATTTTAGTAAAATTAGATTTTATTTTTTAGGGATGGGATCTTGCCATGTTGCCCCGGCTGACCTCGAACTCCTGGGCTCAAGTGATCCACCTCAGCCTCCCCAGTAGCTGGGGCTACAGACATGTTCCATTACACCTGCTAAATGTATTTATTTTTTGAAAAGGTGTTGCATTTAAATAGAATGGAAATGATGTCCTCATTAACAGTGGAGTAGAAGAAACTGTTCCACTATTTTTACTTGTTCAAGGTCATACTAGACCTAGAAACCTGAGAGCTGGGATGCAAAGCTAACAAACTCCAACTCTGCAGTTTTCTACTTGTGACTAGAATTAAGGCAGGCCATTCTGTCAGCCAACTGATTTCTTTAGCTCTGTAGATTATTTGGGAGAATTCTTATGTCACCTCGTGTGACAGGTTCTCTTCATTACAATTTTATTTTATTTGAGACGGAGTCGCGCTTTGTTGCCCAGGTTGGCGTACAATGGTGTGGTCTCAGACCACTGCAACCTCTGCCTCCTGGATTCAAGCGATTCTCCTGCCTCAGCCTCCCGAGTAGCTGGCAGGTGCCTGACACCACGCACGGCTAATTGTTTGTATTTTTAGTAGAGACGGGGTTTCACTATGTTGGCCAGGCTGGTCTTGAGCTCCTGACCGCAAGTGATCCGCCCACCGCAGCCTCCCAAAGTGCTAGAATTGCAGGCATGAGCCACTGCTCCTGCCCTCTTCATTACAGTTTTAAAAATAAACTTAAGCCAGGCATGGTGGCTCATGCATGTAATCCCAGCACTTAGGGAGTCCAAGGTGGCAGATCCCTTGAGGTCAGGAGTTCAAGACCAGCCTGGCCAACATGGTGAAACCCCATCTCTACTAAAAATATGGAAATTAGCCAGGTGTTGTGGTGGGCACCTGTAATCCCAGCTACTCAGGAGACTGAGGCAGGAGAAATGCTTAAACCCGGGAAGCGGAGGTTGCAGTAGTGAGCCGCGATCGTACCACTGCCCTGCAGTCGGGGAGACAGAGCGAGACTCTGTCTCAAAAAAAAAAAAACTTAAAAAATTTAAGAAGGTTGATCGATCATAATGATCCCTGTTTCAATAGATCCCTGTTTGTTGGGAAGGATATGTTCGATGCTTACATACGCCATCTGACAAATCAGAAGATGGAAGGCTAATTTATACTGGCAATATGGCCCGAGCAGTGTTTGGTAAGTAATTGGAGGTGAGGGTACTTACTTTTTTTTTTCTCTCTTTTAATTGTAAAAATATCCTTACCATATCTTGTTGTTATGGCATCCCTTAATTACAATGCGTAAGGAAAATTAGATTTTCATTTTTTTCTTGAGGTGTGTTGATAAGTTGTAGAGACCTTTGCATTTTTAGATTTTTATTTGAGACAGAATCTCACTCTGTTGTCCAGGCTGGAGTGCAGTGGCATGATCTTGGTTCACTGTACTCTCCGCCTCCCATGTTCGAGTGATTCTCCTGGTTCAGCCTCCTGAGTAGCTGGGATTACAGGCATGTGCCACCACACTTGGCCAATTTTTGTATTTTTAGTAGAGACAGGGTTTCACCATGTTGGTCAGGCTGGTCTTGAACTCCTCACCTCAAGTAACCCACCCACCTCGGCCTCCTGAAGTATTGGGATTACAGGCGTGAGCCACCACACGCGGCCTCTATTATGTTTTAATATTTGGAAGGGGTAACTTCACCTCATTGCTTTATTTATTTTTTTATTTGTGCTGCTTTTGTTTTTCCAAGTGAACTTTAAAATCAACTTGTTTAGGATCTCAACTTTTTTATTTTCCAAACAGATGGTAATTTTTATTAGGATCATATTAAAATTATAAATTAAAGGTAAGATAAATTTACATTTTAAGTCATTTTTTATTGTGGTTAGATAAACATAAAATTTTTCACTTTAATCATTTTGAAGTATACAGTTTAGAAGCCATTTTTTAAAAACAATTGTTATTTTTTAGAGACAGGGTCTCTGTCATCTAGACTGGAGTGCGGTGGTATGATCATAGTTCACTGCAGCCTCAAACTTGTGGGCTTTACTGATCCTTCCACTTCAGCCTCCCAAATAGCTAGGCCTACAGACGTGTGCCACCACACCTGGCTGATTTTTTTTTTAAGCTAGTCAAATTTAGCAGTGGGGGCATTGTACACCAACTTTAGTGACACCAATGTTAAGTTCTGATAACTCATTACCATCAGACCAGCCTTGGCTAATTTAAAAAAATTTTTTTTGTAGAGACAGGTCTTATGGTGCCTAGGCTGGTCTCAAACTTTAATCATTTTGAAGTATACAGTTTAGAAGCCAGTCCCCCTGCCTACACCTTCGAGTGTGCTGAGATTACAGGCATGAGCCACTGCACTGCGCTAGAAGTCATTTATTTTTAATCTTTCTAAGGTAGTAGGTAAAAATGGTATCTCAGTGTTTTATTTGTATTTTTTATTATTTATTTATTGAGACAGAGTTTTGCCCAGGCTGGAGTGCACAATCTCGGCCCACGCAACCTCCGCCTCCTGGGTTCAAGCAATTCTCCTGCCTCAGCACCCCCAGTAGCTGGGATTATAGGCACATGCCACCAAGCCTGGCTAATTTTTGTATTTTTAGTAGAGACCGGGTTTCGCCATGTTGGCCAGGCTGCTTATCTCAGTGTTTTTTTTTTTTTTTTTTTTGAGACGGAGTCTCGCTCTGTCGCCCGGGCTGGAGTGCAGTGGCCGGATCTCAGCTCACTGCAAGCTCCGCCTCCCGGGTTTACGCCATTCTCCTGCCTCAGCCTCCAGAGTAGCTGGGACTACAGGCGCCCGCCACTTCGCCCGGCTAGTTTTTTGTATTATTTAGTAGAGACGGGGTTTCACCGTGTTAGCCAGGATGGTCTCGATCTCCTGACCTCGTGATCCGCCCGTCTCGGCCTCCCAAAGTGCTGGGATTACAGGCCTGAGCCACCGCGCCCGGCCATCTCAGTGTTTTAATTTGAATGTCTTTCCTTACTAAAGAAGTTGATATCTTTCCCATATGTTTCTCTCTCTCTTTTTTTTTTTTTTTTTTTTTTGAGATGGAGTCTTGCTTTGTCTCCCAGGCTGGAGTGCAGTTTGCAGTCTTGGCTCACTGCAGCCTCTACCTCCTGGGTTCAAGGATTCTCCTGCCTCAACCTCCTGAATAGCTGGGATTACAGGCACATGCCACCATGCCCAGCTAATTTTTGTATTTTTAGTAGAGGTGGAGTTTCAACATGTTGGCCAGGCTGGTCTTGAACTCCTAACCTCAAATGACCCAACCACTTCAGCCTCCCAAAGTGCTGGGATTACAGGCATGAGCCAGTCCCATATGTTTTTTAACCACTGGTGTTATTTCTTTGGTGATTTACTGTTTTAATCTTGGGCATTTAGCCTGATAGAATTTACCACGTTTGAATATTTTATGTTAGATATACTGGAGTGCTTGTTAATAGAGAGTTTTGTTTGATAATCTGCTCTCTGAATCAACTTTTGTAGTACAGTATTAGTAAGGATCTTTAAGTAATATTAACTACTTTATTGTGGAACTGAGGTAGGGCCACTTAAACCCTAAAGCAGATTTCCTGCCTGGAGAGACAGTACATTCTAATGGTCAGCGGCATGGACATTGAAGTCAAAATATGTAAAGTCCTTAAAACAGAGGTTGGAATATAATAAGCACGGTATTTATGGTTTGATTTTGTTGTCTTGAGCTGATACAGTAAGAAGAAAAATGGAAGAATTAGTGGGATAGATTGATTCTTTTATAAAATTTATAAGTATTGATCCTCTCTCTTTTTGTCCCATTTAGGTGTGAAATGTTTCTCTTATTCAACAAGTCTGATTGGCCTTACATTTCTGCCATACTTGCTTACACAAAATAATGCTTTTTTTGAAAGTGTGTCTCTACCTGTTCAAATCGTATTTTATGGCATCATAGGAAGCTTTACGTTGATCACCCCAGTGCTGCTTCACTTTATCACAAAAGGCTATGTCATTCGATTGTACCATGAGGCCACAACAGACACTTATAAAGCCATTACCTACAATGCTTTGCTTGCAGAAACGAGTACATTGTTTCACCAGGATGATGTGAAGATTCCAGATGCTACACATGTGTTTACCACATTTTATGCTAAAACAAAATCACTGTTAGTTAATCCAGTGCTCTTTCCAAACCGCGAAGACTTTGTCCATCTAATGGGTTACGACAAAGAAGAATTCATTTTGGATATGGAAAAACCTAGTGAAGAGAAACAGCATAAAGATGAGAAATGAGCCTATGTTTAAACGTTTGTGCTTAAATGTGATTTACGTTTTAATGTATAATAATAAAATAGCCTTTTGCATTCTGTTAGTGACTGATTGTTAAATAATTTGAATTATCAAAGCTTATAATTTCCAGAGAATGATGTTTGTTTATAATAAAACAAGCTATGTTTGAAAACGAAAACGTAGTATCTGCCATTCGTGTTTTAGAAAAAGGTATGTGAATAAATATGTTCATGCTGTTATAAGAGTTCTGTATTACTGTGGTTGACTCTAAACTGGGGATCTGATGTCAGTAGCAAATGGGAGAGTTACTTTATTCTTTGTATATGGATTTTTCTAAGTGTATAAATATTTTCTGACATTAAAAGACATTTTCTCTTTGAGGAAGACACAGTCGTAGGTGGTGTGGAGCTGTGGTCCACCTGCTCCTGCTCCTGACTCACTGCTCTTTGCTCTTGCCTGAGGACCAAATCTGTCAGGAAGCTGGCTAGGAAGCCTTGCAGCAGCCATGGCTTTTAAAGATACCAGAAAAACACCCGTGGAGTCAGAGGTGGCAATTCACCGAATTCAAATCACTAACGAGTTGCAACGTATAATCCCTGGATAAGTTGTGTGCTGACTTGATCAGAGGAGCAATGGAAAAGAATCAGTGAAAGGACCAGTTTGAATGCCTACCAAGACTTTGAGAATCACTACAACAAAAACTTGTGAAGGTTCTAAGACATGGGATCGTTTCCAGTTGAGAATTCACAAGCGACTCTGACTTGCACAGTCCTCAAATTGTTAAGCAGATTACTTCCATCAGTATTGAGCCAGGAGTTGAGATGGAAGTAGCCATTGCAAATGCTTAAGTTGATTATTTTCATAAATTATCAGTTGTTAAAAAAATTTTTTTAAACCCCAAAATTTCAAGAAATTCACAAATTATGGGAACAGTTTTAAGTCCCCTTTGGTTCAGAACACAGGTTTTTGCCTAACCCCTGGCATGATTGCCCATAAGAACATTCATGTGCAGTTGAACTGGTGGTTAGCTATAAGGGAAATGATAAGTAGTGTTGTTTTCAGTAGTCTTAATTTGTTTCTTCAACTGTGCACTCCTCCCTTGGTGGCACCCTATGGGTTTAGGAAAACCACTGTTAACTAAATAGGTGAAAAATACCTTGTGTAAAATTGCCATCTCTATGCTAGCTTTGTCAAGAATATCCATTGTAAGATTTTTTACCTCTATTGTAAAGTGGAGATTGACTCTTGCCAAGAATTTTTAGCTAGGAACAAGAGGCCTCAAACCACACTATTTAGATCAGTAGATATTTACTAAGTGCCCAATACTGTGCTAGTTACTAAGATCACAGTTAAGAACAAAACACCCAGTCTGTCTTTATGGAGCTACCTAACATTGTCTACGGATACCATAATAGTAAATTTAAACTTTATGGTGTACATGTGTATGAGGGAGGTTGGTGGGGAAGCAGCAGGAGCATCTGATCAAAGAGATCATTCAATTCCCAGGCTTCTAGAAATTTATTCATAGGAGATAAGACAGAAAGTTGTCTTTCTGAGACTTAGAGCCTGCCCTCTGCTTGGATTGTCCAGCTCACCAGACAGAATTCTCACCGCCATTCCTGTGTCATCTGCTCAGGGTGGGTTTTTGCCTGCTTGCTTCTATGTCCTTTGTCCCCTAGATGTATCCTAGCAATGAATGAGAGATGTCTTTCTTTTTTTTCATAGCAATCTACTAGATAAGGCAGGCTTGTCCAACCTGCAGCCCAAGATGGCTTTGAATGTGGCCCAACAAAAATTCATAAACTTACATTTTATTTTTGAGATATATTTTTTAAACTCATCAGCTATCAGTATATTTTATGTGTGGCCCAAGACAATTCTTCAAACGTGGCCCAGGGTAGCCAAAAGATTGGACATCCCTGAGATAAGAGAGATCTTTCTATAAAAAGTTATTCCATGATCAAATGTTTATTATGGATACATTAGAAGTAGAAGGAAGAAAGAGGCTGGGTGTGGTGGCTCTTGCCTGTAATTGCAGCTACTTGGGGGGCTGAGGTGGGAGACCCGCTTGAACCTGGGGGATCAAGACTGCAGTGAGCTGGGATTGCACCACTGCACTCCATCCAGGGTGACAGAGCAAAACCCCATCTCAAAAACAAAAAAGGAAAAATCACTCCTAGTTCCCCCTAGAAAAAGTTGCATTGTTTACATTTTAAAGATCTCTTCCAATATTACCTCTCTTCATCGCTTAAGTACAATATATTTCTTTATGTTATAAATAAAGTTTCAGTGCCGCAAAAGAAATAGCACTCAAATATAAAATTTTCTTTTTTTCTTCTCAGCAAGGCAGTTTACTTCTATAGAAGACTGCACCCTCACAGATGGAGCAATGGTGAGCGCACACCTGGACAAGGGAGGAAAAGGGGGGTCTTATTCCTGACACAGGTGGCCCCTGCTGCTCTGTCGTTCCCCTATTGGCTCAGGTTAGACAGCACAGGCTAAACTAATTCCGATTGGCTAATTTCAAAAGAGCGACAGGGTGAGTGGTTTGGCGGGAAAAATGATTGTGGAGAATGAGCAGGTAACTGGAATGAGTCAGGGTGGAACAGGTAATCAGAAAAGGTTGGTTTGCGAGGAAGTTAAGTTTAAAAGTAGAAGGTAAAGAATTGAACATACTGACATATTGATTCTTTGAAGAGAAATTTAGAACTCATATCTAACATTTACATGTTCTATATCCATGTGATCATTTTATCACTGTGCTCTCGGTCCTGCAGCTGTGAGGAGGACGCTCTGCAGATTCACTGCTCACTGGCTTCCTCCCCCGTGTCCTTGGGACCGCCCGAGGGGAAGATGGCCTCAGGAGTGCAAGTAGCTGATGAAGTATGTCGCATTTTTTATGACACGAAAGTTCGTAAATGCTCCACACCAGAAGAAGTCAAGAAAAGAAAGAAGGTTGTCATTTTTTGTCTCAGTGCAGACAAAAAGTGCATCATTATAGAAGGCAAAGAGATGGTGGAGATGTTGGCATAACTATAACTGATCCTTTCAAGCATTTTGTGGGAATGCTTCCTGAAAAAGATTGTTGTTATCCTTTGTATGATGCAAGCTTTGAAACAAAAGAATCCAGAAGAGTTGATTTTTTTCTTTTTGTGGGCACCAGAACTAGCACCTCTGAAAAGTAAAATGATCTATGCAAGCTCCAAGGATGCAATTAAAAAGAAATTTCAAGACATTTTATCACTATGGAGTGGAGTGAAAAACTTGTTTTTATTGGTTGATATCAGAATAATTCTTCAGAAGACAACTTGGTAGTCTAGGGGAAAAATATGCTTACGCTAAGTGGGAAAGGTGACATCTTAAGGGCATGATCTGGAGTGAGAAACTAGGATAGAGAAAGGATCAGCATGCATAGGATAACAGGATGATTCGGCCGGGCGCGGTGGCTCAAGCCTGTAATCCCAGCACTTTGGGAGGCCGAGATGGGCGGATCACGAGGTCAGGAGATCGAGACCATCCTGGCTAACACTGTGAAACCCCGTCTCTACTAAAAAAAAATACAAAAAACTAGCCGGGCGAGGTGGCGGGCGCCTGTAGTCCCAGCTACTCCGGAGGCTGAGGCAGGAGAATGGCGTAAACCCGGGAGGCGGAGCTTGCAGTGAGCTGAGATCCGGCCACTGCACTCCAGCCCGAGCGACAGAGCGAGACTCCGTCTCAAAAAAAAAAAAAAAAAAAAAAAAAAAAAAGGATGATTCATCACTGAAATAATCAGAAGAACCAACTCAGGCCAAGGTTAGGAGAAACATAGGCACCTCCCTCATGCCACTTTGCTACTCTATCCCAGGCAGAGTAATCTCAGGAAGACTGGGAAGGTAATGAATCTCTCACTGTTTAGGGAAAGTGAATCATTTATTTGCATCACAAAAGTTACCTATTTGCGTGTGAAAAGGCAGGGTGATCCTAGCTGACATCTGGGTTACATCAGGTAATAACCCCATTAACAATAAAATATTGCAATCCTTTTCCCTAATGCAGATTTCACCGTACTGAAAGGCTTTTGGAAGCAAAAGTAACAAGATGGCCATTAGATATAAATGACAGTCTTAGCTTGAATGTATTTGTAAAAATTTTATTCTGATTCTTTTAGAAAACCTTGTACTTGCTTTTATTTTTATTGAGAATTTCGAACACAGAAGTAGAAGAGTACAGTGAACCTGCATGACTCTATCATCCAGATTCAACAATGACCAATTTATAGTCAATATTGTTTCATCTAGACCCTAATCATTTCCCCTCTACTTTTTGGGGAAAGCAAATTCCAGTCATAATAATATTTCTTTCTTAAGTATTTACTTTTGTAACTCTACAAGATGAGGACTTCTTTAAAAATGTAGCCACGATACCATTATCAGATCTACAAAAATGAAACAACCCCACAGCTCTAATATCATCAATCTATCAGTCTGTTTAAATTTCCAATTGCTTCATAATTTTTCCCCACATTTGGTTGGATTTAAGATTCAAATAATCAGACCAGAATGAAGAGTTGGTTTAAAAAATTATATATGTGTGTGTGTGTGTGTATATATATATATATCTCCAAATAAGTTTCATATCTTACACATACCAATCGTTTAAATGGCTTTTAAGACTCTTCTAAAACACATTTAGAAGACATTTAGACATTGAGTCTACCCCCTAGACTCAAGCAATCCTCCCACCTCAAGCCTCCAGGGTAGTGGGACTACAGGCGTGTGCCACCACGCCCAGCTAATTTTTGTATTTTTTGTAGAGATAGTGTTTTACCTGTTGCCCAGGCTGATCTTGAACTCCACCCGTCTCGGCCTCCTAACGTATTGGGATTACAGGTGTGAGCCACTGTACCGGCCAGGCCTTTCCATTTTTTCCCTTGCAAATTATCTGTTGAAGAAATAGTTGTTTGTCACTTAGACCTTCTCATGGTCTAGATTTTCTACTTGTATCCCTGAGCTGTATTTTAACATGTTTCTCTGTCTTCTATACTTCCTATAAATTGGTAAGTAGATCTTAAAACTTCACCAGAGTGAGGTTTGATTATTTTGGACAAAACTGATTTTATAGATGATCATATTTGTTAACTTGCTGCGTAACGAATTACCCCTAAAACTTACATGCTTAAAGCCACAATAAACATTTCTAACACTGCACAGTGTCTGTAGATGTGGAAATGAGGAGTGGCCTAGCTGAGTGGTTTTAGCTCAAGCTCTCTCAGGAGGTAGCTGATGCTGCTGTCATCTGAAGGCTGGGCTGGGGCATGAGGAACCCCCCGTGTCCAAGATGGCTCACTTACATGACTGAGAGTGTGGTACTAGCTCTTTGGCAGGAGGCCTCCGTTTCTCACCACATGGATCTCTCTTTAGTGCTTCTTGCTTCTCCCAGAGTAAGTGATCGAAGAGAGTAAGGTTATACAATGTGTTGTGTGACCTACATGAAATTTGCACACTGTCATTGCACAATACTTTATTGGTTACACAGTCAGCCTTATTCGATGTTGGAGGGGATTCACAAGGACCTGTACACCAGGAGGCAAAGCTCATTGGGAGCTATTTGGAGGCCAGTCCCCGTAGTGTTCTCCCATTAAGAGGTACATAATGTTGTTTTGTCTCTTTGTGATGGTAGCAACCATTGATGCTCAACGCGTAAGTCCACCAATTCATTAGATGTTGAAAAATGGTTATATTCTATTATTCCCTTTTCACTTATTAGCTGAAATACTTCTAAAAATAGAGCTAAAAGTACAAGAAGGCAAGAGAAATTTGCCCCTCTCTGCTATTTGGTAACTGAGTAGTTCAGTTTGTATGGAAAAGTCAGGATAAATGCTTGATTCTGTCCTTTTATTTGCCAGTTTTAAAAATAGATTTGGTTTCCTAGCATCATCTGTTGATAAGTAGACTTAAAAAATATGTTATGAGGCTGGGCACGGTGGTTCACGCCTGTAATCCCACCACTTTGGGAGGCTGAGGGGAGGATTGCTTAAGGCCGCAAGTTCGCAACCAGCCCTGGCAACATAGTGAAACCCTGTCTCTAAGAAAAAACTAAAAAAATTAGCTGGGCATAAGGGTGTATGCCTGTAGTCCCAGCTACTTGGAGGCTCAGGAGGGAGGATCGCTTGAGCCCAGGAGTTTAAGGTTGCAGTGAGCTGTGATCATGCCACTGCCCTCCAGCCTGGGTGAAAGAGGTAGACCCTGTCTCACAAAAATGATAAATAAAATATTATGAGCTTATGGATTTAAATACATTAAAGTATTTCAACTTAGTGCAATTACTATCTTACTAATGTTCATATAGTCATATGGATAGGCTAAATAATGGCACAAAATGTTCACCTCCTAATCACTGGAAGCTGTGAATATTACCTTACATGGCAAAAGGAATTTTGTAGATGTGATTAAATTGAGGATTTTAATTTGGATTGTGCTGAATTGCCCAGCTGGGTCCTTTGTAATCACTGGGGTCCCTATAAGAAAGAGGCATGAAATCAGAGCAGAAGGTGATGAAGTGGGCCAGATGCAGTGGCTCAGGACTGTAATCCCAGCACTTTGGGAGGCGGAGGCAGGCGCATCGCAAGGTCAGGGGTTCAACACCAGCCTGACCAATATGGCGAAACCCCGTCTCTACTAAAAATACAAAAATTAGCTGGGTGTGGTGGCACGTGCCTCCCAGCTACTCGGGAGGCTGAGGCAGGAGAATCACTTGAACCTGGGAGGCAGAGGTTGCAGTGAGCTGAGATTGTATCAGTGCACTCCAGGCTTGGCGACAGAGGGAGGCTCAAAAAAAAAAAAAAAAAAAAAAAAAAAAGAAGGTGATGGGATGATGGAAGCAGAGATTGAAGTATTGAAGTGATGCATTTTGAAGATGGAGAAATACAAGTGTTGTAGCTCTAAAAGCTGAAAAAGGCAAGGAAACATATTCTTCTCCTAGAGTCTCCAGAAGGAAACAGCTCTGTTGACACCTTGACTTTAGTACAGTGAAACTGATTTCAGACTTCAGACCTCCAGAACTGTAAGAGAATACATTTACAGTTTTTGTTTGTTTTTTGAGATGGAGTCTTGCTGTGTCGTCCAGGCTGGAGTGCAGTGGTGCAATCTCAGTTCACTACAACCTCCGCCTCCTGGGTTCAAGCAATTCTCAGGCCTCAGCCTCCCGAGTAGCTGGGATTACAGGCGCCTGCCACCACGCCTGGCTCATTTCTTGTATTTTTAGTAGAGATGGGGTTTCGCCATGTTGGCCTGGTTGGTCTGGAACTCCTGACCTCAGGTGATCCACCCGCGTTGGCCTCCCAAAGTGCTGGGATTACAGGCATGAGCCACTGTGCCCAGGCTATGTTATTTAAAGCCATGAAATCTTTTGGCAATTTGTTACAGACATTATAGGAAACTAGAAACACCTATCTTTGGTCAGTGGAACCATCTTCAAATTGGTTATCTAATATAATAAAGTGTTTTAGGCTCATTTTGTACATTTTCTACCCCAGACTCCAAGGAGTGTTGGTTGCTTATAGTGGGAAATGGTATTTTGAGACTGCTAAGGGTTTTTAAATCATGGGATTTTGCCTTTTTGCCTTTTAAATTTATTTTAAAATTGTGTTTTTTAAAGAATTTACCATCTAACCAGTTTTAAGCATAGAGTTCAGTGGTGTTAACTATATTCACATTGTTGTGCAACAGATCTCTAGAACTCTTTCATCTTGTCAACCTGAGACTCTATGCCCATTGAACAACTCCCTATTTCCCCCTCCTCCCTTGGACTTTTGCATTTTTGAAAATGGCAGGGCCAACAGCCATGGCTCAAACCTGTGGTCCCAGCTGAGCCCAGGAATTTGAGGCTGCAGTGTGTTAGGATCACATCGGAGAATAACCACTGCACCCCAGCCTGGGCAACACAGTGAGACTTTGTCTCTAAAAAAATGGAAAGAAACACATTTCTGTTTTAAAATATTTTTGCCAACATATGATTATTTTCTTCTTAAGTGTGCAGATTTTTAGCCAAACTTCCATGCCATTTTTGGCTACTAACCCTAAACTATATCCTATAAAGGATTTCAAGTAGCAAAATATCTAAAGGAATAACTGGCTTTCTAAAATGGAGTAAGAGTTTTGAAATGAAATACATGTCACAACAAAATGATGACATTTCATTATTAGGACTCAAAACATTCTCTTGAGGTCTAGCTTGTTGTAGGTGAATGCATTATTAAGACTGGTGGAGTCCCTGCCCACAGCACAGAATTACAGCTAGTGTCCCCTGTTTGGGGTCTTATCTGGCCCTGTTGTGTCCTGTAACTAAACCTGCTGCTGAAAAGAAATAGTTCCCATGAGACTGTTCACTTCAGATCCATAGGTGCAGCTCTCTGGGCCATGATAATTTGATTTGTTGTTGTTATTGTTGTTTTTTGAGATGGAGTCTCGCTCTGTCACCCAGGCTGGAGTGCAGTGACATGATTTTGGCTCACTGCAACCTTCACTTCCTGGGTTCAAGCAATTCTCTTGCCTCCGCCTCCTGATTAACTGGGACTACAGGCACTTGCCACCACACCTGGCTAATTTTTGTATTTTTAGTAGAGACAGGGTTTCACTGTGTTGGCCAAGCTGGTTTCAAACTCCTGACCTCAGGTGATCTGCCCACCTTGGCCTCCCAAAGTGCTGGTATTTACAGAGGTGAGCCACTGCGCCCGGCCTGTTTGTTTGTTTTTGAGACCAAGTCTCACTCTGTCGCCCAGGCTGGAGTGCAGTGGCCCGATCTTGGCTCACTGCAACCTCTGCCTCCTGGGTTCAAGCGATTCTCCTGCCTCAGCCTCCTGAGTAGCTGGGACTACAGGTGTGCGCCACCATGCCTCGCTAATTTTTGTATTTTTAGTAGAGACAGAATTTCACCATGTTAGCCAGGCTGGTCTTGAACTCCTGACCTCAAGTGATCCACCTGCCTTAGTATCCCAAAATGCTGGGATGACAGGCAGGAGCCACTATGCCCGGCTGAGAATTTGTTTTATAAAGCAGGAGTCCCCATTCCCTGGGGGCCATGGACCAGTACCAGTCCATGGCCTGTTAGGAATCTGGCTGTGGCTTGTTAGGAACTGGGCTGCACAGCTGGAGGTGCGCAGCAGGTGAGCGAGCATTACCACCTGAGCTCCAGCTCCTGTCAGACCAGCAGCAGCATTAGATTCCCAGCGGGGAGCAGGAACCTTGTTATGAAGTATACATGCAAGGGATCTAGGTTGCATGCTCCTTATGATAATCTAATGCCTGATGATCTAGGGTGGAACAGTTTCACCCCGAAACCATCCCTCCCCATCCCCTCAGTCCGTGGAAAAATTGTCTTCCAAGAAACTGGTCCCTGAGGCCAAAAATGTTGGGAACTGCTGGTATACAGAGCTGTGGGAGAGAAAAGCAATGCAGAGGGAAAAGGAGTTCCTGTCTGTTGAGACTTTCAGGGGGACCTAGGGACTGGTTTTGTTACAGTTGACTGGGAAGTGTCTTGTTTATTTTATTTTATTTTTCATTTAAAAAATTTTTTCGAAATGGAGTTCTGTTGCCCAGGCTGGAGTACAGTGGTGCCATCTTGGCTCACTGCAAACTCTGCCTCCCAGGTTCAAGTGATTCTCCTTCCTTAGCCTTCTGAATAGCTGGGATTACAGGAGTGCGCCAATCACACCTGGCTAATTTTTGTATTTTTAGTAGAGATGGGTTTCACCACATCAGCCAGGCTGGTCTTGAACTCCTGACCTCAAGTGATCCACCTGCTTTGGCCTCCCAAAATGCTGAGATTACAGGCGTGAGCCACCACACCTGGCCAAAGTGTCTTGTTTTATTTTTAAGGCTTTGATCACTCTCATTTACAGTAAGTGTTTGAAGAGTACATTCTAAATCATTTTTCTTTCTTCCTTTGCAGGAAGTGCTCAAATGTTAAGCACACACACACAAAAAGAGGAAACAGTTGGATAGGAACTCAGAAATCATGTGACTGATGACTAAGTTAAATCTTTTCTGCTTACTGAAAAGGAAGAGTCTGATGATTAGTTATTGATCCTCTTTGCATTTGTAAAGTTTTGGAGATATTGAATCATGTTACCATTTCTGTTTTTTTCCACCCTATTTTCTTCCATATTTACTGAAGCTCAGAAGCACTATTGGGTCTGCAACTCATCTGACGCAAGTATTTCATACACCTACTGTGGTAAGTAAAACTGCAAAACAAATCATTGTAGCATCAACTATTTTGAGGGTAAGTTTTCACAAGAACCTTACACTGTTGTGGCTGAAACACAGGAAATGTCAGTGTGTTCCAGCTGCTGTGGTGGACGCCGCCACCAGGAAAAGCAATAGCTGGCAGCTGCCCTGTGAGAATCTTTTCAACCCCTCACAGAGCTCGCGAGTCTCTAAACTGTGTTGTGCTTGACCTCCAAGTGCTTCTGTTCCCTGTGTCATCTTTCTCTACCCTGAGCCCAGTTTTGCGTTCTGCCCAGTTTCAGTAAAACCGTCTGCTTCTGAGCTTTCGCCTCAGCCTTGACACTTACTAGTTCTTCTTCTTGAGATGGTAGAGCAGTCCCAGCTGCTTCCTGTAGTTGATTTCTGCTCCAAGCTGTGACTTTTGAGGGCTCTTGGAACCATCTCCCTAACTGGATGTAAGCCTGTTTCTGTCACTAGCTGTGTGACCTGAAGCAAAGTACTCCAGCCTTTTTAGCACTAAAGTGAAAGTGATTTTGTAGCCTACTTGATAAGGGTGTTGTGAGGTGAAGTTTTTTAGCACAGGGTCACGTAAAGACAATACTCTTAATTTTTTTTTGGAGTCAGCCATACCCTAATGCTATTCACTGGCTGTATCACTGTCCGCTGCCCCAGCTGCTCATTAGCAAGCGTCCTCGGGTCTGAAGGCACAGTGTCAGGCCTGACAGCTGTTTTGGTTCGGTACTTTCCACCGTGCGGCTCACCGTGGGTTGGCTGCCCTTTTCCACCCACTGGCACTATCCGGAAGGTTTAAAGTGGTGCTTCCCAAAATACCAGTTCTTTAAGATTCTTTTGGGAAAATAGGATCTATGGCCTAATCATCTGGGAGAGATTTACAGATGTACTTTGAGTTCTGAGAAGTTCTGCAGTAAAAGTACCTGTTTGACCACAACATTTTCAATTTCATTTGTTGTTTGTTTGGTTTTTAGTCTGGAGGGTATGTTAACTCTCTTGAGAAACATGCTCTGCCAAATGCTAATATAAAGTGACTTTCGGGAAATTGGGATAATTGCCACATGTGAGAAGAAGACTTAGGAATGTGGCCAGTCACACACCATGGCCCTTCTTCTCCTGGTGGGTTGCACTGAATTCCCTCTCAACGTATCTCTAAAATCTCTCCATGCTACAAGATCCTTTTGCATTCCGCTCTTCCAGCAAGGCTCCTACTCTACTTGGCCCCCACTTCCCTTTCCTGTTTTGGCCCTTTTGTACCATGTGCGAATTATGCCACTCTGTGTGTGTGTGCCTGTGTGTGTGTGTGCGCGCACGCACGGAGTTTTGCTCTGTTGCCAGGCTGGAGTGCGGTGGCATGACTTTGGCTCATTGCAACCTCTGCCTCCCAAGTTCAAATCATTCCCCTGCCTCAGCCTCCTGAGTAGCTGGGACTACAGGTGCATGCCACAGCACCTGGCTAATTTTTGTTTTTTGTATTTTAGTAGACACAGGGTTTCACCATGTTGACCAGGATAGTTTCAATCTCCTGATCTCGTGATCCGCCCGCCCCGGCCTCCCAAAGTACTGGGATTACAGGCATGAACCACCTCACCCGGCTTATGCCACTCTTTATATGATCTTTATGGATATAACATTTTGTATTATTATTTAGCTTTTAGTCTTTTCTTAACAATAACTCAATTTGTCTTTTAAAAACATTTCACATTTTATCATATTTTATCATTTATTTTTGAGACAGGGTTTTGCTCTGTTGTGCAGGCTGGAGTCAGTGGCATGATCTCCACTAACTGCAACCTACACTTCCCTGGCTCAAGCCATCCCCCTAGCTCAGCCTTTCTAGTAGCTGGGACTACAGACATGTGCCACCATGTGTCTTGGTTAATTAATTAACTTGGCTAATTATTAATTAATTTTTTTTGTTTTTTAGTTTCACTCTTGTTGCCCAGGCTGGAGTGCAATGGCGTGATCTTGGCTCACTGCAACAACTGCCTCCCGGGTTCAAGCGATTTTCCTGTGTCAGCCTCCTGAGTAGCTGGGATTATAGGTGCCCACCACCTATAATTTTTGTATTTTTAGTAGAGACAGGGTTTTGCCATGTTGACCAGGCTGGCCTCGAACTCCTGACCTCAGGTGATCCGCCCACCTCGGCCTCCGAAAGTGTTGGGATTACAGACATGAGCCACCGCAGCTGGCCTAATTATTAATTTTTTTGTAGAGATGGAGTCTTGCTATATTGCCCAGGCTGGTCTAGAACTCCTGGGCTCAAGAGATTCTCCCACCTTGGCCTCCCAAAGTCCTGGGATTGCAGATATGAGCCACTGCACCTGGCTTAAAATTTCACATTTTAATCATTTTTGAGTGTTTGGCTCAATTGTATTAAGTATATGCACGTTGCTGTGAAACCATCACCATTGGTTTATCTTTTTATTTGACTTTCTAATTTTTTTTTTCTTTGAGACAGTCTCACTCTGTCTAGGCTGGAGTGCAGTAGTATGATCTCAGCTCACTGCAACCTCTGCCTCCTGGGTTCAAGCAATTCTCGCGCCTCAGCCTCGTAAATAGCTGGGATTACAGGCGTGCACCACCATGCCCGGCTAATTTGATTTGACTTTATGAAGGAGGATCTTCCTTCTTTCTCTCTGAGAAATCCTGTGGTCCTTTCCTGCTGCCCCACTGTCAAAGGGACTGTGGACAAGCCACTGGAATACACATCTACAGCAAGATGCTGCTTGCTGCCATCCCCACTGCCATATGTATGACTGCCTTCCCAGCCTGAGAGAATCCATCCCGCCAGGCCAAAAATGCATTACCTGTGGGAAGCACTGATTCCTCTAGGTACTATTGTGATTCTGCTAGGTACTATTGTGAGGGTGTTGGTGACAACAACCTCTGATTCACTGTGATGATGATCTCCATGAAAAAGCAGAGATAAATTTCCATTTGGTCAAGCTGCTGGGCATCTAAGTGTATAGTTTTTTAAGCACAGGGTCTTGCTCTCTCACCCAGGCTGGAGTGCAATGGTACAATCATGGCTCACTGCAGCCTCAAACTCTGAGGCTCAAGTGATTTTCCCACTTCAGCCTCCCAAGTAGCTGGGACGACAGGCCTGCACCATCATGTCTGGCTAATTTTCTTTTTTTTTTTTTTTTTTTTTTTTTGAGACGGAGTCTCGCTCTGTCACCCAGGCTGGAGTGCTATGGCCGGATCTCAGCTCACTGCAAGCTCCGCCTCCCGGGTTCACGCCATTCTCCTGTCTCAGCCTCCCGGGTAGCTGGGACTACAGGCGCCGCCACGTCGCCCGGCTAGTTTTTTGTATTTTTTTAGTAGAGACGGGGTTTCACCGTGTTAGCCAGGATGGTTTCGATCTCCTGACCTCGTGATCCGCCCATCTCGGCCTCCCAAAGTGCTGGGATTACAGGCTTCAGCCACCGCGCCCGGCCATGTCTGGCTAATTTTCAAATTTTTTGTAGTGACGGAGTTTTGCCATGTTGTCCATGCTGGTTTTGAGCTCCTGGACTTAAGCAATCTCCCTTCCTCAGTTTCCCAAAGTGCTGGGATTACAGGCCTGAGCCACTGATTCAGGGCTACAGTGTCTTAATTAGTTCAGGTGCCATAACAAAATACCGCAGACTGGATGGCTTAAACAACAAACATCTATTTTTTCACAGTTCTGGAGGGTAGAAGTCCAAGATCAAGGTGTCTGCATAATTGGGTTCTCCTGAGACCTCTCTCCTTGGCTTGCTGCTGTGTTTTGAATTTTGTGCCCTTGCAGACTCATGTTGAAATTTAATTGCCATTGTGATGATATTAAGAGGTGGGACCTTTAAGAGGTGATTAAGCCATGGAGGCTCTTCCTCTCGTGAATAAATTAATGTCATTATTGAGGGAGTAAGTTTCTTATAAAAGGACAAGTTTAGCCCCCATATGTCTCTTGCTTTTGCCCCCTCTTGCCCTTTTGCTCCTCCACCAGCAGATGAGACAGCAAGAAGTTCCTTGTCAGATGCCAGTACCTTGACATGGAACTTACCAGCCTCCAGAACTGTGAGAAATAAATTTCTATTCTTTTTTTTTTTTTGAGATGGCGTCTCGCTCAGTCGCCCAGGCTGGAGTGCAGTGGCGCAATCTCGGTTCACTGCAAGCTCCACCTCCTGGGTTCACAGCATTCTCCTGCCTCAGTCTCCCGAGTAGCTGGGACTACAGGCACCCGCCACTACGCCCTGCTAATTTTTTTGCATTTTTAGTAGAGATGGGGTTTCACTGTGTTAGCCAGGATGGTAAATTTCTGTTCTTTATGAGGTACCCAGACACCAATATTCTGTTATAGCAGCACAAAGTGGACTAAGACACTCGCAGCTGGCTGCTTTCTCACTGTGTCCTCCCATGGCCTTTCCTCTGTGTGTGCACATCCCTGGTGTCTCTTTGTGTGTTCAAATTTCCTCTTCTTGTAAGAACACCAGCAAGATTGGATTAGGGCCCATCCTAACAGCCTCATTTTAACTTAATTACCTCTTTAAAGGCACTGTCTCCAAATGCAGTGACATTCGGAGGGACTGGAGCCTCAACATATGAATGGGGACGGGGGAATGAGGACACATTTCTGTCAGTCCATAATATACAGAAATGACAAAAATTGGCTGATTTATTCTCCCAATTTTGGGAAAGGCAAAAAATGTGGGTGTATGAGTTGGTTTCCAGGGCCTTAGGCACATGCTCTCCTATGATCCCGAGTCGTTGGTCTCAGTTCTAATCTTTTTTTTGCTACAGATGGTTAGAAAATCCAAGGAATTAATAGATTATTTAATGAAACCAATATTCTCTGAGCATTTAGCATGCGCCTACTCTAGGAACGGAGGAGATAATTGAGTTAACAACGAAGACAAAAGTCCCTGCCCTTATGGATTCAGTAAAATATTCAGCATGTCAGATGGTGGTAATTGCTGTGAAAGAAAAATAAGGCTGGAGGGTGCGGGGTAGAGGGTGCAACGATGCAAAGGTAGAGAAGCTGGGGGGCTGCATTTTAAATCAGGATGGCCAGCCAGATGTGATGGCACTCACCTGTAGTATAGCCCAGCTACTCAGGAGGCTGAGGCAGGAGGATGGCTTGAGCCCAGGAGGTCAAGGCTGCAGAGAGCCATGTTTGTGCCACTGCACTCCAGTCTGGACAACAGAGCAAGACCGAACCTCGCTAATTTTTAAATTTTTTGTAGAGACAGGGTCTTGCTGTGCTGCCCAGGTCAGTCCCAACCCCTGGGCTCAAGCAATTCTCCTGCCTCGGCCTTCCAAAGTGCTGAAATTACATGCATGAGCCACCATGCTAGGCCTAAAACCTGTTTCTTTTCTTTCTTTCTTTTCTTTTTTTTTTTTTTTTTGAGACAGAGTCTCGATCTGTCACCCAGGCTGGAGTGCAGTGGTGCAATCTCAGCCCATTGCAACCTCCACCTCCCAGGTTCAAGTGATTTTCGTGCCTCAGCCACACAAGTAGCTGGGGCTGCAGGTGTGCATCACCATGCCTGGCTATTGTTTTGTGTTTTTAGTAGAGATGAGGTTTCACCATGTTGGCCAGGCTGGTCTTGAACTCCTGACTTCAAATGATCTGCCCACCTTGGCCTCCTAAAGTTCTGGGATTACAGGCGTGAGCCACTACGCCTGGTCCTAGCTAATTTCTGTATTTTTTGGGATGGGATTTACTTTTTTGAGATGGAGTCTTTCCCTGTCACCCAGGCTGGAGTGCAGTGGCACGATCTTGGCCCACAGCAGTCTCTGCCTCCCTTTCTCAGTAGCAGGGATTACAGGAGTGTGCCACCACACAGTTCTCCTGCCTCAGCTTTCTGAGTAGCAGGGATTACAGGAGTGCGCCACCACGCCCAGCTAATTTTTCTATTTTTAGTAGAGATGGGGTTTTACCATGTTGGTCAGGCTGGTCTCAAACTTCTGACCTCAGGCGATCTGCCCACCTGGACCTCCCAAAGTGCTGGGATTACAGGCGTGAGCCACGACGCCCGACCTGTATTTTTTAAATAGACACCAGGCTGATCTTGAACTCCTGATTTTAGGGGTTCAGCCTGCTTTGGCCTCCCAACGTGTTGGGATTACAGGCATGAGCCACCGTGTCTGGCCTTAAACCTGTTTCTGTCTAAGTCTTCTCCATCTCATCATCCACCTAATTCCTTAGGGCCCAGACCAGAAGTATCCTTAAGTATCTCTTTCCCTCACCTATTACATTATTGTATTAGTCATTCCTGTTTTCATGATCTTCAGATTCTATTCTATATCCAAGTGCTTCTCACTGCTCTCTAACACTCATGCCACATTTGTCTCTCCTTGGCCTCTACAAAAACCTCTTAAATTGCCCTCCCTCTGCTTCAGTTTTTGCCACCATACAATCTATTCTTGGCACAGAGGCCAGAGAGATCTTTGCAAAATGAAAATAAGTCAGATAATGTGACTTCTCCTGCTGAAAATCCTCCAGTAGCTTTTCACTACAATTAGAGTGAAATCTCAGCTTTATACCAAGACCTCCAAGACTCCTCAGGATCTAGAGTTACAGTCAGATCCCACCCACTAGGGGGTCCTTCCCACAAGTTTGCCTCTCAGCTCAGATGCCATGTGCAAGCCCTAGTTTGACACCTGTGGTTCTCACTGGCTATAAATTGGAGGTTCCCCTTTCTTGGGTTTGATCATTTATTAGACTAGCTCTCAGAACACAAGGAAACACTCATTTATGTTTACTGGTTTATTATTATTATTATTATTATTATTATTTTTTTTTTTTTTTGTGACGGAGTCTTGCTCTGTCGCCCAGGCTGGAGTGCAGTGGCCAGATCTCAGCTCACTGCAAGCTCCGCCTCCCGGGTTTACGCCATTCTCCTGCCTCAGCCTCCAGAGTAGCTGGGACTACAGGCGCCGCCACCTCGCCCGGCTAGTTTTTGTATTTTTTAGTAGAGACGGGGTTTCACCGTGTTCACCAGGATGGTCTCGAACTCCTGACCTCGTGATCCGCCCGTCTCGGCCTCCCAAAGTGCTGGGATTACAGGCTTGAGCCACTGCGCCCGGCCTTTACTGGTTTATTATAAAGGATATTATTAATACAAAGGATACAGACAAATAGCCAGATAAAAGAGATACATAAGGTAAGGTGCAGGATAAGGGAACCAGAATGTCCATGTCCTCTCTGGGCGCACCATCCTCCTAGCATCTCCACATATTCATCAACCCAGAAGCTCTCCTAACCCTGTCATTCAGAAATTTTTATGGGGGGGTTCATCATGTAGGCATAATCGAATGTTAACTCTGTCTGTAGTCCCTCTCTCCTTCCTGCAGGATGGGAGGTGGGGCTAAAAGTTCCAAGCTTCTCATCACGGCTTGGTCTTTCTGGTAACTGGCCCTTATCCATGAACCCACCAAGAGTCACCATTAGAAAAAAAGACGCTGCTATTGCCCAGGACAGTCCAAGGAACTAGAAGCTTTGGGCAAGAAATTGGCATCAAACATCAAATGTTAGGACAAAAAAATTCTCTTACCACTCCCATTGTTCTGTAAACTACAGGATTTTAGGATCTCTGTGCCAGAAACTGGGGCAAAGACAAAATATGTATTTCTTATTATTTTACAATATCACAAATTCTGTATACATTTTATAGTTATTTTTTTTCTAGTTCTGTAAAAAAATGTCATTGGTGCCAGGCGTGGTGTCTCATTCCTATAATCCTAGTGCTTTGAGAGGCTGAAGTGAGAGGATCGCTTGAAGCCAGGAGTTCAAGACCAGCCTGAGCAACATAGTGAGGCCCCATCTCTACAAAAAAATGAAAAAAAAATTCACTGGGTGTGGTGGCATACACCTGTAGTACTAGCTACTCAGGAGATTGAGGTGGGAGAATCACTTGAGCCCAGGAGTTTGAGGTTGCTGTGAGCTATGATTGTGCCACTACACTTTATCCTGGGTGACAGAGTGAAATCCTGTGTCTCTCTCTCTCTCAACAACAACAACAACAACAACAACAACAACAACAACAACAAATACCATTAGGATTTTGACAGAGATTGCTTCAAATCTGGATCTGTAGAACACTTTGGATGGTATGAACATTTTAGCAACGTTGTCTTCCAATCTATGAGCAAGGGATATCTTTCTGGTTGTTTTCGTCCTGTTAATTTCTTTGATCAATTTATTTTGTTGCTTTTACTATACAAGTCTTTAACTTCCTTAGTGAAGTTTATTGTATTCCTCCTGGTACCATTGTAAATTGGATTGTTTTTCTAATTTGTTTTCCAGATAGCTTGTTATAATTTTTTTTTTTTTTTTTTTCTGAGGCAGAGTGTTGCTCTGTTGCCCAGGCTGGAACGCAGTGGGCATTCTCATGCCTCAGCCTCCTGAGTAGCTGGGACGACAGGCACCTGCCACCACACCTGGCTAATTTTTGTATTTTTAGTAGAGATGGGGTTTCACCATGTTGGCCAGGTTGGTCTCAAACTCCTGACCTCAGGTGATCACCCTCCTCGGCCTCCCAAAGTGCTGGGATTACAGGCGTGAGCCACCACACCTGGCAATATTAATTTTTTTGAAACAGGGTCTCAATCTGTTGCCCAGGCTGGAGAGCAGTGGCAAAATCTTGGCTCACTGCTGACTTGACTCTCTGGGCCCAAGTGATCCTCCCACCTCGGCCTCCTGAGTAGCTACAGGCATGCACCATCACATCTGGCTAATTTTTGTATTTTTTGTACAGATGGGGTTTTGCCATGTTGTCCAGGCTGGTCTTGAATTCCTGGACTCAAGTGATTCTCCTGTCTCGGCCTCCCAAAGTGATGGGGTTACAGGTGTGAGCCACTGCACCAGGCCTAATAGCTTGTTGATAGTGTATAGTAACATTACTGATTTTTGTAGGTTCATTTTATATCCTGCAATTTTGCAGAATTCATTTATTAGTTCTAACAATTTTTTACATTTTTATTTTCTGTAAAAATTTTAAAGTTTGTAATAGAGACAGGGTCTTGCTATGTTGCCCAGGCTAGTCTTGAACTCCTGGCCTTATGTGATCCTTCCACCTCTGCCTCCCAAGGTGCTGAGATTACAGGCATGAGCTACCATGTCCAGCCAGCTGTAACAATTTTTAATGAAGTCTTTAGGGATTTCTATATATAAGACCATGTCATCTGCAAAAAGATAATTTTACTTCTTCCCTTCCAATTTGGATGCCTTTTTTGTTTTTTCTTGACTAATTGCTTTGGCTAGGACTTCTAGTACTATGTTGACCAAGAGTGGTGAGAATGGACATCATTGCCTTGTTCCTGATCTTAGAGGAAAAACTTTCAGTTTTTCACCATTGAGTATGATGTTGACTATGGGCTTTTCATATATGACCTTGCCCTCAAAAGTCCTAGCCTATCTTAATGATCTTTGAAATGCCTTTCAGGTCATTCTCCCACTGTCTTGATGTAGAAGAACACTTGGCTCCCTTCTATCCATACTAATTTCGTTACCGAATTTTACTATAAGTGGCCAAAAGAAGCCGTGCAGCACCTTGAGCACTTTCCTGCGTATCTATTTCTTCTATCAGACAGTATAGATTCTTGCTCTTAAGTTCTACTTTTCACACAGTTTTAGGAAACAGACAAAAGTCCATCAAGTTCTTTGCAACTGTGTAGCAAGGATGGCCTTTATTGCAGTTTCCAGTACCTTGTTTTTCATTTGTGTCTGAGGCCTCATCAGAACTGCCTTTACCTTCCACATTTCTACCAACATTCTGATTATGACCACTTAAGTAATCCCTAAGAATTTCCAGACTTTCCCTACATTTCTTCCCTTCTTCTGAGCCCGCATCAGAATTGCCCTTAATGCTCTGTTCATGGCAATATGGAATTTTTTCTAGCCTGTTCCTCCAAACTCTTCCAACCTCTGCCTATTATCCATTTTCAAAGCTGTTTCCATATTTTTAGGTACCTGTTACAGCAACACCTCACTTCTCTGGCACCAATTTTCTATCTTCATTTGTTTTTTGCTGCTACAACAGAATACATAAGACTGGATAATTTATAATAAACAGAAATTTATTTGGCTCATGGTTCTGGTTGTTGAGAAATCTTGAGAATTACAGACTTATGCCTGTAATTCCAGCACTTTGGGATGCTGAGGCAGGAAGATCACTTGAGTCCAGGAGTTCAAGACCAGCCTAAGCAACATAGTGAGACCTCATCTCTACAAAAAAATAAAAAATAATAAAAATAAAATAAAAATAAAAAACTTAGGTGAGTGTGGTGGTATGCACCTGTAGTCTCAGCTATTGGTAAGAGGATCACTTGAGCCCAGGAGTTAGAAGCTGCAACGAGCTATGATTACATCACTGCACTCCAGCTTGGGTGACAGAGCAGACCCCCGTATTTAAAAACAAACCAACAAACAAAACTATTTCATTGGGCTTCTTGGATTTGTATTTCCATTATTTCCATTTTCTTCCCTAGATTTGGGAAGTTTTCAGTCCTTCCTTCCTCCCTTCCTCCCTTCCTCCCTTCCTCCTTCCTTCCTTCCTTCCTTCCTTCCTTCCTTCCTTCCTTCCTTCCTTCCTTCCTTCCTTCCTTCCTTCTTCCTTCCTTCCTTCCTTCCTTCCTTCCTTCTCTCTCTCTCTCTCTCCTCTCTCTCCTCTCTCTCTCTCTCTTCTTTCTTTCTTTCTTTCTTTTTCTTTTTTGAGACAGAGTCTTGGTCTTTCATCCAGGCTGGAGTACAGTGGCATGATCTCGGCTCACTGCAACCTCTGCCTCCTGGGCTCAAGTGATTCTTGTGACTCAGCCTCCCGAGTGGCTGAGATTATAGCCATTATTTCTTTGAATAAACTTTCTGTAGTCTGTTCTTTTTTTCTCCCACTTCTGGAACTCTCATAATGCATATATGGTTCTGGTTGGTAGTATCTCACCATTACTTTAAGTTTTCTTCACTCTTTTAAATTATTTTTTCCTTTTGCTCCTCTGATTGAATCCTTTTGCAGTGATCTGTCTCTGAGTTCACTGATCCTTTCATCTACTTGGTCTAGTCTGCTGCTGAACCCCTCTAGTGAACTTTTTTAGTTCAGTTATTGTGTTCCTCAGTTCCATGATTTCTTTTTCTTTCTTTCTTTCTTTTTTTTTGAGACAGCATCTTGTTCTGTCACCTAGGCTGGAGTGTAGTGGTGCAATCTTGGCTCACTGCAATCTCCACCTCCTGGGTTCAAGCGATTCTCCAGCCTCAGCCTCCCAAGTAGCTAGGATTACAGACACATGCCACCACACCCAGCTAATTTTTGTATTTTTTTTCATAGAGATGGGGTTTCGCCATGTTGGCCAGGCTGGTCTAAAACTCCTGACCTCAGGTGATCCACCCGCCTTGGCCTCCCAGAGTGCTGGGATTACAGGCATGAGCCACCATGCCTAGCCTTCAGCTCCATGATTTCTGTGTGGTCTTTTAAAATGTTTTCTTTCTTCTTATTGAAGTTCTCACTACATTCATGTATTGTTCTCTTGACTTCAGTGAGCATCTTTATAAGAGGTATTTCAAATTGTCTGTCAGGTAAATCATATAACTTCATTTCCTTAGCATAAGTGAGGAAGATGTGTCTTGCTCCTTTGTTTGAAACATTTTTGCCTGATCTTTCATTTTCCTTGTTTCTCTGTTTGGCATCTGCACATTACAAAGCAGACATCTCTTTCAGTCTTCACAAATTGGCCTCACACAGGAACATAACCCACACCTATTGTTGTGGGAATCAGGAGGATGAGAGAGACCTCAGGGTAAAGCAGGAGGATCTTTATTGAATGCACTCAGACCCAGCAGACTTAACATCTAAAAACTGGGCCCAGAACAAAGACAGGACTTGACTTTTATACACACTTCTAAAAGGGGGGAGGCTAGCTTGAAGCAGGCTTACAGTGGCACGAAAGCAAGGATATAGAGGCAGAACAATTAATCAAATTGAGACAGGTTCATAACTCAGGATTACACATGATCATTGCTATGCAACCCAGATGTCTGTTATCTAGGTTTTGTTCAAAAGAGCCTTGCAGTGGTTTATCTCATAATCTTCACCATGGTGCCCAGATGGCTATAGTTCAGGCCTGCTCAGGCTTCTCATGACCTTCACTGTACTTCTTAAATAAAACAGAATACTTGAAGTTACTAGTTACAGAGAGCAAGAATCTATAAACTCATACCATAAAAGAAAGGAAAATTTGTTTTTCCTCTCCCTATGTTGAGGGAATGCTGAGCACATTCCTTTGTGTCCTAGCTTCTCAGATAGTGTTTATCAAGACTTTTCCTGGGGCTGGGCCTTGCCTGCTACTGCCTTTGAGATGAGTTGGCCTAACACAGAAAAGCTTATTTCTTTCTCTTTTTAATTTTATTTTTATTTTTCTTGCTTTCTTTAATTTCCCACTTCACTATTAGCCTGGGGAGATTCTGGGGTCCTCTACCAACTCTTTCTCACTTCAGGGAGATGCAGGCAGCTGTGTTTTTTTGTCCACCTATTCTGTGCTGAGCCAGAGATGGGGTGGTGGAGGGAACTGTGGCATCTACCAGCCCAATCTGTTGTCTCCATTCCCCTGCCAGGCAGCTAGACTATGCCAGATCTGTCAGAGCTCTAGGACTGATGAGAAAGATGTGTTTTGGGATCCCCAGAGAAGTTGGGGTGCTGGATGCACGGATTAACTCTCCCTCCCCAGGAGAAAGCTGAGAACTAAGATTTTTCCTCTGCTCAGTTTGTGCTGAGCAGAGGGGAGGATCAATGATGCCTATCTGCCCAAGACACTGCCTTTATTCTCCCCTGGGTGGTAGACTGTGCCAGACTCATCGGAACTCCAAGACTGGCAAGACAGAAGCCAGTCCTCTGGGGAGCCCTCGTGAAAAAGTTGGGGTTCTGGACATGTGAAACAACTTCTTTCCTCCCAAGGGTGGAGCTAGGAGCTGGGGGTGGGGGGTCTCTTCCTGATTGTATAACAGCACACCAGGGTAATAATCTCTGTTTAAAGAATGTCCCAAGTCTCCCTACTGGCTTTGTTGAATCTGGTTTTGAGTTCTCCTTGGGTGCAGGAGTCTTTCAATTAGTTTGATTTCTCACAAAGGGAATTTTTCTGTAAATTGTTGTGTTAGTGGAGGCAAGAAGAGTTCAGGGCTTCTGATTCTGACACGCTGCTGATGTCATTCCTCTGGGGAGACATTTTCAAGCGTCATCAATTTTTCTTATTTTATGATTTTAATGCAAAATTAATCTTAAAAGGCTGATATCCAGAATACTATACTTACTGGAGATGATTTGTAGTAATTTATTGACATTATCTTTATTGCTTTTAGATAAAATGCAATACCCAATTTCAATTAATGTTAATCCCTGCATAGAATTGAAGGGATCCAGAGGATTGTTGCACATTTTCTACATTCCAAGTAAGTCCAAATTTTTGCTTTTATAGACCAATCAAAGGAGTTAAGAAATATCAATGATAAATGATTGTGTTTCAAATATACTTGTGTTCGTTATCTATTGCTGTATAACAAATTACCATGATCTTTGTGGCTTAACACAGCACACATTTATTATCTCATCATCTTTGTTGATCAGTATTCTGGGCATGGCTTACCTGTGTCTGCTTCAAGGTCTACCATAAGGCTACAATCAAGGTGTTTGCCAGGCTGGAGTTCCTTCTGAGGCTCAACTAGGAAATTATACTTCTAAGCTCATGCAGCTGTTGTCTGTATTCAGTTGTTAGTATTCAGTCCCTTGATGGCTGTTGGCCACCGTCAGTTCCTTACCACATGGGCATTTTCAATATGGCTGCTTGCTTTTTCAAAGCCAGCAAGGGGGACAGTCAGCTAACTAGGCAAAATTCACAATCTTATGTAGCATAATCATGGAAGTAACACTCCATCAACTTTGCTGTGTTCTATTGGTTAGAAGCAAATCACTAGGCTAGCCCATACTATTGGGAGAGGATTACACAAGAACATGTGGGTAGAAATGGAAATAACTTCAGAAGTCCAATAATTTTACAGGTATATGCTTTGTCAATCATTAGCTATAAGTAATATTGGGTTTCCATTAGTGGAAGATCTGTGTGTGAGCAAGCCAGGACTTTAAAATTTTTTAAAGATGGTCTTTCTAGAGAAAAATACAGTAATAATGTGATGACAGAAGGCAATGTGTTTTGTTTTGCTTTGTGTTGTGTCTTGGTTTTCCTCTCTCTGACTCTTCTTGTTATCAGCTTAGAAAAAACTAACACAGGTGGGGTGATAGCATGGGGCTATATCTCAATCTCTGTGCAGATACAAACCTTTTTCTTCTCCTACCAGTTACCCAACGTTGCTTTTTGCCTGTAAGCTCTGGAATCCCAGAAAACTTTAGTTTTAATCTTTATCATCATCATTATCACCGTATTCACATACTGGTCATTATCACCGTATTCACATACTAGTTTCGATTTGGAGCTTGTTTTATATTAATGCTTTACAGAGTAGTTTTACATAAATAAGCTTAAACATTTTCTCCCTGATATTAGTTATCTGGCTTACCAGAAAAATGAAAAACAACAACAACAACAACAACAACAAACCAAAACTGAGAACCCAGGGTTGATAGACAATAAACTTGTGTTTTAATTTTCATGATTCTAGTTGTTCAACCTGTTTTTTTGACACTCCGTATCTGCATTCATTTATTCACTAAAAAATGCTTAGTAAATTATAAGTATTGTGCTAGGCACTGTAAATTCATTGATAAGATATTCTCTCTCTCTCTCTCTTTTTCTTTTTCCTTTTTGAGATAGAGTCTCTGTCTGTTGCCCAGGCTGGAGTACAGTGGCATGATCTCGGCTCACTGCAGTCTCTGTCTGCTGGGTTCAATCCATTCTCCTGCCTCAGCCTCCTGTGTAGCTGGGATTATAGGCACCCACCACCAAGTCCAGCTAATTTTTGTATTTTTAGTAGAGATGGGGTTTCACCATGTTGGCCAGGCTGGTCTTGAACTCCTGACCTCAAGTGATCCACCCGCCTAGGCCTCCCAAAGTGCTGGGATTACAGGCGTGAGCCACCATGCCCACCCAATAAGACATTCTCTTGAAATTCAGGAATCTATCAGTGCAATAGGAGAGACAGATCTGCAGATAGTACGGTATAAGTGAAGTGATAGGAATAGAGCTTAGTGACAGCATAGAGCAAAGGATGATTAACTCTATTTCCTCCAATTTCCTGGCCAAGGATAAAATAAATAAAGTTTTGCTTGGCTAAGGCTCTACAGTTTCTTCCTTTTTCCTAGGTTCTTCCTTTTTCCTGGTCTGTTGGCAGGTTTTACCCCTACACATTTGCCATAAAAGATGATTTACATAATGAGTAATCTCACTTTCAATTGAATCCCTTCCCCTTACATACAGGAAACAGGTTGTATCTTTCCAGGCCAAGATAGTAAGACAGTACGAAAACATTTAGAGTTCTCTGAAAAGCAGACACTAAGAAGGAATTAGGCTAGAGAGTTCTTGGAGGAAACACCTGTGAACAATAAAGGAAGCCAGAGTAGGCTATGAGAAAATTCAGATTGGGGTGCAGCTCTGATACCTTTGAAAAGAGAGTAGGGAGGAAGGAGAATTAAGTAGGATAACCCTCAGACCAGAATGCATCCCTGAGACACTCTTGGCCTGGGCAACATAGGGAGCCCCAGAGCAGAATGCCTGTCGTAAGAGTCCCATGACAGGCGGGAGTAGTCTGGCTCTAGGGTCCTTGTAGTGCTGGATCATTATAGGAGTAGCCTATGAGAGGGTGGCCTCTGGCTGAGTACTGAGATAGATGTGAAGGTGTGGCAGCTGCAGACTGTCTGCCAGCTACTCTCCTCACAGCAGCTGCTTTTGAAGGGAAATTTGAGGAACATATCTCGATGGCCATCACAAATGTTTTATTATTTCTCACTAAATATGACATTTATGTAACAAATTATATTAATTCATCAACACAATAATTATTCAGTCACATTTTTATAGCGCAATTATGACCTGAGTTTCCATAGAATATACTATAATGTTGGTATAAAGTGTGAGGCCACATTCATGGAAATCAACCTTATTTTTATGGCCTTATTTCTACTTGAATTCGGAAGGAGATACAAGTACAAACTTGAACCAAAAATAGGTTGAGAATAGAAATGATATCTTTTGAGACGTCATAGCCTTGCTAGTAAATTATTTGTATATTATTAACTGATTGACAAATAAAACTGGAGCATAAGCTTCCTTTAAGGTTATTTCTGGAAGTTCCTGGAATTGTCTTTGGTAAGCTAAAAAACAGTCCTCTTATATACCACATGACAGCCACCATGTTTCTTTTCTTTTTTTGAGATGGAGTCTCACTCTGTCACCCAGGTTGGAGTGCAGTGGTGTGATCTCGGCTCACTGCAGCCTTCACTTCTCAGGTTCCAACAATTCTCCTGCCTCAGTACCCCTGGTAGCTGGGATTACAGGAGCCTGTCACCGCGCCCAGCTGATTTTTGTATTTTTAGCAGAGATGGGGTTTTGCCATGTTGGCCAGGATGGTCTCGAACTCCTGACCTCAGGTGATCTGCCCACCTCAGCCTCTCAAATTGCTAGGATTACAGGTGTGAGCCACCGTGCCCAGCCCATGTTTCTTGTCCCTCACTCCAACACCCACATTGACATCCCTAGCCTGCTGAGCCACAAAAGTGGTGTCTCATTGTTGCCATTATTCATGTTCTTAACATGACCACAGGGGTGTCCAAGGCCAAGGAGTTTCTCACAACATAAACTATTGAGTTGTCAAAGCAGGACTTCCTTTCCTGGAGTTATTGAAGACTGGAATCATGCTGTGTTTCACGAAGAAATGGAAGAAGGTCCTTTGCCCTGCATTGTCACTGGACACCACAGTGGCACTGTCTTGTGCTTCTGTGTCTCCAGGAATTCATTGTGAAAACGGTCTTTCAACTTCTACACACAGCCCTGCTTTTGGAGAAGTTCAAGCCCAAGTCCATGGAGTAGGCCATGGAATCACTGTTTGAAACAGACCCCATGATATTCTTCTCCACGCCCTACCCTGAAAGTTGAGAAATGAAGACAAATTAGGAAGGTTGGTGGTGCTTCAGGTTCAGAGCAATGAGGGCCTGCATGAAGGCAACAAGGTAATGGGGATGAAAAGGAGGTTAGAAAGATTTACTAGGACTGGGAATTCTAGTGCCAATTTGGTGATGAAGAGGAGGAAATCATTTTTAGATCTGTTGGGTAAGGTAACTGGGCAAAATTTGAGTAGAGATATTGAATAAATACATGGGATCACTGCTCAGGAGAAAGGTTGAGACTAAAGTTGATTTGAGAATTGTCACCTTATGTGGTACTTGGTCTGAGAGAATGTGCAGACTGAAAATTGAGGAGAACTGAGGCTAGAACCTGGAGAAATCTGGGAGTCAATGAAATAGACTGAGGAGGAGGAGTCAGAGAGATTGGAAGACACCTGGAAGAGAGTGGTTTCACCAACACCAAAGAAGGTTTAGGGAAAGAAGCAAGCAGTTCTATTAAGCATAGCCAAGTTCAAATTAAAGTTAGAAAAGTTGTCTTTTGATTATGGTTATAATGAGTCATGGTGATCTTACTAGGAAAATATTTTCAGTGAGGTAGTGGTTGCAAAATTGTTTTCATTATGAAAAGGATTGTGCATCTTTTTTGGCCGGGCACAGTGGCTCATGCCTGTAATTCCAGCACTTTGGGAGGCTGAGGTGGGTGGATCATGAGGTCAGGACTTCAAGACCAGCCTGGCCAAGACGGTGAAACCCTATCTCTACTAAAAATAAAAAAAATTAACTGGATGCGGTGGCAGGCGCCTGTCATCCCAGCTACTTGGGAGGCTGAGGCAGGAGAATTGCTTGAACCTGGGTAGTGAAGGTTGCAGTGAGCCAAGATTGTGCCACTGCACTCCAGTCTGTCTCAAAAAAAAAAAAAAAAAAAAAAAAAAAAAAAAAAAAAAAAAGAAAAGAAAAGAAAAGAAAAAGAAAGAAAAGGATTGTACATCTTTTTCTTTTGGGCCAACTGAATAAGTTGGAAGAGTTGAGAAAAATGCATTGATTACTGGAATTTTTCATGGTAGTTGGAAATAGGGGGATCATGAGGAAATTAAAAAATAGCTATATATTTATTTTTCATCAAAAGATTCTATTTTATTCTCAAGAACTCTTTCATCAGAACTCCTAGAAAGTTGACTGTCCCACTGTCTTTCTTTTCCCTTTCTTTTCTTTTGAATTTTCTAGCAGAACCATGACTAGAACTAGACATTTTATGTCTTTATTTCATTGTTTTCTCTAAGAAGTTATGAAGGCTCTTCTGTTTTTAGGCAGAGCATGCATAGTTTTACCGTGGAACATTGTATTTGATTATGATTTACTAGTTGTCCTCTCAGAACTTCAGTTTTCTTATCTGCAGAAGAAGAGTAATAATACCCACCTTTTAGATAGTTGTGATGATTAAATGAAATAATGTAAGAAAAGCACAGGGCCCCTTTTAACTATACAACAAATGTTAATTATTATGTATAGAAGAATCTACTATTTGAGGACCTAATGGGATTTTTTCTTTTAAAGGGAGAGATTTAAAGCAATTATATTTCAATCTCAATATAACTGTCAACTCCATGACTCTTCCAAAGCGCAAAGAAGTTATTTGCCGAGGATCTGATGATGATTATTCTTTTTGCAGAGCTCTGAAGGGAGGTAAGTGTTCAATTCATATTACTTTTAGAATAGGAAATAATTCCTTATGAAAATTAAATACATTGAAAATGAAAACTTCCTTTTCTGGTAATAATTCTTTTTCTATCCAAAGTTTTTACTTTTAGCAGCTTAAATAGCATTTTATAATTATGTACTTGAATTGTTAAGATGACACTTATATGATTTGTATTGTTAATATTTTTCATAGTAACTCACCAGATTTTCTATACAGTCATTGGTTTCTTCAGTGACTTCTGCCTTTATGTTCCTCCTTGGAATTATTTACAGAATAATAACATCCAGAAATTAGGACCCTTACAGAGATCTTGCACCAAGGGATAAAAAATAAAAATAAAAAATGAATTTAAAAAAAAGAATTACCACTTTAAAACTATATTCCAGCTTTTCCGTTTACCAGCAATGTGACTTTTGGCATGTTATTAATATTTAACCTTTCTTGGCCTCATTTTCCTCAGCTGTAAAATGGGGAAGTAAAACACATCATACATAGTTTTAAGAATTAAATTAGAGAATGTGTGTAAAAGAAAAAAAAAGCCTAGTGCAGTGTTCAGAATAAGAATCCTTTTTTTGTTACTGATTTTCCGGTCCTGTCATCTTTATAATGAGGGAACTGATGTTTGCAGTGGCTCAGTAAGGTGTCCATGGTCATTTGGAGAACTAGTAACAGAGTAGCCTCCTAACTCTAAGATATGACTCTTCTACTGTGTCATGCTTTCTCTTTGAAAAAAAAAAATTCCCTTAGCAGATTACTGTTTTTTTTTTTTAAATTGTGCATTTCTTTTGCACAACTGTTTTACAATTATTTTACACAATCTCTGTGGGATTACACTGATATTTTACCTGAATCTTCAAAGTTTCTCTTTCTTGAGACCTCAGAGGTGTCAGACTCAAGTCAGCTTGTCTACTTCTCTCCCTCCTCCCACTTTCTTCCATAAACATCTATTGAACCTAATTTGAGCAAATCATGATTTAGGTTCTGGTTATCTGAAGTTGAATGGTAGGATCTCCTTGCTCAGAAAGTCACTCTGGGGAAAACTGGATTGCCATATGCAGAAGAATGAAACTGGACCCCTATCTCTCACCACATTCAAAAATCAACTCAAGATGGATTAACAACTTAAGCAGAAGATCTGCAATTATAAATACACTAGAAGAAACCTAGGGAAGATTCTTCTGGACATTGGTCTAGACAAAGAATTTATGACAAAGATCTCAAAAGCACAGGCAATAAAGACAAAAGTAGATAAAAAGGATTTAATTACATCAAAAAGCTTCTGCATAGCAAAAGAAATAATGGAGTGAACAGACAGTCTGTAGTATATGAGAAAAAATTCACAAACTATTCATCCAACAGGGTACTAATATTCAGAATGTACAAGGAACTCAAACAACTCAACAACAACAACAAAAACAACCGCATTAAAAAGTGGGAAAAGTGGCCGGGCACAGTGGCTCATGCCTGTAATCCCAGCACTTTGGGAGACTGAGACAGGTGGATCATGATGTCAGGAGTTCTAGACCAGCCTGGCCAACATAGGGAAACCTTGTCTCTACTAAAAATACAAAAATTAGCCAGGTGTGGTGGCATTCGCCTGTAGTCCCAGCTACTTGAGAGGCTGAGGCAGGAGAATCCCTTGAACCCGGGAGGTGGAGGTTGCAGTGAGGTGAGACCATGCCATTGCACTCCAGTCCAGGTGACAGAGTGAGACTCAGTCTCAAAAAAAAAGAAAAAAAAAAGTGAGAAAAGGACATGAATGGATACTTATAGATACTTTTCAAAAGAAGAGCTAGAAATGGCCAACACGTATATAAAAACATGCTCAGCATCACTAATCGTCAGAGAAATGCAAATTAAAATTGCAATGAGATATCATCTTACCCCGGCCAGAATGGCTGTTCTTAACAAGACGAAAAGTAACAGATGTTAGCAAGAATATGGAGAAAAGAGAACTCATCCACTTTTGGTGGGAATGTAAATTAGTGCAGCCTCTATGGAAAGCAGTATGGGGATTTATCAAAGAACTAAAAATAGAACCACCATTCCATCTAGCAATTTCACTACTAGGTATCTAGTCAAAGGAAAAGAAATCAATACATCAAAAAGATACCTGCACTCATATGTTTATTGCACTAGTCACAATAGCAAAGATATGGAGTTCACCTAAGTGTCCATCAACAGACGAATGGGTAAATAAAATGTGGTATATTTACACAATGGAATATTATTAAGCCATTACAAAAATGAAATCATGTATTTTTCAGCAGCATGGATGGAACTGGAGGCCATTATCTTAAGTGAAACAAACCAGGCACAGAAAGTCAAATATTGCATGTTCCCACTCGTAATCGGGTGCTAAAAATGTGTACACGTGTACTAGAGAGTGGAATGATAGTGAAGAGTTGGAAGGGTGAGGGGGTGGATGATGCAAAATTAGTTAATGGGTATATGTTACTTGGGTGATGGGCACCCTAAAAGCCCTGACTTGACCACTACACAACCTATGCAGGTAATGAGATTGCACATGTACCTGGTAAATCAGTATAAAAAAAAAAAAAAGTCACTCCATTCTGGGAAATACTGTCACAAAAACAAAATTTACAATAAAATTACATGTAATTTTATTGTAAATTCATTACAGGTGTGAGCCATTGCCATACAATACAATTATATGTACATATAATTATACTAAATATAATTTTATTGTAAAGTAATTGTAAAAAAGTATATGTAAATAATATATAGTTCTATTAGCAATAGAACTATATGCTATTAGTTTTAACTATATAGTTACTAAATAACTGGGCAGAAAAACTGGGATAAGATTTTTTTTTTTGAGAAAAGATCTTGCTTTGTCACCCAGATTGGAGTGCAGTGGTGCAATCATAGCTTACTGCAGCCTCAAACTCCTCAGCTCAAGTCATCGTCTAGTCACAGCCTCCTGAGTAGCAAGGACTACAGGCACAGGTCACTATGCCCAGCTAATTTATTTATTTATTTATTTATTTGAGTCATAATCTTACTCTGTCACACAGGCTGGAGTGCAATGGCGCAATCTCAGCTCACTGCACCCTCCACCTCCCAGGTTCAAGTGATTCTGCCTCAGACTCCCAAGTAGCTGGGACTATAGGTGTGTGCCACCATGCCCAGCTAATTTTTGCATTTTTAGTAGAGACAGGTTTTCATCACTGTTAGCCAGGCTGGTCTCAAACTCCTGACCTCAGGCCATCTGACTGCCTCGGCCTCCCAAAGTGCTGGAATTACAGGTGTAAGCCACTGCACCCGGCCCTAATTTTAAATTTAATTTTATTTTAATTAAAAAATAGAGATAAGGTCTCACCTTATCTTGAGCCCAGGCTGGTCTTGAACTCCTGGGCTCAAGTGATCCTCCTGCCTCAGCCTCCCAGAGTGCTGGGATTACAGGTATGAGCCATTGCTCCTGGGCATTTTTAAATTTTTTGTAGAGACAGGGTCTCACTATATTGCCCAGGCTGGTCAGACAAGCCTTCAATAGAGTATTTTATTAGAGTCTTGAATCTGAAAGCATCAGAGAGTGATGGGGAAAAACATTCCCTGGAGAGGAAACAGCATATGCAAACACATCTAGTCATGAAAGAGTATGGTTTATTTGGAGAGTAGTTTTTTTGTAGTTGGAGCAGAATGTGCTTGTGGGGAATTGCTGGAGATAAGCCTAGAAAAGGGGGCAGTGTGAGCATATAAGTCATGCGCAAAATATTGGCCTGTATCTTATAGTCAGTGGGCAGGGATGACCCACTGAGATTTCCATTTTTGCAGATAACTAGCATCCATATGGCAGGAGGTGGGGGTAGGCTGAGGCAGGAAACTTGGGTGGAAGGAAGAGCATCCAGGAGGCTCTGTGAGAGACCATGAAGGGTGAACTGTGATGGCAGCCAGGGAGTAGCAGGCAGGAGATGAAAGAGAGCGTTTTGGGAGACAGAATAGGCAGGATACACTGATTTAATGTGGCAGGCAAGGATTAGGTAAGATCAAGAACCTCTTGGGCTGGGTGCCTGTAATATCAGCACTTTGGGAGGCCAAGGCTAAGAGTTTGAGGCCAGCCTGGGCAAGGAGGTGAAACCCCATCTCTCAAAAAAAAAAAAAAAAAAAAAAAAAAAAAAAAAAAAAAAAAAATTAGCTGGGTGTGGTGGTACCAGCCTTTAGTCCAGCTACTTGGGAGGCTGAGGTGGGAGGATCACTTGCGCCCAGGAGGTCTTGGCTAGCTGTGATCCACCACTGCACTCCTGACTCAAAAAAAAAAAAGAAAGAAAAGAAAAGATAAAGAAAAAAAAGCACCACACTTGAGGGCCAGTGACTGGATGTATGGAAGTGCTATTATCTGAGATGATGTGTACAAAAGAACAGGCAGGTTTTTTTTTTTTTTTTTTTTTTTTAAGGGAAACATAATGAGTTCTGGCTTGGGCATGTTAAGCTCAAGGTAATTTTGGAACATTCAAATAAACATGGCCATCTGGCAGCTGAGTATGTGGGCCCAGAACTTAGGACTTTCTGATTTAAGAAGCATTGACGTATCAAGAGTCCCTTGAAATTTGGGAGTCAAATTTGCAAGTACCATATATATCTATGTTTAAAATAATTTTCCTTTTGGTTGTTATAAAAGTTATACATCTTTATGATATGATATTTAGAAAATATGGACAAGCAATTATAAAGTAAAAGTTACCCATAATCTCACCAGTTTTTACACACACACACACACACACACACACACATATATATATCTGTTTCTTTCAAAAACACATTTATGAATCAATAGATGGATATTTCAAAGCATCTTAAATTTAACAAGCCTGAGCTGGGCATGGTAGTTCATGCCTGCAATCCCAGCACTTTGTGAGGCCAAGGCAGTTGGGTTGCTTGACATCAAGAGTTTGAGAACAGCCTGGACAACATGGTGAAATGCCGTCTCTACCAAAAATACAAAAATTAGCTGGGCCTGGTGGCTCATGACTGTGGTCCCAGATACTTGAGAGGCTGAGGCAGGAGGATCACTGGAGCTTGGGCAGTGGAGGCTGCAGTGAGCTGTGATTGCACCACTGCACTCCAGCCTGGGCAACAGAGCAAGATCCTGTTTAAAAAAAACTTCATAAGCCTGTAAGTTCTGTTACCGGGATTTTGCTGGGGCTGCTGTTACTAAGTACCATAAACTAAATATCTTAGAAAAACAGAAATTTATCATCTAACAGCTCTGGAGTTCAGAAGTCTGAAACCGAGATAACGAGGCCATGCTTCCTCTGCAGGAGCTAGGCATGGATCTGTTCCAGGCCTCTCTCCTAGCTTCTGGTGGCCTATGGCATGTCTTGCCTTGTAGATGGCCATCTTTTTCCTGGGGCCCTTCACTGTGGTCTTCCCTCCTATGTGTTCCTATCTCAGTGTCCAAATTTCCCCTTCTTAATAACGGATATTGGACTAGGGCCCATCCTAATGACCTCATTTTAACTTGACTGTCTGCAAAGATCCTGTTTCCAAATAAGGTCATGTTCACAGGCACTGAAAGTTAGGGCTTGAACATATCTTTTTAGGGGACACAATTCAATGTACAATACCATCTGAGGCTCAGATCCCGCTTCCTGCATAGTTGCCAGGAAAACTAGACTGGACCATGAGTGAGCTGCATGGATACCTTTTGGGAAGAGGAGAGGAGAGCCTAAGGGGTTCTGTTCTCCCTTGCCCTTCCTAAGTTCCCTCTTGCCTTCTTCATTGTGGGCAAAGCTTCAAGCTAAGTTCCTAAGAAAAGCATGGAAGGGTCCATTCCAAGATGGCCAAATAGGAACAGCTCTGGTCTGGAGCTCCCAGCGTGATTGACACAGAAGATGGGTGATTTCTGCATTTCCAACTGAGGTACCTGGTTCATCTCATTGGGACTGGTTAGACAGTGGGTGCAGCCCATGGAGGGTGAGCCGAAGCAGCACAGGGCATTGCCTCACCTGGTAAGTGCAAGGGGTCAGGGGATTTCCCTTTCCTAGCCAAGGAAAGCTGTGACAGACTGTACCTGGAAAATTGGAACACTCCTGCCTTAATACTACACTTTTCCAGTGGTCTTAGCAAACAGCACACCAGAAGATTTTATCCCGCACCTAGCTCAGCAGGGAGCCTTGCTCACTGCTAGCACAGTAGTCCAAAATTGAACTGCAAGGCAGCAGCCTGGCTTGGGGAGGGGCGTCCACTATTGCTGAGGCTTGAGAAGGTAAACAAAGTGGTGGGTAGCTCGAACTGGGTGGAGCCCACCGCAGCTCAACGAGGCCTGCCTGCGTCTGTAGACTCCACTTTTGGGGGCAGGGAATAGCTGAACAAAAGGCAGCAGAAACTTCCTGCAGACTTAAATGTCCCTGTCTGACATCTCTGAAGAGAGCAGTAGTTCTCCCAGCACGGTGTTTGAGCTCTGAGAACGGACAGACTGTCTCCTCAAGTGGGTCCCTGATTCCTATGTAGCCTAGCTGGGAGACACCTCCCAGTAGGGGCTGACTGACACCTCAGACAGCTGGGTGCCCCTCTGAGGCAAAGCTTCCAGATGAAGGATCAGGATCAATATTTGCTGTTCTGCAGCCTCTGCTGGTGATACCCAGGCAAAGAGGTCTGGAGTGGACCTCCAGCAAACTCCAACAGACCTGCAGCTGAGTGTCCTGACTGTTAGAAGGAAAACTAATAAACAGAAAGGAATAGCATCAACATCAACAGAAAGGACATCCACACCAAAACTCCGCCTGTACATCACCATCATCAAAGACCAAAGGTAGATAAAACCACGAAGATGGGGAGAAACCAGAGCAGAAAAGCTGAAAATTCTAAAAACCAGAGCGCCTCTTCTCCTCCAAAGGATCGCGGCTCCTCGCCAGCAACGGAACAAAGCTGGATGGAGAATGACTTTGACAAGTTGACAGAAGTAGGCTTCAGAAGGTCAGTAATAACAAACTTCTCCAAGCTAAAGAAGGATGTTCGAAACCATCGCAAGGAAGCTAAAACCCTTGAAAAAAGATTAGATGCATGGCTAACTAGAATAAACAGTGTAGAGAAGACCTTAAATGACATGATGGAGCTGAAAACCATGGCATGAGAACTTTGTGATGCATGCAGAAGCTTCAGTGGCCGATTCGATCAAGTGGAAGAAAGGGTATCAGTGATTGAAGATCAAGTTAATGAAATGAAGCGAGAAGAGAAGTTTAGAGAAAAAAGAGTAAAAAGAAATGAGCAAAGCCTCTAAGAGACATGGGACTATGTGAAAAGGCCAAATCTACATTTGTTTGGTGTACCTGAAAGTGATGGGGAGAATGGAACTAAGCTGGAAAACACTCTTTAGGACAGTATCCAGGAGAACTTCCCCAACCTAGCAAGGCAGGCCAACATTCAAATTCAGGAAATACAGAGAATGCCACAAAGATACTCCTTGAGAACAGCAACCCCAAGACACATAATTGTCAGATTCACCAAGGTTCAAATGAAGGAAAAAAATGTTAAGGGCAGCCAGAGAGAAAGGTCGGGTTACCCACAAGGGAAGCCTATCAGACTAACAGTGGATCTCTTGGCAGAAACTCTACAAGCCAGAAGAGAGTGGGGGCCAATATTCAACATTCTTAAAGAAAAGAATTTTCAACCCAGAATTTCATAATCAGTCAAACTAAGCTTCATAAGTGAAGGAGAAATAAAATCCTTTACAGACAAGCAAATGCTGAGAGATTTTGTCACCACCAGGCCTGCCTTACAAATGCTCCTGAAGGAAGCACTAAACATGGAAAGGAACAACCAGTACCAGCCACTGCAAAAACATGCCAAATTGTAAAGACTATCGATGCTAGGAAGAAACTGCATCAACTAATGGGCAAAAAGACCAGCTAACATCATAATGACAGGATCAAATTCACACATAACAATATTAACCTTAAATGTAAATGGGCTAAATGGTCCAAATAAAAGACACAGACTGGCAAATTGGATAAAGAGTCAAGATCCATCAGTGTGCTGTATTCAGGAGATCCATCTCCTGTGCTGAGACACACAGGTTCAAAATAAAGAAATGAAGGAAGATCTACCAAGCAAATGGAAAGCAAAAAAAAGCAGGGGTTGCAATCCTAGTCTCTGATAAAACAGACTTTAAACTATCAAAGATCAAAAGAGAAAAAGAAGGCCATTACATAATGGTAAAGGAATCAATTCAACAGGAAGAGCTAACTATCCTAAATATATATGTAGCAAATACAGGAGCACCCAGAGTCACAAAGCAAATCCTTAGAGACCTACAAAGAGACTTAGACTCCCACATAATAATAATAGGAGACTTTAACACCCCTTTGTCAATATTAGACAAATCAACAAGACAGAAGGTTAACAAGGATATCTAGGATTTGAACTCAGCTCTGCACCAAGCAGACCTAATAGACATCTACAGAACTCTCCACCCCAGATCAACAGAATATACATTCTTCTCAGCACCACATTGCACTTATTCCAAAATTGACCACATACTTCCAATTGGAAGTAAAGCCCTCCTCAGCAAATGTGAAAGAACAGAAATCACAACAAATTGTCTCTCAGACCACAGTGCAATCAAATTAGAACTCAGATTTAAGAAACTCACTGAAAACTGCACAACTACATGGAAACTGGACAACCCACTCCTGAATGACTACTGGGTAAATAACGAAATGAAAGCAGAAATAAAGATGTTCTTTGAAACCAATGTGAACAAAGACACAACATACCAGAATCTCTGGGACACATTTAAAGCAGTGTGTAAAGGGAAATTTATAGCACTAAATGCCCACAGGAGAAAGCAGGAAAGATCTAAAATCAACAGCCTAACATCACAATTAAAAGAACTAGAGAAGCAAGAGCAAACAAATTCAAAAGCTAGCAGAAGACAAGAAATAACTAAGATTAGAGCAGAACTGAAGGAGATAGAGACAAAAACCCTTCACAAAATCAATGAATCCAGGAGCTGGTTTTTTGAAAAGATCAACAAAATAGACCACTAGCAAGGTTAATAAAGAGGAAAAGAGAGAAGAATCAAATAGATGCAATAAAAAATGATAAAGGGGATATCACCACTGATCCTACAGACACACAAACTACCACCAGAGAATACTATAAACACCTCTACACAAATAAACTAGAAAATCTAGAAGAAATGGATAAATTCCTGAACACATACACTCTCCCAAGACTAAACCATGAAGACGTTGAATCCCTGAATAGACCAATAACAGACTCTGAAATTGAGGCAATAATTAATAACCTACCAACCAAAAAAAGTCCAGACCCAGATGGATTCACAGCCAAACTCTACCAGAGGTACAAAGAGGAGCTGGTACCATTCCTTCTGAAACTATTCCAATCAATAGAAAAAGAGGGACTCCTCCCTAACTCATTTTATGAGGCCAACATCATCCTGATACCAAAGCCTGGCAGAGACACAACAAAAAAAGAGAATTTTAGACCAATGTTCCTGATGAACATTAATGTGAAAATCCTTAATAAAATACTGGCAAACCAAATCCAGCAGCACATCAAAAAGCTTATCCACCAAGATCAAGTTGGCTTCATTCCTGGGATGCAAGGCTGGTTCAACATACACAAATCAATAAACATAATCCATCATGTAAACAGAACCAAAGACAAAAACCACACGATTATCTCAATAGATGCAGAGCCGGGCGTGGTGGCGCGTGCCTGTAGTCCCAGCTACTAGGGAGGCTGAGGCTGGAGGATGGCTTGAGTCCAGGAGTTCTGGGCTGTAGTGTGCTATGCCGATAGCGCACTAAGTTCGCAGTAAGTTTGGCATCAATATGGTGACCTCCTGGGAGCGGGGGACCACCAGGTTGCCTAAGGAGGGGTGAACCTGCCCAGGTCGGAAACGGAGCAGGTCAAAACTCCCGTGCTGATCAATAGATGCAGAAAAGACCTTTGACAAAATTCAACAGCCCTTCATACTAAAAACTCTCAATAAACTAGGTATTGGTGGGACATATCTCAAAATAATAAGAGTTATTTATGACAAACCCACAGCCAATATCATACTGAATGGGCAAAAACTGGAAGCATTCCCTTTGAAAACTGGCACGAGACAGGGATGCCCTCTCTCACCACTCCTATTCAACATAGTGTTGGAAATTCTGCCAGGACAATCAGGCAAGAGAAAGAAATAAACGGTGTTCAATTAGGAAAACAGGAAGTCAAATTGTCCCTGTTTGCAGATGACATGATTGTATATTTAGAAAACCCCATCATCTCAGCCCCAAATCTCCTTAAGCTGATAGGCAACTTTAGCAAAGTCTCAGGATACAAAATAATGTGCAAAAATGACAAGCATTCCTATACTCCAATAACAGACAAACAGAGAGCCAAATCATGAGTGAACTCCCATTCACAATTGCTACAAAGACAATAAAATACCTGGGAATACAACTTACAAGGGATGTGAAGGACTTCTTCAAGAACTACAAACCACTGCTCAACGAAATAAAAGAGGACACAAACAAATGGAAGAACATTCCATGCTCATGGATAGGAGGAATCAATATTGTGAAAATAGCTATACTGCCTAAGGTAACTTATAAATTCAATGCCATCCCCATCAAGCTACCAATGACTTTCTTCACAGAATTGGAAAAAACTACTTTAAAGTTCATATGGAACCAAAAAACAGCCTGCATTGCCAAGACAATTCTAAGCAGAAAGAACAAAGCTGGAGGCATCACGCTACCTGACTTCGAACTATACTATAAGGCTACAGTAACCAAAACAGCATGGTACTGGTACCAAAACAGAGATAAACCAATGGAACAGAACAGGGGCCTCAGAAATAATACCACACATCTACAACCATCTGATCTTTGACAAACCTGACAAAAACAAGAAGTGGGGAAAGGATTCCCTATCTAATAAATGGTGCTGGGAAAACTGGCTAGCCATATGTAGAAAGCTGAAACTGGATCCCTTCCTTAAACCTTATACAAAAATTAATTCAAGATGGATTACAGACTTAAATGTTAGACCTAAAACCATAAAATCCCTAGAAGAAAGGTTCTTCTAGGCAATATGATTCAGGACATGGGCATGGGAAAGGACTTCATGACTAAAACACCAAAAACAATGACAACGAAAGCCAAAATAGAAAAATGGGACCTAATTAAATGAAAGAGCTTCTGCACAGCAAAAGAAACTACCATCTGAGTGAACAGGCAACCTACAGAATGGGAGAAAATTTTTGCAATCTACCCATCTGACAAAGGGCTAATATCCAGAATCTACAAAGAACTTAAACACATTTACAAGAAAAAAATCAAACAACCCCATCAAAAAGTGGGTGAAGGATATGAACAGACACTTTTCAAAAGAAGACATTTATACAGCTAACAGATACATGAAAAAATGCTCATCATCACTGGTCATCAGAGAAATGCAAATAAAAACCACAATGAGATACCATCTCACACCAGTTAGAATGGCGATCATTAAAAAGTCAGGAAACAACAGATGCTGGAGACGTTGTGGAGAGATAGGAACACTTTTACACTGTTGGTGGGAGTGTAAACTAGTTCAACCATTGTGGAAGACAGTGTGGTGATTCCTCAGGATCTAGAACTAGAAATACCATTTGACCCAGCCATCCTATTACTGGGTACATACCCAAAGGATTATAAATCATGCTGCTATAAAGACACGTGCACACATATGTTTATTGCAACACTATTCACAATAGCAAAGACTTGGAACCAACCCAAATATCCATCAATGATAGACTGGATTAAGAAAATGTGGTACATATACACCATGGAATACTATGCAGCCATAAAAAGGAGGTGTTTGTGTCCTTTGTAGGGACATGGATGATGCTGGAAACCATCATTCTGAGCAAACTATTACAAGAACAGAAAACCAAACACTGCATGTTCTCACTGATAGGTGGGAACTGAACAATGAGAACACTTGGACACAGGAAGGGGAACATCACACACTGGGGCCTGTCATGGGGTGGGAGGGATGGGGGAGGGATAGTATTAGGAGAAATACCTAATGTAAATGATGAATTAATTGGTGCAGCAAACCAACATGGCACATGTATACATATGTAATAAATCTGCACGTTGTGCATATGTACCCCAGAACTTAAAGTATAATAAAAAAGAAAAGAAAAGAATGGAAGATATGAGCAAGATATGAGCTTTCTGGGCAGGCACAGTGGCTCACACCTATAATCCCAGCACTTCGGGAGGCCGAGGCGGGCAGATCACTTGAGGTCAGTAGTTCCAGACCAGCCTGGCCAACACAGTGAAACCCAGTCTCTACTAAAAATACAAAAGTAGATGGGTGTGGTAGCACATGTTTGTAATCCCAGCTACCTGGGAGGCTGAGGAAGGAGAATCACTTGAATGAAGGCAGACGTTGTAGTGAGCCAAGATCCCACCACTGCACTCCAGCCTGGGCTACACAGTAAGACTCCAGTCTCAAAAAAAGAAAAACAAACAAACAAAAAAAAGCCTTCTAAGACAGACAAAACAATTGAAAAAGAGGTCTATCCAACAGAAGAGGTTAGAACTCCGTCTGCCTACCTGACCTGCTAAGTGTTAAGACAGTCTCCCTAAATAGAAAACTAGGGGTTGTTCTTTTTTTTTTTTGAAACAGAGTCTCGTCCTGTTGCCCAGGCTGGAAATGCAATGGTGCAATCTCGGCTCACTGCAACCTCTGCCTCCCTGGTTCAAGCGATTCTCCTGCCCCAGCCTTCCCAGTAGCTGGGATGACAGGTGTGTGCCACCATGCCTAACAAATTTTTTGCATCTTTAATAGAGCTAGGATTTCACCATGTTGGCCAGGCTGGTCTCGAACTTCTGACCTCATGATCCGCCCACTTCGGCCTCCCAAAGTGCTGGGATTATAGGCGTGAGCCACCACACCTGGTCTAGGAGTTGTTCTTAATTTCTTTCTCAAATCCTTAAGTCTCATCCATCTTCCTCCCCCACACCTTTCACAAAGTTGACAGAGTTGGCTTCATGACCAGAGCCCAGGGCCCTGTATACAGAAGGGCCCTGTGCTTGGGGTTTAATGCCCTGTGATCACAATCTTGAAATTCTTAATAATTTTATTTTCGAGTGTGTGTTTTGTGTAAGTGAAATCTAATGAGATGATGGGGTATGAACCCACCTTCCCTGGACTGGTTCTTGGTTCTCGCTGCCCACTTCCCTGCTGGCACCCTGGGATCCTCTCCCCTCTTCTGTCCAGTGCCACCTGCTAACCTCTGCTCCTGGTGAAATCCTGGCTACAGGGAGGGTCAGGATCTGGTGTGGGTGCCCTGCAGTATCTTGCGTGGGCATGACAGTGGCTGCCCTACCTTGGCTGGCAGCGCCACGGCCCTGTTCAGCAGCTGACTAGTTGGGCACACCATCCCCTGCTCCACCCCAAAACAGGTAGTGTGTGGAGGTATTGCATGGAGGTTGCAGTGCATTGAGAGTCACTGTTGAATAGCAGGCCTGTGGGAAAGAAAGATACTTGCTTGGACTTCCTGCCCCTCACTGGGGCACGGGGCATCTGGCAGTTTGTGGAAGGAGGACCCTGACAGGCAGCTCTCAGGCCGAAGCTTGCACAGGAGCCCCCAGTGGTGGAGGAGCCCCTGGGTGTTTCTACACTCACCTGTGCTGCTTGCTGAGGGGGCGTTCCCTCAGGCTGTTCCACACCTTGGGGATCTTCTCTTTCTCCGTTCAAACTTCCTGCCTCTGGCTTGAGTTAGTTTCCTCTGGCTGGCTCGGCTTGAGGCACCCCCTGGGGATGAGCAGGGAAAGACAAATTGTGTAATTTCAGTGATTCTACCTTAAAGTTAAATGCTTTGATATTTGCATTTAAAACTGGCATTGTATTATAAGAAGATGAATACTGAAATTCATACTAATAGTTTAAAATGTTCTCTTTATTACAAATGATATTAAATTGCAATAAAAACATTATGGCAAGTCTAGAGAGAGAAACACATAGAAGAAAGGAAAAGTTTTATGTTCTAGTAACTTTAACAGGTTTCCCCCATCTTTTGAATAAGCAGCCTCACATCGTCATTTTGTGCTGGGCCTTGCAAATTATGGATTTAATTATGTAATGATGTATTGCATTACTTTTCATGGCAAAAACTGCAATTACTTTTACACCAACCTAATAGTTGGTCCTGAAGCTGGGTACTGAGAATTAGGTACTAGGAGCCAGATTCAAAAATGTCCAAAGCAAAACCCCTGTCCTCATGGAAATTACAGACTAGTGGAGAAAACAAGATCCTAATGAAGTAATAAAATAAAGAAAAGGAGAAAAATGAAATATGATTCAATTTGTGAGAAATACTCTCAAAGAAACTAGCAAGTTAATAAGATAGAGCCTATTATTATGTTATTATATAATATATACATATATAACTAATATATTAATGCATTAATATTCACAAGGTATGAATATGTTATTATTCACAAGATGCCATTAGAAGGAGGGTCTAGAAGCGAGAAAGAATAATATTAAACGTTATAAGTAACATTTAGTGGTAATAATATTTAATAAGTGCTGTGTCCCAGGCCTTGTTCTTAGCACTTAACATGTATTAACTGGTATAGCCCTTGTGATAATTCTATGAGATATGTGTTATCACCCATCACCGTTTTACTGAGCCATAGAAAAATTAAGTGACTGGTCCGAAGTTACACACCAAGTAGAGGAGCTGAGCTTCAAACCCAAGCAGTTCTGGCCCCAGGGCCATCACTCTTACAAAGATGTTATATTTATCCTTACTGCGTCTTTCCCATTGCATATTGTATTTGGAATGGTTTCTTCTTATTATTTTGGGGGTCTTTTTTTGTTTTTTAAAAATTTTAATTTTAATTTAATATTTATTTATTTTGAGACAAGGTCTCCCTGTCACCCAAGCTGGAGTGAAGTGGTACAAACACAGCTCACTGTAGCCTCTACCTACTGGGCTCGAGTGATCCTCCCACCCCAGCCTCTCAAGTAACTGGATTACAGGCACACGCCACCATACCCATCTTTCTTTTTTATATTTTGTACAGATAAGGATCAACCATGTTGCCCAGGCTGGTCTTGAACTTCTGAGTTCAAGGGATCTCCCCTCTTCGGCCTCCCAAAGTGTTGTGATTACAGGCGTGAGCCACCGCTCACAGCTGGAATGGTTTCTTAAATATCTATATCTTCAATAGACTTTAGCTCTTTGAGAGAAGGGACAGAGTTGTAGTACCATTGTCTTCCCAGGCCCTGGTGGGTAGTAGGCTTTCAATAAGTAGTTGTTGAATTGTTAAGTTTTGAATTGGATTGGCCTTGAATGAAAGATCATAAGATTATGAAGACATGATCACTTTACTGAGCAGAAGAAACACCTCAGGTATCAACTCCTTTAGTAAGGATACACCTGGCTAGGTGTGGTGGCTCATGTCTGTAATCCCAGCACTTTGGAAGGCCAAGGCGGGCAGATCACCTGAGGTCAGGAGTTCAAGACCAGCTTGGCCAACACAGAGAAACTCCGTCTCTACTAAAAATACAAAAATTAGCCAGGTGTAGTGGTGGGTGCCTGTAATCTCAGCTACTGGGGAAGCTGAGGCAGGAGAATGGCGTGAACCTGGAAGGTGGAGCTTGCAGTGAGCCGAGATCGCGCCACTGCACTCCAGCCTGGGCGACAGAGCGAGATTCTGTCTCAAAAAAAAAAAAAAAAAATAATAATAATAACAATACACCTTTATTTGCTTTAAAGAAAAAGCAAAAAGAAAAAGAAAAAACAGTTGGGTGCAGTGGTTCATGCCTATAATCCCAGCACTTTGGAAGGCTGAGGTGGGCGGATAGCCTGAAGTCGGGAGTTTGAGACCAGCCTGGTCAGCATGGTGAAACCACGTCTCTACTAAAAATACAAAAATTAATCGGGTGTGGTGGCAGGTGCCTGTAATCTCAGCTACTCAGGAAGCCGAGGCAGGAGAATCTCTTGAACCCGTAAGGCAGAGGTTGCAGTGAGCAGAGATCACACCATTGTACTCCAGCCTGGGCAACAGAGTGAGACTCCGTCTCAAAACAAACAAACAAACAAACAAAAACAGAAAAAGGATACATCCAGAAGTAAATAAGTAAATGCTTATTTGTGAGAGTAGAAGTATACACGCAGACATTATTTATTTACTTCTGAGAACAATATTATAGTTTTTGATTTAACTATTTATATTAAAAATATTTTTGGCCACTGTTTCTTTTGTTTGAGATTCAAAACATATATTTCTATCTTTACCCCATAACATCACGTTCACTACTTTGTTCTGACTAGAACAGTAGGGTGTGGATTTTCCTGCACTTTTGACTCTGTGCTCCACAGCTTGTGTGGGGCCAGGCCCATGGCTATGCACTTAAACAGAAGCTAACTTGAGCTTCTCAGTGGTGTAATTGGGAGGCACTTCAGTATTCGGGCTGCCTCCAAAATATCTCATGTGTCTTTGGAAAGATTATTCTCCATTATACTCAGCTTAATGTGCCTCAATGTCTCTGAAAACTAGTTTAAAATATACATATGTAACTTGGTCTGAAGCATATTAGCACTAGTTTGTTCATCGTTTATTCATTATTGAGACCACCAGGTCTTAATAGTCTGTGTCCCCTAAGAGATAAGATAGGGGCAGGTGTACAGAGAGGCTCTAGGGGCAGGGAAAGGAAGCCACAGGAGAATAGTAGCCAGGGTATAAAAGGTTCATTATTTTTCTACAGTTTTGCTTGGGACTGCCTCTGTCAGTAGTTAAGTGTATGCCATAAAGGTGTACTCTATGCTACCAAGAAAAAATTCACCTAACCGTGACCAATAACGTCTTGTATTTTATATTTTGTTTGCAGAGACTGTGAATACAACAGTACCATTCTCCTTCAAGGGAATAAAATTTTCTAAGGTATTGTTCAATATTTATTTTGTACTGTCTAACCTTTAGCAGTAATAGACATGTTAAGCATTTGAAACAAGCAATTCACAACTTCTTCCTTTTTTTTTGAAATGGGATCTTAGTCTGTCACCCAGACTGCAGTGCAGTGGCACAATCTCTGCTCACTGCAACTTCCACCCACCAACCTCCACCCCAAGCAATCCTCATGCCTTTGCCTCCTGACTAGCTGGGACTACAGGTGCGTGCCACAATGCCAGCTAACATTTTGTATTTTTGGAAGAGATGCAGTTTCACCATGTTGCCCAGGTTGGTCTTGAACTCCTGAGCTCAAGCAATCCACTCCGCTTAGCCTCCCAAAGTGCTGGAATTACAGGTGTGGGCAGCTGTGCCCAGCTGACAATTTCATGAATAGCAATTCAAGATTAAGATGTTCAAGGTTTTTTCCTTCACTTTTATTTAGAATTAGCTTTTTTTTTTTTTTTTTTTTGACTGAGTCTTGCTCTGTTGCCCAGGCTGGAGTGAAGTGTGTTCTGGGCTCACTGCAACTTCCACCTCCCAAGTTCAGGTGATTTTGTGCCTCAGTCACCCAAGTAGCTGGGATTACAGGCACATGCCACCATGCCCAGCTAATTTTTTTATTTTTAGTAGAGATGGGGTTTTACCATGTTGCCTAGGCTGGTCTCAAACTCCTGGCCTCATGTGATCAACCCACCTTTGTTCCTGGACCAAACTGAGGGTCAGGCTGCCATTTCTTGCAGCCCAATAACAAGATGCAGATGAACTGGGGAGGAAGAGAGCTTTCGTTTCTGCAACTGGTTACAGGGAGAAGGTCTGGAAATTATTGCCAGACCAACTCAAAATTACAAATCTTTCAGAGCTTATATTCATTCTAAGGAATATGTCTATGTGTAAGTGTGCATTCATCTGAAGACACAAGTGATTAACTTCTTTTAATCTATGACTAAGGTCTGAGTCCTGAAGACCTTCCTCTGGAGCCTCAGTAACTTTACTTAATCTAAATGGGTCTGGGTGCTGGGGTGATTACCTTTATCTTGTCTCCTGCTAAATCATGGAGGTTTGAGGAGTTCCTTCAGACCCCCAATAAACTTGGTTGTGGAAACCTGGGGAGTTTCTTCAGACCCACAATAAAACTTGATTAATCCTAAATGGGTCCTATTAAGAATTTCTTAGTTATTTTGTCATGCTTTAAGGCCCAGGAAAGGCCTGGGCAAAACTCCTGATGGGCTTTTGTTACATCCCATCCTTTGTATAAGGGCACTGGCTTTCAATATTTAACTTAACCACTCGGTCAGTACTGAAACAGTTGTTAGTGAGACCTGGCCTTGGCCTCCGAAAGTGCTGGGATTATAGGTGTGAGCCACCGTGCGCAGCCTTAGTATTAGGTCTTTTGGTATTTTTTCTTTCTGTAGACTATGGAAAAATTGCACAAAAGATAGCATCTTTTTCCACTTCATTTTTTCCCTTTAACATACATGGGCAAGAGTAATTTGAATGCAAGAGCTCATTACTAATCTGTTGAACAGTCTTCAGATGAAAGCACTGAATGACCACTGTGTATAAGCCAGTAAATCTCTATAACTATTCATGTAATATACTAAATATAATGTGAATATTGTTTAGGAGAATAAAAATCATGTAAATTACAGACTTATTTTGTTCAAGATTTTCTTGGGAACTTAGCCTGGTCATCCATGCCTTTGTAAAAATAATTGCTGCCTCGATGAATAATACCATTGTGATTTTAGATGTTTGCATGACGTATCTAATAATGAAATTTTATGCATTTTACTTTTGGTGACCATTTTAAAATAAGTGTAATAATGCATATTCTTTCATTATTTTGTTATAAACTAATATCTAATATTTCAAAACCTCTTAGGTTAGTTTTTAAAAATAACATAATTTTATAATTGGGAAATAAATGGGCTTATGCTCATCTAATTCAAAGACATGGAAAATTTTGTCTCATTGGAAAACTAATAAAATCAATCCAATTTAAGTGGCTTTCTGCTAGTAAGAGAAAGTTCTTACAAAGCCTCTGAAATAGTAGCATCTAACATTTTGTATTACTTGTATTTCTTATACTTCATTTTAGGGAAAATACAAATGTGTTGTTGAAGCTATTTCTGGGAGTCCAGAAGAAATACTCTTTTGCTTGGAGTTCGTCATCATACACCAACCTAATTCAAATTAGAATAAATTGAGTATATAAACAAATTTTTTGAAGGTATTGTTCCTGTTTTAAGGGTACTCAGGATTTGTTTTAATCAGATATGGTAGGATAGGAAGATGCAGAAATGACTGTCATGAAGAAAGAAGCTTATCCTCACAGATCTCTAGAAAACCGAGGTGTGGTGCACCATGCAGAGCCACCTGGGGAAGCACCAGGGTCTGTGAGAACGTGGAGGGAGGGGGAAAATGTGGGCAAGAGTGTTTATTGTGTTTTTCATAGGAAGCAATGGGCAAGGTAGGGTAAGTAATTGATATGGTTTGGCTGTGTCCCCATCCAAATCTCATCTTGAATTGTAGTTCCCATAATCCCCACGTGTTGTGGGGGACCCAGTGGGAGGTAATTGAATCATGGGGGCGGTTACCTCCATGCTGTTCTCATGATAATGAATGAGTTCTCATGAGATCTGATGGTTTTATAAGGAGCTTTCTCCACCCACCCTTTTGCTCTGCACTTCACCTTCCTGCCACCATATGAAGAAGGATATGTTTACTTCCCCTTCTGCCATGATTGTTTCCTGAGGCCTCCCCAGCCCTGCGGAGCTGTAAGTCAGTTAAACCTCTTTCCTATATTTTATTTATTTTTTTGAGATGAAGTCTCACTCTGTCACCCAGGCTGGAGTGCAGTGGTGCCATCTCGGCTCACTGCAACCTCTGCCTTCCAGGTTCAAGTGATTTTCCTGCCTCATCCTCCCAAGTAACTGGGATTACAGGCACCTGCCATCACACTGGCTAATTTTTGTATTTTTAGTAGAGATGGGATTTCACCATATTGGTCAGGCTGGTCTTGAACTCCTGACCTCAGATGATCAGCCTCCCAAAGTGCTGAGATTACAGATGTGAGCCACCGTGCCCAGCCTAAACCTCTTTCCTTTATAAATTACCCAGTCTTGGGTATTTCTTCATAGTAGCATGAGAATGGACTAATATAGCAGTGTTGACCTAAAAGGAAGAAGCTGAGGCAGAATTAGTGTAAGTAGAGAGTTTATCTGGGTTAAACTTGAGGATTGCATCCTGGGAGCATTACAACTTGAGTTGCCTGAATATATACTCCATAAATTAGCAGCAGTTACAAGAGGGTTTTTAAATGGAAAGAAGAGGGAGTTTCTGAGTTGTTTACCAAGAATTTACATTAAAAATGCTGGGTGCAGTGGCTCACGCTTGTAATCCCAGCAATTTGGGAGGCTGAGGTGGGCAGATCACCTGAGGTCAGGAGTTCGAGACCAGCTTGGCCAACATGGCGAAATCCTGTCTCTACTAAAAATACAGAAATTAGCTGGGCCTGGTGGCATGCACCTGTAATCCTGGCTACTCGGAAGGCTGAGGCAGGAGAATCGCTTGAACCTGGGAAGTGGAGGTTGTAGTGAGCCAAGATCATGTCACTGCACTCCAGCCTGGCGACAGAGGTGTTTTTGGTGAAGTTTATAGAAACAAAAGGATGGGGTCTTTTCTGCTTGGAGACCCCTCTCTCTATATAGAGAAAGCTGTTTCTCTTTCTCTTTTCTTCTGCCTATTAAACCTCTACTCCTAAACTCCTCGTGTGTGTTTGTGTCCTAAGTTTTCCTGGTGCAAGATGACAAACCCTATTGCGGGAGGGAAGTCAGGGACACCGAATGGAGGGACTGGCTGGAGCTGTGGCAGAAGAACATAAATTGTGAAGATTTCATGGACATTAATCAGCTCCCAAAATTAATACTTTTATAAATTCTTATGCCTGTCTTTACTGCAGTCTCTGAACATAAATTGTGAAGATTTCATGGAGATTTATCACTTCCCCAATCAATACTCTTATAATTTCCTATCCCTGTCTTTACTTTAATCTCTTAATCTCGTCATCTTTGTAAGCTGAGGATGTATGTCACCTCAGGACCCTGTGATGATTGCGTTAACTGTACAAATTGTAAAACATGTATGTTTGAACAATATGAAATCAGTGCACCCTGAAAAGGGACAGAATAACAGCAATTTTCAGGGAACAAGGAAAGATAACCATAAGGTCTGACTGCCTGAAGCATTGGGCAGAATAGAGTCATAGTTTTCTTCTTGCAGAAAGCCCATAGATGGATGTGCATGTAGGAGAAATATCACTGAATTCTTTTTGCAGTAAGGAATAGCCCTGGGGAAGGAATGCCTTCCTGGGGGTAGGTCTATAGACAGCCTCTCTGGGAGTGTCTGTCTTATGCGGTTGAGATAAGGACTGAAATACACCCTGGTCTCCTACAGTGCCCTCAGGCTTACCAGGATTGGGAAATTCCAGCCTGGTAAATTCTAGTCAGACCAGTAGTCTGCTCTCGAACACTGTTTTCTGTTAAGATGTTTATCAAGACAATGCATCCACAGCGGGACATAGAACCTCATCAGTAATTCTAATTTTGCCTTGCCTTGTGATCTTAATTGTCCTTTGAAGCATGTGATCTTTGTGACTTACTCTGTGTTTGTACACTCCCTCTCCTTCTAAAATCCCTAATAAAAACTTGCTGGTTTCATGGCTCGAGGTAGCCATCACGGTCCTACCAATATGCGATGGTACCCTCGGAGGCCCAACTGTAAAATTTCTCTCTTGTGCTCTTTCTCTTTATTTCTCAGACTGGCCGACCCTTAAGGAAAATAGAAAAGAACCTATGTATTGGGGACTGGTTCCCCTGATAAAACCCTGGGTTTATACTCCAGACAACATAGCGGCTTCATATTGGAGGTTCATCTGGGATACCAAGGTACAACATTCATTGAAACGGTGAGCAGAGGAGCAGATTCCAACTCTGTCCTTTCATTTCAAGGCTCTCAGTCTCCATTTAAGAACCAGATCAAACCAACTGCTGGGCTACCTTCAGTCATTTAAAAACAATTAGCATGGCTGCCAGCCTCATAAGACTTGGAGGACAGGCTTTCTGGAGAGAACATGGAGAATTCCCCTGTACCTATGGGTTGCTGGGCATATTGGTCCTGTTTGAACCAGCTTACTTTCAGAGAGGACTTAGCTGTTGCATGGGGCTAGAAGAGGTTTTGGAGCAACTGAGGATTTCTGGCTGGAGCTACCACCTGGTGTTATCCAAAGGCTTCTGGAGTGACCCCAGCTTCTGACCACCTGATGGGGTGTCATTAACAGGATCTCCACTTTTCCTGTCATAATTTCCTCCTTTCCTGTCCACAACTACCGTATCTCTCATCCTCTCTGTAAAATCTGGAGTATATGCCTCCTGCTGGTCTTTTCCACTTGGAGACCGTTTCTCTTTCTTTTCTCTTCTGCCTATTAAACCTCTGCTCCAAAAAAGAACAAAAAACAAAAAGCCACAAGGATGTGTTTTTTTGCTAAAGAAAATGTAATTTTGCTGGGTGCAGTGGCTCACACCTGTAATCCCAGCACTTTGGGAGGCCAAGGTGGGTGGATCACAAGGTCAGGAGTTCAAGACTAGCCTGGTCAGTATGTTAAAACCCCGCTTCTACTAAAAATACAAAAATTAGCCTGGCGTGGTGGAGGGCACCTGTAGTCCCAGCTACTCAGGAGGCTGAGGCAAGAGAATTGCTTGAACCCAGGAGGTGGAGGTTGCGGTGAGCTGAGATCATGCCACTACTGCACTCCAACCTGGGCAACAGAGTGAGACTCCATCTCAAAAAAAAAATATAGTAATTGTTTTTTTATTTAAGTGACTAAAAATTGCTTTAGAGTAAAGGAAAAATTATACAGATAAAACTAAATGGATAAAGAGAAAAACTAAGCTCAGGCAACAAAGTTACCTCTGAGATCTGTGGTTACCAAGAAGACAGTCAATGTGGAGGAAGGGCAAAATGAAGTAACCATTAAAACAAGAGGGTAGCCAGTCATGATGGCTTCTGCCTGTAATCGCACCACTTTGGGAGGCTGAGGTGGGTGGGTCACCTGAGGTCAGGAGTTCCAGACTAGCCTGGCCAACATGGTGAAACCCTTGTCTCTACTAAAAATACAAAAATTAGCTGGGAGTGGTGGCACGTGCCTATAATCCCAGTACTTTGGATGCTGAGGTGTGAGAATCTCTTGCACCCAGGAGGTGGAGGTTGCAGTGAGCCGAAATTGTGCCACTGCGTTCCAGCAAGGGTGGCAGGGCAAGATCCTGTCTCAAAAAACAAAATCAAAACAAACAAAAAAAACAGCCAACCAACCAAACAAAAAACCCAAAAAGCCACAGGGTGTTATTGCAAAGAAATTGTTCCATTTTGTAGATTGGTATCATCATCTCCCTGAGAAACCTTTATTACAATTAAGGGAGGAGACCACCCGTCATACTGTCTTATGCCTCCAAATGAAGAAGAAGTAAAAACTAAAAGACAGAAATGAAATCCACAGGCAGACAGCCCGGCACTGAACCCTGGGCCTGGTAGCTAAAGATCGACCCCTGACCGATTCCAGACATTGTATAGAAAAGCACTGTGAAATTCCCTGTCCTGTTCTGTTCTGTTCTGATTACTGGTGCATGCAGCCCCCAGTCACGTACCCTCTGCTTGCTCAATCAATCACGACCCTCTCATGCGGACCCCCTAGAGTTGTAAGCCCTTAAAAGGGACAGGAATTGCTCACTCAGGGAGCTCGGTTTTCGGAGACGTGAGTCTGCCGATGCTCCCAGCTGAATAAAGCCCTTTCCCTCTACGACCCAGTGTCTGAGGGGTTCTTGTCTGCGGCTCATCCTGCTACACAAAAAATTGTAAAAATAACTACTTTAAGGATAGAATCGTTAATTTTAAATGCTACAGAATGAAAGAGCTTGCTTGGGTTGATGCAGGACCCACAGCTCACTATTAAACAAATGCTGGTGAATGTATGTGATTGAAATACACAGGAGGTGATTCCTGAGAGAACAACAAGCCTAGGGTTTATCCTGAGAAGGAGATTGCCCAACTCTCCCTATAAAATGCCAAGTGGAACACCCCAGGTGAAGTAGTTGATATGCTTCATATGCAAGCCACGTGGGACTGGCTTCATGGTGACCCAAATATTCTCCAACAAAAATTTCTATTACCCACGTCATGGTAAATTGTGGGGTTTAGGGAGCCCTTTTTACATGAGCACCCTGGGTGACATTACTCCAGCAGAATCACAGGACTATGTGAGAAGCCTTATCAAATTTGCTGTCTCTTGTGGGTGTTACAGATGCTTAATAAAATATCAGGGGCAATTAACGAAAAAATAAATAAATAAATAAAAGATGGGAAAAGAGAAAGGGAGTAAAAGAGCTCACTGCAGAAGGGTGATACAAATTTTTGGATGGTTATTAATAAATGAAATAAATAAAAATTAAATTTAGGGAGTTAAAACAAAGGCCTTTAAAACACTATTTGCTCCAGATTGGAAAATTTAAGAAAAATCCAAAGACCATGGTTATAATGAGAATGCTACGTTTTACCTGTGGCAATAATGGGGCAAATTAAGATAAAGATTGACAAAAGGGACTGAGTGCCTTGGCCCAACCCCTGCTGGGGACCCATATCCTTTTGATATAGGGTCTTGCTACCTGAGGAATGCAAGGAGGAGAATACTTGAGCAGAGGGCCTCTTTTTCCCCTAAGACTGATTCTAACTAGGTAGGAGCTGCTCTAGATTCTGCAGAGCCTGATAGACAGCTCCCATCTAACCAGAGTTGTTTCACTTGTGAACTTCCAAGGTGAACAAAGGACATCGTGTTTGGAAGGCTGCTGCTGTGGTTAAAGAGGAGTCAAGCAAATCTTTTTCCTTTGAATTATTTATAGTTTAGAGCAATTAAGTGAAGAATGTGTTTGTGAGCAAGTTTACTTTTCTCTCTGAGCTCTCCAGAATTTCATGAGTATTCTGATTTTATGACAATATAGTTATTTGCATAAGTTTAGTAAGATTCGTTTCTTCCAAAACAGGACAATTGGAGACACTGTGTGTTTTTTTTTTTTTTTTTTTTTTTTTTTTTTTTTTCCCCAGGGCTTAGACTAGAATAACATATTGTTAGGCAAAGTTCCAGCAAAGCCAACTTAAAAGGAGCCTATGTGGCCAATTAATTCTTGCTGCACTTTATGTGAATAATCAGGCCAAGTATAATAAGCCTAAAACTTATTTTGCACATAAATTGGTCTTACTATAATTTCTCTTTAGGCTGGGTGCAGTGGCTCACACCTGTAATCCCAGCCCTTTGGGAAGCCAAGGTGGGTGAATCACTTGAGGCCAGAAGTTTCATCAGCCTAGCCAACATGGAGAAACCTTGTCTCTACTAGAAAATACAAAAATTAGCCAGGTGTGGTGTGCACACCTGTAACACCAGCTACTCAGGAGGCTGAGGCATGAGAATTGTTTGAGCCTGGGAAATGGAGGTTGCAGTGAGCCAAGATTACACCACTGCACTCCAGCCTGGGCGATAAAGCGAGACTCTCTGCCTTTAAAAAAAAAAAAAAAAAAAAAAATTCTTTAATAGAAAAGGAGAACTAGAGAGAGAGGTTTTTTCAAAGGAAAAGTGTAACACTTTTTACTAGATTTCAGCCTGAACTTTTGTTTTTGAGTGCAGATTGAATCATGAATTATATAATCCTCTAAAGAGTGCCATGTTAGCATTTTTCTTCATATTTTTAGTTGATGCCCTAATGGAATAGGTTCCTTTTTCTATTCTGACACACAAATACTCTTTTGGTTTTCAAAAATATTGTTTTTTATTTTTCCTTGTTTTATCTCCAAGGAAACCAGAATCATGGTATTCTGAAGAGTAGAGATGCGAATCGCCCTCATTTGGCATCACACTGGCTCCAATTTGCTTTTCACTGAAAATGCCCTGCTGCTAAGACTGTACAAACATCCTCCCTCTAGGCCTGGAGACTGTCATGGAAGAGGTGAGCATATGAGACTGTAAGGGCCAGTTTTGAGGGATAGAATTAAGTCCAAGTCAGACCCTCCAAATCAAGGATGGGTACAAAGATGCCTCAACAGCCAGTAAAACACGGGACTTTGCCTTCTGAGCTGTTATGTGGCACCTTTTCTAATTCCTGTAGAATTAAAGGAAGATAATTACAGACAGGATAAAGATACCTTGTGACAAAGCCTCCTGGGTACAAAATTCCCAGTTATGAGTTGTGAAGATAGATATATATTTAAAAACTTTTTGTTTCAGAACAATGTTTGCATTTTGTATAGCTAATTGCTAAAAGTTTGTAACTAAACCCAAGATTACTGTAGCTCAAGGCATAGAAGTTAAAGATAAGTCAGTTTTGTTACCTTGCCTTCGGCTTTTTGATTATTGACTTTTTACGTAAAAACATTTTTTTTTTTAAAGGATAATGAATGCCTATCCATGTCTATTCCTATCTGGACATTTAATTGGCTATAAGTCTTTTGACTCTAAGTCCCTTGGCTTAGAGTTCTTTTGACTCTAAGTCCCTTGGCTATACCAAGAGACTGATTTGAGTGGTAACTCCAGTTCTCCTTCATATTAATTAAACTTTCCTTACTGCAGTGCCATGGTCTCAGTCAACTGCAGTGGGCAAGAAGAACATATCAGGCAATTGATTACACATTAAGCTCTCTGAGTAGCTCCGTGGAGTCCCCTCTCACTTAGCTTTGAGGTAGAGCAGGTTTTTACCTAACCCTGTTTCAGTCCTTATGGGGAGGGGTTTGGAAACAGGACTCACAGCATAGCTTTTTCTAAAAATATCCTCCGCAAACCCTCTCTCTTAGATTTTCTCTTGGATTAAAAGATTCTTTGACCTTCTAATGTGCTTGATGTGAGGACAGGGTTCAGAGCTGTGGAATGGATTATGAGACATGTCATGTTTCCTGCTCTTTTTCTGATGTACACCACATTTCTACTCCAGGGTGGATCTTGATTTGCTAGGTCAGCCATGTGAAGTATTCCCAGGGTATGGTTAATTGGTCTGGTTTGTCACATGACTGAGGTTGGCTCAATCAGAAGGGATGGATTCAAATTCCTTGGTTGTCTCACTAGATGTAAACAAGGAGGAATGTTGCCCGCATTTCTGTGGACAATCATCTGATGACCATGAAAGGGAATTAGCATCTGGATGAAGCTGATACTGTGAACAGAAGAATGGTTAGTCTAAAAAAATAAGAGCCTGGCATGGTGGGTCACACCTGTAAACCCAGCATTTTGAAGGCTGAGGTGGGAGAATTGCTTGAACCCAAGAATTCAAGACCAGCCTGGGCAACATTGTGAGACCCTGTCTCTCCAAAAAATAAAATAAAAATTAGCCAAGCATGGCAGCACCTGCCTGTAGTCATAGCTACTCAGGAGGCTGAGGTGAAATGATAGCTTGATCCCAGAAGTTTGAAGCTTCAGTGAGCTGAGATTGCACCATTGCACATCAGCCAGGGCAGCAGAGTGAGACTCTGTTTCAAAAATAAAATTTAAAATAATTTTTAAAAATTAAAAAAATAATAACTCAAATTGCAGATACTGTGGGGTCATTGAATCACCCAAGCCTGGGTCTTGCCATACTTCTGGACTTTCTGGTTATTGCTTTAGTGAGTTGGAGTCAGAATTTTATTATCTGCACCTAAGAGCATTCTAGTTGATTCACAGCTAAATTGTCTTACCATTCCCGTCTGAGTTTCTCCATTGCTTTCAGCCCTTCTCTTGCTAATGGTTGCAGGGCTAACTTATCCATTAGGTAGAGTAAGCACAGTGCCGACAGTCCTCAAAAATGTTTTGTTTTAAAAAAATTTTAATTTTTAATTCTTGTGGGTATGTGGTAGGTGTATATATTTAATGTTTACATGAGAAATTTTTTTAAATCAAAATAGACTTCCAAGAATACATAAGGCATTTTGATACAGATATGCAATGTGTAATAATCACATCAGGATAAATGGGGTATACATCAGCTCAATCATTCATCCTTTTTGTTACAAACAATCCAATTATACTCTTTTTGTCATTTAAAAATATAAAATTAAATTATTTTTTATTATAGTCACTCTGCTGTGCTACCAAATATTAAGGTATTATTCATCTTTTAAACTATTTTTTTTTGTACCCATTAACCAACCCCATTCCTCTGTGCCACCCCCTGTTCCCAGCCTCTGGTAACCGTCCTACTCTCTATCTCCATCAGTTCAATTGTTTTAATTTTAGCTCCCATAAATAAGTGAGAGCATGTGAAGTTTGTCTTTCTGTGCCTAGATTATTTCAATTAGCATAATGACCTCCAGTTCCATTCATGTTGTCGCAAATAATAGGATCTTGTTCTTGCTCTTATTTTTTTATTTTTAATTTAATTTAATTTTTACATAGAGATGGGGTCTTACTATATTGACCAGGCTGGTCTTGATCTCTTGGCCTCAGGGGAGGCCTACCGTCTCAGCTTCCCAAAGTGCTGGGATTATAGGCATGAGCTGGGATTATAGGCACCCAGACTCTCATTCTTTTTTGTGGCTAAATAGTATTCTATTGTGTAAATGGTCCACATTTTCTTTATCCATTCATCTGTTGATGGACATTTATGTTGCTTTCAAATCTTGGCTATTGTGAATAGTGCTGCAATAAACATGGGCGTGCAGTTATCTTTTTGATATACTGATTTCCTTTCTTTTGGATAATCCAGTGGGATTGCTGGATTATACGGTAGCTCTATTTTCAGTTTTTGGAGGAAACTCAAAGGTGTTCTCCACAGTGGTTATACTAATTTACATTCACACCAACAGTGTATGAAGGTTCTCTTTTCTCTATATCCTTGCCAGCATTTGTTATTGCCTGACATTTAGATAAAAGCCATTTAACTGGGGTGAGATGATATCTCATTGTAGTTTTCATTTACATTTCTCTGATGATCAATGATGTCAAACACCTTTTCTTTCTTTCTTTTTTTTTTTTTTTTTTTTTTGAGGCAGAGTTTCACTCTTGTTGCCTAGGCTAGAGTGCAATGGCATGATCTCAGCTCACCGCAACCTCTGCCTCCCAGGTTCAAGCAATTCTCCTGCCTCAGCCTCCCTAGTAGCTGGGATTATAGGCATGTGCCACCACACCCAGCTAATTTTGTATTTTTAGTAGAGACCGGGTTTCTCCATGTTGGTCAGGCTGGTCTCGAACTCCTGACCTCAGGTGATCCACCCACCTCAGCCTCCCAAAGTGCAGGGATTACAGGCATGAGCTACCATGCCTGGCCAATCGAACACCTTTTCATATGGCCTTTTTGACATCTGTATGTCTTCTTTTGAGAAATGTCTGTTAAAGTCTTTTGCTCGTTTAAAAATTAAATTATTAGGGGGCGGAGCAGATGGCCAAATAGGAACAGCTCCAGTCTCCAACTCTCAGCGTGAGCGACACAGAAGACCGGTAATTTCTGCATTTTCAACTGAGGTACTGGGGTCATCTCACTAGGGAGTGCTGGACAATCGATGCTGGTCAGCTGCTGCAGCCCGACCAGCAAGAGCTGAAGCAGGGCGAGGCATCGCCTCACCTGGGAAGCACAAGGGGGAAGGGAATCCCTTTTCCTAGCCAGGGGAACTGAGACACACAACACCTGGAAAATCGGGTGACTCCCACCCCAATACTGCGCTTTAAGCAAACGGGCACACCAGGAGAATATATGCCACACCTGGCCAGGGAGGGTCCCACGCCCATGGAGCCTCCCTCATGGCTAACACAGCAGTCTGCGATCTAACCGCAAGTCAGCAGCAAGGCTGGGGGAGGGGCGCCCGCCATTGCTGAGGCTTAAGTAGGTAAACAAAGCCATGGGGAAGCTCGAACTGGGTGGAGCTCACAGCAGCTCAAGGAAACCTGCCTGTCTTTGTAGACTCCACCTCTGGGGACAGGGCACAGTTAACAACAACAACAACAACAAAAGCAGCAGGAACCTCAGCAGACACAAACGACTCTGTCTGACAGCTTTGAAGAGAGCAGTAGATCTCCCAACACTGAGGTTGAGATCTGAGAAGGGACAGACTGCCTGCTCAAGTGGGTCCCTGAGCCCTGAGTAGCCTAACTGGGAGACATCCCCCACTAGGGGCAGTCTGACACCCCACACCTCACAGGGTGGAGTACACCCCTGAGAGGAAGCTTCCAAAGTAAGAATCAGACAGGTACACTCGCTGTTCAGCAATATTCTATCTTCTGCAACCTCTGCTGCTGATACCCAGGCAAACAGGGTCTGGAGTGGACCTCAAGCAATCTCCAACAGACCTATAGCTGAGGGTCCTGACTCTTAGAAGGAAAACTATCAAACAGGAAGGACACCTATACCAAAACCCCATCAGTACGTCACCATCATCAAAGACCAGAGACAGATAAAACCACAAAGATGGGGAAAAAGCAGGGCAGAAAAGCTGGAAATTCAAAAAATAAGAGCGCATCTCCCCCTGCAAAGGAGCGCAGCCCATCGCCAGCAATGGATCAAAGCTGGTCAGAGAATGACTTTGACGAGATGAGAGAAGAACAGTCCATCAAACTTCTCAGAGCTAAAGGAGGAATTACGTACCCAGCGCAAAGAAACTAAAAATCTTGAAAAAAGAGTGAAAAAATTGACAGCTAGACTAATTAACGCAGAGAAGGTCATAAACGAAATGACAGAGATGAAAATCATGACACGAGAAATACGTGACAAATGCACAAGCTTCAGTAACCTGACTCGATCAACTGGAAGAAAGAGTATCAGCGATTGAGGATCAAATGAATGAAATGAAGTGAGAAGAGAAACCAAAATAAAAAAGAAGAAAAAGAAATGAACAAAGCCTGCAAGAACTATGGGATTATGTAAAAAGACCAAATCTACGTCTGATTGGGGTGCCTGAAAGTGAGGGGGAAAATGGAACCAAGTGGGAAAACACTCTTCAGGATATCATCCAGGAGAACTTCCCCAACCTAGTAGGGCAGGCCAACATTCAAATTCAGGAAATACAGAGAACGCCACAAAGATACTCCTCCAGAAGAGCAACTCCAAGACACATAATTGCCAGATTCACCAAAGTTGAAATGAAGGAAAGAATCTTAAGGGCAGCCAGAGAGAAAGGTCGGGTTACCCACAAAGGGAAGCCCATCAGACTAACAGCAGATCTCTCGGCAGAAACTCTACAAGCCAGAAGAGAGTGGGGGCCAATATTCAACATTCTTAAAGAAAAGAATTTTAAACCCAGAATTTCATATCCAGCCAAACTAAGTTTCATCAGTGAAGGAGAAATAAAATCCTTTACAGATAAGCAAATGCTTCGAGATTTTGTCACTACCAGGCCTGCCTTACAAGAGACCCTGAAGGAAGCCCTAAACATGGAAAGGAACAACCGGTACCAGCCATTGCAAAAACACGCCAAAATGTAAAGACCATCGAGGCTAGGAAGAAACTGCATCAACTAACGAGCAAAATAACCAGTTAATATCATAATGGCAGGATCAAGTTCACACATAACAATATTAACCTTAAATGTAAATGGACTAAATGCTCCAATTAAAAGACACAGACTGGCAAACTGGATAAAGAGTCAAGACCCATCAGTCTGCTGTATTCAGGAGACCCATCTCACATGCAGAGACATACATAGGCTCAAAATAAAGGGATGGAGGAAGATCTACCAAACAAATGGAGAACAAAAAAAAGCAGGGGTTGCAATCCTAGTCTCTGATAAAACAGACTTTAAACCATCAAAGATCAAAAGAGACAAAGAAGGCCATTACATAATGGTAAAGGGATCAATTCAACAGGAAGAGCTAACTATCCTAAATATATATGCACCCAATACAGGAGCACCCAGATTCATAAAGCAAATCCTTAGAGACTTACAAAGAGACTTAGACTCCCATACAATAATAATGGGAGACTTCAACACTCCACTGTCAACATTAGACAGATCAACGAGACAGAAAGTTAACAAGGATATCCAGGAATTGAACTCATCTCTGCACCAAGCGGACCTAATAGACATCTATAGAACTCTCCACCCCAAATCAACAGAATATACCTTCTTCTCAGCACCACATTGCACTTATTCCAAAATTGACCACATAATTGGAAGTAAAGCACTCCTTAGCAAATGTAAAAGAACAGAAATTATAACAAACTGTCTCTCAGACCACAGTGCAATCAAACTAGAACTCAGGACTAAGAAACTCAATCAAAACCGCTCAACTACATGGAAACTGAACAACCTGCTCCTGAATGACTACTGGGTACATAACAAAATGAAGGCAGAAATAAAGATGTTCTTTGAAACCAATGAGAACAAAGATACAACATACCAGAATCTCTGGGACACATTTAAAGCAGTGTGTAGAGGGAAATTTATAGCACTAAATGCCCACAAGAGAAAGCAGGAAAGATCTAAAATTGACACTCTAACATCACAATTAAAAGAACTAGAGAGACAAGAGCAAACACATTCAAAAGCTAGCAGAAGGCAAGAAATAACTAAGATCAGAGCAGAACTGAAGGAGATAGAGACACAAAAAACCCTCCAAAAAATCAATGAATCCAGGAGTTGGTTTTTTGAAAAGATCAACAAAACTGACAGACCACTAGCAAGACTAATAAAGAAGAAAAGAGAGAAGAATCAAATAGACACAATAAAAAATGATAAAGGGGATATCACCACCGACCCCACAGAAATACAAACTACCATCAGAGAATACTATAAACACCTCTACGCAAATCAACTAGAAAATCTAGAAGAAATGGATAATTTCCTGGACACTTAACACTCTTCCAAGACTAAACCAGGAAGAAGTTGAATCCCTGAATAGACCAATAGCAGGCTCTGAAATTGAGGCAATAATTAATAGCTTACCAACCAAAAAAAGTCCAGGACCAGATGGATTCACAGCTGAATTCTACCAGAGGTACAAGGAGGAGCTGGTACCATTCCTTCTGAAACTATTCCAATCAATTGAAAAAGAGGGAATCCTCCCTAACTCATTTTATGAGGCCAACATCTTCCTGATACCAAAGCCTGGCAGAGACACAACAAAAAAAGAGAATTTTAGACCAATATCCCTGATGAACATTCATGCAAAAATCCTCAATAAAATACTGGCAAATCGGATTCAGCAGCACATCAAAAAGCTTATCCACCATGATCAAGTGGGCTTCATCCCTGGGATGCAAGGCTGGCTCAACATTTGCAAATAAATAAATGTAATCCAGCATATAAACAGAACCAAAGACAAGAACCACATGATTATCTCAATAGATGCAGAAAAGGCTTTTGACAAAATTCAACAGCCCTTCATGCTAAAAACGCTCAATAAATTCGGTATTGATGGAACGTACCTCAAAATAATAAGAGCTATTTATGACAAACCCACTGCTAATATCATACTGAAGGGGCAAAAACTGGAAAAATTCCCTTTGAAAACTGGCACAAGACAGGGATGCCCTCTCTCACCACACCTATTCAACATAGTGTTGGAAGTTCTGGCTAGGGCAATCAGGCAAGAGAAAGAAATCAAGGGTATTCAGTTAGGAAAAGAAGAAGTCAAATTGTCCCTGTTTGCAGATGACATGATTGTATATTTAGAAAACCCCATTGTCTCAGCCCAAAGTCTCCTTAAGCTGATAAGCAACTTCAGCAAAGTCTCAGGATACAAAATGAATGTGCAAAAATCACAAGCATTCTCATACACCAGTAACAGACAAACAGAGAGCCAAATCATGAATGAACTTCCATTCACAATTGCTTCAAAGAGAATAAAATACCTAGGAATCCAACTTACAAGGGATGTAAAGGACCTCTTCAAGGAGAACTACAAACCACTGCTCAGTGAAATCAAAGAGGACACAAACAAATGGAAGAACATACCATGCTCATGGATAGGAAGAATCAATATCGTGAAAATGGCCATACTGCCCAAGGTAATTTATAGATTCAATGCCATCCCCATCAAGCTACCAATGAGTTTCTTCACAGAATTGGAAAAAACTGCTTTAAAGTTCATATGGAACCAAAAAAGAGCCCGCATTGCCAAGACAATCCTAAGTCAAAAGGACAAAGTTGGAGGCATCACGCTACCTGACTTCAAACTATACTACAAGGCTACAGTAACCAAAACAGCATGGTAGTGATACCAAAACAGAGATATAGACCAATGGAACAGAACAGAGTCCTCAGAAATAATACCACACATCTACAGCCATCTGATCTTTGACAAACCTGACAAAAACAAGAAATGGGGAAAGGATTCCCTATTTAATAAATGGTGCTGAGAAAATTGGCTAGCCATAAGTAGAAAGCTGAAACTGGATCCTTTCCTTACTCCTTATACGAAGATTAATTCAAGACGGATTAGAGACTTAAATGTTAGACCTAATACCATAAAAACCCTAGAAGAAAACGTAGGTAATACCATTCAGGACATAGGCATGGGCAAGGACTTCATGTCTAAAACACCAAAAGCAATGGCAGCAAAAGCCAAAATTGACAAATGGGATCTAATTAAACTAAAGAGCTTCTGCACAGCAAAAGAAACTACCATCAGAGTGAACAGGCAACCTACAGAATGGGAGAACATTTTTGCAATCTACTCATCTGACAAAGGGCTAATACCCAGAATCTACAAAGAACTCAAACAAATATCCAAGAAAAAAACAAACAACCCCATCAAAAAGTGGGCAAAGGATATGAACAGACATTTCTCAAAAGAAGACATTCATACAGCCAACAGACACATGAAAAAATGCTCATCATCACTTGCCATCAGAGAAATGCAAATCAAAACCACAATGAGATGCCATCTCACACCAGTTAGAATGGCAATCATTAAAAAGTCAGAAAACAGCAGGTGTTGGAGAGGATGTGGAGAAATAGGAACACTTTTACACTGTTGGTGGGATTGTAAACTAGTTCAACCATTATGGAAAGCAGTATGGCAATTCCTCAAGGATCTAGAACTAGATGTACCATATGACCCAGCCATCCCACTACTGGGTATATAACCAAAGGTTTATAAATCATGCTGATATAAAGACACATGCACACGTATGTTTATTGCGGCACTATTCACAATAGCAAAGACTTGGAATCAACCCAAATGTCCATCTGTGACAGACTGGATTAAGAAAATGTGGCACATATACACCATGGAATACTATGCAGCCATAAAAAAGGATGAGTTTGCGTCCTTTGTAGGGACATGGATGCAGCTGGAAACCATCATTCTTAGCAAACTATCACAAGAAGAGAAAACCAAACACCGCATGTTCTCACTCATAGGTGGGAACTGAACAATGAGATCACTTGGACTCGGGAAGGGGAACATCACACACCGGGGCCTATCATGGGGAGGGGGGAGGGGGAAGGGATTGCATTGGGAGTTATACCTGATATAAATGATGAATTGATGGGTGCTGATGAGTTGATGGGTGCAGCACACCAACATGGCACAAGTATACATATGTAACAAACCTGCACATTATGCACATGTACCCTAGAACTTAATGTATAATAAAAAAAAAAAAATAAGAAAGGCGGAAAAAAAAATAAAAATTAAAATTAAATTATTAGATTTTTTTTTCCCTGTAGAGTTATTTGAGCTCCTTATATATTCTGGTTAGATAGGTAGTTTGCAAATATTTTCTTTCATTCTGTGGGTTGTCTCTTCATTTTGTTGATTGTTTCCTTGCTGTGCAGATCTTTTTAACTTGATGTGATCCTATGTAGGGTCCAGCCCTACAGGGCTTAGAGGGTGTTCTCCCCGTGTGTGGAGATGAGAGACTGTAATAAATAAAGACACAAAACAAAGAGATAAAGAGAAAGCAGCTGGGCCCTGGGGACCACTACCATCAAGACGCGGAGACCGGTAGTGGCCCTGAACGGTGGGTGTGCTGATATTTATTGCATACAAGACAAGGGGGGCAGGGTAAGGAGGGTGGATATTCTAAGTGATTGATAAGGTGAAGCAAGTCACGTGATCATAGGATGGGGGCCCTTCCCTTTTAGGTAGCCAAAGCAGAGAGAGAAGGCAGCATATGTCAGCATTTTCTTCTATGCACTTATAAGAAAGATCAAAGACTTTAAGACTTTCTCTGTTTATTCTATCACTATCTACTATGAACTTCAAAGAGGAACCAGGAGTACAGGAGGAACATGAAAGTGGACAAGGAGTGTGACCATTGAAGCACAGCACCATGAGGAGGGGTTTAGGCCTCTGGATGACTGTGGGCAGGCCTGGATAATATCCAGACTCACACAAGAAGCTGGTGGAGCAGAGTGTTCCCTGACTCTTCCAAGGAAAGGAGACTCCCTTTTGTGGTCTACTAAGTAATGGGTGTCTTCCCAGGCACTGTCATTACCACCTGACCAAGGAGCCCTCAAGTGGCCCCTATGTGGGTGTGACAGAAGGCTCACCTCTTGGCTTCTAGGTCACTTCTCACAACATCCCTTCAGTACTCAACCTGCCAGTTATTCCTAGGTTATATTAGTAATGCAACAAAGAGTAATATTAAAAGCTAATGATTGATAATGTCCACGATCATCTCTATATCTAATTTGTATCATAACTATTCTTAATCTAACTATTTTCTTTATTATACCGAAAGAGTTTGTGCCTTCAGTCTCTTGCCTTGGCACCTAGGTAATCTTTTGCCCACAATCCTATTTGTCCATTTTTGGTTTGGTTGCCTGTGCTTGTGGGGTATTACTCAAGAAATCTTTGCCTAGACCAGTGTCCTGGAGAGTTTCTTCAATGTTTTCTTGTAGTAGTTTCATAGTATGAGGTCTTAGATTTGTCTTTAATCTATTTTGATTTGATTTGTATTCATAATGAGAGACAGAGGTCTAGTTTCATTCTTCTGCTTATGGATATCCAGTTTTCCCAGCACCATTTATTGAAGAGACTATTCTTTCCCCATGTATGTTCTTGGTTGCCTTGTCAAAAATCAGTTCACTATAGATGTATGAATTTGTTTCTGGGTTTTCTATTCTGTTCCATTACTCTATGTGTCTGGTTTTTTTTTTTTTTTTGATGGACTCTCGCTCTGCCACCCAGGTTGGAGTGCAGTAGCATGATCTCAGCTCACTGCAACCTCCACCTCCTGGTTTCAAGTGATTCTTCTGCCTCAGCCTCCCAAGTAGCTGGGACTACAGGCATGTGCTACCATGCCTGGCTAATTTTTTGTATTTTTAGTAGAGACGGGGTTTCACCATGTTAGCCAGGATGGTCTTGATCTCCTGACCTCATGATCAACCTGCCTTCTTGCAACTTTTCTATAAATTTGAAACTATTATGAATCTGAGATTATTTAAATATTTATTTAAAATTAGTGTTGCGGGAAGTCAGGGACCCCGAACAGAGAGACCAGCTGGAGCTGCGGCAGAGGAATAAAAATTGTGAAGGTTTCAGTTTAATATGGACATATATCAGTTCCCAAATAATACTTTTATAATTTCTTATGCCTGTCTTTACTTCAATCTCTGAACATAAATTGTGAAGATTTCATTTTAATATGGACATTTGTCAATTCCCAAAATTAATACTTTTATAATTTCTTGTGCCTGTCTTTACTTTAATCTCTTAATCCTGTTATCTTCATAAGCTGAGAATGTACATCACCTCAGAACCACTATTGTGTTAACTGTAGAAATTGATTGCAAAACATGGGTGTTTGAACAATATGAAATCAGTGCACCTTGAAAAAGAACAGAATAACAGTGATTTTCAGGGAACAAAGGAAGACAACCATAAGGTCTGACTGCCTGCGGGGTTGGGCAGGATAAAGCCATATTTTTCTTCTTGCAGAGAGCCTACAAATGGATGTGCAAGTAGGGAAGATACCACTAAATTGTTTTCCTAGTAAGGAATGTTAATAATTAAGACCCTGGGAAAGGAATGCATTCCTGGGGGGAGGTCTATAAACGGCTGCTCTGGGAGTGCCTGTCTTATGCGATTGAGATAAGGACTGAAATACGCCCTGGTCTCCTGCAGTACCCTCAGACTTATTAGGGTGGGGAAAAAACTCTGCCCTGGTAAATATGAGGTCAGACCGGTTTTTGCTCTTAAACCCTGTTTTCTGTTGTTTAAGATGTTTATTAAGACAATATGTGCACAGCTGAACATAGACCCTTATCAGTAGTTCTGTTTTGCCTTTTGTCGTGTTTCCTCAGAAGCATGTGATCTTTGTTCTCCCTTTTGCCCTTTGAAGCATGTGATCTTGTGACCTACTCCCTGTTCTTGCATCTCCTCCTTTTTTGAAATCCTTAAGAAAACTTGCTGGTTTGCAGCTCAGGTGGGCATCATGGTCCTGCTGTTATGTGATGTCACCCCTGGAGGCCCAGCTGTAAAATTCCTCTCTTTGTACTCTTTCTCTTTATTTCTCAGCTGGCCAAATAGGATTGTGGGCAAAAGATTACCTACGTGCTGAGACAAGACATTGAAGGCACAAACTGTTTCAGTATGATAAACAAAATAGTTAGAATAAGTTGGCCGACACTTATGGAAAATAGAAAGAACCTACATTGAAATATTGGGGGCAGCTTCCCCCAATAAATTAGCTAAAACTAAACATTTTTAAGTTAATTAAAAACAACAAAGGCATGCATGCATTACTGTGTACTTTTCTAGTCAAACTAACAGAATTTGAGACTGGGGCTGGGCACGGAGGCTCACGCCTGTAATCCCAGCACTTTTTCCAGGTTGAGGTTGACTGGAATTTGCTCATATTAGTTGCCAAGGAGGTTGACACATGTATATTTGTCATTTTTTAATTGGCCTTATCTGCTTCAGTTGGCATATCTGCTTATTGTTGGATACTTGGATTACACACACTGGTTGAAAATATAAACAATACTATGAAGATCTTAATATAAATTAACTTAAAAAAATTAATGATATAAATGAACTCTTTCATCATCTATCATAGATGATAAAAATTGATGAATGCCTAATTAACTAAAAGAGGACACTTAGGCATGTAAAATTAAAAATGAAAGTTTTAGCATCTTAATATTGTTTCATTTTTATCTTTGAGACATGGTCTGGCTGTTGCCTAGGCTGAAATGCAATGGTGCCATCATGGCTCACTGCAGCCTCGACCTCCCAGGCTCAAGTGATCTTCCTGTCTCAGCCCTCCAAGTAGTTGGGAGGTTGTCCAGGCTGGTCTCAAACTTGTGGGCTAAAGGGATCCTCCTACCTCAGCCTCCTAAAGTGCTGGGATTGTAAGCATAAGCCACCAAGCCAGAGCAGCATTGTAAAGTTTAAAACAATGGCCAGTGCCAGAGCAAACATGAGAAAGGTAAATAACACTTAGTAAGCAAGGTGGAAACATGTATGTTATTTTCTTTTGTACATTAAGAAAAATTTATTTCTTTTTCTTTTTTTTTTATAAGATCTCACTGTCACCCAGGCTGGAGTGCAGTAGCACAATTATATCTCACTGTAACCTCCAACTCCTAGGCTCAAGCGATTCTTCTGCCTTAGCCTTCTAAGTAGCTGAGACTACAGGCATGCACCACCATGTACAGCTAATTAAAAAAAAATTATTTTGTTGAAATGGGGTCTTGATAAGTTGCCCAGGCTGGTCTTGAATTCCTGAGCTCAGGCAATCCTTCTGCCTTGGCCTCCCAAAGCTGGGATTATAGCTGTGAGTCACTGTATCCATCCCAATGTATGTAATATGTTCTTACAACTTAGCCAGAGAGGCTGTATAATGTGAGTCAAAAATTAGATAAACATCAAGATGTTGGCAGGGTGAGAAAAAAATTAGAGCTGATCAGAGCATGGGAAGAGGGCAAAGCAAATGGAGATGGTGGTGAGGGATCTTTGGAAGCTGAAGGGCTTACAGACTCACATTACCTTTTCATTCTTTTCTCCTTCAAAAATTCAAAGATGAAGAATTTTTTTTCTCTGAGCAAATTATCCCATTTAAACATTCATGAATTAACCACATTAACCTACTTTCAATGCAAAAAAGAAAAATGGTTTCTGTCTCCTACATTTTAGCTGCCTTGTCAGTGGCTTGTCAAGTTGAAGGATTTCTTTTACATTCCTATGAATCCCTTATTCTCTATGAACGAAACTTTACTTCGAAATGGAAAGTAGGTTTGGGTTCATCTTTGATTTTTGGCTCACATTATACAACCTCTGTGGTTAAGCTGTGGGAATGTATAAAATTCCTGTCAGCCATTGCTGGGGCTTCAGAGCATGACTGGGTGGTGCCCAGGTGGGCAGAGCACTGTCTGATAATCTTTGCTCCCTAATAACTGAAATCCAGAATAGATGATATTCTCCATTCATTCAAAATGCCTGTCCTGTGCTTCATGCAGAGGATACAAACAGAAAAACACTTGGTCCCTGTCTTCAGGGCATTCACAGGCTTGTCAGTCCAGGTATTAGAGAGGATAAAAAATGAACCAAGCAATAATCAATGGGAAAAAGCTGTTTCATGCCTTAACATGACATAAATATAAAAACCATACAGGGAACAACAGATGAAAATAAAAACACAAAGGCTGCAATAAATCCAATGACAAAAACAAAGGCACTGTTCAGTTCTACTTGACAGCAAACAGATTTAGGACTCAAACTCTGATGCATTTTAAGGTTCTAGGTCTACTGTTTAAAAAATCCAAAAAATATTATCCAAGTCTGAATACATTAACGAGACACTGTAAAAGCTTTCAGCTGTAAGGTATTATTACTGTGTCAGTCAGAGTCCTTGAAGAAAACAGAAGACACATTTAAACTGGGGTTACTTAAGGAAAGTTTAATAAAGGGAATGTTTACAGAGCTGTGGACAAGGTGTAGGAAAACATGAATAGTGCAGTCCCCCAGTGTTAGTAGTAGAGTGAGGCCCCATTATTGCTCGAATCGAAAGGGTCAAGGGTGGGAGAACCAGGAGACAGAGGGGGCCTGTCTGAGAGTAGCAAAAGGTGAAGACTACCCCCCTTCACCTCCTTTATGTAACTAGACCAGCTGGAAGTAACCCTACGGGGAGGGATCGCACTGTTACACCCTTAGATCTCCTGCTGGGCTCCCCATTGCTGGACCCACTGGAACCAGAAGACAAGGGAGCCAGCTGATCTAGTCTATACGGGTCAGCTTCCCAGAGCACACAGGACAGTGGAGAAGGGTAGAGAGCATCTGGAGGGGTGAATGGAAGATGTCCAGAACTAGGCTGGGCACAGTGGCTCGTGCCTGAAATCCCAGCACTTTCAGAGGTCAAGGCAGGTGGATCACCTGAGGTCAGGAGTTTGAGACAAGCCTGGACAACACAGTGAAACCCCATCTCTACTAAAAATACAAAAATTAGTTGGGTATGGTAGCATGCACCTGTAGTCCCAGCTACTTGGGAGGTTGAGGCACAAGAATCACTTAAATCCGGGAGGCGGAGGTTGCAGCGAGCTGAGATTGTGCCACTGCACTCAGGCCTGGGTGACACAGTGAGACTCCTGAAAAAAAAAAAAAAAAAAAAGAAGATGCCCAGAACAACTAAGTGACCAAGAATCTGACAGTCAAGTGTTCACAAAGACCTTTGCAACACCTTCTCAGTCAATATTTGACAACTCCCAGAACTGGTAATTTAATGGTTACTGAATGTGGATAGCAAAACTTTAACAGCACACCCACCAAAAATCTTGCTATTTATTAGGAACACATTTTTCAAGTTAGTAAGGCAGTGTAAGTTGAAGAAGAAAATTCTGCATACCAAAAAGTACTCTTCTGTGTTTTTTTCAAAACAGAATATAAATATGCACACCCCCCACACAAGAAAACCCCAGACAGGATACATGAACATTTTCTGATATTAACAATAAACACAAAGCCATTCTGAACTTGTTTTTTGGTGGCATATGATCAATAACAAAGACTGAGAGAGCTATACTAAGAAACAAAGGCTATTCTTAAATAACACACCCTCTGCTAATTGTGAAGGGTAAACTATGAATCGATCTTCATAATCCTTCACCTTCTCTTCCAGCAATCCCCCTTCTCTTTCCTACATGCGTGTTTTTCTAAATTAGAACTTATCTCTTATGGCTTTTTGGGGGAAGTGAACATTTTTACTGACCCACCCATTCTCATTCTCATTCTTTTTTTTTTTTGAGACTGAGTCTCGCTCTGTCACCCAGGCTGGAGTGCAGAGGCACGATCTTGGCTCATTGCAACCTCCATTTCCTGGGTTCAAGCCATTCTCCTGCCTCAGCCTCCTGAGTATCTGGGATTACAGGCGCACACCACCACACCCAGGTAATTTTTGTATTTTTAGTTGAGACGGGGTTTCACCATGTTGGCCAGGCTGGTCTCAAGTGATCTGCCCGCCTTGACTTCCCAAAGCGCTGCGATTACAAGTGTGAGCCACAGCGCCCGGCCCTGACCCACTCATTCTACATGGATTTTCTATATGAAAAGATTTGGTCCTGAATTCATGGAAGAGCCTGTCTTCTGCACTAGAGGGACTATTTCTTCCTTAATACACTTTCTGGCACAATAGCACAGACTCAAACATCATCTGACTTCTTTGCACAGCCAAGAAGGTGTGGTGAAGTCTGTTTCTCACACTGTGCTTCTGTCCCCACAACTTATGGGTAAGCGTGGAGGCAGAGGGTTCAGGAGCATTTCTCCACCAGAATCAGGGTACAGGAGGAAGAATATCTTAGCAGGTCAAGTTGGCTGTCTACTTTGAAAGTTGGGTAAAGCATCGTGCCCAGTAATACAACCTTTGTGCACAAGATACAAGAGAAAAGCTATTCTGCTACCCCAGTGCAGTGCCAGGGGACTGGTAAATAAATTATGGCAATACTGGTAGAACACCCTCTGACCTGGCTTTGTGTCCTGGCTCAGCCACTAATTGTGTGCCGAAAGCCAGAGTTTTCACATCTCTAAAACACAGTTAATAATACTTACCTCCTCACGTGGTTGTGAATTTCTTTCTAGACTGCTGCGGTATTATCCAAACCATAATCCTAACCGTAATCCCAACTAGAGCAATGTATCTGAAACACAAATCTGATAATATCATTACCCTGCTTAAAGTATTTTAACAGTTTCCCACTGCTTTTTTTTTTTCTTTTTAATGAGACAGGATCTCATTCTGTCTCCCCCGGCTGTAGTGCAGTGGCATAATCACAGCTCACAGCTTACTGCAGCTTTGACTTTCTTGGCTCAAACAATCCTCCCACTTCAGCCTCCTGAGTATTTGGGACCACAGGTACATACCACCACACAGCTAACTTTTCTTTTGGGTGAGGGTCTTCCTATGTTGCTCAGGCTGGTCTCGAACTCCTTGGACTCAAGCCCACCTGGTCTTAGAATGAAGACTCACATCTCTGATATGGCCTTCAAGTCCTTGAAGCCTGGCATCAGCTCCCACCATTATTTTAATACATTCTTACTCTAGGCTCTAAGCCACAGTGGCCTTTGTTTAGTCCTTTTTTTTTTTTTTTTTTTTTTTGAGACAGAGTTTTGCTCTTGTCGTCTAGGCTGGAGTACAGTGGCGCAGTCTTGGCTCACTGAAACCTCCTCCTCTCAGGTTCAAGCAATTCTCCTGTCTCAGCCTCCAGAGTAGCTGGGATTACAGGCATCTGCCACCATGCCCAGGTAGTTTTTGTGCCCAGGTAATTTTTGTAAATCTGGTGTGGGCCTAAGCAGCCCAGGACTTGTCTGGAGGCTCCGATGTTGGGAACCCAGGATGCTTCTGCCTTGTTGGGCTCCCTAGCATGCTTTGGGAGAATGCTCTGCCACATCCACATTCCAGCCAGTGGAAGGAAGAAAGAGAAAAGGAAGGAAACAGCTGCTCTTTATAAAAGCATGACCCAGGAATTGCACTCATTACTTTACTCACCTTTTACTGATCAGAACTTGGTCATGTGCTTGCTTCTGTAGCACATATACTAAAATTGGAACCATACAGAGATTAGCTAAGGCCCCAGTGCAAGGATGACATGCAAATTCGTGAAGTGGTCCGTGTGAAGGAAGGAGAGAAAGAGAGAGAGAGAGAGAGAGAGAGGAAGAGGAAGGAAGGAAGGAAAAGAAAAAGAAAAGGAGAAAGAAAGAGAATGAACGAATGAACGAACTTGGTCACGTGGCTACACTCAGAAGGGAGGGCTACACTTGTAAGGGAGGCTCAGAAAAGTAGCCTTTATTTTAGCTGCCTTGTGCATAGCTGTGTACCTGGAACTCTGTTATTGTAGATAAAGTGAGTGGATATGAGGACACCTAGTGGTCCCTGGAGCAGAACGCCCAACTTAGATTAATTAGTGTGATTATTGATTAATAGCTATCTTACCCCACTAGACTGTATCTCCACAAGAGCAGGAACCGTATGTGTTTTTGCTCACCATTGTATCTTTACCATCTATTCCAGTGCCTGGCACACAGTGGGATCTTAATAAACATTTGTTGAATACATGCATGAATGAATCAGGTCCCTACCTCTTGCTATCCCTGTCATGCTTGACGCTCCAGCCAGACCACACCACTTGTGATTGCCTAGCAATGTATTCATTATCAATTAAAAATAAATCACTGCTAATCTGGTAAACAAACAAAGTCATCTCACTATTGCTTACATTTCTTTGGTGAGTTTTCAGGTGATACACATTTTCACATCTTTATTTATACTTCTCATTTTGAGATTTGACATGATAGCATGTCAATTCTGATAGCATCACCTGAGGTACATGAAGATACATGATAACATCACCTGAGGTACATGAAGAGCTTGACACGGCTGATTGCAGTCAAAAAATAAGGGCCAAAGGAAAAAAAAGTTCAAAAAGAAAAAAGCAAACAAACCCAGGGACTTGCTTGCTGCGGAGTGAAATAGATACTTGAATTAGGGCATTCATGCAATTCTACATGAGTGCTGTTTCTCAAACCTCAGCTTTCCATGAGAGTTGGGAAGCAAAGAGTTAAATGTTATATTCTCTGTTTAGAATCTAGAAGGATGGTATTTTAAGTTGCTAATTAATGGAATATCCATGAGTTTTAGCAGTCAATAGAGATTAATATTGTATTGATCAATTAATAAGCTTAGTTTAGACTTGGTGGAGCCCGGCATTGTGGTGTACATCTGTAGTCCCAGCTACTCTGCTGGCTGAGGCAGGAGGGTGGCTTGAGCCCAGGAATTTGAGACTGCAGTGAGCTATGATTGTATCACTGAACTCCAGCCTGGGCAACAGAGTAAGACTCCATCCCTAAAAATAAATAAATAAATAAATGCAATTAAATAAATTAAGTATGACCAGGCGTGGTGGTTCACACCTGTAATCCCAGCACTTTGGGAGGCCGAGACGGACGGATTACCTGAGATCAGGAGCTGGAGACCAGCCTGGCTAACATGGTGAAACCCCATCTCCACTAAAAATACAAAAATTAGGTGGGCATGGTGGTGGGTACCTGTAATCCCAGCTACTCAGGAGGCTGAGGCAGGAGAATTGCTTGAACACTGGAGGCAGAGGTTGCTGTGAGCTGAGATAGCGCCACTGAACTTCAGCCTGGGTGACAGAGCCAGACTCTGTCTCAATTTAAAAAAAAAAGTTACAATAAATTAAGTATGAATTAAAATATTTTAAAAAAAGACTTGGTGTGAATGATGGCCACCTCACCCATAACATATATCCACCTGCCCACTCCACCATCTGTCACCAGGTACAGATGTTTTGCTTATCATTATCATATTGTAAAAATAGGAATATAAAATAATATATTTAATATGGACACTCCTAATGAAGCTATATGAAAAATGTGTGAAGGTGGTGGGCTTCCAATTTTATTATTGTTATTTTAACATGTCTTCTTTAATGTTGTTTTCATATTGTTGCTAATTAAAGGAAATTATAGCACTATTACCATCACCAAAACATAATTACCACCACCAATCCTGTTAGCAATGCTCTTTTAAAAGTTATCTAAGACTCGGCTGGACACGGGGGCTCATGCCTGTAATCCCAGTACTTTGGGAGGCCGAGGCAGGTGGATCACAAGGTCAGGAGTTCGAGACCAGCCTGACCAACATGGTGAAACCCTGTCTCTACTAAAAATACGAAAATTAGCCAGGCATGATGGCACATGTCTGTAACCCCACCTACTCAGGAGGCTGAGGCAGGAGAATCGCTTGAACCCAGGAGGTGGAGGTTGCAGTGAGCCGAGATCGTGCCACTGCACTCCAGCCTGAGCGACAGAGCAAGACTCTGTCTCAAAAAAAAAAAAAAAAAAAAAAAAAAATTATCTAAGACTCATAAGATACTATTGGAAATAGAGGAAAGAAGATGGGGTTGTTCTAAACATAAGCACAAATGTGGCCAATGGGCAGAAGACGCATTTTCTTGTATAACATTCATTTATAATTCTCAGAGCCAAGAGAGGAAGCAGTAATTCAAAGCAAGAGAAATGAAGAGCTTCTGTTTCCTTAGTGTTCATAAGTCGGCCTGATCTGGATATAACTGCTAATGAGAACAACATGCTTTCAGGCAAAAAGTACACAGCAGGCTTTGGTGTGCAGATAACCAAGGATTAGTGCTCGAGAATTCAGTTGTTTTGCTCTTGGTGTAACTTGGGCATGAGATAAAAGACTGAGAGTAGCTTCTTAAATTGTTCAGTGGCTGCTCAGGAATGCATTTGACTGTAGGTAGGTCCTCCAATCCATATATACTTCTTAGTAATTATCTTAATAATTCATGCTTCTCTCTCATGATGCTGAAATTTTTAGCAGGTACCATGGACTGAATGTACCCCCAAATTCATTCGTGTGGCTTCCCCAAAATTCCTGTGTTGCAATCCTAATCCCCACTGTGATGATATTAGGTGGCAGGGCCTTGGGGGAGGTAATGAAGTCACGAGGGTGGAGCCTTTATGAATGGGATTAGCGCCTTACAAAAGAGACCTCAGAGAATGCCCTTCCCTTTCCATCATATGAGGACACAGTGAAAAGTTGGCTGCCTATGAACGAGGTAGTCAGCCTTCAACAGACATCGAATTTGCTGGTGCCTTGATCTTGGATTTCCTAGCTCCAGAACTGGGAGAAATAAATGTTTGTTGCTTGAGCCACCCAGTCTATGGTATCCTATTATAGCAGTTCATACATACTAGGACAGTGGGGTTCAATTTCACTCCTTAATTCAAATTATTGAATTTTCAAGTTCAACCCCTGTATGAGTAAAATGTATTCCTATACATGTTTAGTGCAGCTGTATAAGTAAAATTTATTCCTACAGATGTGTAGTGCAGCTGAAGGTGTAAAACAAGAAAAAGGAAAGGAAAAATAAAAGAAAAAGAAAAATACTTGGCAATATTGTTGGGGAGAGAAGAGGTTATTTTGGAGAAGGGAAGGAGGTTTTGGTGGATGGAAGGTTTTTGCCAGTAGGAGGGGAATGTGTATGTGAGCACGTGCCTTGAGTGTGCGTGTGGGAGGCCCACAGGGGCTGGTGGGAGTGCTAGACAACGGGGCTAAGAAAAGAAAGTAGAAGTGTGACATAACTGCCTCCGTCACAGTTTCAGTTAGGGTGCCAGGCAACCCTGTGTGCGCACAGACACTTGGAAGGGCTGCAACCTTTAGCTACCCCCAGTTTAGCCCGGTTGGCCTTGTGCAGGCTGCTCTGTTTCTGACTCTTCCTTTCCTCATCTAATATAGAACTACTCTTCTTTTATTAGAAGTAGGAAGATGAAAAATAGACAAAAGAAGAGAAAAATATGAGATTAAGGCTCAGATATTAAAGGCATGAGAGACCTGGAAACTGGAGACTCCTTTTGGGACACGGTTGTAGCAGCAAGCCTAACTGTAGAAGAAGGTAACTGTGGCCTGTTGGTGGCATGGTGACCAGAGATTTTGGTGTTGGTAGGCTGGTGGCAGGAGCTCCACATGCTTCTAGAAATGCACCTAGGAAGTAAGGTATATGTGGGTGATGGGAACTTGATTCAGGGGATGATGCTTAGTTCTAGCACATCAATCGCATACATCAGAGGTACTGCAAATTCAGATCTAAGGGGACCAGATAGAGTAGGATGGATAATAGCTGGGTAGTAAGGAGGGATGAATGGAAGAACACATGCAGCATTTAAATTTGCCATGTGGGAATACTGAACCAATGCTGTCACATCTTCTGATTTTTCAAGAGAAGGGGTAAATTACATTTTTATGTGAAAATTTAATCATAAAATGTTGGCAATTGATTTTAAAAGTTTAACAGTACCATGTGGGACATTATTATACCTGCCAAGCAACCCTTGCACATTCCACGGCCCCTGAAACTCCACATGTCAAAAATGGAACTCCATCTGTAGTCCCTATTTCAGCAAGTGATGCCACAGACTGCCAGGAACCCAAGCTAGGCAGGTGGGCATGAGCCCTGACTCCTCCTCTACTCCACTCCTCACTTTTGATACATGACTTCGCCATGTGGATTTAGCCTCCTGAAATCTCTGTCTCTTATATTTGTCCCCTTTCTTTATTCCTGCTCTCAATGTCTTTTAGAGTTTCACAGTTTCTTTGCTGATCTAACCCATATCTCAGTCATTTCTCACCCATTTCTAATCCTTCAGTGATCTGTCTAAAAATAAAAATTGAAGCAAGTCATTGCACTGAAGCCCTGCCTTCTAAATTCCCATCTTCCCCCACTCCCTATAGAATAAAATCAGTGTGATTTAGCATGTTTAGCTCCACATACTGACTTCTGCCTGCAACTTCAGCATCATTCCTTGCAGCGTTTGTGCTCCACATACTGAATCATCCACAGCTCCTCTAGGGGTCACGCTGTTTCATTACTCTCTACCTTTACTCTCACTGCTTTTCTTACCTAGGATGAATACCCTTTCCTTTCTGTATTAGGATGTGTTCAGTTGTAAGCAACACAAACCCCAACTCAAACGGACTTAACTAATGCTATGATTTGAATGTGTCTGCCAAATTTCATGTGTTGGAAAGTTAATCTCAAAATTCATAGGTTGATTGGAGGTAAGCCTTTTGGGAAGAGTATAGAATTAGATAAGGCTGTCAGGGTAAGGACCCCCATGATGAGACTGGTGGCTTTATAAGAGGAAGAGAGATCTGACTTGACATGCATGGACTTTCCCTCTTGCCATGTGATGTCTTCCGCCATTTTATGATGCGGCAAGAAGGCCCTCACCAGATGCTGGTACTGTGCTTTTGGACTTCAGAATTGTGACTTTGGACTCTCCAGAATTGTGAGCTAAATACACTTGTTATTTATTTATTTAGACAAGGTCTTGTTCTGTCATCCAGGCTAGAGTGCAGTGCTGTGAACATGGCTTTCTGCAGCCTCAACATTCTGGGCTCAAGTGATTCTCCCATCTCAGGCTCCTGAGTAACTGGGACCACAGGTGTATGCCACAGTGCCCAACTATTTACAAGATATTTTGTAGAAATGGGGTCTCACCAAATTGGTCAGGCTGGTCTCTAACTCCTGGGCTTAAGCAGTCCTCCCACCTCAAGCCTTCAAAAGTACTGAGATTACAGGCATGAGCAACCGTGCTTGGACAACTTCTTATTAAATAAATTACCTAGTTATAGTAGCAGAAAATGGACTAAGGAGACTTATTATCTAATGCAAGTGGTAGGGCAGGCTTCAGGGTTGGTCTGATTCAGTGACTCAGTGATGTCACCTGGAACACAGATTCCTCATTTTCTTTTCTTTTCTTTTCTTTTCTTTTCTTTTCTTTTCTTTTCTTTTCTTTTCTTTTTTCTTTTCTTTTCTTTTCTTTTCTTTTCTTTTCTTTCTTTCTTTCTTTCTTTCTTTCTTTTTCTTTCTTTCTTTTTCTTTCTTTCTCTTTCTTTCTTTCTTTCTTTTTTTCTTTCTTTCTTTCTTTCTCTTTCTTTTCTTTCTCTTTCTTTCTTTCTTTCTTTCTCTCCCTCCCTCCCTCCCTCCCTCCCTCCTCCCTCCTTCCCTCCCTCCTCCCTCCTTCCCTCCCTCCCTCCCTCCTTCCTTCCTTCCTTCCTTTTTATTTGAGATGGGGTTTCACTCTGTCACCTAGGCTGAAGTGCAATGATGCGATCATGGCTTACCACAGCCTCAACCTCCTGGGCTCAAGTAATCCTCCTACCTCAGCCTCTTGAGTAGCTAGGACCACAGGCATGTGCCACCATGCCCACCTAATTAAAAAAAATTTTTTTTCTATGTTGCCCAGGCTGGTCTCTAAACTTGGGACTATAAAAAATCATGTACCACTCTATTTATAAAAAGTTTTTGATGCAGGGTCTCATTCTGTTGCCTAGGCTGGAGTGCAGTGGCCTGATCATGACCTACTGCAGCCTTGACCTCCCCAGGCTCAGGTGATCCTCCCACCTCAGCTTCCCGAGTAGCTGGCACTACAGGCCAGCACCACCATGCCTGGCTAATTTTTCTACTTTGTGTAGAGACAGAGTTTTGCCATGTTGCTCAGGTTGGTCTCAAACTCCTGGGCTCAAGCAATCTGCTCGCCTTAGCCTCCCAAAGTGCTGGGATTACAAGTGTGAGCCACCATACCCGGCCATCATGCATCATTCTTAAGGGCACAGATACTATGGCTGGCTGAATTTTTATGTCCTGTTTATACATAGATGGAAAAGACTGTATGCTATTTATTTATTTATTTATTTATTTTTTGAGACGGGGTCTCCCTTTGTCCCTCTGCATTTGAAGCTCACTAGTGCTGGTTAAAAATTGCGTGACCTTGGGCAAGTTATTTAAGCTTTTTTCCTTGGTCCCTATCTGTAAGACGGTTATGATATTCAAAGTGTCAGTCATAAGGTTTTGGTGAAGTTTAAATCAATTGCTATATGTAGTGCATCCGGGACATTATGTGGCACAAACGCAAGACACACTATGCATAGTAGACAGAATGGTCCCTCAAAGATACCCACATCCTAAGCCTTGAGTTGTGAATATGTTATGTTACACAGCAAAAGGGACTTTGCAATTAAAATCAAGGTCATAGGCCTTAAGACATCGATCATCCAGGTGGCACAATCTAATCACATGATCCCTTAGGAGGAGAAGACTTTTGCTGGCTGGCAGCAAAAGTGATGGAGCAGAAAGAGAAGTCAGATTCCAAGTATGAGAAGCTTTTACAGCAGCACTGCCGGCCCTAAGATGTAGGAGGCCACGTGGCCATCTGCAAGGACTGGCCCCTTTCGGCTCTCTGAGCAGCATGATGGTGGTTGGCAAGAATAAGTGCTTTACAAAAAGCAACAAAAAAGAAGCCAAGAAGAATGTGGTTGATAACATTTTCTAAGAAGATTGGTACAATGTGAAAGCACCAGCTATGTTCAATGTAAGAAATATTGGTAGAACACTAGTCCCAGGGACACAAGGAGCCAAAACTCATCTGCTGGCCTCAAGAGTTGTGATATTGAGGTAAGCCTTGCTGAGGTGGAGAATGATGAAGCTGCATTCAGAAAATTCAGACTAACTACTGAGAATGTTCAGGGTAAAATCCACCTGCCCAGCTTTCATGGCATGGATCTTATCCATGACAAAATGTGTTCCATGGTAGTTCATGACTGAAGCTCATGTTGATGTTCAGGCTACCTGTGGTTACTTGCTTCATTTGTTCTGTGTGACCCAGCAATCGGTTTGCATTATGTTTATGCTCAGCACCAACAGGTCTGACAAATCTGGAAGAAGATGATGGAAATCATGATCCCAGAGGTGCAGACAGATGTCTTAAAAGAGACAATCAATAAATTGATTTAAGACAGCACTACAAATACATAGAAAGCCTTGCCAGTCTAGTTATCCTGTCCATAAGGTCTTCACTAGAAAAGTAAACATGCTAAAAAAGCCCAAGTTTGAATTGAGAAAACTCAGGGAGCTTCATGGTGAAGGAAGCAGTTCTGGAAAAGCTATTGGGGATGAGACAGGTGGGAAAGTTGAATGAGCAGTTATATATGAGCCACCAGTTCAAGAACCTGTTTAATATTTAGACTTTTCATGATGACAAAAGTCTTGCTTGTTGTGTGTGAGGAGAAGAACTGGAGACAGTCCCCTAGGAGCTAAAGGCAACACTGGCTGGCAGTCAGTGAGGAAACAGGGGCCTGAATAAGTTTGGAAGTGGATTTCCCCCTAAGGCATCCAGAGAAGTGTACAGGCTGGTGGACAACTTGATTTTGTCCTTGTAAGACTCTGAGTGTGGAACTAGTTGAGCTCACTGGATTTCTGACCCATAGAACTGCGAGGTAATAGGTCTGTGTTGTTTTAAGCTGCTGGTTTTGTGGTAACTTGTTATGGCAGTGAAAGACAACTAAGTTATTATGTAAGCATTAGTGTTATATAGTAGCATCATCATCACTTCCATTTGTCCCAAGCACAGACTCCTAGCTAACAAAAATGGCAGAGATCAGAAGGAGAGAGTTTGTATGCAGAAAGGCTATCTTGGAAAATACATCATGTAGTTTCAGCTTCTTGAAGATTAAATCACACTCTTCATACAGACAGTGATTTCACATAGCGCACCTTTCCCCTTGCAACACTAAAGAATTGAACATGCATATCTCCTCAGCAGTCCCCATTTTCTAAGGCTATGTTGGGAAGCTCTCCTACCTTTGATGGCCTCAAAAGAAGCCTGCAGGCTTTTAAAACTTTTGGGATTTTACCGTTGATTACTCTGGGGATTATGACACTTTAACACAAATGGCAAACATATAGAGATTATTACAAATACAAAATATCATAATGTTTTTATAAATGTTACCTTAACTTGTATTGGATAATCCTTCTCAGGAGGTAACTGGAAGGTCATTTAAATTTGATTATTGTCTCACTTTTAGAAAAAGAATATGCTGACTCCCTTATTCTAAGAAAGCCCTCAGAGGCTCTTCAAACAGAGCAATGTCTCATATAGGTGACTGACATTTCTGAGGAACTCTGGAATAGGCCCAATTTCACTGTCCCCTGCCACACAGAAATCATGGTTGTTTGGGCATATCTTCACACTCCCACTTAGGTTTCTCTCATCCTGCTAAGGCTTTCTTTAGGTCATTGATACGGTTCAGTTTTGATTTTAGTGGTCTGAACTCATTAAATGGCGACTGGGTGGCCAGGCTCACACGTGCAATTTTACTCTAATAGCTTAATTTCCTTTTACGTTTTATTCTCTGTTAAAGTAATCCAGGGGATGAGGTGTTAGCATAAGTTATGCTTCAGTATAAATATGTGGAATGGAAGTCATGGAAAAGGGCAGTGAACATCTGTGGAGTAGAAAAGGGCTCCAGCTAGAGGTGAAAACATGCATTCACTTTCTGGGATCCAGCCTGCCATGATTACCTTCTTAGGCCGTCAATACTTCGTGAGCCTAAGGACAGTTAGTAGTCCTGTTTGAAGAGGATACTTCCCCCAGGTCTAGGCTTGAACAAATATGCCTGGGAGACTCCTATGACTCTAGCAAATTAGGTAGATGTTCCAAGAAACGCTAGGACAGCCTTTCTTTTGATCCCTTGTAAGAGTGAAAAAAAAAAAAAAACCAAAAACTAAAATATTACAACACAGATTATGCTGAACACATTCCCATTAAATCCATTAAAATGAATTTCCATTTTATTTTTTTCATGATAGTTTTAATTATATTAAGCTGATCCAGAGGAAGCTTCTGGATTATAACTTTAATTTCTACCTTAAGCCTAAACTCTCTGCTACTCATGAACTTCAGCTTTTGAAAATATCATCCATTGCAAAACCTTTATGGAGAAAAATTTAAGTTTACTAGAGAATATATTAGTCAGGGTTCTCCAGAGAAACAGAAGCAAAAGGATACTGATGTATCTATACCCATCTATCTATCTAGAAAGACTTTATTTTTTTTTTGAGACAGAGTCTTGCTTTGTTGCCCGAGCTGGAGTGCAGTGGCATGATCTCGGCTCACTGCAAACTCTACCTCCTGGTCTCAAATGATTATCCT